>NC_134355.1:600564923-601294090 GCF_048569485.1 Anomaloglossus baeobatrachus | reverse complement strand
TTTAATGCTAAAAAGCTGGCGAAATGATTTCATGAATCAAGGCCACAGTGCATGTTCATTAATAGAAGTAATGGATCTATCCTCCTCTGAATATCTCAGCTCATTGCTAGATAACAGAATGGCTAGGAATATAATGATGGATGTTCTGTACGAGCATTACACGTACAGAGTTATAGAAGACACAGGTTGTTCTTTGAAACAGATCACAAAGTAAGAAGATGAAAGGGTACCGGCTCCTTCTGGCAGGATTTCTCCTTTCCCACGACCACTATATGCAGAGTACTAGAGAACCAGAAGGTGCGAACGGAGAAGTCACGTTACCCGATTAGCCTGTGGACAACATCCACACATCATACATGTTTCCGCATGTTAGACAAGTCTGCAGCCTCGGGGGAACTTATGTTTATATGTGGAAAACACATTTTTGTTATAAGCCAGGTAAAGCTTATATTCACATCAAAGTGCAAGACTGGAATATAAAAAAATGGCATTCACAAAAATATCAGAAATATTTGTTTTCTGAAGCCAGATTAACCCTTTCTGTTACGCTGCTAATAACACATATAAGGGGGCAGGGACTAAGGCAATGAATGGGCAGACTAAACTTTAGGAGCATTTTTTCTTCCCCATAATTTTTTTTACGTTTTTACATAACTGTATGAGGCCTACTTCTTTGCCTGGCCAAATAGTTGTGTAGGACATCATTCACATTACCCTGTCATGTACTGAAAAATGAGAAGAAAAATTCCAATTGGGGTTTAAATAGTGAAAAAAATACAATTTCGCTATAGTTTCTTCAGTTTTGTTTTTAAAAAATTGTGAGTTACAAGAGACCTGGTGTCACAATTCCTCTGTGCGGAGCATCTTGCACACAGGTGATGCCTGCACTATAGAGCCGGCAGTGACATTATTCCTCTATGCAGAGCATTGTGCACACAGGTGTTCTGCTACACTTTCCTGAACAGCAGAGCTGGCAGTAGCATGTTTCCTTTGTGCAGATCATTTTGCATATTTTTAGATGCTCTACTGTGTTTCTCTGAGTACTTGCTCTCAGGTTGTTGGACAGCACAGGATTCCATGCAGGTTCTGGGAGGTGCTGATTACTCAGGTGTTCCATCTTCCTTGTAATTGCTCTGTTTCATTACTGAGCATGCTCTCCCAGAAACTCGCCAGTCATACTTCCTGGTTCTGCAGTTATGCTCTTGGCTTCTGTTTGTGCTTGTGCTCTGATCTAAGTTTCTTGACCCCAGATCGTTATTTGACTCCTCTCTGTCCACTCCCTGTTTTGGTCGTTACCTCCTGGTTTTGGACCTTGGACCGCTCCATGACCATGTCTCTGTCTGCTCCCTGAATCTATACGTACGCCCCTGGGATTTTGACCCTCGGCCTGAGACTTAACTGCGCTTCTGTTTACTCCCTGTGTACTGATGTGTGTGTGCCGCCCCCACGTCAGCAGCCGGGCTGCTCGGATCCGAATCTGCGGTATGGCTCGAGGGATTCTACCGGACCCGGGGGTCACGCGGACACTTCGAATAAAAACAGGGGAACGTAGTTGTATGGAGGTTGTTGAAAACTGTCTGTGACGCCACCCACGGTGTGTGGTGAGATGTAGCACCACCGCTGCTGCTGTGGGGCTCACGGGGGTGATGGACTGGAAGCTGGATGTTAACCCCTCCGTGTGCAGGGATGGATGCCCCGGGGCCCAATGTATCTGTGCAGGGGATGATAACGGCAGGGGTCGGCGCACCCGGTCAGGCTGGGGATGTTACTCACAGTTGAATAAATCACACAAGTCCTTCGGTAAACCAAGGTGATGGTGGCCGGCTGCCTCAGACGGGTGTATCTGGTCCCACACCCGGGCCGGTGGTCAATGCCCCTCCCAACTCATCTGCTGTTTTTCCCGCCTCGGGCTCTCCAGACCCCTAGGTGGGCATTTTCCTTTCGCCTGGTCCCGCCCACTGGTATGTCCGTCCTTCCCTGAGGGGATGACTAGGATTTTGTCGGCTGGTTTAACACTGTGTGGGAGCGGTGTTATGCGGGGGCCTAAAACTGTGTGACTACCTGGTTTTGCCAGGGCGTCACATGTGCTCCTGTTACCTGACCTTGGCTTGTCTGACTACTCTTCCATCTAAACTACCCATAAGTAGTGACTAGCATCACACCTGGCATCATGATTCTTCTGGTCAGTGCAAATACAACGATAACAAGCTTGTAAAGTTTTTTGTACTTTTTTAGTGTCTTAAAAAATATTCTGAACTTCGTAAAAACAATTTGGTTTCTGTCACAAATTTGCAAGTCATGTAACTTTTTTACTTTTCTGTTGGCAGAAAAGGTCATCAATGTGTGATCGGCCGGGGTCTGACACCCTGCACCCCCGCCATTCATCTATTCTCTATGCTCTGGTGGCAACAGCAGGTGACCAGAAATGCTCAGTTCCGGAGCTATATGTAAATGGAACAACTCTGAAGTTGAACATTTCCGGACGCCTGCTAGCACTGCCGGCACCAAGCAGCTGATCGACGAAGGTGCAGGGTGTTGGACCCCAGTCGATAAGACATTGATGATCTATCCTAAGGTTAGAACTTCATTGTTAAAGTAGTGGACAACCTCTTTAAGCATGCAGAGTTTTTCATAGTACATACAGTTTTTATTTCTTTTTAGTGTGTTTTTTTGGCACAAAGTACGGTGATTGATGAGCCTAAAAAAAACGACACCAGGTAAAATTACAATCTTTATTAATACATGTTAAAGAACAATTGAGAGAATATAAAACTGTCAATGAGACAAAAGGAGAGAAGGGATTGACGCCCCTGGACTAAACAGGTCGTCACAGGGTACTGCACAAACTGTCCTACCCGTGCAGTATTCAACCCCCATGGTTCTGGGTCTCTATCCTGCAGTGTTGCTTCCATCAGCATTCACAAATCCTAGTCACACCTTGCACCACACCCGTCAGGCACACCAGTGGGCTGCTTAAGCAGAATAGGGCAGTTCACCTAGGGGTCAGACAGAGCGGTGGGAGGGGGTAAGTCAGCGATGGAGGAAGTGCAGAGCAGAGCTGACAGGCAGAACAGAAGTAGCTCCCAGTGAGAGAGGAGCTGGGAGAAGGAGCTCCCCAGTGAGTTGTTGGCTCCAGGGGAGCAAAGTGAGAGGAAGCTGGGAGTTGGAGCTCCCAGAGGAGGAGAATCCTTGGTTGTAAGTGGTGGTTTGGACCTAAAGGAGTCAGACCCCCGGTCACAGGGGATTAAGGCTAGGTGCCAAGACCGGTCGAGTGGACAATCAGCAGCCTGGGCCTAATCGCCGGTTTGGGGCCGAAGACACGGCGGGGTGCATGGACCCTAGGTTGGGGAGAAGAAGTATGCAACCCGGCAATTAGCCTGAGAGCAGAGGCTTTATGGACTGTTCCCACCACGAGGGGGATAGGGCTTTCCAAACAAGCGGCCCACTAAAATCCCAAGCGTGAGCCCTGAGAGCAGGCTCCTCCACTTAGCAACAGTGGGGAGCGGGGCCCGGATAGCTCCAAGCTACTGGACCACAACGGACACTTTAATATTTAGTGCCAGGAGGCAGGATACAGATCACCAGCATGAGCTCCCCTTTTAGAGGCAGCGGCACCCAGAGACTTGCTTTACCCGGTTGTCAGCGTCTGCTTATTGGCTGAGTGATTTCCCCTTCACTGCACCTAATAACACTATCCAGAGTCCCGGGGCCTACCCCTACCTGTGGAGGACAACGACAGCGGCGGTACTCCCAGTTACCGCACACCACGGGTGGCGTCACGATCTATAACTCCCCTGTAAATATCCCCCTTTACTTTAGAGTTTGGCCCCCTAAGCCCCTGGGTCCGGAGACCCTCGAGCCACGAACGGACACTATCCCGGATCCAAGCGGTTCGTTCCGCTGCTGGGGCGGCACAGGATCAGGGCAAAAGATGAATGCACAACAATCAATACAAGATGATCAAAGATAAAATTAAGTCATAACATTATTAAAGGACTGTGGTAAATACTGAAATGAGAGAAAAATGCAATGAAAGTATACATAAATACAACCACTACATTTTTTATAACAGGTGGTATGAAAGCATATAAAAAAGGTAGGATCTGGTGTATAGTGTAAATTAAATGTGGTGCAAATAAGGTAGCCAAATGAATCCCTTTTGTCAAATTAATGGTATAGGGGTACATAGTCTTGCAATAAAAAATAGCACAAACCTATTGATAAATACGAGGTAGGTTTGCATGTTAGCAAAGTATAAGAACGTGCAGTAAAAAAGAACAAGTGTTCAGCTTAGATAAGAAAATGCAATACTATGACACAATGTATTTCCTGTTGAACATCCGACGCGTGTTTCGCCAGAGCTTCTTCAAAGGGTCAGAGTTTAAATAGGGTGAGTGATGGGTAGAAGTAATTGGTCATAGGTGATTGGTGAAGTAATAAAAGGATTATGAGTCTAAAAGTAAGGATAGGCCCACTCAAAAAATGATTAAACATGTAAAACAAACCTCAATTGGAGTGGTCACATGTGGATATAGATATAATGGTGATAGGTCAATGAGAGAGAATGAAACATGCTGAATGCTGTGCAATAGCAACCAGGAGCATACAATTAGCTCCAGGCACCAGAAGTGACAGGGAGTGACTAGAAGGCTGGACTCATGGAGCACCGAGAGCACTCCATAGATCGCCAGAAGTGACAGAGCAAGAGATGTGCTAGGCATTAAAAATACCCTGTAAAAAGATCTGGCTGATGTAGCATCGATTGTGTTCCAACAGGTGCTATCATCAAAGGAAGATGTGACACAGCGTATATATTGGTGAAGTTATTGAATTTACTTGTAATGGAATAACATGCATTTGATTAATAATGGAGATGACACAGTAGAATGCAAACTGCGTTCCAAAGACAAAGGAATTGCACCAACTGTATATGGCATGTTGTATATAGAATGGCCATACGACAAGACAAGAAAGTGTACAAATGAAGAGTGCGTAGTGCGAAAAAAGTTCAAGTGGCAAACAAAAATAATAAATAACATATAAATGTATATTTGCAATATGGGTAATAACCATGATGCACAAGACTCATATTTATGTTGAAAAACCTCATCAGTACGGTGATTGGTAAAAAGGAAATTCTGTGTTTCCTTTATGGCATTTTCTGTATGGGTTAAATTATTATACATTTTCATAGATTGGATTTTCAAGGACATAGCAATACCTCATGAGCCTGCTCTATAAACCCGCTCCTATACCATGATTAAGTGGTACTTGAAGGGTTAACTTAAATGCTATGTACACTTTTACAAATAATAAATGGAAAAATATTAAGCAACCTTGCCAAAAATATTCAGTCAGATTTGTGGCTATAACATTTCTCACTGTTTAAGTATACATAGGGATACATTACCAATAAAGTCACTTATTTTTACAATTTTATGCAATGACATAGTCTACTACACTCTTCTATACCTTTTTATTTGTTTAATGTAAAGGTTTGGCCTCAGATAGGTGAAAGAAGATCTATGGAAATGCTGAACACATAGGACAATAGCTTTTTCTGGCGCATAGTTTTTGCCGCATTTTTTTTTTCAAACCATAGCAAAAGACTTTGCCAATGCTTTAAACTGGAAAAAAAAATCCCACATAGTGGCTACAACATTTTCACAAGGCTTAAACAGGCTTCCAATCGGTGGTTGAGCAAAATGCGCATTCATCAAGTATAGTGAATTTAAGCTTGTACCCACAGGGCGTTTTTCTAGCGTTTTTTCTAGCGTTGTTCATTGCTTTTTTTAATGAATAAAAGCAAGGAAAAAGCATCCCAGCAAAGTCTATGAGAATCAGGACTTGCTGTGCCCACGTTGCTTCTTTTTCAGTTGCTTTTTTTCTTGCTGAAAAAAGAAGCAACATGTCAATTGTTTTAGCGTTTTTCCCTACTTTTTTCCCCAATTGACTTCAATGGAGTAAGGAAAAAAAGCAGGAAAAAAACGCATGTGTAATGCCCACGTTGCTTTATATTTTATGCGTTTGGGCGTTTTTAGGGAGAAAAGAAAGCTATGGCTATGTAGATTCCTTCATAGAAGAAAGCCACATAGCCAGTGTCTGCAGCTATTTCATTATCTCCCATTGTTTACCGGGACACCTCTGCAGGGACCCCCGCTGACGTCACAAGTTCATCCCAGCGGGGGATCTCCAGGAAATCCCACAGTAAAGCGACACTCCAGCGATCCCACCAGCAACCTGACCTGGCAGGGATCGCTGGAGCGTCGCTACACGGGTTGCTGGTGAGCTGTCACACAGGCAGATCTCACCAGCAACCAGTGACCAGCCCCCAGCCAGCAGCGCCGCGTGGAAGCAATGCTGCTCTTGGTAACTAAGGTAAATATCGGGTAACCAACCCGATAGTTTCCTTGGTTACCAGCGCACACCGCTTAGCGCTGGCTCCCTGCACACCTAGCCACAGTACACATCGGGTTAATTACCCGATGTGTACTCTGCTACGTGTGCAGGCAGCAGGGAGCCGGCTTCTGCGGATGCTGGTAACCACGGTAAACATCGGGTAACCAAGAAGACCTTCCCTTGGTTACCTGATATTTACCTTCGTTACCAGCGTCCGCCGCTCTCACACTGCCAGTGGCGGCTCCCTGTTCCCTGCACTCCTAGCCACAGTACACATCGGGTTAATTACCCGATGTGTACTCTGCTACGTGTGCAGGGAGCTGGCACTGACAGCTGAGAGCGGAGAATACAGTTCATGTAGGAGGATCACCGGGGTTTCCTGGAGATCCGCCGCTGGAATGAACTCTTCACCTTACTCACCTCTCTGCAGTCTCCTGGGTCACGTCCGATGGGCTCCAGGACCCGCCGGTAAGCAGCTGATTGTTTACATACAGCGGTGAAAAGCCTGCCGGCTTTTTAACAAGCAGATGATGAATCAGCTGATCTTCGCTGGATATAAACGATTGGATGATGCTATCAGGTGACAGCATCAGCTGCTTACCAGCGGGTCCTAGAGCCCATGGGACTTTTAAACAATCAGCTGATGTGTAATCTGATTCAGGTCCTTGAACCTGTGTCAGGTTCAAAGACCTGAATCCAATATCAACTGATCAGAAGGCAAACCGATCAGATGATGTGTCATCATCTGATCAGTTTGCCTTCTGATCAGATGATATTGGATCCGGATTGGACATCGCGGGACCCTCGACCCAGGACTACGGCGGAGGGGAGTTCTTTAGTTCAATAAAGATGGAGTCACTAATTGTGTTGTGTTTTATTTCTAATAAAAAATATTTTTCTGTGTGTTATGTTTTTTATTATCTTTACTAGAAATCCATGGTGGCTATGTCTAATATTGGCGTGACACCATGAATTTCAGGCTTAGGGCCAGCTGATAATACAAAGCTGGCCCTAATCCCATTATTACCCAGCGAGCTACCCGATACCAGGGCCACTGGAAGAGTTGGATACAGCGCCAGAAGATGGTGCTTCCTATGAACGCGCCATTTTCTGGGGTGGCTGCGGACTGCAATTCGCAGCGAGGGGGGCCAGAAAGCTTTGGCCACCCTATGCTGCGGATTCCGGTCCCCAGCTGCCTAGTTGTACCTGGCTGGACACAAATTGGGTGAAGCCCACGTCGTTTTTGTATTTTTTAATTATTTTATGAAATTCATGAAATAATTAAAAAGAAGGGCTTCCCTATATTTTTGGTTCCCAGCTGGGTACAAATAGGCAGCTGGGGGTTGGGAGCAGCCCGTACCTGCCTGCTGTACCTGGCTGGCATAGAAAAATATGGCGAAACCCATGTCGATTTTTTGGTTTTATTTTTTTTTTAAATTTATTTAAAAAAAATAAAAAAACCAAAACACATAACCCAAAAGGGTTAGGGGTAAAGAAAAAAAATGCGTAGGCTCCCGCTGCATTTTCTATTGCTAGCTAAGGGTAACCCAAACAGCTACTAGCTGCTATCCCTTACTGCTTGGTGTTACCTTCACTGGCAATGGAAAATCCAGGGAAGCCCTTTTTCCTTGAGTTTTTTTGCCAAAGATCTAAAAAAAATGACGTGGGCTTCGCCCAATTTTTGTGTCCAGCCAGGTACAACCAGACAGCTGGGACTGGAATCTGCAGTGCAGAGTGGCCCAAGCTTTCTGGGCCCCCTGCTGCATATTGCAGTCTGCAGCTGCCCCAGAAAATGGTGCTTTCATAGAAGTGCCATCTTTTGGCGCTGTGTCCAACTCTCCCAGCGGACCTGGTGTTGGGTGGCATGCTGGGTAATAAGGGGTTAATACCAGCTTTGTTTTACCAGCTGGTATTAAGTCCGAGATTCTTAATGTCAGGGCAAGTTTGACCCAGCCATTTAGAATCTCCAATAAAGGGTTAAAAAAGACACTACACAGAAAAAATACTTTATTAGAAATAAATACACAGACACACTTAGGGACTCCATCTTTATTACTCCCTCTCACCCCTCCTCGATCCTGGTCTTCTGTCACCGATCTAGCTCTGCTACATTAGAAAGCACGGGGGAGGAAGAACGCTTCTGCTCCTCGTGCTGTCTAATCACTCAATGAGTGAGCAGAGACTGCGGGTTGGTAAGCGGTGACATCATCGCTGCCACCGTTACCATAGTAACCTAATGAGCGCGTTACTATAGCAACAGTGATCTCTGAGTACCTGATTCCCGGCGCCGCTATTCACCTGCATGAACTGATGAATACCGGCGCCGGTAAACGATCTAATGGATCATTTTCATCATTTTCCTGTCACTTTTATTCCAAAATGGAGATTGAAGAAAATGGGTTGAAGAAGGAAATGATATCAGAACACCTTTTTTTTCATATCCAACTTTAATGAGCTGAAACAAGCATTCAATAGTAACAAAAAAAGCATGAAAAGAAGCATGAAAAAAAGCAGGAAAACAAGCATGAAAAGAAGCAAGAAAAAAAGCATGAAAGCATGAAAAGAAGCATGAAAAAAGCATGAAAGCATGAAAAGAAGCACAGAAAAAAGCTGGTTTTTTTGTGCTGAAAAAAAAGCACCGTGGGCACATAGCCTGATCAATCTCGGCAGCACATTGTCCTGTGTAAACAGAAGTATGGCCAATATCGTGATGTTCTATGTACACAGAACGATCGTATTAACAATCTTCTTGTATGCTTTAAGGTTCTATTTTAACTAGGCTATTAAATAAGGACGATTGGCTTGAATGTAGTTTCAAGTGAAATTTGAACAGGGTCCTTGAGGAAGCCGATATCGGATGTCACCTCCGCCATCTGTGCAGGTGAAACCTCTCCCTGAATATGGCAACCTTCAGGCATGAAAGTCACAAAATGATTTGATCATGCACACTGACAGGGGCATAGCTACCGCGGTTGCAGAGGTCGCCATTGCGACCGGGCCCGGCACTTTAGGGGCCCGCTCTGCAGACCACGCTGCCACTATATGTACCGGTGCCGCCGCCGCTGACACCGGGCCCCCCTGCCTGGTGTCATCAGCAGCGGCAGTGGGCCCCCTCTCCCATCATTGTGCACAGCAGTGATGAAGCATACAGCGGCGCTCCATGCTCCATCATTCTCCTGTGCCTGCACGGTGACGTCATTCCTGTGCAACTGCTGTGCAGAGAGCACAGAGCACAGGATGGGAGGACAGTGACCGGAGCAGAGGGGAAATGGAGGACAGAGGTGAGCACGAAGCAGTGGTGAAACGAACAAGGTGAGTTTTTTTTGTTTTTAATCAGTGAGTACACGGTGGCCAGAGGCCTGGAGGTGCTGCATTATACACAGGGAGGCCTGGGGGAGGCTGCATTATACACAGGGAGGCTGCATTATACACAGGGAGGCCTGGGGGAGGCTGCACTATACACAGGGAGGCTGCATTATACACAAGGAGGTCTGAAGGAGGCTTCATTATACACAGGGAGGCCTGGGGGAGGCTGCATTATACACAGGAAGGCCTGGTGGGGGCTGCATTATACACAGGGAGGCTGCATTATACACAGGGAGGCCTGGGGGAGGCTGCACTATACACAGGGAGGCTGCATTATACACAGGGAGGCCTGGGGGAGGCTGCATTATACACAGGGAGGCCTGGGGGAGGCTGCATTATACACAAGAAGGCCTGGGGGAGGCTGCATTATACACAGGGAGGCCTGGGGGAGGCTGCATTATACACAGGGAGGCCTGGTGGGGGCTGCATTATACACAGGGAGGCCTGGTTGGGGCTGCATTATGCACAGGGAGGCTGCATTATACACAGGGAGGCCTGGGTGAGGCTGCATTATATAAAATGAAGGACACCTTATACATGGGCTATAGGGGTGCATTTACATAGAGGAGTATGGGGCTGCATAATACAATATGAAGGTTTATGGGGCTGCATTATAATTCATATAGGACTATGGGGGCTACATTACAATATATGGAGGACTATCGAGGCTACCTTATACATGGACTATGGAGGTGCATTATAAAACATTGAGGATTATGTGGTGCAGTATAATATATTGAGTACTATGGGGTGAATTATAATACATGGAGAATTATGGGAAATGCATTATAATACATGGAGGACTATGGGGGTGCATTCTATTATATGAAGGGTTATGTGGGACCCTTTATACTATAAGGAAAGCTATGTGGGGGCCATTATTGTATTTGGAGAACTATATATGAGCTGGGACAAAGATACAAGCATGGGATGCAAACGTTTTGTGCTGAGGGAAAAAGGCTCTTTCCCTCAGCACCTAGGTTTCCCATGCTCTACTATAATCTTCTCTCAGAACCCAGCTTTCCCATGCTTTGATATGGGAAAGCTGGGTGCTGAGGGAAAGCTGTATAGCAGAGCATGGGAAAGCTGAGTGCCGATGACAAGATGCATATCAGAACATAGGAAAGCTGGGTGCTGATAGAGGGATTTTATATCATGGGAAATCTGGGTGCTGTGGGTAAGAGCCAAGTATCAGCATGATTATCATGTACCCCGAGTGTCAGCGTCATCCCGTACACCAAGTGTTGGTGTACGTGGAGGGGGCTCGCGTCCGAACTTTGCACCGGGGCCCATCAATCTCTAGTTACGCCACTGCACAATGATGAGGTACATATTCATCAAAAAGGAAAATCATTCCACCAGCATGTCTTAAAAGAAGAAAAGATGGTGATGAGTAAAAGATGTTGGTACGATGTACAGAATACGCTCCAGTGAGTCCCCATAAAGAAGTCCATGAGGAAAACAATATTGGCGCTCTGGAGCTGTCACACCTTCCTTTTTTAGTAAGCATATGAGGAATAAAATGACGTGAAAAGACAAAGCATCATGATGAAATACACTACTTTGAAAAAGGTAGAGATTGGCTTTCGGGTGAAATTTATGGAAGACGTAAAAAGTTCACGCTACAGTGATATTTTATCATGAAAGTCGGACATTTAAGTAGAAGCATGGAATGGTGATTTCCACATCTCAAACAAAAGCCAATGGTGGGTATAACCCCCTAAAAATGTAAATGTCTCAATAACTTGTCATGTGGCCTTGACCATCTATTTTACAGCTGACAACGACGTCTCCTGCTGTTCACAAGTGGAGTTATTGTCTGTGGAGACATGGCATCACATTCTTCTTGATGGGTTCTCCTTAGCACAGTGAGGTTTTGGGGTATAGATTATGAGCTTCTACATGGTGACTCAGCTGATTCTATAGGTTTTTATTGCATTCAGGTCTGGAGAAACTGCAGGTCACTCATTTGAGGTCCCCCAGTCTCCACTAAATTTTGCCACTAAGCTCCTTGTTACAGAACAGCAAGTTGTGCAAAAAGTGCTAAAATTGAACAGTTGGACATGTGCACTCAAAAGATTAGAGAAGGTCACATTAAGAACACCTAAAAAGGTTATAGGACATTAATTTTGGAATTATCTTGAAAACCAAATATTCCTAACTCTTTATAAGTAGTGAATATGGTAAAGATAGAAATAACACTGCAGTAATAATGACAATGTTGTATGTTACAACTTAATAATATAATTACATTTCTTATTTAAAGAAAATAGTTGTTTTAATGGTTCTTCATAAATAAATAGTACGCATTAAATTAGCAATTTAGTGTTATATCCTAACATAGAAGTCTGCTCCTTTCGCCTCCTGAAAAATCTGTAAAATCTGTGCTTAGTGAAAACAAATTTTTAAATTGCAGAAACAAGATGATGGTTGGTGTTTATAAGATTCTATAGACAGGAGAGGGAGGAGCTAGGGCGGCTTTGCACGTTGCAACATCGCACGTGCGATGTCGGTGGGGTCAAATCGAAAGTGGCGCACATCCGGCGTCACTTTCGACATCGTTGTGTGTAAATCCTAGATGATACGATTAACGAGCGCAAAAGCGTCGTTATCGTATCATCGGTGCAGGCTCCGACTTTTTCATAATTACGCTGCCGCGACAGGTATGATGTAGTTCCTCGTTCCTGCGGCAGCACACATCGCTGTGTATGAAGCCGCAGGAGCGAGGAACATCTCCTTACCTGCCGCCGGCGGCTACGGAAGGAAGGAGGTGGGCGGGATGTTTACATTCTGCTCATCTCCGCCCCTCCGCCGCTATTGGCCGCCTGCCGTGTGACATCGCTATGACGATAATTTTCGCTACGCCAGCTATCACAAGATATCGCTGCTGCGACGGGGGCGGGGACTATCGCGTGCGACATCGCAGCATCGGCTTGCGATGTCGCAACGTGCAAAGCCCGCCCTAGAGGCAGACACTGACATTCTGCTGCAAGTTCTCATCAAATGATAGTGGCACTTTAAGGCTATATTCATATGTTAAGCGGGCTTTACACAAGACGATAGATTGTACGATATGTCGTCGGGGTCACGGTTTTCGTGACGCACATCCGGCATACCGCACGACGTCGTCTCGTGTGACACCTCCTAGCGATGCAGTGTCGCTCACAAATCGTGAGTCGTGTACTCGTCGCTAGGTTTCATAAAATTGTTTAATTAAAATGGCGGCGGTTGTTCATCGTTTCCGTGGCATCACACGTTGCTCCGTGTGACACCACGGGAGCGATGAACAGCAGTTTTACCTGCCTCCCGTGGCACCTGACGGCTTAATGGAAGGAAGGAGGTGGGCGGGATGTTTACATCCCGCTCATCTCCGCCCCTCCGCTTCTATTGGCCGCCTGCCGTGTGACGTCGCTGTGACGCCGAACGTCCCTCCCACTCCAGGAAGAGGACGTTCGTTGCCCACAGCGAGGTCGTCCGGAAGGTAAGTATGTGTGACGGGGGTTAAACGAGTTTGTGTGCCTTGGGCAACTAATTGCCCGTGACACAAAAACGACGGGGGCGGGTACGATCGATTGTGCTATCGCACAATCTATCGTCTCGTGTAAAGCAGGCTTTAGAGTAAAGAATTTCTGCACCAGAAATCAGATGCATACTTTTTTTAAAAATACTGTATGGTTAGTATTATGCCAAATGTACCAATAAAGACTACAAATGGGTATGCAAAAATCAAGCCCTTGAAGGAAAAAAGTTTTGGATAAGGAGAGACGGACCCAGTTTATTATTTATTTGTTTTACAAAGTTCCGGATTTTTCTAAGACTAAAATAATAAAGAACTACCGAGTTTCCCCAAAAATAAGGCACTGTCTTATATTTTTTTTTTCCCAAAAAAATATGCTAGGGATTATTTTTGGGCTAGTGCTTATTTTTGGGGGAAAGTTTGCCGCCCAAAAATTGCAGACCCCCTTTCCCAGGAGAATCATACTTACCAGACCACGGGCATCTGCGTCGATCCCAGGTCCTACTGTGATCTTCAATGGGCGCTCCCAGCAGCTATGCTCCACGCGGTTCTCTCCTGCTTCTTAATGACACTCAGATATATCAGATCGCACAAACACACTCATACATACACACGTCAGACTGCATCGCAGCGTTCCACCTCAGGTCCTCCATGTGTTCCACCGCAGATCCTCGTGCTCCACTGCACTGTGTCCCTGGTTTCTCGTCCGGAAGCAATTGGTATCGCCGGATATAGTGAGTGTGTGTATGTGATCTGATGTGTGACTGTGTGTGTGAGCTGATGTGTGTGTGTATGAGTGTGTGTGACGTGCCCACGGAGTCTTGTGGGTTACCCATCAATGGGCCGCGGTTTTTCCCCTGGGTCGCCGTAGTGGCCTCACCCAGTTCCGTGATCCCGGCGGTGTCACTAAAAGGCTGGTGATGGGGACGATGGGGATAGTTGTTTGTGACTCCACCTGTGGTGTGCAGCCAATTATTAGCTGCTGCTGCGGGACTTCTCTCTTCTGGGATAGATGGTAACACAGCTCGGGTGTCACAGCTCTCCACAGGCAGAGCTTAGCCCCAGGGAGGATGATAGTGGTGGTAGTGGATGGCGATGGGGCACGATGTTTGAAGTGCCGGCAGTAATGGGACAACACAGAGACTGCAGTTCAAGATCTTTACACACTGGAAGCACACCGCCATTGGAGCACCGAGCTACGCTGTGATGGGCTTCAGCTGATCCCGGATACTTTGAAGGTTGAGGCCAGTGTTTCCTTCTGTGCATCTTCTTCCTTCGGTTTGCCTCCACCCCCATCTCCTGGGCCATGGAACGGGTCATGGGTGCCTTCCACACTCCCTGCGAACCCTGGGATCCCCCATCTTTCCTAAGAACCTGGGTTGAGCCTCCAGCTCCAGACCACGGACTCCAAACTGTTCGTGTTTCTGCTTATCTCCTCCTGAGCGCTAATGTATGTGATGGCTCCTAACTACCCCTGTTGGTGCCCCGCCTCCCGAGTTCCTGAAGTAGTTGGCAAGAGGTCCCATACATCGTGATGGCTACCCCAGAACCTACCCTAGCCCAGTCCCAGTGGAAGAGCTCCCGTGTTATGTGTTGTTTGGTGTATTGTTTGTGGTTTACCGGTGACAACCTCCTCCGTATTCGAGACCTCTGGTGAGGTGCAGTACCCTGTGGCGCCTGAAGCCGCAGAGGCACCACATGTGCGGTCTGCTGTGTGTGGGAGTGTAATCTGATGTGTGTGGTGTGCGTCCTACTGCAGGTCCTTGATGTGTTCCACTGCTGGTCCTCCCGTTCAGCATGTCGTGAGTATAACTGTGCGGTCTTCTCTCTTTTGATCTTTTGAAGGTGTCTGCTTTGTTCAGTGACGTGTCCTGCAGGAATCTTTAACTTTTTTAGCTGCATGGACACTTCATTATTGAACCACAACTAGGGCTTATTTTCCGAGTAGGGCTTATATTTAAGTTTTAATCTGAAAATTCCTGCTAGGGCTTATTTTCTGGGTAGGTCTTATTTTTGGGGAAACACGGTATCAAAGGCAGGAGCAGACACTGATGGACACTGTGCAGTCCATATCTTATAATGCAAGATTCCATCTGCTTTGGAGGTGGCTGTTGCCCCCCTTACCTCTTGGACCCCTATGCAGCTGCGCAGATTGCACCAATGGTCTGTCCACGCCTAATCCAAGGTTGGAATCACTATAATGGTGCTGATCTGAAGATTCAGGCTGTCAGTTTATTTTTACTGCACAATTAATGCTCTAAAGACAAAACTCAAAAATGATGATAGAATTGCAATTTTTTTTTTTATTACACTTTCACTTTTTTCCCTATTTTTCAGTACCTTATTTGGTAAAGTCTGTAGAGTCATTAAAAACTACACATCGTCCTGCAAATGTAAAGTCTGTACATGGAAAAATAAAAAATGTATGGGTCTTGGAAAAAATTAAATCACAAAAACAAAAATTGTCTCGGTCCAAAAATCTACATGAAAATTCAATACATGTAAATATACCATTAGACTCTGCCAGATTTGCATTACAAGCGCCCAGAATTATTCTTCCCAAAATCAGCCTAAATGAATAGGTTCCAATACAGGCTGGGAGATCTGGCTCCACATTATGGCTCCCGTTAGTATCATGTACCTACCGTTAAGATCTTCTGACATGTCTCTATCAGTAGTTTACTAAATCCGATGCTAAACATTAATGACATGAAAGCTTCTCAATAATAAACACTTCCCTGTTGTTTCCATTAAACCTTCCTCGCCATCCTGCCCACACTTACTTCTCTTACAGATCTGACGGTATAATAATATCTATGTGGGTGAAGACTGATCAGCCACAAACCTCTTCTCGTAGATAATTGCAAGGTTATTTTGTGTAATTACACACGGAGAAGAGCATTTGTAGTTATAAGGCCTCTTCTGTACTAAAGATTTATGTTTCCTTCTCTGCTCTCTTATAAAGAACAAGGCAAGTTAATTGCAAGAGGGTTTACAGACGTTCCCATTGTGAAGGACGCATTATACTGTCATACCAAGCTGTCATCTGTGCAGATAATGCGGTGAATATGTTGAAAATGTTGTAGGCAAGAGCAGTATATGAAGATGGCTTCCAACTAAAATCAAGAAACCAATAGTAAAGTCCTTGATTATCTTCTTTAAGTGGTTAAAAGATTAAAGGAAACGTGTCATCAAAAAAGGACTATTCTTTAGGCCTCTTTCACACATCCATGTCTCCGGTACGTGTTTGGTCCGTTTCCTCATGTACCGGAGACACGGGCACATGTAGACCCATTGAAATCAATGGGTCTGCGCTCACGTACATGTTCTGCCATGGACCGTGTGTCTGTGTGGAGCATACGTATTTCAGTGTGCTCCACATGTAGACATGTCCGTATTTCTTCGGCATCACGGGTGTCACACGGCCTGCATACGGACCACACGGAGGTGTTCCGTGTGACACGCACTGGAGAAAATACACGTGTCTGAGAAAAAAATAAATCTTTACTCACCTTCTCCAGCCCTCCTGTCTCTGCCGCTGCTGTCACTTGCTTCCGACCGCCGCTCATTATGCTCATTGCATATTCACTTCACTGTGGCCGGAAACAGCAGCAGCGGGGAGTCGGTATGACCGGAGACCATAGATCAGCACCACAGACAGCAACGCCAGGGACAGGTGAGCAGAAAGTTCCCATTCTCCGTATGTTATCACGGATAACACACGGAGAACACACGTGTGCCAAAAACACGGCTCAGGGAGGGCAAAACGCACCTTTGACACGTCCGTGAAAAACATGCGTGATTTGCACGGACGTGTGAAAGAGGCCTTAAGGCCCTGTGCGCACTGGAAAATGGAATTTTCTCAAGAACATTCCGCAGGTATTCAAAGATTACCGCACCCGCGGTAAAAAAAACGCGGCAAACCGCACCCGAAAACCGCATGCAGTTTGCTGCGGTTTTACCGCGGTATTGTTCGCGGTATTGCCGCGGTTTTGCCGCGTGCGGGTTGGTACATGTGCTTTATTGCATTCAATGCAATAAAGCACATTGAAAAAAAAAAAAAGTCATTTCATTCTGAGGTAGAGAAATAGACAGAAGAATGGATAGAAGAATAGATAGATAGACAGACAGAGGGATAGATAGAAGAATAGATAGATAGAGGGATAGATAGAGGGATAGATAGAGGGATAGATAGAGGGATAGATAGACAGTGTCCCTGTGAGCACACGCTGTATTACTCACGGTCGGCAGTGAGTTCACATTACCGGCTGTGGGAAATGCCCTGGAGTTACCTCTGCTGTCTCGCTGCGAGGCTGCATTCAGCAGTGTCTGTGTCAGTTGCGGCTGGATACAAGCATCGCAGGACACAGGAGCTGTGGATTACGTCGGAGCTTTGTTTCGGGAGGGGTTAATAAAAGGGTGAACGAGGCTTATTTGTGTTTTATTGAAAATAAAGGATTTTTCGGTGTGTGTGTTTTTTCACTTCACTTACGGGTTGATCATGTAAGCTGTCACATAGACGCTGCCATGATCAAGCCTGGAGTTAATGGCGGTGATCCGCCGTCATTAACTCCTTGTATTACCCTGACTGCCACTGCATCACGGTAGCAGGAAGAGCCGGGGACACTCCGGTACTGCCGCATAATGCATGCGACAGTCCCGGGGCAGCTGCGGCTGATATTCTCGGCTGCGGGAAGTGGAGGGAGGTGGGGGACATTAACCCTGCCCCTCGCCCTCCCCAGCCTGAGAATACCGGGCCGCCGCTGTGTGCTTACCTCGGCTGGACGGTAAATATACAGCGAAGCCCATGTGTTTTTTTTTCTATATTTCCGTTTGCTTTCTATGTGTGTTCTATATGTCTGTGTCTGTGTTCTATGTCTGTGATGTCTGTGTGTGAGTGCGATCTGTGTGTATTGTATGTCTGTGTCTGATATGTGTGTTCTATGTGTCTGTGTCTATGTGTGTTCTATGTCTGTGATGTCTGTGTGTGTCTGTGATGTGTGTGTTTACTCTCCTCCGCTTCCTCTTCCTGTAATGACATCACTTCCCTGCAAATCGCAGGGCAGTGATGTACATTACCGCAGGTAAACCGCGAAATACCGCAGGGAATAACGCAGGAAAACGCAGTGAACCGCACAGAATTTGCTGCCTGCGTTATTCCCTGCGGGATTTCACGATTACATTGGAGTCAATGGAGTGAAATCCCGCAGCGACGTGCGGAAAAGAATTGACATGCAATTGTTTTTGCTGCGGGAATCCCGCAGCAAAACATGCACCTGTCAAAATCCGCCTAGTGCGTACGGGATTTTTTTTTCCCATAGGTTTTGCTGGTGATTCACTGCAGAGATGTTATGAACATTTTCTGCAGCGAAACATGCAGCAAATCCGCAGAAAATCCGCAGCAAAATCCGGTAAGTGCGCACAGGGCCTAAATTGGGTTTCTGTATTAAGATTTTTTGGCAATGTTGTTTTCTTCAACATCAGAAACAATAGTAAAAAATGAGTAATCTTGCAATTTTCAAACTGGCCACTAGAGCTATTTTAGACTGATGCTGAACCGTCTGCTGAAGAGTTTTCAGCAGACTCATTATCATAACAGGCAGGATTACGTGTCTGTGTTTCCCCAAGAATAACCCCTACCCCGAAAATAAGCTGTAGCACATTTTTTGGGGCAAAAAGAAAATATAAGATAGTGTCTTATTTCGTGGATGCACGGTAGTAAAAGACTGTTAAAAAAAAAAACAAGTCTGCGTTGATGACTCTCCAATGGAAGAATCCTGGTCTGCACGATGGCCTAATCCCAGGTATGCCTTGCGCACACAAAGACCACACACCCAACCAGGATCACCGAGACCAATCCTTCTCCCCTTGCTCTGTGGAGGTGGCCAGCGAGCAGACCACCGAAGAAGGACTGCTAAGGAGCCCCTTTCCCACGACTAACGCCACGGGCCACCCTCACACAATAAAGAGATAGCTACCAATACTATGTGTGATCAATTTAAAAAAGTCATTGTGGTTAGCCATGTAAAATGAAACTTTGGGGCCGCTACACTTTGTGAATACTATTTGCTGTCACTTTATTATAATTGATGATTACAAAGCTCTGATTTCATCTCATTCTTTTCTGGCTTCCTCTCTTATCTTCTGAGTACTTAGATGAAGTATTATGTGTAAAATCTCCATTACACTCAGAATATATACCACCAGCACAAAGGGCCATTGTCAGTAAGTGGAATGCAATGGAGTTTATTAGTTCCGATGTCAGAAGCTGGACACGTGAAGTCAAGCATCCTAGAAAGAATATACGTCTGCGAGCGCAGAGAACAAGTGACATTTGCTGTAAGACGCCATAAGACGAAGCATTACCGGGCAATAGAAACATCAAAGGTCACACGTAAATGGGCAGAGTACGGCTTCCCTGGCAGCAGTGGGCAGGCCGCCTGATGCATATACCACTAATGGCTTTTGTATTCTGCAGCTTCACTGACCCATTAAGTGTTTGTAGGTTCTCAGAAGTGTGTCGGACAAGTTCTCTGAGAACAGGAAGCAAGACGATATTCAGAATAGAAGACAGGTTTACTCTACGTGATCTCTTCCAAGCCCTCAAGCCCTTTTCCTTCCCCTCTATGGACAGATACCATTGAACCGGTAAGAATATAATTCTATCATCAATCAGCACTCGGAACTAAAAAAAAAGTATTGTAGGTTTTCACCATTCACAAACTGAAAACACTTCAAGAATGCTGACAGGGCAAATATTTGTAATATTGAAAACAGGTTAAAAGCCTGAACTTTAGGAATCCATATTATTATGTCAATGTGACTACTTCACACATGAGCCAGTCCATTCATGGTTCCAGATTCAGGACAGATTAGAACTTTAAGGGAATGGCTCAAATTTGGACAGTAGCAGTTGCACACAGACTTTGGTGCCTAAGGTCCTTATGCCACAGAGGAGACTAAAGGGGGCTTTACATGCAGCGACATCACTAACGAGATGTCGTTAGGGTCATGGAATTCGTGATGCACATCCGGCCTCGTTAGCGACGTCGTTGCGTGTGAAACGTACGAACGACCGCTAACGATCAAAATTACTCACTTGATCGTTGACACGTCGTTCTAATCCCAAATATCGTTGCTGTTGCAGGACGCAGGTTGTTCGTAATTCCTGAGGCAGCACACATCACTACGTGTGACATCCCAGGAACAACACCGTACCTGCGTCCTCTGGCAACGAGGTGGGCGTGTCTTTGTTTCGGCTGCTCTCCGCCCCCCGCTTTTATTGGACGGTTGCTGTGTGTCCCTTAAAAAGGAGGCGGTTCGCCAGCCACAGCGACATCGCTAGGCAGGTAAGTATGTGTGACGGGGACTAATGATATTGTGTGCCACGGGCAGTGATTTGCCCGTGACGCACAACCGACGGGGGCGGGTGCGATCGGCAGTGACATCGCTAGCGATGTCGCTGCTTGTAAAGTGGCCTTAAGAATTAATAATGTATTAGAAGTAGAGGGTTCTTGAAAGCACCACTCCAGGTTTTTTTTTTATATTTCACTGCTGGAGTGGTATTATCAATCTAAGTCCCTTGCCCCTAGTCTTATACTCACCAGCCACTGTCTTCATCTTCTATCAGCGCCGCTCCCGTTGGTCTTCTGCAATGTGACCTGCCGGCTACTCCAGTGTTTCATGGTGCGCGTTGGAGGTCATGTGCCACCTCCACGTCAGCAGTCGGGCTGCTTGGATATGGATCCGCAGTGGCTCGAGGGATTTCCAGACTCGGGGGTCACGCGGACACTCAAATAAAAAGGGGACATATATGTACGGGATTGCTGCAAATACTTAGTGATGCCACCCACGGTGTGTGGTGAGATGTAGCATCACCTCTGCGGTTCGGGAGCGGTTGGGGAGCACCCGGGGGTGATGGGATGGCAGCTGGATGTAAACCCCTCCGTGGGTAGGGATGGTTGCCCCGGGGCTCAATGTCCATAACACGGGGAGTGATGTAGGCCAGAGGTGGCGCGCCGGCTTGGACCGGGGAGTGTTGGTGTACTCACTGTGGAATAATTGCACACAAGTCCGTTGGTAAACCAAGGTGTCAGTGGCTGGCTGCCGCGTCCGGGTGTACTTGGGTCCCACGCCCGGGCTGGTGTACCGATGTCCCTTTCTCCGGCACTCTGCAATTTTCTTGTGTTGATTTAAGCTGTGTGGAACGGGAGAAATCCGCTCCCGGTGTCTTGTGTACCTGAGGAGCAGTTGCCCGCGAATACTGACCCTTGGGATTTCAGTGGGTGATTTCGGATACCCTATCCCCCGCTGTGGGCTGCCGGTTTGCTCTATCTGGGCAAATGAGATCAATAAGTATTTCAATAGATTTAGCAATACATGTGTAACGCCAACTGACAGAAGATGTGATTTTGGTGCAAATTCTGCATCATTGATATTGGAGGATGAGCAGACTAATTTCAGAGTCTCTGAAAATTATGTGAGGAAGCAGTTTAAGACACTTAACATTGGTAAAGCTGCAGGGCCAGATGGACTCAGTTCACGTGTCCTTAAAGTGTGTGCAGACCAGCTGTGTACGGTCTTTACACACCTATTTAATGGAAGTCTACAAACACAGAGGGTACCAGTGTTATGGAAAACTTCCTGTCTGGTTCCGGTACCCAAGACTACTTCTCCTGCATCCCTAAATGACTATCGTCCTGTAGCCTTAACATCTCATGCTATGAAGGCCTTGGAAAGATTAGTGCTTGCTCACTTGAGTCCGAGGGTGAGGGCTTTTATTGATCCCCTACAGTTTGCTTACCGGCATAGATTGGGGGTGGACGATGCCATTCTTACTCTGTTACATACTGTACATTCATTTTTGGAGAAGGATGGAACCACTGTGCGAGCGATGTTCTTTGATTTCTCGAGCGCGTTTAACACCCTGCAGCCACTTTTACTACACAAAAAGATGACTGATATGAAGGTGGAGGAGGGGATGAGAAATGGGATAACTGACTACCTATCAGGTCGGCCACAGTTTGTACAGATGGGAGTGGTTGTGTCTAGCAGATTATTGAGCAGTGTAGGTGCCCCTCAGGGAACGGTGCTAGCGCCTTTTCTATTCACACTGTATACATCAGACTTTCAGTATAAATCTGATTTTTGCCACCTTCAAAAATTCTCGGATGACTCCGTGGTTGTTGGATGTATTAGGGAGGACCAGGGTGATGAGGAATATAGAAGGGTGGTGTAGAATTTTGTGGATTGGTGCCATGGTAACTATCAACAACTAAATGTTAAGAAAACTAAGGAGTTGGTAGCCAACTATAGCGGGAGAAAGATGGAATGTTTACCGATCACTATTGCTGGTCAGGAGGTAGAGCAGGTGGAGAGTTACAAATATTTGGGGGTCCACCTGGATAGCAAACTGAACTGTAGAGGCCACTCAGAGAGGGTCTACAAGAAAGGGATGAGCAGACTGTATTTCCTAAAGAAACTGAGATATATTAATGTGTGCAGCAAAATGTTAGAAATGTTCTACCAGTCTGTAGTGGCAAGTGCCATCTTTTTTGCACTCATATACTGGGGTAGTAGTGTGCGGGTCTCTGGTGCTAAAAAGCTGAATAAGCTTATCAAGAAGGCAAGCTCCGCTGTTGGCTGCAATCTGGACTCTTTTGAGGAGGTAGTGGAGAGAAGAACTCTGAAAAAGTGTATGGCGATTATGAATAATAATGCACATCCATTATATGAGCTATTCATGAGACAGAAGAGACCTTCAGTAACCGGCTAATCCTTCTGAGGTGTAAGAAGGGAAAATATAGGAAATCATTTGTGCCAACTGCTATGGCAATGTACAACAATAACCTTAGTGTTAAATCATCAAGGTGAATGTCTACTTTATTTTTTCTACTTTCAGTTTACCCGCTGTGTATGTCCTAATCTAATGTATAATGTTCTTCTGTCAACTCTACTGTTTTGTCAATTTTGTAATTCATGTTATGATTTAAGTTGTGCTGCTGTGATACCATAATTTCCCACGGGATCAATAAAGTGTATCGTATCGTATTGTAACTTCTGGAGCTAGGCTTGAAACCTGCTCCCGGCCTGGTGAATTAGAGAAGAGGCTTGCAACCGTCTTCTAAGTAGGTTCCAGGTACCCCGCCTGTGCACGGTTTCCGGACCGGATCTCCGCTGTCAGTATCGGCGGGCTCCAACCCTGTCCCGGTCCACTCTGGATCTCCTGTGACTGTATTCCCGTCGCCTTTGGACACTGTCCACTGCTTGCCACCTAGCCAGTAGACCAGGGCCACTACCCTGTCCACTCTCACTAGGCTCAGCTTTCCTCCTGACAGTCTGTCACTGTCACTTCTCTCCACTTCAAACTCCAAACTTAGACTACTCTGTTCCCGCCCCCGGATCCTCAAGGCCACTAGGTGGGCGCTCCCAATCCGACTGGTCCTGCCCACTGGTGTGTCCTTCTTACCCTGGGGCGGGTGGCTAGGATTTTGTAGCTGACGGAACCCTTGTGTGGGAAGGTAGTATGTAGGGTGTAATGTACTTCTGTGACCACCTGGCGGCGCCAGGGTGTCACATTCCCCCTTGGTTCAATACAGCCCGTCCGCGGATAAAAGGTGAAACATGTAACATTTCTTCCCTTTATGGGAGGCACAGCTTCTTGAACGTTGCTTAACAGCAAAACTTTACATTCCCGTTTTTCCTCACCCACCACCCAAACAACCTGTTTCCTTGGTGCCACCACTAAGAATGGTGGGCACCCCTTTTCCCCAGTCCACAGGTGTTCTGGGTAACGCCTACTCGGCTGGGTAAAAAGTTCCTTACCCGACAGTTCATCTCAAGGGCCCCAAGTCTGGGGGACCCTTGACCTGGAGGTTAGCCACCGGTTTCAGTAGTGGCTGGGCCTCGGCCTTCTCTACCGCAGGCCCTTCCTCCAATCTACCTCTCCAGAGGCAACATAGGTGATGAGGAATAACAAGAAAGTTAAAACAGACCGTTCAAATACCGCTGTCGGGGCAGCCTCCTACTACAGCTTTTCCCACAAGACCACCGCCGAACAACATGGTCCCCAGTGCCACGTTCACTCACGGTGCTGCACTGTCCAAAGACCCCATCTCTCGTCGCTTGCGGTGCAGGTACAGTTGCTCCTCTGTGTCCGGTCTCATCTTCCACCAAGGGCTCTGACCTTTGATGGCCTCTTCACATTTAACAGACGGGTGAAGACATTGAACAAAGATGAGACTCACAACTGGATAAACTTTGTAACTGTTCTGCTACCCTCCACCTGTGGATACAGATGGCCTCCTCTGGAACATGAGGATGTTCAACAAGAATACCAGTCTTTTTAACTTGAAACTTTGAACTTTCTGTGGGTTCCGGTCTCTATTCAACTACCACTGCTGCATGGGGTCCTGTGGCCCATTCAGCCCTCCAGGCCCATCACTCCAGGAACAACTGCAGCACACTCTAGGAACCAGGTCCATCAGTGGGAACGGAGGCGGTGTGGTCGGCGGTGCCCCAGCTTCAGGGAGCCGGGTCGGCTGGTACTCCACAACCAGACTAACGACGGGTTCCGGCTCCAGACAGGCTCCAGCTCTCGCTCCAACCACGCAGCGGTCCCTGGCACAGGACGGCTGGGCTCCGGTTCTTCCGGTGCTGACATTTTCCCGGATTACATGCCTCTCCGTCCTCTCTTCCCCCCTTGGTTTTTCGACAGCAGTCTCACGGGACCCACTGTCCTTTTCGCTTCCTGTATGGGGAGTCATTCACGTCTGCCCACGTTCCCAGGGGGCGGGGCTTCAACTTTGAGCCTTTTTCCGGGGAAGAAGATGCCGGCTTGTTGTTTTTTTCGCGGCCAAAAAAGGCGGCAAAATGGCGGCTGTCGAAAAATTTTCAAACGGATCACCGTTTACAGTCCAAAACAAGGCACATTTCCACCAGGCAGGTGGATGGGTTACAATCCTGTTCGTGATGCCAGGTTGTGAGATGTGCCGCCCCCACATAAGCAGTCGGGCTGCTCAGATCCTTTATCTATGCTAGTGTATACAGGGACAGTTAGGCAGGGATTAGCAATATGCACCCAGATCTGCCAATGGTTCTGGGTGCCTATTGCACCTGACAGGTTCCTTTTAACAGGAACACCTCACCCATGCCATGATATCACCGTCTGAATGTGCATCTGGTTACCGAGACTTGGTCTGTAGATGCAGAAGCACACCAACCAGCAGAGAAAATGTTGGACTACTGCCTCTTGAGAGGTTTTATATGGGACCAGGGAGACTTGTCCAGGTGGTCTTCCTTTTCTTGTGAGCCCCCAGACAATCCGGTGGAGTTACCACTGTATCCTTACTCTGCAGAAAGGCTTTTTCCAAACACTAAAAACTATTCCTTCCTCCTCAATGCAGATAAGTTTACTTGTAATTTTACAGGGGATCTGAGGCTTCAGTCGCAACAGAGTATTGCATCTCACTTAAGATGCAGTGCTCATCCCGCGTAAGGAGAGGTTAATCGCTGGTGTTTCTCACATTCACAAACCACAAACAGTTAGGTGCTTTCCCACCGGAGGGATGGCCTGGGGTAGAGAGGGGGGTGGCCATCACGAGGCATGGGACTTTCCCGGTCACTAGGACAACCACCTGGGGGGCAGGCACCACTTGGGGAAAAGGGAAGGCGCATCTTCACATTTAAGCAGTTAGGCCCAGGCACAGCTTGGGGTGAGACACACACCTGGGACCTCAGTCTAATCTTATTTTACCTCACACTTCTGGGAGCACCATAGGAACCGTGGCTTGGAACATCCAGCTCAGCCCGGGTTTTCTACAGCTACACGGGATTCCAGGGTCTGCGGTGAGTGCAGGAAACACCCGCGACACATTCCATATTCCCCATACACCGGGATTGGAGGGACCCCGACCAGAAAGGACTGACCGTGAGAACTCCGGCGGTGACCTCGAATTGCTCAGGATCGTCTGGGGCCCATCACGGCGGTGACCGTCATCTTCTGAGTAAAACCAGGGCTGTAAGTAAAGAGAACCTTGAATCTGCAGAGACTGTGTCCGCCTGTCCTTGCCGATGCCGCCACCCCACGCTTCGGCGCCTGCCATTACTACTACCCTCATCATCCTCCCCAGGGCCCGCTCCACCTGTGGGAAGCAGAAACATCTTAGCTGCTACTACCATCAGCCCCGGAGGACAGCAGCGGCAGCTATTTCCTGGCCGCATACCACAGGTGGTGTCACGAAATCAAACCTCCATCATCACCCCCAACACCTCCTTTTATTGTACACCTCGGGGCCACGAAACCGGGTGAAAGGACCACCTATGACATCCCCAGACCCGACATTACCAGGACCGGCGACGAGTAATTTAACCCTTGCCCCGTGGGTGCTATAGATCCATAGGTGCATGTGAGGATGGAGGAACAAATGTTCAGTATATAATTGTGATTTGTGATGCCAGTCTGGGACAAGAGCACAAAATTACAATTCTTTCTATAACCCTTTAAAATAGAAGGACCTCAGCCGTTTATTAGGGATAAATCGGGGACATGGGTAATTGGGACTTCTAAGATTTTGCAGTATAAAGGAGCTCAAATAAGGTAAGTATCATAAAACTTGGAGGAGAAAACCAATGAGAGAGAAGACTGAAGTGGCTTATAGTTATAGGGGATTTATAGGATTAGAAGAAAGTCTCTGTTTATTGTCCCCGGGTTATGTCTGGTATTGCAGCTTAGCCCCAATCACTTGAATGTGTCTGAGCTGCAATACCGGCCTCAGCCCATGGACAATATATGCACTCTTTCTGGAACATAGGCAACCTATTTTTTTAATCTCCTACAAACTCTTTAAGCATTTAGAAACATTTTTCTAATAATCAGCTATTAAAATAACTCAAAATAAGAGAAAATGTAGCACTGAAAGTAAGTTGTCTTCTTTTTTAGTATTATATTTTGTTTCTTGATCATATAAATCATCATATAAAATCCCAGTAAGGATAAAAAGTGACAAAAGGGATAATTAATAGTTTAGATTACACTCATGAGCAACTGCACATCGTTCTTACAAAATGACATTGTCGGGTCATGTATCTAAACTAATAAGAGAAAGACAGTGGCACAGGGCGATAAATCAGAGGCTTGTTTTTGTCCATTAACCTTGAGCTGGAAAATAATAATAGCTGCCATCTGACAATTTGTGACCATGAAAGAGGTACCTATATATACTGTCATTTTGTAATGACATGAGAGCTGAGTAAATAGCGCCTGTATGGGAGCAGACAGAGACCCACACTGTATGTTATAATACAGTACTACTAAATAGAAATATTCTCCTTTTTATCATTAATCACAGTAAATAGTATTGCACATTACAGTTATTTGCTTGTATAAGGGGATGGCAGACACAATATTCACGTATCCAACATCCTACAGTATCTGCAAGCAAATGTAGCTCTCAGCTGGATGAACCGTGCAGACAGGAACTGAAGAACAGAGTGTGTGTTCCTCAAGGGAAGAATTTGAAGAAGTCACCAAGTCAGGTGACAGTTGTGGTGCAATTGTCTAATATAAAAGGCCAAGATGCTCAAGAAGGGGTGGAGTTGGCACCAAGACTTGAGAGGAGGCAGGCGTATGGGCAGTAAAGCAGCCTCGCAGCTCTTACTGCCATAGAAGCACTTGAGACTGAACCTGACTTTGAGAGAAACAGACTTTACAGGTCAAGCACTGAATACTGACAACAAGACTTAGCTGATCCAGCACCAAAGACCCGATACCGAGGTCCAGACTTCACAGCTCAAGCACCGAAGTCCGAATACCAAGAATCAGACTTCACTGGTCAAGCAGCAAAGACTCGATACCAAGGACCAGACTTCGCAGGTCAACCACAGAAGACCAGACGCTCACTACCAAATCCAGAAAATAGAAGTGTTGAGTAAGCCGGGTCATTACTTACTGTTCAGATGTACGGTGCTAATTGGAGAAAGTTACACACTAGATTTGGTCTTGCACGCTAACAAGTTTTACCGTGACCCCATTATGCCCTCTGTGCTGATTTGCTGTGATATTCCTAGGTATACCGATTCATCAAGTTAGGGGGAAGTGGTGAACAGTTTGGAGTGACACCGTTTCCCTGACAGAGGCTGGGGGTGGGTTAACGTTAGATAATAACTGTTAATTAGAGTCTTTAATATCTGTATGTAAGATATCACAATTACGTGTTGTATTGTCAGGGCCAGGTGGACGGGCAGACCCAGGAGGTGGATCCACTGGGCCGAACTCCTAGATGGTGGTAAGGGGTCCGGTAGCTGGAGCACTCTAGGCAGCAGAACAGTCCGTGCACAGGAGTATAACGGAGAAGTCCCTGGGACTACGGAGTCACTGGTGGTAGTCCGGGTGACGCAGCTCAGGTTCGGAAGCCGAGAAGATGTCAGGCGGGGTCCGGAACCTTTGGAGCGAGATGACAGGTCACCGCAGGGATCCGAGATGGTACGGACTGTCAGGATGGCAGATGGACTGCGTTCGGGGTTCGGGATTCGGTCTGGACCGGATGGCGAGGCAGGCACGGCTCTACAAGAGAGATAGGTGAGTATATACACATATACACCAGGAGACCTGACTCCTAGCTTAAGAAACACGAAGATCAGGCCCCGCCCCCTTGGACATAAACCCCCTTTATACCCTGTACCTGTTTTGCATCATTTCCTGTTAATGGACGCTGGCCCTTTAAGAAAGGGTCAATGACCGCGCGCGCGCCCTAATGCGCATGCGCGCGGCCCGAGTGCCAGAAGCCAGAGCAGGAAGCTGCGAGGAGGAAGCAGCAGGGCCAGGATGGGGCTGTGAAGCCGACGGACGCCGGGTGCGGGGACCAGGACGCTGGGGACGCGCTGGCAAGGGGTGCTGGAGAGCGGGGAGCGGCGGTGACCGGACCAAGGAACCGGGAAGCGAGATGGGGGACCCGGGGAGCGTGACAGGTGAGCCGGAGGGCAGCACAGGGGACCCGGGGAGCGTGACAGTACCCCCCCCCCCACGCCCCCCTCCCCGCAACCGGGACAGGAAGGCACGGATCAGCGGAGTACCCACATTCTCCCGGGGCTCCCAGGACCTATCCTCAGGACCATACCCTGCCCAGTCCACCAGGAAGAACTGTCGACCCCGTACGGTCTTCATGGCCACGATATCCCTTACCGCATAGATGTCGTCATCGGCAATAGGTGGAGGAGCCGAACTGGCAGCAGCGGAGAAGGGACCCAGGACAACCGGCTTGAGCAGGGAGACGTGGAATGAGTTGGGTATCCTCATCGTGGCCGGGAGCTGTAGCTTGTAGGAGACCTCATTGATCTTGTTGAGGACTTTAAACGGCCCGATGTAGCGAGGACCCAGCTTGTAGGATGGTATCTTCAATCGGACGTACTTGGATGCAAGCCAGACTAGATCTCCAGGAGAGAAACACGGAGGATCCAGACGTCTCTTGTCTGCGTGTCTTTTCATCCACAGGGAAGCACGCCCAAGGGACGCCTTGACAGAGTCCCAAATGGTTGCAAAGTCACGGGCTACAGTATCAGCAGCATGGACATCCGAAGAAGGGGATACAGGCAATGGGACGGAGGGCTGAAGTCCGTAAACGACATGGAAGGGAGAACTGGAGGAGGACTCACTGATGTGGTGGTTATGGGAGAATTCAGCCCAAGGAAGAAGCGTGGACCAGTCGTCGTGATGGGCGTTGACATAGTGACGTAAGAAAAAGGTCAATATTTGATTGACCCTCTCCACTTGGCCATTAGACTGAGGATGGTATGCAGATGAAAAGTCCAGAGTCACTCCCAGATGGTTGCAGAGAGCCCTCCAGAAGCGGGAGGTGAACTGAGTTCCTCTATCGTATACGATGTGAGATGGAAAGCCATGCAAGCGGAAGATGTGATGTATGTAGGTGTCCGCGAGTTCCTGAGCAGAGGGCAATCCAGCCATAGGGACGAAATGAGCCATTTTAGAGAATCGATCCACCACGACCCATATGACTGTGTGTCCGGAGGACAATGGCAAGTCTGTAATAAAGTCCATCGCTATGTGTTGCCACGGAACTGAAGGTATCGGCAGAGGCAGAAGACAGCCATATGGCAGGTGTTTGGGCGTCTTGTTCCTGGCACAAGAGGAGCAGGCAGAGACAAAAGCAGCGACGTCCGTGCGAAGGGATGGCCACCAGTAATGGCGTACAATCGCACCCCATGTTCTCTTCTGACCAGCATGACCGGCTGTTTTCGAGGCATGACCCCAGTGTAACACTTTTTGCCTGTCTGTCTCAGAGACATAGGTCTTCCCGGGCGGTATCTGGGCCAGGGTGACAGGGGCCACCGGAATGATTTTGCTAGGACAGATGATGGGTTGGGTAGTCTCCTCCTCCTGCTCCATGGGCATGAAAGACCTGGACAAGGCATCAGCGCGTACATTTTTGTCCGCGGGTCGGAAATGGAGCTGGAAATCAAACCTGGCAAAGAATAAGGACCACCTGGCTTGCCGTGGGTTCAGTCGCTGAGCAGACCGCAGGTATTCCAGGTTCTTGTGGTCCGTGTAAATGATAACGGGGTACACTGCTCCTTCCAGAAGGTAGCGCCATTCCTCCAGAGCCAGTTTGACTGCCAAGAGCTCTCGGTCACCGATGGTGTAGTTGCGTTCAGGCGCTGAGAAGCTCTTGGAGAAGAATCCGCAAGTCACCATCTTCCCGGAGGAGGACTTCTGCATGAGCACTGCTCCGGCTCCTGAAGAGGAGGCATCCACCTCCAAGGTGAACTGGCGGTTTAACTCCGGACGGTGAAGTACAGGAGAGGAGGCAAATGCCCGCTTCAACGAGCCAAACGCGGCGTCGGCCGCAGGTGACCAGTCCTTTGGATTAGCCTCCTTCTTGGTCAAAGCGGAGAGAGGAGCAGTCAGAGCCGAGAAGTGAGGGATGAACTGGCGGTAGTAGTTGGCGAATCCCAGGAAGCGTTGGATTGCCTTCAGTCCAGAAGGAGGAGGCCAGTTGAGAATGGAGGAGACCTTCTTTGGATCCATCTGCAGTCCAGTATCAGAGATGATGTACCCCAGGAAGGGGAGAGAAGACTGCTCAAAGACACACTTCTCATACTTCGCGTACAGACGATTCTCTCTCAGTCTTTGTAGAACCAGCTGCACGTTCTCTCTGTGGGTCTGGAGGTCCGGAGAGAAGACAAGGATGTCATCCAGATATACTACCACACAGACGTAAAGAAGGTCCCGGAAAATGTCGTTCACCAGTTCTTGAAAGACGGCTGGGGCGTTACACAGGCCGAAGGGCATCACGCAGTATTCATAGTGCCCATCGCGCGTATTGAACGCGGTCTTCCATTCGTCCCCAGAGCCGATGCATACCAGATTGTAAGCACCCCGAAGATCCAGCTTGGTGAACACACGAGCTCCTCTAAGCCGGTCAAACAATTCAGGGATGAGCGGCAGAGGGTACTTGTTTTTTACGGTGATTTGATTCAAACCCCGGTAGTCTATGCATGGGCGTAAGTCGCCCTCTTTCTTCTTGACAAAGAAGAAACCTGCTCCAGCAGGAGAGGAGGATCTCCGGATGAATCCCCTTGCCAGGCTCTCTGTGATGTAAGTAGACATGGCCCTTGTTTCGGCTGGAGACAATGGATATATCCGTCCTCGAGGTGGTGTAGTTCCAGGGAGCAGGTCGATGGCACAATCGTAAGGACGATGTGGCGGAAGTACCTCGGATTCCTTTTTATCAAAGACGTCTGCAAAGGACCAATAGGCCGAGGGCAGCCCCGGTAGGTTCTCTGGAACCGGAGGTCGTCGGATGGGTTGTAAGGTCTTCAGGCACTTCTCATGGCACGAAGAGCCCCATCGGGTGATTTCGCCAGTGCCCCAGCTGACTGATGGTTCGTGTGTCAGCAACCAGGGAAGTCCCAGCAGGATTTGATGGGACATGTGTGGGAGGACGTAGAAAGCGATGTTCTCGGTGTGCAGGGCACCGATACGCAGTTCCACCGGCTTGGTGATCCAGGAGATGGTGTCAGAGAGGGGTCTCCCATCCACAGAGGCAATCACGAGGGGCTTGTCGAGTGGAGTAACAGGCACCTGGTACTTGTCCACCGTGGCCTGCTGGATGAAATTGCCTGCTGACCCGGAATCGAGGTATGCCTCAGCCGTGAACCACGTCTCTCCCGTTGTCACTTGCACAGTCCACGTAACCGGGTCTGAGAGAGTCCCAGCACCTAGGGTGGCCTCTCCTACCAACCCTAGGCTTTGGAGTTTCCCGGCCTCTCAGGACAGGAGCGTAGCAGGTGTGTGTCCTCTCCGCAGTAAAAGCAGAGGCCCTTGGCGAGCCGCTCAGCTCTACGTTGTTCAGACTGCCGCACTCTGTCGATCTGCATGGGCTCGTGGACGGGGACCCCAGCTGTCGAAGACTGAAGTACGGCGGGCTTCTGCGGAGGAGAGGAATGCCGTACCGGTCGTCTCTCACGGGACACTTCCTTGGATCGCTCCTGAAAGCGGATGTCCACTCGAGTCGCTAGGGCGATCAGGGCATCCAGGGTGGTCGGTACGTCACGACCCGCCAGCTCATCTTTAATTCGCCCCGAGAGTCCTTCCCAGAAGGCGGCGGTTAGGGCCTCGTTGTTCCACCCGAGTTCCGAAGCCAAGGTGCGAAACCGGATTGCGTATTGGCCCACCGTCAGAGTCCCCTGACGCAGCCGGAGAAGAGACGAAGCAGACGCGGAGGCGCGTCCGGGCTCATCAAAGGTGCCACGGAATGCCTGCAGGAAGTCCTGGATGTTCGTGGTCACAGGATCCCCCTTCTCCCACAAGGGGTTCATCCACGCCAGTGCCTCGCCCTCTAGATGGGACATGATGAAGGCGACCTTGGCTTGATCAGAGGCAAACAAATGCGGCAGCTGCGTGAAATGGAGGGAGCATTGGTTTAAGAATCCCCTGCAGGTCTTGGGGTCTCCGGCGTACCGGGGTGGTGAGGCCAAACGAAGTCTGGAAGTATCTGAAGAAGTCGCCACGGGAGCTGGAGCCGTGGCTTGACTAGTGGAGGCCCGGGATGCTGAAGACGTGACTGCCGCTTGTAGCGTGTTCAGGCGGGCGTCCACAGAAGACATAAATTGCAGCATGCGGGTCTGAGTCTCACGCTGGCGTGTGAGTTCCTCCTGTACGGCTGCTAGTGCTGCAGCGGGATCCATGGCCTGATCTTACTGTCAGGGCCAGGTGGACGGGCAGACCCAGGAGGTGGATCCACTGGGCCGAACTCCTAGATGGTGGTAAGGGGTCCGGTAGCTGGAGCACTCTAGGCAGCAGAACAGTCCGTGCACAGGAGTATAACGGAGAAGTCCCTGGGACTACAGAGTCACTGGTGGTAGTCCGGGTGACGCAGCTCAGGTTCGGAAGCCGAGAAGATGTCAGGCGGGGTCCGGAACCTTTGGAGCGAGATGACAGGTCACCGCAGGGATCCGAGATGGTACGGACTGTCAGGATGGCAGATGGACTGCGTTCGGGGTTCGGGATTCGGTCTGGACCGGATGGCGAGGCAGGCACGGCTCTACAAGAGAGATAGGTGAGTATATACACATATACACCAGGAGACCTGACTCCTAGCTTAAGAAACACGAAGATCAGGCCCCGCCCCCTTGGACATAAACCCCCTTTATACCCTGTACCTGTTTTGCATCATTTCCTGTTAATGGACGCTGGCCCTTTAAGAAAGGGTCAATGACCGCGCGCGCGCCCTAATGCGCATGCGCGCGGCCCGAGTGCCAGAAGCCAGAGCAGGAAGCTGCGAGGAGGAAGCAGCAGGGCCAGGATGGGGCTGTGAAGCCGACGGACGCCGGGTGCGGGGACCAGGACGCTGGGGACGCGCTGGCAAGGGGTGCTGGAGAGCGGGGAGCGGCGGTGACCGGACCAAGGAACCGGGAAGCGAGATGGGGGACCCGGGGAGCGTGACAGGTGAGCCGGAGGGCAGCACAGGGGACCCGGGGAGCGTGACATGTATATTACTGAACTTGTATTGATCTGCCTTCCTGAAAGTTATTACCTTTTGTAGCTATTACTGCTAACTCTTTATTGCTTTAAAATAAATACTTGTTGTAAATCATTACTGAGTCACCTTTTCTGTACCACTGCATTCTCGAAACCTGTTTTACACTTGGACCCGGTACAGCAGTACATACCACTGGTGCCAAAGTTGCCTTCATGAGACGCCATATTCTGCCCCAAAAATATCTTATAGTGGAAGATGCTGTACATAAAATAAAAACAAGAAGCAGCTCACCATTAATACTAGAAGTCCCAGAAATTTCGAGCTCCCCCTGAAGTCCCGAAAGAGGATCAAATGACATACAATAAACTGAATAGAACTAAGTAGAAACTAAATGGCTAAACTCAATGGAAAACAACAACCTCCTGTGGTGCAACAGTAATGGCCTTAATTATAGAACAAATGACGGTGATTATAGGATGTTAGCTAAAATCCTTCAAGTCATTCGACCCGTTCCTGGGTTCCAAAGGTAGAAATGTTAAATGACCCCTCTCTGGGACTTCTATTAACAAGTTGTCCTTTTTTTACAGTAGCTCAAAGGGTCCTCAGAGGGTGCACAGAAAGCTTGATGGACATTCAAGGTAGAAGTGGATCCATCGGTTGTTCATCCAGCAACATGAATGAGGTTCAAATCCTTAAACCTTGTTTAATGCATATATAAAAATACTGTAGGCAGTAATGACAAGGCCTATGTGTTCCAAGAAATAAAGTCATGGTCAGGGCAGAGGAAGATACTACTGCAGTATGGCATTCAATATGTTTTCTAACAGATTTTAACATTGGGGTTTGCACTGGTGCCTTGAAATACTGCTGTCCTGGGCTTGAAGCTGACCAGAAGTGACATCATCATGGAGTTTGTATGTTGTGCACGTTTTACATGAGTTTCCAAATTTTACTGATAGGTTAAAGAGTTTGTCCGAGGCTTAGTTCTGGTCACTGAACAACACAATTGCACAATGGGAGTGCAACAACATTTACATATTGACACCTGCAAAGAGTTTGTATGTTCTCCTCATGTTTGTGTGGATTTCCTCCGTGTTCTCCGGTTTCCCCCCACACTCCAGTGACATACCGATAGGGACCTTAGATTGTGAACCCCATTGGGGACAGTGATAATGATGTATGTAATGCAATGTATGCGCTATGGAATTAATGGTGCTATATAAGTGAATAAATATTATTAATTATTATTATATATTGATGACCTATCAATATGTCAGTCCTGGATAACCTTTTTGAAGGGAACATAAAAAACAGAATTAGACACCAGCATTATTGCAGATGCTTTATTCTGTAAAGCTGGGTGAGTACTACAAGGGCGGCGTTACACGAGACGATTTATTGTGCGATCGCATGAGCGATCGCACCCGCCCCCATCGTTTGTGCGTCACGGGCAATTAGTTTCCCGTGGCGCACAAAGTCGTTGACCTCCTGTCACACGCACTTACCTCCAGGACGATGTTGCTGTGGGCGGCAAAAATAGTCTTCCTGAAGGGGGAGGGACGTTCGGCATCACAGCGACGTCACACAGTGGCCGGCCAATAGAAGCGGAGCGGCGGAGATGAGCGGGACGTAACATCCCGTCCACCTCCTTCCTTCCGCATTGCCGGCGGGATGCAGGTAAGCTGTGTTCGTCGTTCCCGGGGTGTCACACGGAGCGATGTGTGCTGCCTCGGGAACGATGAACAACCGGAGTACAGAAGGAGGACATTTTGAAAATGAACGACGTGTCAATGAGCAACGATAAGGTGAGTATTTTTGCTCGTTCACAGTCGTTCATAGCTGTCACACGCTTCAATATCTCTAACGATGCCGGATGACATATCGCCCGACGTGACCCCGACGACATATTTTCCGATATATTGTAGCGTGTGACGCCGCCCTAAGTCTCGGATTCCTAGTCCAAAGGTGTGCTATCGATGACTTCTTGATGCCACATTCCCCTTGACTCATGTTTGTGCATAGGAAGAGACTTGTCAGTCCAGGAGAGCAGTGTCACGGGTGTGTCATGGGTGACAGACAATCCTGCGGAGTCCAGTAATAGAAAGCCACAGAGTTTGGCTGTGCAAACTGCTCTCTGACCTTCTATTATTCCTGCTTAGTGTATTTTTTATCCTATGTATCCTATGTATCTTCTCTGCTTCGTTTTCATGTCTTTCCCTTTAGGACCCTGCAATTTGTCACTGTTTTTCATTAGCACTTCCCTTGGTGTCTTTATATACCCACATTTCCCCTTACTCTGTGCTCGTGATAGGTCTACTATCTTTCACAAGTCTTCAGTGCAAGCAGTCGGCTTGTACGTATACATCTGGAGAAGCTTTGTTGTTGTTGCAGTTGCTCTCCCTGAGTCATCTGGAGATAAGTTATTCATTTACTTCCCCCTTGTTTGTTATCCCTGTGTCTTCTTTAGAGTTTAATGGGGTTGACCAAGCGTTCATCCCATCCATTCCCTACCTAGGGCCTATTTCAGGGACAGCCAGGGTCATGTATCCGTCTCGGCGCATACGTGCAGAACCTATCTAGGGTGGTGAGGGAACCGGGGCCCAGCGGTAGGCTTGGTCAGGGGTCACCATCTCTCCCTTCCCTAGACACAGGGTTTCCCTTCCCTTTCACCATTCGCTTGGTACTTCCCTGTGCCTAGCATGACAACTGGTGGAAAGACGTTGCCAGGGCCCTGCCTTGGGCTTGTAATGGGAGCCGAATAGTCTTTGGTTGTGGTTTTGCTTTTAAAAGTGCATTTCCTCTGAAAAGCCACAGCATTTCAGAATAAAACATACATGCTTGCAGAAACACAGCCAGTTTCTGATTCAAGCCGCTGAGGTTTGGGCAGCATAAATCTGATGTCAGGTCCTATTTAATTTGCTTCCTTTCAAAATGGCCTAAAGGCCCGGTTACACACTACGATTTATCTGATGATCTCATGAGCGATGTGACATGCCCAGATCGTAGTTACGATTTGTCGAGATCACACATAGGTCGTTTATTAGTGGTCACACGTAACGATCGCACAAGCGACGCAATATCGTTCAGCGATATATTGCTTGACCAAGGTGGTCATGTGGATGTTGTTCGTTGTTTGCAGGGTGTCAAATGTAGCAATATATCTGCTGCATTCCAAATGATGAACAATATTTTGAAAGTGGGCGATGTGTCAACGATCAACGATTGTCAACCTATTTGCGATCGTTCAGAGTCGCACGTTGGTGTCACACGCAACGACGTCGCTAACGATGCCGGATGTGCGTCACGGAATCCGTGACCCTGACGACATACCGTCAGATAAATCGTAGCGTGTAACGCCGCCTTTAGTCTGCGTCTATCTGAATCTGTAGGTTAGCGGGATTGATGCATAGTTGCTAACATTTTTTAAGCACTGTCCCAACCCCACTCCTCCCAGGAATCCTCCTGAAATGACCACTTTTTTGTGGTGTTTTTATAATCTCCTTCCTCTTTTGGCTCAGGAGTCCCCAGAAATCTGGGACAGTCAACCCTACTGATGTAAAGAAAATAATTACTGCAAAATATAACTCTGCCATATAAGTAATGGGAACAAATAAAGTCATTTCAAGAAAAAAAATAAAAAGTAAAAATATTTTGTTTTCCTCCAAATCAAATTGTACTCAATGTTGTACAATGGTTGCACATAAAGCCTGCTTTACATGTTACGATTTCGCATACGATATCGTATGCGATCCTAACCGCCCCCATCGTATGTGCGGCACGTTCAATTTGTTTAATATGCGCACAAACAATTAAAAGATGTCACATGTACTTACCCGTCCATACGACCTTGCTGTGGGCGGCGAACATCCACTTCCTGGAGTGGGAGGGACGTTCGGCGTCACAGCGACGTCACGCGGCAGCCGGCCAATAGAAGCGGAGGGGCTGAGATGAGCGGGACGTAAACATCCCGCCCACCTCCTTCCTTCCGCATGGTCGGCGGGAGCCGCGGATGGAGGTAAGCTGTCGTTCAATGCTCCCGGGGTGTCACACAATGCGATGTGTGCTGCCTCGGGAACATTGCACAACCGCACGTTCAATTTTTGAGAAATGAACAACATGCATGCGATGAATGGATTTTCGTTCAATCGCAATTGCACGAAGGTTTTACATGCTACAATCATACTTACGATGCCGGATGTGCGTCACTTACGACGGGACCCCGCCAAAACATTGTAAGATTTATTGTAGCGTGTAAAACGCCCTTAACTCAAGGTGGGATTGAGATGTACCATTGAGTGCATTGGCACTAACAGTAAAGGCACGTGCATTATCAGGGACAAAAGTGATTTTTTTTTTAATCACATTTAATAAACTTACAATGCAAAAGACTTTTCTAAAATTAGAAAAACATAGCAGTTTGCTTTGGCAACAGCACCGCACCTGTCATAGAGTCATAGATTGGTAGAGTTGGAAGGGACCTCAAGGGCCATCGGGTCCAACCCCCTGCGAGTGCAGGTTTTCCTAAATCATCCCAGCTATATGTTTATCCAGCTTCCTCTTGAAGATTTCCATAGAATAATAGAATGAATGTCTATCATAGAATATGTCCATAGGTATGCCTGGTATGGCGGCTCTATTGAAGTGAATGGGAATGAGCTACAATGCCGCATTCACCCCATGAACAGGTGAGACGCTGTTTGGGAAAGAATGAAGCCATGTTCTACCCAATCCAACCTCTTTCACTGTTTCTTTATATTGTCACGTCTAACCTTCCTGGGCTAGGCCAGTAAGAAATAAGGCACCTGAAATGAGGTTTGTTAAAACTTTCTTTTGACGGTAAATCACCTGTCACAACATAATGACTTGCCTGATTGCAAGAATGTTGGTTCCATAGACCTTGCAGTCTGCGCTCCATTGTTCTTGTGCCCTCATAAAAAATGTTTCGCAAACAGATTAGGTGGTTCCATAGTGATGACAGTTCAGAACCTGAGACGCACGGGCATGTCGGAGTGCAGGGGAGCACGCATTTCACAGAGTTTTATGGAAGATATTGTGCAATACTGTATATTCACAGCTGCAATCAGGAACAGTACTGATACAAGCTGTCAGTCTCCCAGCGGGATGCTGGTTGTTTTCATGTACATAAACATATTTTTGGGGACACAGCTAATGGCTAATCAGTCAACTAGAATGTATGTAGGAATCATGTACACATTTTGGCAATCTTTTAAGTGGCTTCTGTTAAAGGAGGTCTGAGAAAGCCATATAAGACATCGTCACACTGCAATCAAAATCAATTCTACAGTTCTACAGCACCTTTTCTAAGAATTCCCTTTTTATTTCTCCTGGAAATATATGTGTAAATAGTCAAGTAGACATTACCCAAGGTTTGTCTATATGTAGTTTGAGAATATCACAACTGATCTGATGATGTCACTCTCATCTTAAAGAGAACCAACCAGTAGGATTTTGCAATATGAGGTAAAGGCAGTGACATACAGGCACTAAGATGCTGAATCCAGGCATACCTGTTATAGAAAGATGTGATAATTGGTTGATTAAATATCTGTAATCAAGCAAAAAAGCACTGCACTTTGATTGACGGGTGCAACATGGGTGGGTCTTTGTGGGTCAGGTCCTCGCGTATATTCCTCCTCCTCCAGGGTCTTCCTGGCTTATCCCCTTTTCTTTATTTGAATATTGCACGGCTCCATCATTGCTGTTGTTGGTGGCGCATGCGCATTGCCACAGTACTCAGGTCCTCATTAAAATGTCACCGGAGTCTGTGCATGCCCGTACCGCAATCTTCGGTGCCATTTTCTTGAACATGTGCAGATGCTTCTCATAGTCTTCACCGCAGTTTGTTCAATAAAATGGCGCCGGAGACTACGGTATGCGCATGCGCAGACTCCAGCACCATTTTTATGAAGACCTGAGAGCTGTGGCAATGTGCATGCACCACCAACACCAGCAATGGTGGCGCAATATTCAAATAAAGAAAAATTTGCAAGCCAGGAAGACGCCAGTGGAGGAATAAATGCGAGGACCCAACCCACAAAGGCCCGCCTATGTTGCACCAGTCAATCAAAGTGCACTGCATTTCTGAAACTTTGATTAAAGATATTTAATCAACCAAGCATCGGATCTTTCTGCAACATGTATGCCTGGATTTTTTGGCACTGCCTTTGTGTCGACCACCTGCAGCAATCGCCTCAGGGACTTCACTCCACCTTCGGGGACGCCACAGGATCTCCACTTGATTATTCCTGGCAACAGGTATGGCAGATTTATATATAGATAGAAGTCGTGACGCCACTCACGGTTTGCGGTCAGAGTTTAACGAGCGTCTGGGGCTGATGTAGTCTGCAGTCGGGTGGTGTGGCTTCAGGTGAGTGAGGCTGGCCCCAGGGGCTCGGGTGTGTAGAACAACAGGTCGCAAAATAACTCAGTCGCAGTCCAGAAAGTCTTTCAACTTGTTTACTCACTTTCAGGTGTTTTTGTGAGGTAACCCGGGCGATGCTGAGATTCATCAAAGTGGAACCAGGTATCCTTTAGGCCGGTCTAAGGGTAACTGTTAACTCGTAATCCTAGCACTTCTTGTTTTCGGACAACCCCCAACTTGAAGTATCATGGGATTCATCCAGGGAAGTCGCTACTGCCTTTTTTCCCCTGTCTGGCCTGTTTGCCGGCAGCGTGGACCAAGTGAGATGGCTCCAGAATCGATCCCTCTTATGGGCCCCCTCATTGCTGCTGAGGCTCGGACTCTGTTTTGGTTGGTGAGGAACCTCTAGTCCCTGCACCTGCAGGATTTAGCAGACCACTAAATGGATGTCCGCTCTAGGGACCTGTTCCCTGTGCGTGCCTATTCACCAGGAGTCCCCGTACTCGACCAGCTGACTCCTTCAGCGTCTTTCTGACTGACTTGCCGATGACCGATCTCGCCCGCCAACAGATACTTCACTTGCAGGGTGTGACTTGCGTGTCTGCACTACTGCTTCTTTCAACAACAACTGCTCCACTGCTCTCAGATTGGCTTGCTCCTCCTCCTTTTCTGACTGCCACTGCAACCGTAGCTCCCAGCTCCTCCACTGCACCCCTAGATGAGATGTGGAGGCAAGCCCCCTCTTGGGTCTGCCCAAGGGTCCCCTCTCAAGGTGGGGGAGACCTGGTTGCTATGTGTCTGTGCATAGACACCCTATTCCAGCCTTTAGGATTACCTGGAAGTACTGCCTCAGCATGGGTGCAGTACTCAGTGGTGCCTGACCAGGTCAGGGGCGCCACACCTTTACCTCATATAGCAAAATCCGCTGGGTGGTCCTCTTTAATGACAAAGGGATTGATAACGCAAAGTTGAGAATTTTGTCACATATTTCCAAGAAGAATTACAGAGAAATAGCATGACAGAGTTCTAACACAAAATGGTCCAGTGTTGTCTATAATGGAAATGCAGGTATTTACTTAAAACCGACAAATGCTCTTTAAAGTTAATGTGTAGTCACAAGTGAAAACTAAGCATTGCATAAAGACTGAATCTCCAGAGATGACCATGCCCCTTATTTAACTGTCCTTCAACTGTCTCTCCACCTCCCCCATACATACTTACATAGATATTCAGCTCGACAGAGCATCCTTATGTTTTCAAATGAGAGAGCAAAGCAAGATGGTGACCGATGAGTCTAACAGTCGCTTAACTACAGGGAGAACAAACTAGAAAATTTGTGAGTTCTCAATGCAATTTATAAATGTATGTCTAATGTGTACAGTCCTAAAGTCTGCACAGATTAGTTGATTCCTGCTCTAGATTTCAAAAACATAAGGCAACCAGATGGAAAGAGGGGGTACACCAATTCCTCCTAGCTCTAAGGCGTTGCTTAATCAATACAGGTGTGTTTTTGCCACCAGTCTGGATGAACAGTCCGTTGGAGTATGGTAAGATGGACAAAATTAATTAGTAAGTGCATACTTATAAATAAATTTGGTTCAATTTTCAGCTGCTGTGGGTCATCTTAAGAAATGTTGTTCAGTCAATTATTGGAGTAAATTTCTTCCATCACTTATAAAATTTTAAGGCAAAAATTATGATGAATTTGTTAACTGTGCTTGGCCAAACTCCCTCCGGTGAAACACTGCTCATTTTTCAAAATACTAAATTTTTCAAAAAATTTACGACATTTCAAACAGTTTTACACTAGAATTCTAGAGAAAATTGTTGAATAAATCATGCCTAGGTTTGGTATTTTTAGCTGAAGATTTATCAGTGGCATACAAAAATAGAAGATGATGATGGTAACGTCCTTCCGAAGCAGAAGATCAGCAGATAACAATGCTAATTTCCTTATTTTATTATTATTTAGGGTGTTCAACATACAATACATTTTTGGAATAGGCAGTCCCCTTCACAGGTAAAAAGACTCCAACATACAAATACTTTATATGTATTTCCAAAACATGTATCCCCATTTAGAATTGTCACCCTAAGCCAAGTCAAATGTCACCCTTAAGTGGCATCTTGGAACAAATCGTCGATACACCTCCTATAGAAGGCAATGTGATCAGCAAACAGGTGATTCAAATATATATAGTCCCCATTATTGTACCCGATGTTTGGTGATATATTAAATAAAATGTAAAATAATTATTAGTTAGAGCAAAAAGAAGGACATCAAAAATGAAATTTCTTTGTGCACAGGGAATATCAACATCCTTGTGTGTAATAACACAGAAAAAGGGATGAGTAGCCCCTGAGACTATTCAAGACCCTAATTTAATAATTGACTAACATATTTTTGTTAAAATAAATTAAGATAATGTCACATGGAGTTTTCCATAAACTTTGCCGTCTGTCATGGCAGCATTGGACTCTGTTCAGACTGCAGATTCTGACACTCCGCCTGATGATTTCTCCAGTGTCTGGGATCAACACAGGCAGACTCGGGCATCAACCTGCTGTGTGCTGATTCATAGGCAGAAGTATCCCTGAAGTTAGGGATAGCATAGGGTCCCCTAGCTTGAGGGACAGCTTAGAAGCCCTGGTTCCCCACTATACCAAAGTCATCATGGCAGATAATGGAAGATATTACTAGTAGGTGGCTTAATACCTGAGATAATAAGATGAACTGGAGGGTTAATCAGTGTTTTATGAATTATATACAGATATTAGAAATGGGGAACCAATGGTTGATCAATGATTAGAAAATTCATCTAACTTTTCATAAGGAATGAATTCTAAAAAGGCTGCTTGAATCAGATTAGACATTCAAAGAAATAAGAATTGGAGTGGATTTTCTTGGCTTTGTGAAAGTAATCTGAGCAATCTTGTATAACCGCTTCTCCCTTCCTTATCAGCAGGCCTAATAATTATGTTATGACTGTTAGAAATATTTTTCAGTGCTTCCTGCTCCTTCCATAGATTATGCCCACCTCTTGCTGCTTTTGGGAGCCATTGAAATGTGTGGCCACTAATGCATAGAAAGTTGTGCTAAAATTACTTTGATTCTTTACTGGGTAAAAAGAGAGCTTTGGTTTGACATCTTGATTCACAAACCTCTGGGTGATCACTGGCTTCTTCTAACTCTTCTGAAATGTGCACTGTATTTTTGTTGCGTTTGTGCTTATTTTCCAAACCTGAATGGTGTCTTTACAGAGTTAGGCGGGCTTTGCATACTACGACATCGTAGGTGCGATGTCGGTGGGGTCAAATCGAAAGTGACGCACATCCGGCGTCGCAGTCGATATCGTAGTGTGCAAATCCTTTTTGATACGATTAACGAACGCAAAAGCGTCGTTATCATATCATCGGTGTAGGGTCCGACATTTCCATAATGCCGGTGCAGCGACAGGTACGATGTTGTTTCTCGTTCCTGCGGCCACACACATCTCTGTGTATGAAGCCGCAGGAGCGAGGAACATCTCATACCTGCGTCCCGGCTGCAATGCGGAAGGAAGGAGGTGGGCGGGATGTTTACATCCTGCTCATCTCCGCCCCTCCGCTGCTATTGGCCGCCTGCCGTGTGACGTTGCTATGACGCCGCACGACCCGCCCCCTTAGGAAGGAAGCGGATCGCTGGCCGGAGCGACGTCGCAGGGCAGGTAAGTGCATGTGAAGCTGCGTAGCGATAATGTTCGCTACACCAGCAATCACAAGATATCGCTGCTGTGACGGGGGCGGGGACTATCGCGCTCGACATCGCAGCATCGGCTTGCGATGTCGCAGCGTGCAAAGTACCCCTAAGGCTGGCTATACACATTAGTTGGATCTCCACCAATGATGCTTCATACGAGTGCTCGCTCGGCCAAACGCTCATGTGTTCTCTATAAGAAAGTCGCTGACTGACATCAGCCGGCAGCTTATATATCAGGTAGAATAATGTGATTGGCAGTCTGAAATTGGACATGCGCTATCGACATCTCTCCCTACCATCAGTCAGCCGATGTCCCATACCCATTAGACGATTGGTTGAATCTATCGATATCCGTGGGCCACTATTAGTCTTATATGTATGGAGTCGGTAGGAATTGTCGAGTGAAATGGCAATTCAAACAAATTAATACTATTTAATATTAATATGTGGCACCCCAGTGGTCCAGTTGCCACAGTAGCATTGCCCTCCTCACAGGGGGTAATGTTATGCCTGAAAGCAAGAAGGGGGTCCCCCCACCCTAGGTAGCACCAGATGTCAACATTTTACTGACTCCAGACTAGAAGGGGGAGATCCAAAAACTCGGTTTAAGAGGAGCTTCCCTATACATTCTGGCCTGGGGAGGGGGAGAAACAGGGAAGAGGAGAGTAGAGCAGAATCAAGCAGACAGTCTCTGGAGAAAGAGCCTGGGGAGCAGAGCAGGAACAGAGCTCGCCCCAGAGCAGATCGCTAGGTACAGGACGCCGGAGTTCTTGGTTGTCTGGGTAGGCCCGGCAGCTGAATCCGGAGGGCAGGAGACTGTATGTCTTCTGGCCACAAAAACGCCCGAGGCACAGCAGTATACAAGAGTCCAGAGCCACTGCCTGAGGAGCAGCAACTATAAAAGGCTTGCGCCATCTGCCATACGTGTGAGAAACTATACCAACACTAGGAAGAGTGCTGCAGAATAGCTTTAAGCAGCAGGGACCTAAATGGGACAGCGCAGAAGGAAGGGCTCCGAACCCATCTAGCTAGGTAGATCCCCCAATTGCTTCCAGACTGCCCGGACCTCTGTTACCATCTGAACTAGTTTCCCTGGCCTGCAGCAACCACTACCAAGTAAAAAGGTAAAGGAAACTATAGTCCATGTGTCGTCCAGTTATTGGTTGCGTCTTTGGTCCTGCACCCCAATTATAACGGAGACTATAACAGTTGCCCTGCTCCACCTGTGAGGAGCTGCACCATCATTGCTGAATCACCATCTGCCCCAGCGGTCCCATCCAGCAGCGTCGGCCATACATTGCCAAATACCACAGGTGGCCCTGCTCCACCTGTGAGGAGCTGCACCATCATTGCTGAATCACCATCTGCCCCTGCGGTCCCATCCAGCAGTGTCGGCCATACATTGCCGAATACCACAGGTGGCATCACGACTCATCCCGTGTAAATATCCCTCATTTAAACGACACCACCAGGGTTAAAGAGTTGGGCCCTGCCGCCGTTACTTCCCAACAGAACCGGCCCAGTCCCGAGTGCCCCACGGCCCTGTTGGTCATGTCAAATACACAAAAACAAACCCTGACATTCTGGAAGAGTAGGTTTGGCGGTGGCTCTGAGTCTATGCAGTGAATGGCATTAATTGTGCTCTATGCATATATACCACACGGGTATCATGTTTCCCCATCTGTTTACGGAGTGTGGCTCTATAAAGTGCTTTCAGGCATTATCTTTTTAACAAACAAGTTTGGCTGAATTTTGATATTTAATGTTCTATATGATGGAGGTAAAGATACTGCATAAAAGCTTTTCTAACAGGATGCGTTTACCTTGTAATGTACCCTTGTGAAATTCTGATTACCTGGCTTCCTCAATGTCACCAGTAAACTTTGCATAAAGATTTCCACACTTTTTCCTTCTATATCAGTGGTAATGTGGGTAATCTCTACTTCTGATATATCTCCCTTTGTTAGATAAGTCTGGGGGGAAAAGATTATCTTTGTGCAGACAATTGTCTACACCTTATGACATCAATCGCTTGTATGTAAGATACTGGTATTTTCTTCAATGATATATCTAAAGTAACAAGGCACAGATTAGCACCTGTGGCATACCTCCCAACCGTCCCGGATACAGCGGGACAGTCCCTCTTCTGAGCCTTTGATCCCGGGTCCCGCCCGTGAGGCTGTTTATCCCGGCTCCACCCACCCACTGTAGCCCCGCCTCGCTGTTTCTCCCTTCTACTATTCATTACAGAGCCGAGCGCGCACCTACTCCTGTGACTGCTGCTGAGGTATGAATCACCCCCTGCAGCAGAGCGACCCCTCCCTGCAGCAGAGCGACCCCCCCCTGCAGCAGAGCCCCCCCCCCCTGCACCAGAGCCGACCCCCCCCAGTCCCGGAGCCTGCGTTTGTCTGCAGCTGTTCTCTGATTCCCCGTGTGCGGCTTCTCACTGCTGCAGACACACGGGGAGTCAGGAAGCTGAGGAGACCGTGCAATCAGCACTTCTCTCTCCTGCAGATAGCAGTGGCAATAACCTATGCAGAGTGGCATCTGCAGGCTTCTATTAGCTTACCGATCAGTGGTCTCCTGCCTGTGGAGCAGAGCTGCTGGGTCCTAGCTTCCCAACAGGTTCAGCTCTGCTTTATCCTGGCTCCTCTACCAGTTAAAGGGAACCTGTCAGCAGAAATTTCACAATAAAAGTAAAAGATTCCCCTCTCCAGCTCCTGGGCTGCTTCTAGAAAGGTTCCTGTTGTTATTGTGCCCCCTTTGAGACCTACAAAAATACTTTATGAAGTCTTACCTTTTTGTATGCAAATGTGTTTTTATGGTCACGGGGGCGGGCTGTCTGGCGTCCGTTATTCCCCCTCCTGCCGCTTTACGCAGTCCCCCATTACTCATTTACATACACAAGGACACCTTCCTCATGTAACTGTCCTCCCGAAGTTTTGCGCATGTGAACGCTTTTTCAGGTGATTGCGCAGGCACGAGATTATGGGCGGCGCTGTGATTGTCATCAGCAGCGTTAACCAAGTACCCGCCCATAATCTCGTGCCCGCACTTTTCCCTCTGACTCCACCGTTATGCGCAAGTGCTGGCCATATGAACCATGTTACCTATTACTGCTTGCACGAGATTATGGGCGGGTACTTGGATGACGCTGCTGATGACAATCACAGCGCCGCCCATAATCTCGCGCCCATGGTAATAGGTAACGTGGTTCATATGGCCAGTGCTTGCGCATAACGGTGGAGGCAGAGTGAGAAGCGCGGGCACGAGATTATGGGCAGGTACTTGGATGACGCTGCTGATGACAATCACAGCGCCGCCCATAATCTCGCGCCCATGGTAATAGGTAACGTGGTTCATATGGCCAGTGCTTGCGCATAACGGTGGAGGCAGAGTGAGAAGCGTGGGCACGAGATTATGGGCGGGTACTTGGATGACGCTGCTGATGACAATCACAGCGCCGCCCATAATCTCGCGCCTGCGCAATCACCTCAAAAGCGTTCACACTTTGCACAGTGCTCACTCCCGCGAGAGTGGCACTGGGCATGCACAAAACTTCAGGAGGACAGTTACATGAGGAAGGCGTCCTCATGTATGGAAATGAGCAATGGGGGATGGCGTACAACGGCAGGAGGGGGAATAACGGACGCCAGGCAGCCCGCCCCCGTGACCATAAAAACAGATTTGCATACAAAAAGGTAAGACTTCATAAAGTATTATTTTAAGTCTCAAAGGGGGCACAATAACAACAGGAACCTTTCTAGAAGCAGCCCAGGAGCTGCAGAGGGGAATCTTTTATTTTTTTTGCTAAATTTCTGGTGACAGTTTCCCTTTAAAGGGAACCTATCAGGTGCAATCTGCACTCAGAGCCAGGAGCAGTTCTGGGTGTATATTGCTAATCCCTCCCTAACTGTCCCTGTATACACTAGCATAGATAAAGGCATCTATAGAAAAAGTATTTTTAAAGAGCTTATATCTTATGCTAATTAGCGCGGGGACTAGTCCCAAGGGCGTTACTTCACTTGGCTAGTCGGCTCACATAGCGTGTTAGTACTCACACAGGGGCGTAATAACATGCTAACATGCTATGCGAGCCGACTAGCCAAGTGAAGTAACGCCCTTGTGACTAGTCCCCGCGCTCATTAGCATAAGATATAAGATCTTTAAAAATATTTGTTCTTGATCTCTTTATCTATGCTAGTGTATACAGGGACGGTTAGGCAGGGATTAGCAATATGTACCCAGAACTGCTCCTGGCTCTGAGTGCAGATTGCACCTGACAGGTTCACTTTAAAGGGAACCTGTCACCAGATTTGGGGCCTATAAGCTGCGGCCACCACCAGCAGGATCTTATGTACACATTCTAACATGCTGCATACCTCCCAACCGTCCCGGATACAGCGGGACTTTCACGCTTTACGTTGTTTGTCCCGTTGCCACGGGCGGGATGGCCGGCTCCCGGGCTCCGCCCACCCACTCTCTCTCCGCCTCCCTGCTTTTCCCTCCTACCATCCTAGTAGACGTGGCATAGAGAGGAGCGCTGCCTGTGCTGCTGCTGGTACAGTAAACTAATCTCCCCAGCGCTGATTTCCCTCCCTCCCCCCTCACCCCCGGCCGGAGCCTGTCTGTGCGGTCGGCCGGCCGCCTGTCTGTGCGGGCGCCCCCCTGCCGCCTGTCTGTGCGGGCGCCCCCCGCCGCCTGTCTGTGCGGGCGGCCCGCCGCCTCATTCTGCGGGCGGCCGGCCGCCTCTCTCTGCGGGCGGCTGGCCGCCTCTCTGTGCGGGCGGCTTGCCGCCTGTCTGTGAAGGCGGCCGGCCGCCTGTCTGTGAAGGCGACCGGCCGCCTCACTGTGGCTGCCTGCGTGTCCGTGCTGGAGGCCCGCCGGCTGCCTGCGTGTCCGTGCTGGAGGCCCGCCGGCTGCCTGCGTGTCCGTGCTGGAGGCCCGCCGGCTGCCTGCGTGTCCGTGCTGGAGGCTCGCCGGCTGCCTGCGTGTCCGTGCTGGAGGCCCGCCGGCTGCCTGCGTGTCCGTGCTGGAGGCCCGCCGGCTGCCTGCGTGTTTGTGCTGAATGGGTGTGGATGGGGAGTGGATATGGGCGTGACTGTGAAATGGGTGTGATTAGGGGGCGTGGCCTAAAAATTTGCCGCGGCGCGCTACGCGCGCCGCAAACTTTGTCCCTCTTTTCCTTCTTTAAAAGTTGGGAGGTATGCCTGTGGTGGGATCCCATATGTTATTATTTATGGATCTGCCATAAATAAAAGGTTCTAAGAGGGTCATGTATAGTAAATAGTGATGAACGAGTGTGCTCACCGCTACTTGTTACCTAATTGAGCAATGGAATTTAAAAATGCTCAAATTTCCCATTGACGTGCATTACACTCGATACTTGATTAGTGTCCGAGAACCCCGATGCTCGATCGAGTAGCCAGCAGTGGTGAGCACGCTCATTACTAATAGAAAATCAATAATTCACCAAGCTAATCAGTTTCAGCATTTTCAGTCAATTTTCAAATGTATGTCAGGGTCTCCAGACCATTGAACAATAGCAGATGTTGAGGAAAAAAGGGATCGGAGAGATTCTTTTCTTTCATTGGGTTGAAAATGGCTTATTTCTTTCTCCCCATTGACATACACATGCACGCTCAGCCAAGGCCAGTTACCATGAAATACACAGCTGATTGTGGGGATGCAAGGTATACCTGATATTGATAACCTATTTTCAGGATAGGTTATCAATATAAAAGTAATAGGGCAAACCGTTTAGTTTATAGAGGCGGCCATATAGTCATGACAGTCATCTGATGGAGTGGAGAGAAGCGTTAAATTACTTTGGAGAATCTGGAATCATGCGTTCATTGTGTGATGATTCATATTTTTCCTCCGGGGGCGCTGTAGGGAAGTAGAAATCTTGCTGCTTATTTCTCTACATGTTACAGCTGATCTCTGGGGGTCTGAGTAGTGGGATACTTTTAATGAGGTGTCATACGGGGTTTAGCTCAGAACTCACCGAGCGTCAGGACAGCATCTGACCCTGTTCACACAGCAGAGTCTGACACTACACACTAGGTCTCTTGTTAGGCTTCTGAGTTTCTCCAACAAGTTCGGGCATCGACCAAGATGTGTTCTCTTTGCTTCAGGCTTGCAGGAATTAAGTTCTGCTAGCCTGGTGATTGTCTCAGGAATCACTTCCTGCCCTTTTTAACATGTGGATTTGGTCTTCCCAGTTTCTGGAGATCTTCTGTGCGTTATTTGGTGTGTTGTGGAAATATCTTCTCTGTCTGATTATTTCCTCCCTGTTCTTTATCTCCTCCTGAGCACGTATTGTCTATACCTCTGCTTGTGCTTGCAGTGAGTTTGAGTTTTGTTTTTTCCCATCTGTCTATTTATGTGGGATTAATGACTCCTGTCCCGGCCCTCCCCATCGGTGGGGGTGAGGGGGTATTAGAGCAGGGCTGGTCAGGAGCAGGGCTAGGCTGGCGGTTCAGACTTCTTTGCCATCAGAAGTATCTCTGGGATAAGGGACAGCTAGGGCCTCCCTAGGCTAAGGGCTAGTCTAGGTCCCCAGTAATCCCATTATAACGCATGACATGAGGTTTACATTACAACAAAAAAAACTGACCAAAACATTTAAACCTAATGTCCTTTATTTGGCTCTCTACATTTATTTGATGACAAAGACAGCAGCCATCCTTTTAAACAGCTGGTTTGATGAGTTCCAGTGTTGCTGTATGAAGTAATGTTAGGTTGACCTAACGGTCACAGCTATTGCCAGCGATGTCCGAATGCAGAGAGGGTACCGGTGACCCCCCCTCTGCTACTCCGTCTCAAATGAAAACAAGCGAACGCCGTTATACACATAAGACTGGAGATGTGCGGCTCCGAATAGAAAGACTGTATTATTTTGTTTACAATACAAGGTTATACAAAGTTGATTAGGGCGTAACTATGCAACATACATATTCATTAAAGGCGTGGATTGCATATTCCCAGCAAGAGAAATTAACATAATGACTTATACTCCCATAACAAACTGTTGCGTTCTTATTCCCATAACAAGATGTTTGTCAGTCGTTTCTAAGTCAAAATATTCTGCGTCCTTGAGGTTGGTCTCAGTTTATTACGCAAATAAGTCTGGTTCGGTCTTGCCAGGGAGAATGAATTTCTATTATTTTTCTAAGTCAGTGAAAAAGGTTAACTCTTTCCTCACAATCCCCCCTATTGGCGTGATTGATGGACAGGGGGCCATCGAGAAGCTGTGGACTATAGAGCGAGCAGGCTAGTCTCCAGATACTTTCTGAGTCGCGGGTTGCTCAGGGAGTGTCGTCTCACATCCGTCACCCAGGACTGCCTGCATGCCTCTCGATAGGAGTCTCATCATGATACAACAAGGTGATTTCTAGAGGAAAGAGTAGAGAAGAGAAAAAGGCATATTAGTGATTTCATACGGGTGCTGAATAATCATTGTATCTACATTGCTTCAAGCAGCGGGAAAACAAAGCCATTAGCAACTTGAACACTACATAAGCAACTAGTAAACAGAGTAACACTTGGAACACTGATAGTCTGTTGTAACAGCCTCCCCATTGAAACACTTTGTTTATTGGGACTGGTATGGCTAAGTATGGCATAGAAGAGGCTGTCACAGGTGCGTGCGTACATATCCAGCAGTCTGTGATCTCAAGTTTTTCAGCTAACACTTCATGATGGGTCTCAAATGAATTCTGCCGTGGTGTAGAAGGCCCCAAAAAGGGAGTACACATAGAAATACTTATCAGCAGTATTAGGCCTTCTTGCAGTGGCTGGCATGGACCCATGTCGATCTCCCCTCAAGTTTGACGGAGGTTGGAGTGGTCAGCTGGACAGTCAAAGGCCCTTCGAATCGTGGCTCAAGGGTCTTTCTCACGTGCTTCTTTAGGTAGACCCGGTCACCAGGCTTTAGAGAGTGGGTTCCTGGAATGGCATCAGGATCAGGTAGAGAAGAGTAGACCCTTTGGTGGGTTTCAGTTAGTCTCTTCTGCAGGGAAACAACATAAGACGTTAGGCTATCACATTGCAGGTGTAACTCCTGTGGGAAGTAGCATCCTAATCTGGGTGCACTACCAAAGAGTATTTCAAATGGTGAGAGCCTGTGCTTTCCCTGCGGGGTAGTCCTTATAGAATAAAGAGCTATGGGGAGACATTCTGTCCATGGTCTACCAGTCTCCTCCACTGCCTTGGCTAGTTTGAGCTTTTAGAGTGCCATTTAACCTTCCACTTTCCCTGATGACTGTGGGTGGTAAGGCGTGTGTAAGGCTGACTGAATGCCTAACAGGGCACAGGTGTTCTGGAAAACTTGTCCAGTGAAATGAGTACCTCGGTCTGACTCCTTGACTTCAGGGAGTCCAAACCGAGGCACCAGCTCACAGGCCAATTTCTTTGCTGTAATTCGGGCCGTGGCTGAGCTGACAGGGTAGGCCTCTGGCCATCCTGAGAAGAGGTCTACACAGACAAGTACAAACTCGTAGATGCCATGTTTTGGCAACTGTATATAGTCTATTTGTACTCTTTGAAATGGGGCAAACGTCTTTGGCATGTGTCTTTGCGGGGTTTTAGTTAGCTGGCCTGGATTGTGTTGTTAACAGATGTGACAAGCTTTTATTCTCTGGGAGGCGTATTGTCTGAAGCCAGGGGCTATCCAATATGGTTGCATCTGGTTCATGATTGAGTTTGTGCTACCGTGTGTGGGATAGTGGAGTACTTGGAAAATGGCAGGGAACCAACTGCGTGGCAGGACGGGAAGTCCGTTTAGGCGCCAAATCCCCTCCACCTTTTCTGCCCCCTTGGCCCGCCATCCGGCCTTTTCTTCCTCAGAGGCGTTTTCTTGTGTCTCAAAGAGGTTCTGCATTTCTTCCTCCGTCGTTGACACTGTTTCCGTCTCCTTCAAAGGGAGTAAGGCGGCTTGTTTTGCTGTTTGGTCGGCCAAGCGATTTCCCCTTGCCTCGGGTGTTTGAGCCTTGGTGTGGGCAGCAACCTTTATGATTGCTAGATGTTTTGGTATTAAGGCTACTTCCATTAGTTTCTTCACTGAGGCTCCATGCCTGATGGGATTTCCTGTTGCTGTGAGGAATCCTCTAGTCTGCCAGATGGTGCCAAAATCGTGCACAATGCCATTTGCATAGGCTGAGTCCGTGTAGATATTCGCTGTTCGTTCTTCCAGAAACTCAATTGCCCAGATGAGAGCAAGAAGTTCTGCTTCTTGAGCAGATATGCGTGGAGGTAGCGGTTGCTTGGCTAAGACTGCATATAGAGTCACTACTGCAAATCCGGTGTGGAACTTGCCTGCTTCATCAGCGTATCTGCTACCATCCACAAAAAGTTCAAAGTCTGGATTTGTAAGCGGTGTTGCCTGAATATTGTGCAGGGGCTTTGCCTCATGTTCAATGAGTTCCTGACAATCATGATCAAATGGTGCACTGGTACGTTTGTCACTCTCTTCTGTCCCCCCTTCTAAACTTGTAAAGATCAGCAGATCAGCAAGGTTTAGACTTGTAACTCGAGCAAATGAGATGTTTGGAGGTAGCAACACCGTGCACTGAAGTCTGACTTGTCTTGCCATGGAGAGGTGTTTCAACTGCACTTGATTGAGAACAGCATAAATGTCATGGCTGGTAAGGATGGTAGTCGGGAAATCGAGTGAGATTTCAGATGCTTTCTGCAGTATGGTTGAAACTGCTGTAACGGCACGGACACAGGTTGGTGCTGCTTTTGTGACATTGTCAAGTTGAGAGGTGTAGTACCCGATTATGTGATGTTTGTCCGTCTTCTGGGTGAGTACTCCTACGGCAAATCCTTGAAGCTCTGCTACGAACAGATTGAAGGTGAGATCATAGTTTGGTAGTGCCAGAGCAGGTGCATCAATCACTAGTTCCTTGAGCTTTTGAAAGTTTTGTCGAGCTTCTTCTGTAAGGGAAGAAGGAACATTCTTTGTGCAATCATACAGCTGTTGCATGAGTAGCGATGCATTGGGAATCCACTGTCTGCATTTATCTCTGCTTGCTTTGCATCCTACTTCTGCCAGAAAGGTAAGCATTCGTCTTCACTAGGGCAGCACAGTAGTAAATCATCCACGTACTGGTAGATGTACTGCGAGAGGTAGCAGGAGGGGGGATTGTCTCAGCTGCGGTGGCGTAATTCCAGGCTTGACTGAAACTTTTACTGTGGGCACAGGTAGTGTGCCGAGGTCAGTTTTTGATGTGGACCAGAGTTTTGCAGGAACTTGTAGAAGTATTGGGTCCGTGTTTACTTCATGTGTAACTTCAGATTCTGGTTAGTCTTCTATCATCTGGAGAGTGCACAGGATTTCTTCTGGGATATCTTCTGGAATTTGCAGGATAGCAGATCCATCTTCATTGTAGACAATTTGAGCTTGCAGTCTTGATAGTAGATCTTCTCCCACTAGGGCATCTCCACCCAGGGGGGACACTAAGAATTTAGACACGAACATGTATGGTCCCAGTTTCACCTTCAGTGGATGTATTATTGAGATTATCTGGGCTTGTACATCAAATCCGGATACTACAGTAGCTTCAGATGAGATGGATCCTTCAGGCACTAGGTTCCTGGGGTTCAGGAGCGTGAGGCTCCTGAGTCCACCAAAGCTCTTATTTCCTTGTTGTCAATGTGAAGGGGGACGTGTATAAATGGACCTCTGGCATCCCTATCCCGTGCTGCCGCAAGTCAGGCAGTCTTCTCCTCCTGACTCTCGGGTTAGTTTTAAGTGTCCCTCTTCTTCTTTCTACAGTCTCTGATCACGTCCTCTGACTCCCACAATAGTAGCAGGTCGGTGCCTTCCTTCTTGTACCATCTGGCTGACCGTCCACTGCTGCTATGACAACTTTCTTGTTGCTCCTTTTATCCTTTGCGTCGGTTTCTAAGCCACTTGCTTTGTTGACTAGAAGATCTATGTCTTCCATGTTCCTCCATTCTGGGCAGCACGCTTTCAATCTTTCTGCCAGAGGTGCATGTATTCCATCCATGAAGGATCTTACCATCAGGCGACGTATCGCACCCGCTTGTAAGTCCAGCCCTTCATCTGCGAATGACTGCATCAATCTGTAGTAAAATGAGCTGACATTCTCCACAGGACCTTGATGCACTGGTCCCATTGTGCCCTTAGTTCTTTGCTCCTGGGCGCAGAAGAGATTGAGTGTTATCATGAAATCTTGGCCCGATTCCACATTACGGGTATCGTCCGGAACATGTCCTGTCAGGTGGGCAGTGAGTTTGGCATACAGTTCGGGAGACATTTTAACTCTACACAAACCTTCCATGTCCAACCAAGTGCTTCTGTAGGAGACCTGTATTTGGTTCAGGTAACGTGAAAAACTGACTGGGTTTTGTGGATTAACAGGTGGTCTTATCAGGACTCTTCTTTCCACTGCGGGATAAAGAGGCACTGGTGCTGTGGCTTGTAGCTTGTGCTGTGGGGCTCCACAGGCTAGGCATTTTTCACTCCAGTCCGGATTTTGTTGGCCACAGTTTGTGCAGGTCCATTCCGGGGATCCTGCTATTTTTGGAGTCGTTCCAGGAGCAGCTGACAGGTACGGAGGGGGCTGCGGATCCTTATTAGCTTGCTTCCCAGCTTCTTCCCATGTGTCTGATTCTTCATGGTATATCCAACCTTGATCGTGGGCTGTTTTTGCAATGTCAGAAAGAGTTCTGACTAGTTCAGTCCATGATTTATCTGCTATCACTCCTGCTCTAGTAGCTGTTATTGTGTCCCATTTGTTGGGGTCCAATTGATCCTTCCCCTTCAATCCAAATGTCTTAAAAACTTCCTTGGACTGACTGGCTGTCCTCTTGCCATGATAACACGTAATGAGATGTTACAGGGTGCATCCAGCTCTTCTGTCTTTTGATATTCCTTGCACCATTCTTCTTCTATCTTCTTCAGCTATTAGACCCTTGAACGTCCTTTGGACTAAACCTACCTATCCTGGAGATACTCAGAGACTAACTCCTTTTGTATTCCTACCTAAGGTGAGGTCTAGAACCACCTTTCCTGGAGATACCTAGAGACTAACTCCTTATTTGTATTCCTACTGAAAGGTGGTGTCCTAACTTCAGAGGGGGCTGAGAATGTTGAATGGCGCTGGGTTGCCCTTCTTGTAACAGAGATACACTCTATATCCGATAGCAATGGCAAACAGGGCTATTCCCACTAACACTAGGGCAGTGAATATCACATCCATTGGACAGAGCAGGTACACTATTCCCTTTCAACACTCACTGATGTATGGAATCTATGACAACCAACAAGGACAACAGCACAGAAGTAAAGCGCAGGAGAGCAGACACGCGACACACGGAGAGGCAGAGAAACACAGAGAAACAAACAAACAAACAACCAAACAAGGCACAAAAAACATCAGCTGGCAAGGCTCTCTCAGAGTTCAGTAGAAACCCGCCAATAACCCAGTATCTACTCACAGTGTACCATTTTGCGCGTTGAGGAGAGGGGAGATCAGATGTGGGGAGCATAAAGAGAAGAATAAGGTTCAACTCTTACCTGGCCAGGTGTTTCTGGTCCCCACGTCTGGTCCACTCCTCCTCTGAATGGCAAGACAGTCCACTGCGTCCTGGGATTAGAAACACGGGTCCCTGCTTTTCGGGCGCCAGATAATGTTAGGTTGACCTAACGGTCACAGCTATTGCCAGCGATGTCCGAATGCAGAGAGGGTACCGGTGACCCCCCCTCTGCTACTCCGTCTCAAATGAAAACAAGCGAACGCCGTTATACACATAAGACTGGAGATGTGCGGCTCCGAATAGAAAGACTGTATTATTTTGTTTACAATACAAGGTTATACAAAGTTGATTAGGGCGTAACTATGCAACATACATATTCATTAAAGGCGTGGATTGCATATTCCCAGCAAGAGAAATTAACATAATGACTTATACTCCCATAACAAACTGTTGCGTTCTTATTCCCATAACAAGATGTTTGTCAGTCGTTTCTAAGTCAAAATATTCTGCGTCCTTGAGGTTGGTCTCAGTTTATTACGCAAATAAGTCTGGTTCGGTCTTGCCAGGGAGAATGAATTTCTATTATTTTTCTAAGTCAGTGAAAAAGGTTAACTCTTTCCTCACAGTAACATGAGTGAATAATGAGCCTGTTCTCTCCTGTGTAGTTCATCTCATTTATTTAGCAAGTGCTATTCAAAAGTGTGATTTTTTTTTTGTACTTTGTCCTACTTTTTCCTAGGTGAAGACATTTTGCCGTAGCTTCACATTTCTGACAACATATCTTTATTGTGTATATGTCCGACCTAATGCTGGAAGCAGAGTATCCACGTAGACTAGGGCTTCGAAAAGTGTAGCCTCATTCAGCCCTCTAGATGTTCCAATCCACTCTGTGGACCAAGACAAAGAGTTGAAAACAGTGGACAGCGGGCCGCAGCGTTCCTTCTGCTGCTTGGCCGCCGCTGCTGCACTTGATGTCATTGCTATCCACATTAATAGAAAGGGGACAGTGGTAAATACATTGGTGGAGGAGGTGTGAGACAGTAGATGTGATGACATCACATAATTGTGTGTGCTGTGCGGAGCGTCAGTGCAGCAGAGTGCCAGGGGCAATGTGGAGCTCATAAAGTATATAGGAGGATATGTGGGATACATGCTGTATATAGGAGGCTAGGTGGGGGTTATGTAAATAGGAGGCTTTATGGGGCTCATAAAGTATATAGCAGGCTATATGGGGCTCATTTTGTATATAGGAGGTTATGCATGGTTCATAATGTACATAGGAGGATATGAAAGGGAATAAAGTATATAGGAGTGTATACAGGTGGCTATATGGGGCTCATTCTCTATATAGGAGGCTATGTGGGGCCCATAAATTATATAAGAAGGTACGGTATGTGAGGGCTCACAATGTACAATATATAGGAGCCTATGTGAAGGTTCATAAAGTATATAGGGCGCTATCTGTGGGGATCATAATGTATATAGGAGTATATAGGAGGCTATGTGGTATTCATAATGTATATAGGAGGCTGTGTGAGGGCTCATAATGTATATAGGAAGTTAGGTGGGGTTCATAATATATATACAGTATGTAGAGCTCAAAATTTATATTGGAAGCTATTTGGGACCCCTAATGTATATAGAAGGCTATGTGAGAACTCATGCTGTATTTAGGAGGCTGTGTGTGTGCTCATACTGTATATATAGGGGTCATGTGGGGGCATGCAATGTATATAGGAGGCTATGTGGGGCCCATAATGTATATAGGAGGCTATGTGATTGCTTATACTGTATTTAAGAGGCTTTGTGGGGGGCTTCTGCTGTATATAGGAACCTGTGTGGAGGCTTGTGCTGTATATAGGAAGCTGTGTGGAGGCTTGTGCTGTATTTAGGAGGCTGTGTGTGTGCTCATACTGTATATACAGGGGCTATGTGGGGGCATGCAGTGTATAAAGGAGGCTATGTGGGGCCCATAATGTATATAGGAGGCTATGTGATTGCTTATACTGTATTTAAGAGGCTTTGTCGGGGCTTCTGCTGTATATAGGAAGCTGTGTGGAGGCTTGTGCTGTATATAGGAAGCTGTGTGGAGGCTTGTGCTGTATATAGGAAGCTGTGTGGAGGCTTGTGCTGTATATAGGAAGCTGTGTGGAGGCTTGTGCTGTATTTAGGAGGCTGTGTGTGTGCTCATACTGGATATACAGGGGCTATGTGGGGGCATGCAGTATATAAAGGAGGCTATGTGGGGCCCATAATGTATATAGGAGGCTATGTGATTGCTTATACTGTATTTAAGAGGCTTTGTGGGGACTCGTGATGTATTTAGGAGGCTGTGCGGGGGCTTGTGCTGTATATAGGAAGCTGTGTGGAGGCTTGTGCTATATATAGGAAGCTGTGTGGAGGCTTGTGCTGTATACAGGAAGCTGTGTGGAGGCTTGTGCTGTATTTAGGAAGCTGTGTGGAGGCTTGTGCTGTATATAGGAAGCTGTGCAGGGGCTTGTGCTGTATATAGGAAGCTGTGTGGAGGCTTGTGCTATATATAGGAAGCTGTGTGGAGGCTTGTGCTGTATATAGGAAGCTGTGTGGAGGCTTGTGCTGTATTTAGGAAGCTGTGTGGAGGCTTGTGCTGTATATAGGAAGCTGTGTGGAGGCTTGTGCTGTATATAGGAAGCTGTGTGGAGGCTTGTGCTGTATTTAGGAAGCTGTGTGGAGGCTTGTGCTGTATATAGGAAGCTGTGTGGAGGCTTGTGCTGTATTTAGGAGGCTATGTGGGGGCTCACATTGTATATAGAAGGGCTATGTGGGGGGTTCATACTGTATATAAGGGGATTTGAGGTGGATCTGTACTGTATATAGTGATCTGTGTGTGGTCTCATACTTTATATACGGGGCTATGTGAGCGCTCATCCTGTATATAGGGAGGCTATATAAGGGGCTCATACTATATATAGAGGGTAGTGTGGGGGCTAATACTGTGTACAGTGGGCTGTGTATGGGCTCATACTGTATATAAGGGATGTCAGCATACTTAATTCTGCTCAATATTAAGTGATATAATTATTTTAGATTTATATTAAATATAAGTAATATATTAATATTGAGCAGAATTACTTTTAGCCTATTGGTTCGGCCATCTCCAAGTCACGGTCTCTCATGTGGTCTGTCGGGAAAATGTATTACCCACCCCTTACCTAAACTGCGATGTGAAAAGATCCTCTATGGAAATACTGCTCTGCTTTTAGAGGAAAAAAAAACAATCAGTGTCTCCCCTGTTGTCCTATAGCTATAAATCTGTGTAATCTTATGGGAATACTATAAAGGAGTATAAGAAAGGTTCATATAGGTTCTAAAAAAGTACGAAACAGTAGATTATATTCTACAAGGTGATGTTTAAAGGGAACCTGTCACCACTTTTTTGGCCTATAAGCTGCGGTCTCCACCACCGGGCTCTTATATACAGCATTCTAACTATGCCATGGGTAGCGGGTGGTGACATATTCTGTCACCTCTCTCTACCTCATTGCTATAGATGAGTCCTTTATGGACTTTCCTTGACATTCCTATGATTGGTGAGGGCCTGGAAATGAAGATTGTTAAGGATTGAGGTCTGAATCCCTCCACTCCTTCAATACCATGCACAGAGGGCGGTGCCAATTTTTGACACCCCTCTCTGGTACATCGCTTTTGATGGACCCTTGAGGCTTGATTTTCTACTCCTTTTTGGTATAACATCTACATTGGAGTGGACAAACTAATATGATATCCACTGAACATATATATATATTTTCTAATTACTATGCCATATTTAGAGAGCGATGATACCCCTTGTGTCACCCCTCTCTATAATGTTGTTTTAGTAGGGTCTAATATGATCTCTTATGCCTATAAAGTCCAAACTGTAAACTATGATATACCTCTGAGTACGTCTGCAACATCATCACTTTAGATATGTGTTTTATTTTAATTGAGGGAATGATAGGGACACCGTATATGCAGCAACAATGGTACATAATGGATACATCCAATAAAGGATATAATTGATAATTGTTTGACATACACTATCAATTTTTATGATGATCAGGTATACCCCATTCTTGTTATAAATGTATAGATATATGAATGGTACATTATAAAAATTAATGCAATTTTCATGATTATAAGCTTGAATACAAGAGTTGTACCCTTCTGGATTTATTAATAGAATATATGGGGTTTCGCTATTTATTTACACTGTTCATTATTCTATATACCTTACTATCCATATGGAGAAGATTGACTTCTGGTATACAACAAAATGGAGCTGCCTCCCCCTGTGCACAGCACTATGAGCACTGACGCTGCGGTGCGCATGCGCATTCCCGATCCTGCGGCCTCGTGGCGTGGATGCGTCATCACATGCGACATCGTCGCGTCTGGTGACGCACCCATGCCTCGTGGCGGCGGGGGGGAGTCTCCGCGTCCGTACCAGCAGCGTCCGGTAAACAAAGTGTTCATCATTAATAGCATTCAGCTGATTGGGGACTATATAAGGTTGCCCAGCATTCCCTCACATCACTCCCTGACGAAGATACGTGAAACGATCGTTGGAGTGGTGTGAGGGAGGCTCTATCTATACTAGGTAACTATACCATCCTTCTGCATGTTTACTCTATATGGGCTCTGAAATACTGGCTTATGAGGAATGATCGGATCTCTCTTTTTGTGAGACCTGACACCTCTGCAATATGCTCTATTGTTGTGCCCACCGTATAAAGATTATTTTTCTTTGCAAAGTATATAAACACCAGGCCTATTTTGGCATTTATATGTAACATTTTGCCTATAAATCAGAGCACTTTTGATTTGTATTTACATGCAGTTTTTCTATCCACCATATGAAGGTTATCTCCCTTGTGTTTCTCAGTAAAAAATCAAATTATTACTATCCATGAATTATATGCAAGGAGATCTGTACATATACCCTTCATATGATTAAACTAACTCATCCCAGAATATAGGGGATGATATGTGATGGTTTCAACATATTAAATGGTACTATGAATGAAATTTGTTAAAATCATGCCTTCTTGATAGACCCTTCATTTTACACCTTTGTTCATATTTTTTTATCATGTCCTTGTGTCTTTTGTGTACATGTTTTTTAATCATGTTAATAAAGATTGAATATTTTGCACTATAATATGGTCTTTTGAAGTGATTATAGGGATATATACTTAGTAACGCTCTAAAGACCACCACAAAAAAGTTTTTGAGCACTGATAACTTCCTTGTGAGTAAATACTTGTTGTTGTTGTTTTAGGAAGGATCACCAACATGGACTTTAAAAACCGAGATTCAACATGGTTAAATAAATTGTCAACCATATTTGGAGACGTGGGTGGTGATGTTGTGGACAATATCTCAGAGGATATCACAGATGAGAAAGACGCGCTGAAAGAATTATTGTACAGAAGGACTAAGACATGGTGGAACAAGGCTTCCTTGGAACATTATGACCAACGAAAACTTGTTCCACGTGGCCTGCGAGTACAGGTCATGCCATCGTTCTCCTTGGAAGAGGAACATTTGGCAAAAAAATGGGAGGAAGCATGTAACACATGCTCATCATCTTTTCTATCAATATTGATTGAGGCCGACAAAAAACATCTTGAAAAATTAGAAGAAAAAATTAAAATATCACAAGACAGAGTGAGACAGGCACTTTCTCCCGAACAAATGCAAAAATTTGATTTGGAATTGAACAATGCCTTCCAAAAGTGGGAGAAAGAGATACAGACCTTAAAAACGAATAAATTCCAGCGGGATACCCGGGATTACCAGACTAACAAAGTCTATAAATGGAGATCAAGACCAAATCCCACTAGAACGACATCATTCTCATCATCTATGAGTGATATCTCGACTATTTCTGCTGATAACCCTCGGGGAGAGACATCAGCGGCCGCAGGTGGATACTATACACGCAATAAGGCGAAGAAATATAAACCATCTGGTTTTGAATCAGACCCAAAATCAACAAGTACCTTAAAGGTAATTAATTTATCTAACATTGTCTTGACAGCTGCACAAGAATCTGTCCTCTCCTTAGGTCTGGGCTTCAGCCCAACAGCTAATCTCGATCATTTTACGGCAATTAAGGACACTTTCCTTTTTGCCAGAAAATTATTGTTGAAGAAATACCACTCTAATAAATCAAAATCTGATTCATTTTCCACAGAGGAAGAACTGGCGGCACTACAAGCTTTAGAAGATCTCTTATTGGAGCAGATGAACACACAACCTGGTAAGTTTCCAGAACTTCTCAAGAAAAAGAGTACATACTTTCCACCGCTATCATTGTGTTCCTCAGTGGAGGTATTTGTTAGGATGGTTGTTGAGGCAATATTCCGTATTCCTCAGCACCGACCGTACGACAATTTATGTAGGGAGCAGCGACAGGCCCTGGAAGAATTAAGACACATGAAGGGTGTCATCTTTAAACCAGCAGACAAGGGGGGCAACGTGGTAGTGTGGCCTGTGGACCTCTATGAGAAAGAGGTCTTCAGACAGCTCCACGACCCCCTTTGCTATCAACGACTCCCTAAGGATTCTACGGAATCCTTTCAAAATGAATTATATGATATACTTGACGAAGCCCTCGAAGTGGGAGTTTTACCCAAGAAAGTATGGGAGGGTCTAAAGATCAAATTTCCCTGTGTGCCAACGTTATATTTATTACCCAAGGTACACAAGGACCTAAAGAATCCCCCTGGGAGACCGATTGTCTCAGGGGTGGGTAGCTTAGTGGAACCCGTATCTAAATTGTTGGATCATTTCTTAAAGCCTATAGTTATGGAATTACCATCTTATGTAAGGGATTCCACTGAAGTCTTACAAAGACTAGATGGGATACACATGGACGAGGACATGTTCCTCGTCACATGTGACGTGGAGTCCCTTTACACTAGCATCCTGCATCCTTTGGGACTATCGGCATTGAGATTTTTTCTAACCAACAGGGATATGGAGAATGATCTTGTTGATTTTCTTCTCACTGTGATGAAATTTATCCTCTCCCACAATTATTTTGTTTTCAAGGATCGTTTTTTCCTACAGAAGAGAGGCGTGGCGATGGGGGTGGCATGTGCCCCATCCTACGCCAATCTTTTTATGGGAATGTGGGAGAGGGAATTTGTACAAAACAGTGAGGCAATGTTCTCTGGCTCAGTGGTGCTCTGGCTGAGATTCATTGATGACGTTCTATTCATTTGGCAGGGCTCCAGAACAATATTGGAAGAATTCCTGAATCACTTGAATAACAACTCGTGGAACGTCAAACTGACATACTCGGTCAGTAAAACCAGAATCAATTTCTTGGATTTGGATATTATGGTGGACAACCAGGGAGACCTACATACCAATATACATCGTAAGGAGACAAGTGTCAATTCTTTTCTACACGCTAAGTCAGCTCACCCTTCACATGTAATACGTGCCATTCCTACTGGCCAATTTATTAGAGCACGACGTATTTGTGACAGAATTGAGGACTTTGAACAACAAGCAGGAGATCTTCAGACAAGATTTCTCCAACGTGGATATAAGAGTAAATACATCAATCAAGCCTACCATCGAGCTAGAACTGCGGAGAGATCAACACTTCTAACTCCTCATCACAAGGGAACCTCTGATAATAAACTCCGGTTCATCACCACCTACCACTCCAGATGGGCGGAACTAACAGATGTCATTTCAAGACATTGGTCCATCCTAAAACAAGATCCTTATTTGTGTAAAATTGTCACTAACGAACCTTCCTTTGTAGCCAGGAGAAGCAAAACCATACGTGAGTTTTTGGTACATAGTCACCATGTGACTACGACATCTCAATTTATTTTTGATTCTAAGGGACCGAAATGGGGTTCTTGGAAATGCGGTAGCTGTTCAGCATGTAAATATGTCTTGAAAACCCAGAATTTTTCAGATGCGCTAAATGGCAGAACATTCAAAATTCTACAACACATCAATTGTAGAACCACACATGTTATCTACTTAGCATGTTGTCCGTGCAAAAAATTATATGTGGGTATGACTACACGCGAACTTCGGGTTCGCATTTTGGAACACATCAGAGACATTAAGAGTGCTGAAACAGTTACCGCAGACCAAACCGAGAAACTAGCTAAATTGAAACCAATTGCTAAACATTTTCGTGAATGCCATCCTGGTCAGGGACACAATCTCCAATTTTCAGGCATTGACAAATTGCATGTGGGAAATAGAAGGGGCGACACGGGGAAAAAACTGGGACAAATGGAGTGTAAATGGATCACCTTATTGAGAACTATGAAGCCAATAGGCCTCAATGAACAATGGGGATTCTTTAACTTTCTCTAGGATTATCCATTTACTCCTCCCATTTAACATCTATTGAATGATATAATATGGATGTCATTTATTCACCCGTGTCGCCTTGGTATAATATCAGACCATATGTAATTGAAAATATGTCCCATAATTGAGGAAAACTGTGACCCGGTACATGGAGTTTGACCTCGCATGTTATGAGTATTACTATATGTATCCACATATGATATAACAATGATTGATAACATATATAATCTTCTGTCACAATGCTAGCCTGATAGAAACTGATACTTTTTCCTTCTTTTTCTATCTATGCCATGGGTAGCGGGTGGTGACATATTCTGTCACCTCTCTCTACCTCATTGCTATAGATGAGTCCTTTATGGACTTTCCTTGACATTCCTATGATTGGTGAGGGCCTGGAAATGAAGATTGTTAAGGATTGAGGTCTGAATCCCTCCACTCCTTCAATACCATGCACAGAGGGCGGTGCCAATTTTTGACACCCCTCTCTGGTACATCGCTTTTGATGGACCCTTGAGGCTTGATTTTCTACTCCTTTTTGGTATAACATCTACATTGGAGTGGACAAACTAATATGATATCCACTGAACATATATATATATTTTCTAATTACTATGCCATATTTAGAGAGCGATGATACCCCTTGTGTCACCCCTCTCTATAATGTTGTTTTAGTAGGGTCTAATATGATCTCTTATGCCTATAAAGTCCAAACTGTAAACTATGATATACCTCTGAGTACGTCTGCAACATCATCACTTTAGATATGTGTTTTATTTTAATTGAGGGAATGATAGGGACACCGTATATGCAGCAACAATGGTACATAATGGATACATCCAATAAAGGATATAATTGATAATTGTTTGACATACACTATCAATTTTTATGATGATCAGGTATACCCCATTCTTGTTATAAATGTATAGATATATGAATGGTACATTATAAAAATTAATGCAATTTTCATGATTATAAGCTTGAATACAAGAGTTGTACCCTTCTGGATTTATTAATAGAATATATGGGGTTTCGCTATTTATTTACACTGTTCATTATTCTATATACCTTACTATCCATATGGAGAAGATTGACTTCTGGTATACAACAAAATGGAGCTGCCTCCCCCTGTGCACAGCACTATGAGCACTGACGCTGCGGTGCGCATGCGCATTCCCGATCCTGCGGCCTCGTGGCGTGGATGCGTCATCACATGCGACATCGTCGCGTCTGGTGACGCACCCATGCCTCGTGGCGGCGGGGGGGAGTCTCCGCGTCCGTACCAGCAGCGTCCGGTAAACAAAGTGTTCATCATTAATAGCATTCAGCTGATTGGGGACTATATAAGGTTGCCCAGCATTCCCTCACATCACTCCCTGACGAAGATACGTGAAACGATCGTTGGAGTGGTGTGAGGGAGGCTCTATCTATACTAGGTAACTATACCATCCTTCTGCATGTTTACTCTATATGGGCTCTGAAATACTGGCTTATGAGGAATGATCGGATCTCTCTTTTTGTGAGACCTGACACCTCTGCAATATGCTCTATTGTTGTGCCCACCGTATAAAGATTATTTTTCTTTGCAAAGTATATAAACACCAGGCCTATTTTGGCATTTATATGTAACATTTTGCCTATAAATCAGAGCACTTTTGATTTGTATTTACATGCAGTTTTTCTATCCACCATATGAAGGTTATCTCCCTTGCGTTTCTCAGTAAAAAATCAAATTATTACTATCCATGAATTATATGCAAGGAGATCTGTACATATACCCTTCATATGATTAAACTAACTCATCCCAGAATATAGGGGATGATATGTGATGGTTTCAACATATTAAATGGTACTATGAATGAAATTTGTTAAAATCATGCCTTCTTGATAGACCCTTCATTTTACACCTTTGTTCATATTTTTTTATCATGTCCTTGTGTCTTTTGTGTACATGTTTTTTAATCATGTTAATAAAGATTGAATATTTTGCACTATAATATGGTCTTTTGAAGTGATTATAGGGATATATGCTGTATATAAGAGCCCAGGTCGCTATGATAACATAAAAAACACTTTACAATACTTACCTAATGGTCGCTTGGTTGGCCGGATGGGCGTCTCCGTTGTCCGATGCCGGCGCCGCCTCTTTCGGCCATCTTCGTCCTCCTTCTGACTCCTGTGTGCATGATGTGTCCTATGTCATACGCGTTCGCCGGTCCTGCGCAGGCGCACTACAATACTTTGATCTGCCCTGCTCATGACCTGCATGCTGGCGAGAGTGTATGACGTTGGACGCATCATGCACCGCGGCTAGAGAAGAAGGAGGACGAAGATGGCCGAAAGAGGCGGCGACGGCATTGGAGAACGAAGACGCCCATCTGGCCAACCAAGCAACCGTTAGGTAAGTATTATAAAGTGTTTTTTATGTTGTACACAGCGGCCTGGGCTCTTGTATACAGCATGTTAGAATGCTGTATATAAGAGCCCGGTGGTGTTGGCCGCAGCTTATAGGCCAAAAAAGTGAAGACAGGTTCCCTTTAATAATACAGTACTATTGAAATGCTTCACATTGCAGCAGATGTGGGACTGACTGGTAGCAGTAAATGACCGAACGAAAAAAAAAAAAGTGGGGGTGACCCAATGACAGGTTTGCAGAATGTAAATTTTACATTTCCAGAAGAAGATTAACACTGCGTCTAGAAGTAACACTGGCTGCTTTGTGTTCTTTTAATCCATATTTCTGATAATCTGCCATGCTCAGGGCAGGCATTTCGCTAGGTCATCAAAGTTTCCGGGCTTTAGTTAAAGGTGTAAAAATAAAAGTAACGAAACAAACAACTCACTGCACCTTTGAAAGTGCAGAACTCACAAGAAACATGGGATGACTAGTTGAATTGAACTAATTGAATACGTGTATTCATTACTTTTTTTTCCCCTTAATTCCTTAACGTCTTCTTAGTCTAAAGGTCTCAGAAGGCAGGAAAATGAAGTCAACACATTGTAGAATAGGTGTCTGTCCTCAACATATTTAGCCATGCCCACTTCTGCACTAGTCAATGCCACCCTGTTCCTGGCGGGTGCAGGCGATGCCTCCTCTGATGCTGGGTGGGGTGTGTGCTGTTCAGCCCATGTGATTGAGGGGCTCTGAGTATTACAGATGCTATGTGTCACGCTCCCAGTGTCCCAGCACCACTCCTTACCCACTGATCCAGTCCATGTGTTCACCAGTCATGGCTGCCGCTCCCGCTCTTGCTCCCCTGAGTCTTGTTCCTGGTCTCAGGAGTCTGACTCTGAGTATTAGCCACATGGTTCTGTATAGGACCAGGCCGCGCCCACTCTCCTGGTCTTATAGGCCCAGCACACCTGAAGCAGGAAATGACATGGGGCTGTGCTGGGTATATAAGACTTGCCTTTCCATGTGGGCGGGGCTTGATCAACGTGTCTTGTAGCTAGTCTTATGAGCTAGGTGCTCAGGTCCCCTGGTACCGTGTCCTGCGGACTTCTTGTCCTAGCTCCTTGGTACCTGTGCCTGATTACATTACTGTCCTAAAGAACTCTGTGACTCTGGTGACCTGTTTCTACTTGTCTCTGTCACGTCAGCGCTCCGGCTGCCGTGTACCCTGCCCTCCGGTGGGGTGCAAGGTCCAGTGGATCCACCTCCTGGGCCTACCAGCCTTCCCGGCCCTGACAGATTGATCAGGCCATGGATCCTGCTGGAGCGCAAATATCAGAGCTGGCTGAGCTGCGCCAGGAGCTGGCACAACAGCGTGAAACCCTGACCCGGATGCTGAAATTCATGACGTCCGTGGACCACCGGTTGTATACGCTGCAGACTGCCGTCTCGTCCACGCAGCAACCAGTCTCCAGGTCCGAACTAGTTTCCTCCACGACCTCGCAACTTCGCCTCGCTGCTCCGCCTCGCTACGCAGGGGATCCCAAGTCCTGCCGAGGCTTCCTGAACCAGTGCTCCCTGCATTTCCAGTTGCTCCCGCACTTGTTTGCCTCAGACCAGGCCAAAGTGGCGTTCCTGATGTCACACCTGGAAGGCGAAGCCCTGGCCTGGATAAACCCCCTGTGGGAAAACGAGGATCCTATGATTACCGACATCCAGGAGTTCCTGCGAGCCTTCAGGGGCACCTTCGATGAGCCCGGACGAACTACCACAGTGACCTATTCGCTTCTCCGGCTACGCCAAGGGACCCAATCAGTCGGCCAATACGCCATCCAGTTCCGCACGCTCGCTTCGGAGCTGAGCTGGAACAATGAGGCCTTAACAGCGGCCTTTTGGGAGGGTCTCTCTGGGCGTATTAAAGACGAACTAGCCGGCCGTGATGTTCCTCACACCCTGGACGCTTTGATTTCCCTGGCCACCCGGATTGACCTCCGCTTTCAGGAGCGTACCAAAGAGAGAGTCCGGGAGAAGCGACCACCTTGCCATGCCGTGCTCCCGCAGAGACCTACCGTTTCTTCGTCCCTGCCTTTCCGTGACTTATCGCCAGAACCCATGCAGGTGGACCGTCTGACCCAGGCCCAGCAACGCCGTGCAGAACGGCTCGCCCGGGGCCTGTGCTTCTATTGCGGAGACGGGTCACATATGCTACGTTCTTGCCCGGAGAAACCTGGTAGACCCCAGGTCCAAGGGATGGTGGGAACCGCCACCCTTGCCACCGAAATCCCTTTGGTTCCAATGAAACAGACTGTGCGGGTGACGACAGAGGGGACCCAGTTTCCAGCTGAGGCCCACATCGATTCCGGGGCAACAGGCAACTTTATTCACCAGGCCACGGTAGACAAATACCAGGTCCCTGTCACTCCGCTGAAGAAGCCTCTCTGGTTCGCCTCCGTAGACGGCAAACCGCTCTACAAACCTGTCCGGTATACCACCGAGCCCGTGAACCTCCAGGTTGGCGCTTCGCATACCGAGACTATAGCCTTCTATGTCATCCCAAGAATGGCTCCTGAGCTCCTGCTGGGTCTGCCCTGGCTTCAACTCCATGACCCTGCCATTAGTTGGCGCTCTGGCACTATTTCCCGCTGGGGACCCTTGTGTCATGACCACTGCCTACAGCCTGTTCCTCAGTCCCTGTCACCTGAGCCGTTGGAACCACCGACCCCTGAAGAGGTGACGACTCATTCAAGTGCCGTGCCACACCTCTTGTCACTTGTTCCTGTGGTGCCACCGGAACCAGAGGAGACGACGTACTCCAGCGACATTCCACCGTCCCTGACTATTGAGACTGTGGTGCCACCGGAACGAGAGGAGACGACGCACTTCAGCGACGTTCCACCGTCCCTGACAATGGAGACTGTGGTGCCACCGGAACCAGAGGAGACGACGCACTCCAGCGACGTTCCACCGTCCCTGACAATTGAGACTGTGATGCCACCGGCTACCGAGGAAGAGACACTGTCCTGTACCAAGTCCGAGACGCCCGGTTCGGTCGTCCACGACCCCAGTCCTGCTTCTGACTGTTTCCCCCCGCTTCCCGTTGCCCCCGTTGCCACTACTGGTAGATCGGCTAGGCGTCGTGCGGCCAGGAAGGCGGTACGGGGTCAGCAGTCCTTCCCCGCCTTTGTGTTGGATCCTGGTCCGGTGACTCGATCCGGGGTGCCCCTGGGGTTCTGTGCTCGGAGGGGGGGGCATAGAGGGGGGGTACTGTCACGCTCCCAGTGTCCCAGCACCACTCCTTACCCACTGATCCAGTCCATGTGTTCACCAGTCATGGCTGCCGCTCCCGCTCTTGCTCCCCTGAGTCTTGTTCCTGGTCTCAGGAGTCTGACTCTGAGTATTAGCCACATGGTTCTGTATAGGACCAGGCCGCGCCCACTCTCCTGGTCTTATAGGCCCAGCACACCTGAAGCAGGAAATGACATGGGGCTGTGCTGGGTATATAAGACTTGCCTTTCCATGTGGGCGGGGCTTGATCAACGTGTCTTGTAGCTAGTCTTATGAGCTAGGTGCTCAGGTCCCCTGGTACCGTGTCCTGCGGACTTCTTGTCCTAGCTCCTTGGTACCTGTGCCTGATTACATTACTGTCCTAAAGAACTCTGTGACTCTGGTGACCTGTTTCTACTTGTCTCTGTCACGTCAGCGCTCCGGCTGCCGTGTACCCTGCCCTCCGGTGGGGTGCAAGGTCCAGTGGATCCACCTCCTGGGCCTACCAGCCTTCCCGGCCCTGACACTATGGCTGGCAAGTCAATGACAAGGGCTGATCAGCGAACCAATCCAGCAAACGAGTGTTGACGATAACCTTTACAAATGACCCTTGGACTGCTTGACCTCATCTTTGCCTACTGTTGTTACTTGACCTCTTGGTAGCTTCCCTAATCTACATTTGGATCTGATTTTGTACTTGTTGCATTTCTCAATCTGAGCCAGCATGTTCATATTTTCCTATGGTCATCAGACATCTCCCTTCCGTGAGCATAATGGTGAAAGGTTGCAAATGAGGGTGTTTCTGGATCCGGCTGTGTTGAGTGGTTTGCGCAAAGTCCGAAGAAGCCCATTCTTAAGTACCAAATTCATGACTATATTTTAGCAGAGTCTGGGAAAGATACTTAGCAAATTACTGTACTCGGCAATTTCTTCCATAGATTTTAATAACTAAGCAAGAACATACAGTCATATGAAAAAGTTTGGGCACCCCTATTAATCTTAACCTTTTTTCTTTATAACAATTTGGGTTTTTGCAACAGCTATTTCTGTTTCATATATCTAATAACTGATGGACTGAGTAATATTTCTGGATTGAAATGAGGTTTATTGTACTAACAGAAAATGTGCAATCCGCATTTAAACAAAATTTGACCGGTGCAAAAGTATGGGCACCCTTATCAATTTCTTGATTAGAACACTCCTAACTACTTTTTACTGACTTACTAAAGCACTAAATTGGTTTTGTAACCTCATTGAGCTTTGAACTTCATAGGCAGGTGTATCCAATCATGAGAAAAGGTATTTAAGGTGGCCACTTGCAAGTTGTTCTCCTATTTGAATCTCCTATGAAGAGTGGCATCATGGGCTCCTCAAAAGAACTCTCAAATGATCTGAAAATGAAGATTATTCAACATAGTTGTTCAGGGGAAGGATACAAAAAGTTGTCTCAGAGATTTAAACTGTCAGTTTCCACTATGAGGAACATAGTAAGGAAATGGAAGAACACAGGTACAGTTCTTGTTAAGCCCAGAAGTGGCAGGCCAAGAAAAATATCAGAAAGGCAGAGAAGAAGAATGGTGAGAACAGTCAAGGACATTCCACAGACCACCTCCAAAGACCTGCAGCTTCATCTTGCTGCAGATGGTGTCAATGTGTATCGGTCAACAATACAGCACACGTTGCACAAGGAGAAGCTGTATGGGAGAGTGATGCGAAAGAAGCCGTTTCTGCAAGCACGCCACAAACAAAGTCGCCTGAGGTATGCAAAAGCACATTTGGACAAGCCAGTTACATTTTGGAAGAAGGACCCGTGGACTGATGAAACAAAGATTGAGTTGTTTGGTCATACAAAAAGGCGTTATGCATGGAGGCAAAAAAATACGGCATTCCAAGAAAAGCAATTGCTACCCACAGTAAAATTTGGTGGAGGTTCCATCATGCTTTGGGGCTGTGTGGCCAATGCTGGCACAGGGAATCATGTTAAAGTGGAGGGTCGCATGGATTCAACTCAGTATCAGCAGATTCTTGACAATAATGTGCAAGAATCAGTGACGAAGTTGAAGTTATGCAGGGGATGGATATTTCAGCAAGACAATGATCCAAAACACCGCTCCAAATCTACTCAGGCATTCATGCAGAGGAACAATTACAATGTTCTGGAATGGCCATCCCAGTCCCCAGACCTGAATATCATTGAACATCTGTGGGATGATTTGAAGCGTGCTGTCCATGCTCAGCGACCATCAAACTTAACTGAACTGGAATTGTTTTGTAATCAGGAATGGTCAAATATACCTTCATCCAGGATCCAGGAACTCATTAAAAGCTACAGGAAGCGACTAGAGGCTGTTATTTTTGCAAAAGGAGGATTTACAAAATATTAATGTCACTTTTATGTTGAGGTGCCCATACTTTTGCATCGGTCAAATTTTGTTTAAATGCGGATTGCACATTTTCTGTTAGTACAATAAACCTCATTTCAATCCAGAAATATTACTCAGTCCATCAGTTATTAGATATATGAAACTGAAATAGCTGTTGCAAAAACCCAAATTGTTATAAAGAAAAAAGGTTAACATTAATAGGGGTGCCCAAACTTTTTCATATGACTGTATTAGTGGTTCCTAACACTGTTAAATTCTCATATGTATTCCTGCTTGTTCCCGGAAAAAATTAAAACGTGTTGATGCAGATTACAGTGTTTACAGAGGATAATGGTATATTGATTGATGATGCAGGATATGATACATCATGTCAGGTTATGCAACATCATGTTATCCTGGGTGGATTATTATTACCTTTTTTATTAAATTACTGAGGTCTGGACTGCATTTGTAGTTTCTGCTGCTATGTTGTGCAATTGTACTATTTTCTATATAAACAATAAAACACCAATTAGATGGTATAATTGGTTAACGAGCGTAAAATGTAACCACCACCAGGAACATGTGAGCATTCTTCCTTGAGGGGATAACTCAAGGAGATTGTTTCTTTGGTTCGCTCTGATTTATTTTTAAATAATATTTTGGGGATAAATTAAAACTTTACAGAGTAGGGGCCCCATGTTCAAAACGTTGTCCGTGATATACCAATGCTTTAATGTCAGAGTTCTAGTATAAAGAAACTTGAAAAGTTGCACATTTTTTTTACACACCTTTGAATTTTTCAACTTTGGTGTTTTCACATTTTTTTGTGTCAACTCCGCCACAATGAGTGGAGCTGGGGCTCGATGGGGGTATAACACCATGGTTTGATTAATACATTACGAAGGGTGGGACACCTTATGTCAGCAATATTACACCAGTCCCTCACTGGAACAAGATTTGTGATGTGGCTGTCATGAGTCTGTTGCACCCTGACGAGACCTCCAGGGGATCGGGGATCAGAAGTAGAGATGAGCAAACCTGAGTTCATCTCAGGAATTCAGGTTTGGAAACTGACTTCCAAAAAAACAAAGTTCGGGTTTGAAGTTCGAGTGAGTTACGAGTGCACACCACTCAAGTGAGCAGCGCTGTGCTTGGGTATGAGTGCTGCTCAGCCCTGTGCGAGCCACGTGCAATGTGCAATTGAATGGCTCGCACTTGTCGTAAAATCAGTGTGATCAAATGCATTGTGCACACAAACGAAAAAAATGTGAAAAACCCTGTCTACCCTTCCCTGGAAGTTTTCGGTATATGGGTGAAGTCACAAAATGCCCAATTACTGACTTCCATTGAGGTTTAGATCAAGTCAGGGTCAAAAAACGAACTTTCTTAAGGTTCGAATGTACCTTGTGAACTGAACTTCCAAAGGTTCGCTCATCTCTAATCAGACGGTCTCAATGTTTGGTTGATCGCAGATCTGTTTTAGAATCTGCTCATCACTAATCATTAATTCCATTGGATGCTGAAGAGGTTAAGGTCTCTTTTTTATCCTGCTGAGATTAACTTGTAGCCGTTAATCTCAGCTGCAGCCACACCCTTCCACTATATAAACTCACTCCTCACGCTCTTCTATGCTGGCTATAGCTCATTCTATAACTGACCACTTTGAAGGAGCCTGTTCTGAAGAAACTGAGCCTGTTTCTGTTGCAGCTGAGAAGCTTACTGCTTCAGTAGCTTTGGAGAACTATTTGTTGTGTCTTTCCTCTGTGTGGCTTACCTACCTCTTGTTGTTTTATTAGTCATGGTGAGTTCCCCCCTTCCTAGTGCCAGAGCCATCCATATTGTTTCCCTGGTGTACCCTTTGTGATGCATCGCTCGACAGGGTTCTCTCGTCCCCAGCATCACAGTGGCACATGGATGAATTAATGAATCAAGAGTATCTGATTCCACTTCCCCCAATCATCAAGAACTGGATAAAACTTAACTGTCCTGATGAATCTATGTCTATCGAGTAGAGAGCAATTATACGAGTTTCTAGCATTACAGGGTCATTTGCATCCATTAGTTACATGGACAGCACAATGACTTCAATCAGAAATGTGTTATGATTCTATTGCCCTGTGGAGGTGCTGCAGGCAGCCCAATAAACTACAAAAACAGGAGGACAACATACTATCCACTTTCATCAGGGTTATAATTATGTCATTGGAGGGACAGATTTTGAAGGCGGTAAACTGGGCAATTGTTTCCTAGAAGGGAACATAATTTCCAAAAGCAACCTGTAATGCAAGCCACTACTTATGGGTAATAGATGGAAGAGTAGTCAGGAAGGCCGGGGTCTGGTAACAAGAGGACACTTAAGGACACAGGGAGAATTCAGGCGTAATCAGGTCACGATCCGTGGTCATTATTCCAAAAAGACATTGAACAACTTCAGGGAGAATACTGAGATGTAGTCAGATAATGGTCCGGAGTCAAAAGCCAAGAAGCCATGACAGGAACAGGGACCAGGCAAAGAGAAGTCAAGCAACAGTCCAGAGTCAGAAAACAGAGATCAGAACAAAGCAAAGACACATGTTAGCAGCACAACTACCAAACCAGAGTGTACGACTGGCAAGGCTCTGGGGGAGCATGCTCTGTAAAGGAATAGGGCAATTACCAGAAAGATGAAACACCTGAGCACACACCTCCCAGAACCAGAATGGAATCCTACACAGTTAATCAACCTGCCAGCTCAGCAGTCCAGAAAGCACAGCAGAGCATCTCCAGTGCAAGATGCTCTGCACACAGGAATCGTGACACAACCAAATTTTACTACTGTCCCCTTCTCTTTTCTAGTCCTCTAGTTTTTAAATTAATAGAAAAATTAAATTATATTCAATTATTACGTATCTTCAACTCATCGTCAAGAGGAGATAGATAAGAAAGAGCTCCTTTCACTCTGGATTACCTGCAATGTTCTGCGTTCTGCAGATAACGCACTGATTTGAATGGACACTGTCCAATTCTTAACTTTCCCTACAATGGCGCTGTCAGAAAATGGAGCACTTACGTAGACCTAAGAGGAGGACACTTTTGATTTGTTTTTAACAAGCAGAGAACATCCAAACAGGAGAATCCTTCCAATTTAGATTTCTTGCGAATACTGACATTTTACAATATTTCATGAGTCACTGTAACATCCCCAGGACATAGAACAACATAACGTACAATTATAATTGCTGCTCAGCCCCTAATTACTCATTCATTAGGAACATGGGAAGGTGGATATGACATAACGAAGATTCACTGACAAACCTGAAGTGGAAAGAGAATGATGACATAAAATAGTAGTAAAACTATTAAGAAATGGTAAACAGAATAACATATTACTATGGAGTAGAATTAATTAACAGTAATAAAAAATATATAGGCTATAAAAGTATAGAATACAGGTAAAACATGAAGAAACATGTCCCCAGGATGTGCACAGAACAAAGATGAATCAGCTAATATATTATACATATTCAGCCTCAGAGAGTAGATGGACATACAAGATAACTATGAAAAAGACTGATGGCACATCCTACCTTTCTAATGTGAACAGGTGCAAATTGAATGTGAAACAAAAGAAAAAAAGAGACAGTTGCACTCTGTAGTGCTAAGATATGGGTAACAATAAAAATAGGAATATAGAAATGCAGTACTGCTATGGAAAACATGTAAAATTGAGATACTTAGCACCCAAAAATGGCCAGTTATATGTGAAATCAAAAGCCAACACCAAGGCTACCTCTTATTGTTGGGTCTATGCCTCTCTTTGGGTTAAAAAAAATCTCCAACCTAGGGGCGGACAGGAACATGGTAATGAAGAACTATAGGGTCATGCCTTCTGATTGAGCACTCCTGCTCTTCAGCCTTAGGCAATTTTAATTCTTCATTAGCAGGTTCCTGTCCACCCATAAATTCTAGGGTTTTTTTTTTAACCCTAAGAGAGGCATAAAAGTAGGCAGGGACCCAACCTTGCAACCTTGACATTGGCTGTTGGGCTCACATAAAACTGGCCATTTTTGTGTGCTAAGTTTCTCACTTTTTAGGTGTTTTCCATAGCAGTAATGCATGTCTATATACCTATGTTTATTGTTCCACATACAGTATCTGAGCACTACAGTGTGCAATTATCTCTTTTTTGATACAAGATAACTATAACCTGAAGAAAACTAGGTAAACGCCCAAAGCTACGGTGCCACCAGTACTCTGAGTATGAGGGATTCCACACTAATGGTAATATATTAGTGATTACCATGTGTTCTCGCTATAGAAAAACTTACAAGTTTTTTTTGGGACTTTAATATTAATGAATTATTGTCCATTCACCTCCACTGATGTCTTATTTAAAAAGGACCTGCAAACAGATCCAAAGTGTCCAGTTTTTTCTATTACAGTGGTACCTCAGTTTTCGTTCACGTCAGTTATCGTTGATTTCGTTTTTTGTCAATTTTTTCAACTGAAAATTTGACTTGGTTTTCATTGTTTGCCTCGGATTTCGTTGGTTTTCATCAGCATACCGACATGACCACGCTACTAATTTTGCGTCAAAGAGTGATCTATGCATTCTCCCACTCTGTGTGGCGTTGTGTGAGTATCACAGCGCACATCTGTTTCAAAATGTATGTAACAAATGTAAGATAAAATGTCTTTATTATTTACATTTGTCTTTTATATTCATTTTATATTATTTTCTTATTGTTTCTAGTATTGAACACTATCTATTTTCTCTATAAAATGTGTTTTTGGTATTTCAGGCTTTAATCGGTTTTGGATTTGGACGGATTATCGATGTAACAGGTATCACTGTATATTATTACTGCTGCTCCCGAGTATGCAGTTTTTTGGGAGGTTTTGTTTGTTTCTTTAATCCACCATAAGGTTCCAGATATATGTGCCATTTTTAAGGCTAAAATGTATAATTTTTACCAAAACGGTGTGGCTCTCAGGGTAATAATGCAGAGTAGCCTCAAGACACACCCCAGAGAATCATGTGAACGTTTTTTATTCATCCACAAACGGTAATAGAGATATGGATTTCTTGATAGTTTTTATGGGTTTTTTTTTAAAGGGATGGTGCTCACTGGATTCTTTTGGCTGCTCTGTATTATTACCCTGTGAGCCACACACCCTTGGCAAACATAAAGGAAAAAAACTAAATAATAAAGCCCATATCTCTGGAACCATATAATAGAGCACCAATCATGGCGTTCCTTATGATGGCTGTGGCTTGTATCGTTCAGGATTCTCTGCACTGCTGCTTATCTGCTTGGGGACTAGCGTCATAGATTTGCATGCCTGATATCAAGGTTTTTGGCCTCCTGATGAACCACTTCTGTGGGGAAATGCGTCGAGGCAGAGACAGACCTCATCCATTGTAGATGGCTACTGTGTCACTAAAAAAGGGACTTGGACATCTGCATATTAATGACACAAGGATCTGTGCCGCCCCCACGTCAGCTGCTCGGATCCGAACCCGCAGTATGGCTCGAGGGATTCTCCGGACCCGGGAGTCACGCGGACAATCCGAATGAAAGTTGGATGTATTTGTACGGGGTTTGACGTAGCCAGTCAGTGACGCCACCCATGGTGTGTGGTGAAGTGGGGTGTGCCGCCCCCGTGCCAGCAGCCGGCGCTGCTCGGATCCGGGGCGTACGGTACGGCTCAAGGGGTTTCCCGGACCTGGGGGTCGCGCGGACACTCTGAATAAAAGGGGGACGTACGTATTTGTATGGGATTAATTGTAGAATGTCTGTCACGCCACCCGGGGCGATGGGATGGCAGCTGGTTGTTAACCCCTCTGTGGGTAGGGATGGTTGCCCCGGGACCCAGTGACTTGGTGCAGGGGACGGTGATAGCAGGGGCCGGTGCGCCTGGTCAGACCAGGGAGTCTCAGCTTACTCACGGTTAAAGAAATCAGACAAGTCCAGTGATTAACCAAGGTGCTGGTGGCCGGCCGCATCGGCCGGGTGTACTCTGGTCCCTCACCCGGGCTGGTGGTCTGTGTCACTTTCCTCTGCACTGTGTTGTGATGTAGTGGACTTCCTAGTGTGGAAAGCGGGAGTCCGCTCCCGGTACTATCGCTGGGAGCCGTGCCCGCTGACGCTGACAAGTGGGATCTACCGGGCCCTGGAGGATGCCCTATCCCTCTCTGTGGGTGGTTGTCTGCTTTTGGGACTTTGGTTGGCACAGGACCTATAATCCTGCCCTCAATTGGTTAATTAGCTAGGCCGTTGGTTCAGGTGCTAGTTTCAGTGTCCAACTACCCCCTCTGTGCACGGTTTCCGGGTCGGTTCTCCGGTGTCGGTACCGGCGGGCTCCATCCCTGCCCCGGTCCACCTCGGATCTCCGGCTGCCGTCTTCCCGTGCTAGACACGGACCACCGTCTGCCACCTAGCCAATGCACCAGGGCTCCAACCCCGGCACCTGTCAACTTGAGCCTCAGACCTTGACACTGATCTGGACTCCACTTGAGCTACAGACTGTTCTGACTGTTTTCCCGCCCTGGGCTCTTGAGACCCCTAGGTGGGCGTTCTCCATCCACCAGGTCCCGCCCACCGGTGTGCCTGTCTTTCCCTGGGGGAGGTGACTAGGGTTTCAGGTCGGCTGTGTGTAACCCTGTGACGGATGGTGTTGTGCGGGGGCCTATGTGTGTGACTACCTGGTTTTGCCAGGGTGTCACAGATCTTTATGGACTGCAACCTTTCCAACATTATTTACACAGTTATGCATCTTCTGTGAAATCTATACTTGTATCGAGACCCTCTGTACTATAACCCCCGATTAGAGAGACATAGTGGGACCAGTACACCATGGATTACTTTGGAGCTTCCTGGATTAGTGTGGGGTTTCTTTTTTCAAATTAACAATTATTTACTATGTGTTTGTGTTTATTTCACTTTACACTTACTAGGTTAGTAATGGGGGTGTCTAATAGATATCTCCCCATTACTAATCCCTGGGCTTGATGTCAGCTGTCAATTCACAGCTGAAACCATCCTCAAAAAAGTATTACCCCAATTACCACCACACAGAGGAAATCGGGAAAAGCCTTAGCGAAATGCCAGAATTGGAGCATGTACTGTGATGCGCCAATTCTGGGGTGGCTGTGGGCTGGTATACATTTAGGGTGGGAAGGGCCAAATAACCATGAGCCTTCACAGCCTGATAATACCAGCCTGCAGCTGTCTGCTTTTTCTTGGCTTGCTATTAAAAATAGGGATGACCCTTCATTTTTTTAAAATTATTTATTTATTTACTTTACAGCAGAGACTTGGGAGTCAGAGATGTGTCCAGGCATCTTCTCCATGCTGTATTCATTCCATTTGAGCACTGTTTCCATCCATTTCATTGATTTTCTAGACTTCCTATTTATGCTGGATAAATGCTTAAGTCCCATTGACTTCGATTATACTCGTTACTCGAATCGAGCCTGTCCAAGCATTGGATCTGCTCGATTTAAATAACGAGCACGTGAACAGTTTATTGCTCCTCACTAGTCTATATGCTTAGTGTGGCCCACACAGACACACAAATCAAAGATTTAAGTCAATGTCTCCCCTTTTTATCTGGTTTCAGGAGGGATTTTCATATTGCCCAGATGTGTTACATGCCAAAGGTGAGTTTGAACGAGCTTGAAACAAAATCGTTTATCCACAATTTTAGAAAGGTGACAAAAATTTTGTCTAGCCCATTTTTGGAGTTCTGTGTGAAATTATGTCCAATTTGTCTTTTTTTCCCCTCAGTTTTTTGTGTTATTCTAATACACACAAAGGAAACAAATGTGTATGACAAAACATGTGAAATTGCAATAATTTTCTGGAAGAAATAATTCATATTCTAGAACAATTTCAAGGGTGCCAACATTTTCGGCCATGACTATATATATAAAACAAATAAGATATCTATCTCTGCTACTCCATTCATTCTCTATAGGACTGCCAGAAATACTCAAGAGCAGCACTTGGCAGCCCTATAGGCAATGAATGGAGCGCAGTTCCAGCATGTGCACTGCGGTTACATTCTTGGCTGGATCCCCCACGATCAATAAATTATAAACCTATTCTGTGAATACGTAAAATTTGTTTTCACCGGAAAATCCCTTTAATTGAGTTTTATTTATGTTCTCATAGTGAAACCCTTCAAGGCCACACATCCAAAGTTGTAAATAGCCATATTCATTTACCTGTCATTGTCCATTATGTGAATATTACATCCAGACATCATGAATAAACAGCCATCAAAGCCTCAGTCTGTGTTAATATGTTATTCCAAATTTTCCATCTTGTTGACCCATTTATGATGATGATTGACCTCACTCGATGCGTATCTTCAAAGTGGCTGCCGCTGACGTAGAAAGGAAACATATGGTGCGTCTGTGCCATCGTCCTCTCTTGCACTCTTTCATCTTACATTTCAGCACCAGTTTATCTATGAAGGTTGTGGTGAGCTAATAGTTTAGAGTGAGAGCCAAGTGAAACTGTGTTATTATACATCAGCGCGAATGTCAGGGAGAACACAGGCTGCTTACTACAATCTGACCGCATCGGAACAAAACAAGGTGAATGTTTGAGAAAATAGAGCGAGATGTTCATATAATACGATTGTAGCGCCCGGTTCCTGTTCAGGTCCCTCGCACCGCTCCCAGTCGCCACAGGGGGTGCCCTTCTCCTCACCTGTCTCCGGGCCCCATGTGCTCCATGCCCAGTCTCAGCACGGCATCTGGGCACACTCCCGCTCCCAGACCTCGGCGGGGTCGCCGCTCTCCTCTTCAGGCCAGCGCTTCCACGCTCCCTTCTCCTGCCCCAGGGTCTCCCGCAGCCTCTCCCTGTTCCTCACTGCACGCAGGCCTTCAGTGTATCCCCTTAGGCTGCACGCGCGGCCATGCCCCCATTCTTAAAGGGCCGGCGTCCTATTACCCATTACCCGGAAGTAATTCCAGAGGTCACCTGTTACCCTGAACGTATTTAAGTCTGCCTCCCCTGACAGGAGGCACCTGAGCAATGTTGCCTATAGTGTATTGCTAGTTCTCAGGTCCCTGTATGTTACTGTGTCTAATCCCAATACCAGTCTCCTGTTGCTAACCTCTGTCTCGTCCTAGAGCCTGTTCTCCACCATTGTCAGTGTGCCATAACGTCTGAACCATCACCATAGAGTGTTGCCACGTCTGAGTCTGTACCGCAGTGCCGTCAGGTCTAAACCATCACCAGAGTGCCGCCTTGTCTGAGTCTATATACACAGTGCTTTCACGTCTGAACCATCACCAGAGTGCCGCCACATCTGAGCCTATACCGCAGTGCCGTCATGTCTAAACCATCACCAGAGTGCCGCCATGTCTGAGCCTATATTACAGTGCTTTCACATCTGAACCATCACCAGAGTGCCGCCACGTGTGAGCCTATACAGCAGTGCCGCCAAGCCAGAACCATCACTATAGTGCCGTCTAATTTCAGCCTACACCTCTGTGCTGCCACATCTGTGGACTCCTGCACTGGACATTGAGACTCTAAGGCCTAAGCCACACGGCGAGAAAAACAGTGCGAGTGGAGTGCGATAAAACATCGCATTCCCCTCGGACCAATTCTAGCCTGTGTGTCAGCACACATGGGCGATTATTTTCTCAGCCCTAATCGGACTGAGAAAACAATCGCAGCATGCTGCGATTGTAAGCTGAGTCTCTTTCTCTCGCACCCATTCAAGTGAATGGGGCGAGAGAAAAATCGCACTGCACTCGCGGTACACCGGTGTACCGCTAGTGCAGTGCGAGAATGGCAATAGCCGGCTATGCAGGAGAGAGGGAGAGAAATCCCTCCCTCCCCTCCTGAGTGCCGGCCCGCCCCCCGCAGCTGAGGTCTGCTCGCAGGAACGGACCTCAGTTGCAAGGACACACGCATGACACTCGGCTCTGCTGTACTGCCAGCACGAGCCGAGTGTCATGCAAGGGGATCGCAGTAGTCCCCGTGTGGCCCCAGCCTAACTGTTCGTAAGAGAATATCACCTCTGGTCCCTGGCTGCCGTGCATTCAGCCTTTAGGCGTTCGCTGCTGGTTGCTCCTTCGAGGGAGTCCAGTGGGTCCACCCCTAGATGGTCGCCGTACCTCGGTAACCGTAACAACAATGCATCCATACCAAAATATTATTACACGGCTACAATAAAATATCACTGCGTCCGTCCTGGTGTTAGATTATGAACATTATCCTACTTATAAGAACAGAATTAACAATTCCTAGCTCATAGTTTATAAAGCACAGCAAAACAAAAATGTGGTAATGTTATTACAATATGGAAAATGTCAGATCTGCACTAGTTCTGTATGTTGCAAGCGCAAAATGTTTTATATAAGGGCATCTACTTTAACCCCCCTTCACCACCCGGTAATATTCCGTTTTCCGTTTTTTTTTCCCCTTTTTCAAAGAGCCATAACTTCTTTATTTTTCTGTCAATATAGCCACATGAGGGATTGTTGTTTTGCGGAACAAGTTGTACTTTTGAACGACACCATTAATTCTGCTGCATATTGTACTGGAAAACGGAAAAAAATTCCAAGTGCGGTGAAATTGCAAAAGAGCTTCAATTGCACAATTGTTTTATTTGTTTGTTTGTTTTTTTATTTACCATGCTCACTACATGGTAAAACGGACCTGGTGGTGTGATTCCCCAGGTCAGTAAGTTTGTAGATACCAAACATGTATAGTTTTACTTTTATCTAAGTCAGGGGTGGGGAACCTTTTTTCTGCCGGGGGCCATTTAGAAAATTCTACCAACCTTCGGGGGCCACACAAAATTATCAACTTGAAAATTACAGTAATATATTTGGTCAAACCATTAACTCACTGTGGCGGCTGGAGCTTCTACTCTTTGGTGCAGCTGTAATATTAGGTGATATTGATCTTTTTGCTTTTCACAACTGCTTTTCCAGGTTTGAGTTGGCTGGGACTGCTGTATACATCACAGAGGAGGGTTGGGAGGAATATAGATCACTGGGGAGGTTGGGGGCATAGACATCACTGGGGGTTACATACATCACTGGGGGATACATACATCATTGATGGGGAGCACAAACATAACTGGGGGGGCATAACCATTGCTGGGGAGGGCTGGGAGGAATATACATCACTAGGGAAGCAGCAGGGCATAGACGTCACTGGGGATACATACATCACTGGGAGGCACAGACTTCACTGGGGGTATATACACATCACTGGGTTACACAGACATAGCTGGGGGGCACAAACATTGCTGGGGTTATATAAATAGCCGGGGGCAAACAGCCCTGGGGGATGCCGGAGGGACACAGACAGCCCTGGGGGCACAGAGAATGATGGGAGAGGCTTGGGGCACAGACAAACCTAGAGGATGCTGGGGGCACAGATGGCACAGAGAAGGATGGGAGAGGCTGAAGGCACAGACAGAACTGGGAGAGGCTCGGGGCACAGAGATCACTGGGGAGACTGGGGGGGCACAGATCACTGGGGAGGGGCACAGATCACTGGGGAGGGGCACAGATCACTGGGGAGACTGGGGAGGCACAGATCACTGGGGAGACTGGGGGAGGGCACAGATCACTGGGGAGACTGGGGGGGGCACAGATCACTGGGGAGACTGGGGGGGGCACAGATCACTGGGGAGACTGGGCAGGGCACAGCTCACTGGGGAGACTAGGGGTGCACAGATTACTGGGAGACGGGGGGGGCACAGATCACTAGGGGGGCATAGATCACTGGGGAGACTGGGGGGGCACAGATCACTGGGGAGACTGGGTGGGCACAGATCACTGGGGAGACTGAGGGGTGGCACAGATCACTGGGGAGAAAGAGGGGCACAGAGCACTGGAGGTACAGAGCGCTGGGGGCACAGGCAGACCCGGATGAGCTTGGAGGTAGTTAGAGAACTGGGGGAGGCTGGGATCATTGAGCGCTGGAGGTGGCTGCGGGCACGGAGAGCTCTGCCGCCGGGCACAGAGAGCAGCAGCCGCCGCCGGGCGCAGAGAGGAGCAGCCGTCTTCGCCGCTGGGCACAGGGAGCCGCTGGGCACAGGGAGCCGCCGGGCACAGAGAGGAGCAGCCACCGCCGGGCACAGGTAGCCGCCGGGCACGGAGCCGCCACCGGGCACAGGTAGCCGCCGGGCACGGAGCCGCCGCCGCAACCGCCGGGCACAGGGAGCCGCCGCTGCAAACCGCCGGGCACAGGGAGCTGCAACCGGGCACAGGGAGCCGCTGCCGCAACCGCAGGGCACAGGGATCCGCCGCCGGGCAGGGAGCCACCGCCGCTAGGCACAGAGCGCTGCCCGGCACAGTAAGACCTGGGGGATGATTGGCTGTCAATCTTCTCCTTTTGATTTTAGCGCTTCTCACACCGACCCCACCTACAAAGTACGTCTTCATATAGGCAGTGCCAGCGTGGGGACGTAGTCTTTCAGGTATAGGAAATGCAGCGTTCAGCATACGGCCCGCAGGCCGGAGGTTCCCCACCCCTGATCTAAGTGGTGAAAAAAATTCAGAAGATTGTTAAAAAAAGAATAGCGCTTTTGTCACTATTTTCCGAAACCTGTAGCGTTCTCCTTTTTCGGAATCTGAGGCTGTATGTTGGCTTATGTTTTGTGTCTTGAGCTGATGTTGTTAATTATACCATTTTTGGGTAGATGTGATATATTGGTCACCTGTTATTGCATTTTAATGCAATGTTGTGGCAACCCAAAAAACGTAATTCTGTCGTTTTAATTTTTTTTCTCGCTGTGCCATTTACAGATCAGATCAATTGATGTTTTATTTTGATAGATCAGGCATTTCTAAAAACAATACCAAATATGTGTGGGGGGGGTTATTTTAAATTGGGCAAAAGAGGGTGATTTGAACTTTTATTTTTTCATACTTTTAAAAACTTTTTTCAATATTTTTTATATTGATTTTTACTAGTTGGCGCCCATGAACGAGATGGCAGTGGGGAACAGCGCGATCCCCGCTAGATCATGTTAGATTGCGCTGTCAGAATTTAACAGCACGATATAAGGGGTTAACAGGCGCTGGAGGATCGTAGATCCACCCGTGCCTGTTAGCTGTATATGTCTTATGCTACTCAGATCAGCGGTTAAATGAACAAAATCATAAGGGAGATGGGAGGAGGAGAAGACTCCACATGCATCGCTACACCAGGTGGCTTCCTCAGGGGTAGAGAGTGCAGAATACTTGTGCCAATCTAAAGGCCGCTTTACACGCAGCGACATCGCTAAAGCGATGTCGTTGGGGTCACGGAATTCGTGACGCACATCCGGCCTCGTTAGCGATGTTGTTGCGTGTGACACCTACGTGCGATCAAAAAAGGTTGCAAAATCGTTCATCGTTGACATGCTCCCCTATTCCCAAATATCGTTGCAGCTGCAGGTCCGATGTTGTTCGTCGTTCCTTCGGCAGCACACATCGCTATGAGTGACACCGCAGGAACGAGGAACCTCACCTTATCTGCGGCCGCCGGCAATGAGGAAGAAAGGAGGTGGGCGGGATGTTCGTCCCGCTCATCTCCGCCCCTCCGCTTCTATTGGGTGGCCGCTTAGGGACGTCGCTGTGACGCCGCACGAACCGTCCCTTAAAAAAGAGGCGGTTTGCCGGTCACATCGACGTCGCTAGGCAGGTAAGTAGTGTGACGGAACCGAGCGATTTTGTGCGCCACGGCCAGCGATTTGCCCATGACGCACAAACGATGGGGGCGGGTACGTACGCTATCGAGCTACGAGATCGCAGCGTGTAAAGCGGCCTTAAGTCTTGTATACACAAATATTTAATTGTATTTAATTATCAGATGTGATAGAGATGTCCGCCATATGCAGTGTGGTGTCCAGAAGTGTCTAGTGTGTGCCGCTATAATAACTCCCACATATTGCAATCCCGGAAACAGAAAAAGAACAAACCTTTACTATTGTCTTGGGCTTTGGAAGATAGGTAATGTGATGTCCCGAGCAGCCCATTTTCTAATCATGATACTATATTTGCTCCACTCTTGCATTTTGGCCATAGTGGTCTCAAAATGTAGAAGGAGCAGTTTTTTAAGGTCACCATAACAAAACTTCATAGACTTAAGTTCAGGTTTATACCTCATGGTGAGCTTCCTTAGCATTGTTGTAATCACAATGTTATGTCAGTTGGAGAGCGAAGTTCTGGAAGAAAACTCAGCAGGTATTTCCTATAAACTAGACAAGGACATAGGCAGGGAAGGAAATTTATGATGTTTAGATATCTTGGAGGAGACACTAGACTTCAATTAGGTAAAGCCAGACAAACCGAGTGGGAAAGGTCAGTGGATGAGAGGTCACTATTTGACCATTATGAGTGTGCTGTATACAATGCAGAGTGGTGATATAAAGCAGAACACAGGATGAGGTTTTCTTTGACGTCTATAGTAATTATGTAATTAGAGCAAAGATGCCCAATGGCAGCACATAATAGTTATAATACAGCACAAACCCTACAGCACTTGTTGAGTTAATTATAGGATTATGCTTAAAGGGTTATCTGTTCTAGTAGGTTCTGTTGATAAACCTCATTCGAAACTCAGGTGACCCCATGACATCACTGCCGATTGAACCATGCTACCGGTGATGTCGCCACAGTGACGTCGCGAGTTCATCAGGGTTCATTGGGAACTCCAATGAAACCGCCGTGACGTCACTGCCGCAGCTGGACACAGCGCAGAGGGCGCCCCTATGGTGACCTAGACTGACCTCAGGAGGTCATCTCAGGTCACTGCAGGGAAGCACACACAGTGTGTGGGGGCCTGCAGGGGCTGCTCTCCAAATCAATGGGGAACGTTCGGTTCTCCATTGAATGTGCCAGCAAATATGGGATCGTCGTGGGCCCCCAAATTGGATTACAGTGGACCAAGCATTGGCTTTGACAGGGAAATAAATTGGAAATGAGGATATCTATTGTCTTTTATTTATTTAATAGTTTTCTCTTTTTATGTCTTTTCAGGTTCACTTTTGGGGAACATCGTGGGACTGCGTAATGGATTATAGCGGACCTTTTGTATTTCTAAAAAATAAAAAAATTGGTGAACCAGGGCTGGAGTCAGGTGGTTTTTGTGCAAATAAAAAATGTTATTCTACTTTCAAATACTGGATTAGTAATGGGGCTGTCTACTAGACGCCCACCCATCACTAATACTAGGGCTTGATGCCAGCTGTCACTTACCACTCTAATAATATCAGCCCCCAGTTGTCTGCTGTAACTTGGTTGGTTTTAGAAAAATGGAGGGGACACCACGTCATTTAAAAAAAAAAAAAGTAATAATAATAATAATTTAAAAAATAAGCATGGGATCCCCTCTATTTTTAGCACTCAGCCAAGGACTAGCAGAGAGCTGAGGGTTGCAGCCCGCAGTTGCTGCTGTTCCTGTGCTGGATATGAAAATTTGGGAGGGACCCCAACTCATATTTTTTTTTATTAAAAATGCAGCAAAACAGCTGGCCAAGCTAGCTATTCTTTCTTTCATTACATCTATCTATTCTATTAATGTATTCTATCTATTCCTTCTATTTAATTTAGATATTCTGTCTAGCATTTAGCTATTCTATCTATCAATCTATCTAGCTATGATTTTTCTATCTTTGTGCATGTGGCGCCCCTGAGGCCTCCGTCGCCACAGGTCATTGCACCCCATCAGCGGTGTGATGCCCCATTCTGGGTGAGGAAGGGAGTGAACACCGGCCCCCTGGTAAATCCACACTACACCCATTGCTAGGAACACACTGGGACCAGGGATAGTGGCAGAAAACCTCCCATGCTGCATGCTGGGAGGGGCCGTAAGACCCATCCCTGCTCCTATAGGGTACAGCTTAGCAACTGGGGAGGTGGGAGGAGCCACCAGAGAGCAGATAGAGAAAGGAAGGTCAAGTTAGTTTCAGTTTACCTCAGAGAGTGAGAGAGTGAGGAGCCAGCATGTAGCTGTGAAAGAGAAAGGAGCTCTGTGAGCTCAGAGTGTCCGCACAGAGAAAGCAACAGAAGTCTGAGAGAGAGTGCGGAAGGAGGAAGAGGTCTGCAGGAGGCAGGCAAGGAGGAGAAGTAGAAAGAGAGCTCCAAGTCAGTCAGGAGCTGAGAAGAGGAAAGAGACGCTTCCTGGTGAAGATCCTGGGACTCAGAGGGTCCAGGTGACACCAAGCAGAGAACAGAAGGGATCCCAGGGCCACGGGTAGCTGTAGAGCTGCGGTGGCCTGTTCCACAGGAACATCGGTGGAGGGATCAAGCTGCAGCAGGGGACGGTCCCTAGAAACCGGGGAGTGCAAAATCATCTTCAAACAGTAAAAACCGAGGCCCAGGGAATGTTGTAAACTCCCCGGGCCACAGCCCACAGCAGAACTTCTAGAAAAGGGGTAATCAGCAGACAGGTGACCCCCCAGCCTGGAGGCTGTTGTGGAGGCCGAGCCAGGTTTATCCTACAAAGGCAAGGTTTAAGGAGACAGCTGAAGACAGAGACACTTAAGAGAAGGGTACCGGGTTTTGCTCCAAGAATCACCCAGAAACGGCGGAGGTCCCTGACAGTGGTCCCAGCAGTCCAAGGGTTCCTGCCGGCCTTGACAAGAATTGTGAGTAAAGAACTTGAAACTGCACCCTTGGAGTTGCCTCTGTTATTTCATCTGCATAGACACTAATAAGCACCAACTGTGCCCCGGGGCACTGCTCCACCTGTGGGGAGCAGTACCACCATTGCTGCCATATCATCCCCCGGAGGCCTCATACAGCAGCGGCGGCTTATTAGCCGCATACCACAGGTGGCGTCACGAACACAAACTTTAATTCAAGCCACATATTCTACTGACACCCACCAGGGCCACGGAGCCGGGCTTAGCCACCACTGACTACCTCCGGACTAGTCCGGCCCGGCACCGGGTGTCCCATAGCCCTGGGGTGGGCGAGTCATACATCTTTTACACTTAATAACCCATTTATTTCAGTAAACATGCATTTTTCTCCAGTACATCACATGGATGCCACCCGTGTGCTGTACGTGTTTTACAGGCACCCATAGACTTGAATGGGTCTGTATGAGCCGGCATGCCAGAGAAAAACGGACATGTCTCCGTGTGTCCGTGCGGGCCAAATGGTCCATGTGAAAACACGGACGGGTGAGTTAGACCATAGAATACCATGGGTACATGTGGCATTCATGAAAAAAATGGATGTTACACGTACCTGAAATATGAACATGTGAAAGAGTCGTAATGCTGTATACATGAACCCTTTATGTTTGTTTATTTTACTCACTTATATAGCAGCATCGTCACAGTCTCCATCAGGGCTCATAATCTAAGATCCCTATCAGTGTAGGAGAAAGCTGAAGCTCAAGGAGGAAACACACGGAGAGCATACAAACTCCTTAAAGATGTTGTCCTTTGAACCCAGGAACCCAGTGCTGCAAAGCAACAATACTAACCACTGAGCCACCATTCTGGCCGGTAGTAAAGGTGTCATCCTACTGTATGCACTATATCTTACTCCACAAACAATGCCTCCAAGACAAGCCATGAGATGGTCACAATACTTTCTTCATGGTATCCATATAAAAACCCATATAAAATCAGAAGCACCAACAGGAACAGTACCAGCCTTTTGAAGGCTACGGGTGCTGTTTTAGATATGTAATATGGCGGTGTGCACATGTCCTTATGGAGCCATCTTTACATTTCGCTGTTCATTTTTATATTTTTGCTAAGTCAGCCACATAGAAAATAGATTTTTGTCTCTCACAAGATGCTTAGCATAATATACCGAAGTCCAGTGGTAACACTAGTGATGAGCGGATACTAAATATTTGGGTTTGGATTATTCGTACCGAATACCTAGTACTACTCCAGTATTTGTCACATACAGTCATATGAAAAAGTTTGGGCACCCCTATTAATGTTAACCTTTTTTCTCTATAACAATTTGGGTTTTTGCAACAGCTATTTCAGTTTCATATATCTAATAACTGATGGACTGAGTAATATTTCTGCATTGAAATGAGGTTTATTGTACTAACAGAAAATGTGCAATCCACATTTATTCAAAATTTGACCGATGCAAAAGTATGGGCACCTCAACATAAAAGTGACATTAATATTTTGTAGATCTTCCTTTTGCAAAAATCACAGCCTCTAGTCGCTTCCTGTAGCTTTTAATGAGTTCCTAGATCCTGGATGAAGGTATATTTGACCATTCCTGTTTACAAAACAATTCCAGTTCAGTTAAGTTTGATGGTCGCCGAGCATGGACAGCACGCTTCAAATCATCCCACAGATGTTCAATGATATTCAGGTCTGGGGACTGGGATGGCCATTCCAGAACATTGTAATTGTTCTTCTGCATGAATGCTTGAGTAGATTTGGAGCGGTGTTTTGGATCATTGTCTTGCTGAAATATCCATCCCATGCGTAACTTCAACTTCGTCACTGATTCTTCCACATTATTGTCAAGAATCTGCTGATACTGAGTTGAATCTATGCGACTCTCAACTTTAACAAGATTCCCGGTGCCGGCATTGGCCACACAGCCCCAAAGCATGATGGAACCTCCACCAAATTTTACTGTGGGTAGCAAGTGCTTTTCTTGGAATGCCGTGTTTTTTTTTGCCTCCATGCATAACGCCTTTTTGTATGACCAAACAACTCAATCTTTGTTTCATCAGTCCACAGGACCTTCTTCCAAAATGTAACTGGCTTGTCCAAATGTGCTTTTGCATACCTCAGGCGACTCTGTTTGTGGCGTGCTTGCAGAAACAGCTTCTTTCGCATTACTCTCCCATACAGCTTCTCCTTGTGCAACGTGCGCTGTATTGTTGACCGATACACATTGACACCATCTGCAGCAAGATGATGCTGCAGGTCTTTGGAGGTGGTCTGTGGATTGTCCTTGACTGTTCTCACCATTCTTCTTCTCTGCCTTTCTGATATTTTTCTTGGCCTGCCACTTCTGGGCTTAACAAGAACTGTACCTGTGTTCTTCCATTTCCTTACTATGTTCCTCACAATGGAAACTGACAGTTTAAATCTCTGAGACAACTTTTTGTCTCCTTCCCCTGAACAACTATGTTGAATAATCTTTGTTTTCAGATCATTTGAGAGATGTTTTGAGGAGCCCATGATGCCACTCTTCATAGGAGATTCAAATAGGAGAACAACTTGCAAGTGGCCACCTTAAATACCTTTTCTCATGATTGGATACACCTGCCTATGAAGTTCAAAGAGGTTACAAAACCAATTTAGTGCTTTAGTAAGTCAGTAAAAAGTAGTTAGGAGGGTTCAAATCAAGAAATTAATAAGGGTGCCCATACTTTGGCACTGGTCAAATTTTGATTAAATGCAGATTGCACATTTTCTGTTAGTACAATAAACCTCATTTCAATCCAGATATATTACTCAGTCCATCAGTTATTAGATATATGAAACTGAAATAGCTGTTGCAAAAACCCAAATTGTTAAAAAGAAAAAAGGTTAACATTAATAGGGGTGCCCAAACTTTTTCATATGACTGTATAACAAACCTAATGCAAGTGAATGGGGAACCCAAGCATTCTTCTTGAAGATTTCCCAGAACAATGCTCGGTTTCTACATTGACTTGCATTAGGTTCTTTATTAGTGACGAATACTAGAATATAGGCATTCAGTACGAATATCCCGAACCCAAATATTTAGTATTCACTCATCACTAGTAACCACAGTATTTTCTTGGATTCCTTTGCTTTCAGAGAATCTTCATTTTCAGAGTCATTCCAGGTTTTTTGCTTTGATTTTTGTTTCTTCAGTGTCTCGTTTCACAAAATTTTGTTAGAAATTGCCAGTTGCTGCAGCAAATTGCGGTTGACATATGTTAAATACCATGGAAAAGGTGCACATCCACCCCATGTGTTTGCTGTTTGCATTGTAAAGGTCAGTGCTCCGTGTACAATTAGACCTGACAGCAAACTGTGGTATTCGTTAATCCTACTGATCTCTGCCTGACACAGCGCATGGGAAAAAGCTCCGCAGCCTTCAAACAACCTTCTAGTAAATGAGAAGAAAGGAAACAATGTAACATATGAACTCTTCATTTCTGTCGTGAGAATGTGTCAAATGTATGTAACGATATAAGATGGGGCATATTTATCAAAATTCTGCCATAATCTACGTAAAAAGTGTTTCATGATTGGAACTAAAGTTATGATGTGTTATAAACACTTATTATAACTTGTAAAACTAAATGGGATGGACTCTGTAACAAGGGGAACTTAAGCAGGCTTTACACGCTGCGACATCGCTAGCATCGGCTAGCGATGTCGAGCGTGATAGTCCCCGCCCCCGTCGTACGTGCGATATTGTGTGATCGCTGCTGCAGCGAACATTATCGCTACGGCAGCGTCACACGCACATACCTGCTCTGCGACGTCGCTCTGGCCGCCGATCCGCCTCCTTTCTAAGGGGGCGGGTCATGCGGCGTCACAGCGACATCACACGGCAGCCGTCCAATAGCAGAGGAGAGGCGGAGATGAGCGGCTGTAACATGCCGCCCACCTCCTTCCTTCCTCATTGCCGGTGGACGGAGGTAAGGAGATGTTCGTCGTTCCTGCGGTGTCACACACAGCGATGTGTGATGCCGCAGGAACGAGGAACAACATCGCTAATAAACAGGCAACGATATTTGGTTTTAGGACAACCTCTCCAAAACCAACGATTTTTGCCTGTTTTGCGATCGTTTAAGATTGCTCATACGTGTCACACGCTGCGATGTCGCTAAGGACGCTGGATGTGAGCCACTGACTACATGACCCCGACGATAAATCATTAGCGATATCGCAGCATGTAAAGCCCCCTTTAGGCTATGTTCATACATTGTATTTTTACAGCTTTTTTTATTGCGGTTTTTGCTGCATATTTTTATGCTAATTAAAAGCTGCTTTGTACAGCTGCAGCAGAGCTATGACACTGCTATATACAGTGACATACATAGCTACAAATGTGCTTCCCCCTTGCCAGCAGCCGGTGCTGCTCGGATCCAGATCTACGGTGCGGCTCGAGGGGTTCTCCGGACCCGGGGGTCGCGCGGACACTCCGAATAAAAGGGGACGTATTTATACGGGATTGGTTGTAAAATGTCTGTGGCACCACCCACGGTGTGTGGTGAGATGTAGCACCACCACTGCCGTTGCGGGGCTCCCGGGGACGTTGGGCTGGCAGCTGGATGTTAACCCCTCCGTGGGTAGCGATAGATGTCCCGGGGCCCAGTGTCTCTATGCTGAGGATAGTGAGTGCAGGGGCTGGCGCACCCGGCCAGGCCGGGGATGTTACTCACAGTCGAATAAAGCACACAAGTCCTGTGGTAAACCAAGGTGATGGTGGCCGGCTGCCGCAGACGGGTGTATCTAATCCCACACCCGGGCTGGTAGTCAAAGTCTCTCTCCTCTGCACTCAGTGTGCTGTAGGTAGGACTTTCCGGTGTGAAACGCGGGAGTCCGCTCCCGGTCCTTTAGTTGGGAGCCGTGCCCGTCTGACTCTGACCCTTGGGATCTACGGGCCCTGGCGGTTGCCCTATCCCTCTCTGTGGGTGGTTGTCTACTTTTCGGGACTTAGGTTGGGACAGGACCTAAAATCCTGCCCTCAATTGGTTAATTAGCTAGGCCGTCGGTGCTGGTCCTGGCTTCAGGGTCCAAGTACCCCTTCTGTGCACACGGTTTCCGGGACGGTTCTCTGATGTCGGTACCGGCGGGCTATAACCCTGCCCTGGTCCACCTCGGATCTCCGGCAGCCATCTTTCCGTCTCCTGCAGACTCTGGCTGCCGTCTGCCACCTAGCCAAGGTGTCAGGGCTCCGACCCTGGCACCTGTCAGCTTACACCTCCACTCCAAACTTCAACTATCACTTAACTGATCTGTTTTCCCACCCCGAGCTCTCCAGGCCCCTAGGTGAGCGTTCCCTATCCGCCTGGTCCCGCCCACTGGTGTGTCTATCCTTCCCTGAGGGGGGGTGACTAGGGTTTCAGGTCAGCTGATTTAACCCTTCATGGGATAGGTGTTGTGCGGGGGCCTACATGTACATCTACCTGGTTTTCCAGGGCACTACACAAACATCATACTTACACCCACAGACTTATTAGAGATATTTTTAATATGGAGAAGCTTGCAGCAGCCTCACTCACTTCCCCGCTTGTATCCCGTCCAGCTTCTCCTGGCTATGTGGCTATACAAGGCGCGCTACGTGATGACTGTCACTTACAAACATGGCTGCACACAGTGCACTTTCTGCTAGCAGTGACGCTGCCGAGCCAATACTGTGCCTTTAATTCTGTTTGTACGCCAACCCGGCAGCGTCCCTGCTAGCAGACAAGGCCTTACAGTGCACACTGAGACTGCAGACATCACAGGAGACATGGGAGCAAATACATCACAGGAGGGAGTTGGGGGGCATGGACATGACTGGGGACCAGTAGGAGAGGGGGCGGTTGCTCCGGCCCCGTGCTCAGAGGGGGCCCACTAGGAGCTTATGAGCTGTGAGTGCTGCAGGGGCAGAGCAGAAACTCTTGCCGAGATGACGAAAATACACCCTAGTGGTGCTGCCAGGACCTGCGATGATGTCATGCCCATGTGACTGAGTGGGAGGAGCCACAGTTTTGCCGATGAAAGCAAGGAGAAACTGATTCCTGAAGGAGATGGGAATGAGGGAAGAGGTGGTTGCAGGGTGAGTGGCATATGAGGGGTGCAGACTCTGGCATTATGGTGTGAAGGGGGTGCAGGGTGTTTGAGAGAGGGGTAAGTTGGGGTACAGGCTGTGTGACATATAGAGATGCAGACAGGGACGGCTCCAGGATTTTGTGGGCCCCGGGTGAAGGAGTCTCAGTGGGCCCCATCCACACGTAGACACACACATACAGATACATACACATACAGACATCTTTGCTCGGCGCGGCTCTGCTCTTTACGGAGCGGCTCTGCTCTGTGCGGGGCTGTTCTGCACGGCGTGGCTCTGCTATGTGTGGAGCAGCTCGGCGCGGCTCTGCCTGGGTCTGCCCTGTGCAGAGCGGCTCTACTCTATGCAGCTCTGTTCTGCTCTGTGCAGACTGCTCGGCGCAGATCTGCTCTGTGCAGAGCGGCCCTGCTCTGTGCGGGGCTGTTCTGCTCGGCGCGGTTCTGCTCTGTGCGGGGCTGTTCTACTCTGTGCGGGGCTGTTCTGTTCACCACGGTTCTGTTCTGTGCGGCTCTGCTCTGTGCGGAGCGTCTCTGCTCTGTTCAGCGCGGCTCTGCTCTGTGTGGCGGGTGGTAAGGTACCGGCCATTCTAAAGATGTCAGTGGTGAGGGCTTCTTCAAATAATGGCGCCTAGAGTCGTCTCGTGCGCAGATTGAGCTCTCAGCTCAAGCTGTCATCTGCACACGTGCGGCCTCCAGCCACCATTATTTGAAGGAGCCCTCACCGCCAACATCATCAGAATGGCCGGTGTGTTACCCCACGCTGAGCAGAGCAGCCCCACACAGAGCAGAGCAGCCCAGCACAGAGCAGCCATGCAGTATCTGGGCCCCCCTCTGTACCACTCACAGCATCGCCGTACTCCAGTACCGCCCCTGCCTCCTGTGAGCCCTGCTCCTCTGCCAGCACCCCTCCCTAGTAAGACACCACGGGATTATAATATGGACCTCATATATTTTTTTTTTACTCCAAATTTGGGGAGCGTCTTATAATCTGGTGCGTCTTATAAAACGAAAAATACGTTATTAAAAGAGAAATTAAGGAAAATACATATAAACAGACATAAATCTATACAGTCATACACACGGACACACACAGATACACATCATACATGCACACATACAGACATATTAAAGATGTTATTATTATGGAGAAGAAGGCAACAGCCTCATTCACCTCCCCGCTTGTCTTCGTCCAGCTCCTCCTGGGCATGTGTTTGTGCTGCAATGCGTGATGGTCGTCACTAACAGACATGGCTACACACAGACTGCTGTATATACATCACAGGAGGGGCTGGGGGCTACAATATATACATCACAGGAAGAACTGGGGGATACAGTATATAAATAACTGGAGGGGCTGGGGGTATAGACATTACTGGGGGGCATACATGTTATTAAGGTGCATACTTATTCCTGAGGGGCATAGATGTTACTGGGGTAGTATGCAACTCTGGGGGGCATACACATTACAGGGGTGGGTGGCATACAGCTCTAGGGTGGCATACGGCTCTGAGGTGACAGTGCATACGGCTCTGTGGGGCTAGCGCATACGGTTCTAGAGTTGCAGCCCATATAGCTCTGGCAGTCCCATACAGCTCAAGAGGGGAAACCTACTGCTCTGAGAGGGTCCATACAGCTCAGGAGTGGGGGCACATACAGATCAGGGGGGGGGGACATACAGCTCAGGAGTGGGGGCACATATAGCTAAGGAGTGGGGGCACACACAGCTCAGGAGTGGGGACCCACAGATGAACGTCAATTCAGGAGGTGCACGGAGCATTCAACAGTGAATGGTCTGTGCTAGTGTGGGTACTATCTAAGATGCAGGATAGTGCAGCTGCCAACCCAAGCACTGCAGTCCCTGGAACTCAGCTCGAGACCCGCAGTACTAAAGATGGCTAGTGGGCACCCCCAGCTGTTCAGGGACCCGGCATTTGCCTGGGTGTGTCGGATGCTGACGCATGCCCTGGATGCACGGTGTGTGGAATATGCGGGTTCAGGGTGTTTGAGAGAGGTGTAAGTTGGGATACAGGCTGTGTGAGATATAGGAATGCAGGGTGTGTGGAATATGGGGTGCAGGGTCTCTGGGATATAGGGGTGCAGTGTGTGATGGATATGGGGGTGCAGGGTGTGTGAGAGAGCACCACAAAGGAGGTAAAGATGAGGGACAAAGTAAGTGCTCCACCATGGAGCTGTAGATGCGAGGAGCTTAGTGTAAAGTGTGGGAGGGGGAATAGGAGCATTCACTCAGTATACAGAGTGACAGCACGTTATGGGAGGCAGTAAGGACAGTGTGAGGTCACAGCATGAGAGGAGCAGTATGCGAGGGACAATGTGAGGACACAGTATGAGAGGAGCAGTATGCGAGGGACAATGTGAGGGCACAGTATGAGAGAAGCAGTATGGGAGGGACAATGTGAGGGCACAGTACGAGAGGAGCAGTATACGAGGGACAATGTGAGGGCACAGTATGAGAGGAGCAGTATGCGAGGGACAATGTGAGGGCACAGTATGAGAGGAGCAGTATGGGAGGGACAATGTGAGGACACAGTATGAGAGGAGCAGTATACGAGGGACAATGTGAGGGCACAGTATGAGAGGAGCAGTATACGAGGGACAATGTGAGGGCACCGTATGAGAGAAGCAGTATACGAGGGACAATGTGAGGGCACAGTATGAGAGGAGCAGTATACGAGGGACAATGTGAGGGCACAGTATGAGAGGAGCAGTATACGAGGGACAATGTGAGGGCACAGCATGAGAGGAGCAGTATGTGAGGGACAATGTGAGGGCACAGTATGAGAGGAGCAGTATGTGAGGGACAATGTGAGGGCACAGTATGAGAGGAGCAGTATGCGAGGGACAATGTGAGGGCACAGTATGAGAGGAGCAGTATGTGAGGGACAATGTGAGGGCACAGTATGAGAGGAGCAGTATACGAGGGACAATGTGAGGGCACAGTATGAGAGGAGCAGTATACGAGGGACAATGTGAGGGCACAGTATGAGAGGAGCAGTATGTGAGGGACAATGTGAGGGCACAGTATGAGAGAAGCAGTGTACGAGGGACAATGTGAGGGCACAGTATGAGAGGAGCAGTATACGAGGGACAATGTGAGGGCACAGCATGAGAGGAGCAGTATGTGAGGGACAATGTGAGGGCACAGTAGGAGAGGAGCAGTATACGAGGGACAATGTGAGGGCACAGTATGAGAGGAGCAGTATGTGAGGGACAATGTGAGGGCACAGTATGAGAGGAGCAGTATACGAGGGACAATGTGAGGGCACAGTATGAGAGGAGCAGTATGCGAGGGACAGTATGAGAGGAGCAGTATGTGAGGGACAATGTGAGGGCACAGTATGAGAGGAGCAGTATACGAGGGACAATGTGAGGGAATAGTATGAGATGAGCAGTATGCGAGGGACAGTGTGAGGGCACAGTATGAGAGGAGCAGTATGCGAGGGACAATGTGAGGGCACAGTATGAGAGGAGCAGTATACGAGGGACAATGTGAGGGCACAGTATGAGAGGAGCAGTATGTGAGGGACAATGTGAGGGCACAGTATGAGAGGAGCAGTATACGAGGGACAATGTGAGGGCATAGTATGAGATGAGCAGTATGCGAGGGACAATGTGAGGGCACAGTATGAGAGGAGCAGTATGCGAGGGACAATGTGAGGGCACAGTATGAGAGGAGCAGTATACGAGGGACAATGTGAGGGCACAGTATGAGAGGAGCAGTATACGAGGGACAATGTGAGGGCACAGTATGAGAGGAGCAGTATACGAGGGACAATGTGAGGGCACAGTATGAGAGGAGCAGTATGTGAGGGACAATGTGAGGGCACAGTATGAGAGGAGCAGTATACGAGGGACAATGTGAGGGCACAGTATGAGAGGAGCAATATACGAGGGACAATGTGAGGGCATAGTATGAGATGAGCAGTATGCGAGGGACAATGTGAGGGCACAGTATGAGAGGAGCAGTATACGAGAGACAATGTGAGGGCAAAGTATGAGAGGAGCAGTATGTGAGGGACAATGTGAGGGCACAGTATGAGAGGAGCAGTATACGAGGGACAATGTGAAGGCATAGTATGAGATGAGCAGTATGCGAGAGACAATGTGAGGGCACAGTATGAGAGGAGCAGTATGCGAGGGACAATGTGAGGGCACAGTATGAGAGGAGCAGTATACGGGGGACAATGTGAGGGCACAGTATGAGAGGAGCAGTATACGAGGGACAATGTGAGGGCACAGTATGAGAGGAGCAGTATACGAGGGACAATGTGAGGGCACAGTATGAGAGGAGCAGTATGTGAGGGACAATGTGAGGGCACAGTATGAGAGGAGCAGTATACGAGGGACAATGTGAGGGCACAGTATGAGAGGAGCAATATACGAGGGACAATGTGAGGGCATAGTATGAGATGAGCAGTATACGAGGGACAATGTGAGGGCACAGTATGAGAGGAGCAATATACGAGGGACAATGTGAGGGCACAGTATGAGATGAGCAGTATGCGAGGGACAATGTGAGGGCACAGTATGAGATGAGCAGTATGCGAGGGACAATGTGAGGGCACAGTATGAGAGGAGCAGTATACGAGGGACAATGTGAGGGCATAGTATGAGATGAGCAGTATGCGAGGGACAATGTGATGGCACATTGTGAAGGCTGTACGGAGTGAAAAGACAGCAGAGTATAGAGAGGGGGGTACTGTGGCAAGGGGCATGAAAGGTGTGGACAATGTGGAGGCCATTGTTCATATCACAGGTGCATTATTGTGTATGGAAAGCATATAGGACATGGTTAAGGAGAGGGGGTGGTTTATGGATATTTTTCCATAAAGAAAGGCAGTGTGGCGGCCATAATTCATGGTGGAGGGATGGTGCACTGGTTGTAGTATATGAGAGGCACAATGTGGAGGCCATGTATCATTAGGAGGACAGTGTAGGGGTCACTTTTTGATCAGAGAGCATAGTGGGGGAAATATTTTTTCAAGTGCACATTATAATGGTTATTTAGTGCACAGTATGTGCAGATATTTTTCATTTAGCTATAATAATGACACTCATATTTTTAGGGCATCATATTGGGATATGTTGTGGAAAACCAGAGAAAATGGAAGTCTGCGGAAAGAAGCTGTGTTACGTCCAAATCATCATGTCGTCTGGATCAGATGAAGAAGAATGGGGTGAGACAATTCCAATCAGAGGAGAAGTCACCAATACGGTACCTGGATCTAAGGGAGCATTTATACTAGACAATTGCTGCATTTAAAGGTATTCTGTCACCAGGTTTTTGCTCCCCCATCTGAGAGCAACATATTGTAGAGACAGAGACCCTGATTCCAGAGATGTGTCACTTACTGGGCTGTTTGCTGTCAATTTGATAAAAATCAATGTTTTCTCTGCTGCAGATCTAGCAGTTATACAGAGCTCATGAATATGCTGGACTACCTGCAGCATGCCAGGTAGTACTGTAATGATAATATTACTGATTAATCAGCAGTAGGTTATCAAAACTACACTGAGCAGGTCAGTAAGTAACACATCGCTGGAATCAAGATCTTTGCCCCTACGTTATGCTGCTCTCAGATTAGAGGGCAAAAACCTGGTGACAGATTCCCTTTAAATGATAGTCAACCGTTTGGTTAAATGAAGCCGATCACAGCTGTTTAATGGCCTGTGACTGCAGACTTGTGAATCCTCATAGCATGCACACAGTACACTGTCACGGTTTTCCAGAGCCGGTGGTGAGAGCGGCTGTCATGTGACCACAAGTGTGTGATTGGCATACTTCTAGAAACATCTGCATGAGGCTTTAGTCTGACTTATTGGTAGGGCACGTGATTAATTTAAGTGCTTAGAACAGCATGAACGTTAACTACGGCCCTGCCGCCACACTTAACCGTACCAGTCTGCGCATGCATGCTGCAATTTTTTTTTTCTCAGACCACACGGTCCGAGCACAAAATCGTACATGTGCACTGCCTCATTAGATAACATTGGTCCGAATGTGATCCAATATTTTGTCGGATCGCTCTTGACCAAAAATACGGTTGTCTACATCAGCTATTAGGCTGCGACACCATAGTTGTAAATATGGTTACCTGGTTAGGGGCCTACTCAGAAGATTCGCCCCCTCTGAGCCGAACCCCTACCTACGCCTCTGATGGGGACATACACATTGCTGGGGGGCATACACATTGCTGGGGAGCATACACATTGCTGGGGAGCATACACATTGCTGGGGAGCATACACATTGCTGGGGAGCATACAAGGTGGCCATAAAATAACCTAAGGTGTGTAGAGCCCTGTGGAGACTGACCCAGGGGACAGAACTGGCTAAAAATTGGTATGTATGCTATTCCAGGCAAGGGGAAACGGAAGGCATCTTAAAAAAAATTTGATACCAAAACTCCTCACCAGGTGAAAAAGTGGTGCTGTACAGTGAGCGCGACTTGCACCTTAGTCTGCAAGATGCCTGTCTCGTTGCCGGATTGTGCGCTGTTAGTGCGGTTGTTTTAAGAGAATGCCAAGAATGCTACAGCTGCACTTAGCGCCTTTCTTCATTTGAAAGACCTTCACGCACGTAGCGGTCCAATGGCTGTCAACTCGCTGAGACAAATGACACATTTTGATGCAACAGGGTCACTGAGTGTTCAGACAGGGCGCGGGCGAAGACCGGTAAGCAGAGATGTTGTGGAGGACATTGCCACTGCCAACGTGGAACAGGGCACGAACAACCCTGTCGGGAACAGCAGTGCATGCAGCGTTTCCAGGCAATTAGGGCTCCCATACAGCACAGTATGGAAAGTTCCCCCGAAAGGTCTTGTGGGCATACCCGTACAAAATTATCCATCATCAACAACTTCTTCCTCGTGACAATGATACCTGCATGACATTTGTATTCATGTTTCTGGCGAGAGTGGAAGTGGATGGAAATTGGCCATGGAATGTTCTTTGGTGCGACAAAGCACATTTTTACCTGAATGGAACAGTGAACACAAAACCGAAAATACGCATGCGGTCGAGGGGGATCCGCTGCATTCACCAAAGATAACTATTTGGTGTGGATTCACCTCATCATTCATCCTCGACCCGTTCTTTTAAGAAAAATTAGACCAACTGGGGTTGCTACCTGTTTCGTGACAGCAGCGAGATACCAGACAGCGCTGAAAACAGTGGTCATTCCACAATTCCAACAGCAGCAGTGTCTTCAGACGTCCACCTTCATGAACGATGGAGCACCCCTCACATTGCAAATCGTGTGAAGAACGTTCTGTGTGCACATTTTCATGATGACAGGATTTTGAGCGGCTCCTTCCCTAATGCATGGCCACTGCGTTCGCCCGATCTCAATCCTTGTGATTTCTGGTTGTGGGGACACTTGAAATAGCGTGTTTATACGGGAAATGTTGACGCCCTGGCTGACCTCAAAGACCCCGTCATTTTGGAAGTGCGCAGCATCCCTCCAGACATGTTACACGCAAGTGTTGAGCATGTTCTACATAGGATGAACATGATCACCATGCATGATGGCAGCCATATTGGCTGTGGAACAATTGTTACATCTCCAATTACCGGCACATGGTTTTTGGGCCGCTCGCTCACTGTACCTCGCCACTTTTTCACCTGGTGGGGAGTTTTGGTATAAAAATTTTTTTAAGATGCCTTCCGTTTCCCTTTGCCTGGAATAGCATACATACCAATATTCAGCCAATTCTGTCCACTGGGACTGTCTGCACACGGCTCCAAACACCTTAGGTTATTTTATGGCCACCTTGTACATGTTACTGGGGGCATAGACATCACTGGTCGGCGTACACGTTACTGGTGGGTCATAGACATCACTGTGGGACATAAACATTATTAATTACATACATGTTATGGTGGGGCATACACATTATGGAGGGCATACCAGTTACTGAGTAGCATAGACCTTACTGGGGGGCATAGACATTATGGGGGGGCATATATGTTACTGGGGTTCATACGCATTACTGGGGGGCATACACATTACTAGGGGCATACACCTTACTTGGGGGGGCGCACAAGTTACTGGAGACATGCATGTTACTTGACGGCATACATGTTACTGGGAGGTATACCCATTGCTGAATGCACGTTGCTTGGGGAGCATACACATCATGGGAGCATACACATTACTGGGGGGGCATTCAATTATGGGGAGGCATACACGTTGCTGGAGGACATACACTTTACTGGGGAGCATAGACATCACTTGGGGCATACACATCACTGGCGGCATAATAATAATATTTATTAATTTCTATAGCGCTATTAATTCCACAGTGTTTTACATACATTGTCATCACTGTCCCCATTGGGGCTCACAGTCTAGAGTCCCTATCTGTATGTCTTTGGAGTGTGGGAGGATACTAGAGTACCCAGAGGAAACCCACGCAGACAGGGAGAACATTCAAACTCCTTGCAGACATAACTGGAGGCCATACACGTTACGGGGGCATACAAGTTACTGGGTGGGGCATAGACATCACTGGGGGTCATACACATTACTGGAAGGGCATACTCATTGCTTGGGGCATACACATTACTGGTGTCATAAAGGTTACTGTGGGGTATACATGTTACTGGGGGGTATTCTTGTTACTGAGGTCATAGACATTACAGGGGGCATACACTTCACTGCAGGGGCATAGACATCACTGGAGGCATACACATTACTGGGGAGCATACAAGTTACTGGGGACATATACATTATTTGGGGGCATACATGTTACTGAGAGGCATATATGTTGCTGGGTGGCATACACATTGCTTGGGGAGCATACACATTACAGAGGGCATACATATTACTGGGGGGGCATACACATTATGAGGGGATAGATGTTGCTGGGGGACATACACATTAATGGGGGCATAGACATCGCTTTGGGTATACACATCATTGAGGGCATAGGCATCACTGGGTGCCATACACGTTACGGGGGGCATACACATTACTGTGGGCATACACATTACTGAGGGGCACACATGTTATGCGGGCATACACATTACTGAGCGGCATAGACATCACTGGGGGCCATAGATATTACAGAGGTCATACACGTTACCGGGGCATACACATTACTGGGGAGAGCATACACATTATTGGGGGTATACATGTTATGATGTTATGGGGGAGCTTACACATTACTGGGGGAGTATTCACATTTCTGGGGGACATACATGTTGCTGGGGAGGCATACACATTATGAGGGCATAACCATTGCTAGTGGAGCATAGACATTATGGGGGACAGCATACATATTATTGGGGTCAGTGGGAGGCATACACATGCTGGGGGACATTGGGGCTACTGCTCCACTTCATCTGTGGGACGGGAGAGCATCCTACGCTAACTCCACCTACGAATGAACTCCTTCCTACAATGCATGTGCATGCAACGTTCAGCAGTTTACGTTGCATGTGCTTGCTCGATGGGTTTTACAGGCCGGCAGCCGCAGAAAAACTGGTGACCTCCTGCTTATGGCACGTGGGCCCCCCCATCTGTCCAAAAGTGAGGGCCCTGCTTAGAAGCTTACAGTCTGTAAAAAGAAATAGTGTGGGGGGACACAATAGGTAGAACGTGCTTGTCATGTATAGTTCAGTGTTACGAGGGGGACCCGGGGAAGCGTGCCAAGATGGGAAATGGACAGCTTCCGCCGGTCAAGGTCCACTGTGCGGTGTAAGGGACCGCTGCTATGGTCAGGAAAGAGTGAGCGGGTTGCTTCTAGTGATCGTCTGGAATGTCACAGACGATCTATGTACACCTGTCCGCCCTAACCCGTGAGGGTTGTATGGCTCGGGGCTTCTCGATCGGTGTACCTGTTGCACGGGGACGCACAGAGGTGCCTACGCACGTGTGCCAGCGGAAGTCACAGGATATGGCACGAGGGTAGCACAGAGGTGCCCACGCACATGTGCTTTCAATAACCAGGTGAGTCCGGTGGAGACTCGAGGAGCTCACCTGGGACAGGAACACGGCCTGTTAAAGGAGATACTGCCGGAGCAGCAAGGCAGGAACACGGCCTGCAAACCAGGTGCTGCCTGAGCAGCAAGGGCAAAGCCCACAGAAGACAATAATGCCTGAGCAGTGGCGTGGCAGCACGCTGCCAGACATCCAAACATAGAAGGACAGTCGCGCGCCGCCATGATGGCAGGGGGAGCTTTTAAGGAGGTGTAGCTCCACCCAAGGGCGGGCGCGAGATGGACGTGACCCAATCAGGATTCGTGACGTCTTGGCCCGGCCAGTCAAGATTCAGCACACCACCAGCCTCGTTATCGGGCCGTGTGATATCAGTGAGCGAATCAGAAGACGTCACGTGGGGCACATACTCATCTTCCTGCCTCTGGGTCATAAAGGCGGGATCCTCGGTTTCACAATGTGCAGAGATAAGGGAAGTCTTGCTGCTTCCCTGAGTATCCATCCTTTGCACACTGCGCAACCTCCCTGACCCTCTGTGATGTTGAGCAGGAGGGCTTGTGGCAAACAAGGGATGGGAGACCACTCCATTCCTTGCAAGGGGAGAACCACTAGGTGTCACCCCTCTGCTGCGTCTCCAAGGAGGCAACTCCTGCAGACTGCGCAGTCTCCCAGACCTTTGGTGCTTCTGAGCAGTAGGGCTTGCGGCAGACAAGGAATGGGGGACCACCTCATTCCTTGCAACAGGAGAGCCACGAGGTGTAACATTACCCCCCCATCTAGGGCCCCCCCCCCCCACCTGCGCTCGAAGGCCACCACCAAACCTGGGGCGTGGACATGATCCTCCAATTCCCAGGACCTATGCTTTGGGCCTCGACCGACCCACTCCACGAGGAAGTACCTCTTGCCCTGTACGATTTTTGTTTTTACTAGCTTCGCTACTTCTGGGTCGTCGGACGAGAAGTCAGCCTGGGACAGCAGGGACCCCGAGGTTTTAGGTCGTACGGGTTTCAGGAGAGATACATAAAACGTATTAGAAATAGCCCAGCACGGAGGGAGCTGGAGTCGATATACTACCGCGGTTACCCGCTCTATTACTGTAAACGGGCCAAGGTACCTAGGAGCAAACTCGGCTGTCTGTACTGGAAGGTTAATATGTTCAGAAGACAACCACACTAGGTCACCAGGTGCAAAAGATGGCACAGGATGTGGAAGACCCGCAGGCCTCCGCCTGAACGGTTTATTATACGCACAGGACGTACGGACTCCCATATTCTTATGTACATCCTGGGCTACCGCCGGCCCCCAATAATGCCTGACCCCTAGGTCTCTGGTCCTGTCGACCCTGAAGTGGGCCCCAACTTTGGAGGCATGATCCCATGACAGCACACCATTCTGGGAGTCAGAGGAAGTGAGGGTCTTACCAGGTAGCACCTGGTCTTGGGGAGTGGAAATGACCCTCCTCACGCTGACCGTAGGTGAAACAAGACACTGACTTTCTTCCGAAGGTTTCAAACATCGGGTAGCTACATGTCCCCCCTGCCCACAGGCAAAGCAAACGGCCGAGAACCTATGGTAGAGGGGACCACTTTGGAGACTTCCATTGGCTCCACAGAGTCATCAACAGAGCTGGCTGGGAGATCGGTCTGGTGGAGAAGGGAAGTCAGAGGCTCTGTAGACCAAGTAGACGTGGGTGCTGAAGAGACCTCGAGCCTCCGCTCCGCGTGGCGGATGTCTATGCGAGAGGCAAGCCGAATCAAGGACTCTAAGGTGGTCGGCACGTCACGCGTGGCCAGTGCGTCTTTGACGAACCCTGCCAGACCCTCCCAGAACACAGGGACCAGGACTTTTTCTGGCCAGTCCAGCTCTGCGGCGAGTGTCCTGAATTGTACTGCAAAGTCCCCGACTGAAGTGGACCTTTGCCGAAGGCGTAGGAGCCGCAGCGCGGAGTCGTGGGTGACTTGAGGCCCGAGGAACACCTTTCTCATGGCCTCAAGATAAACTGGAAGGTGATTCACCACCCGATCTCCGCGCTCCCACAACGGCGTGGACCATTTTAGCGCTTTCCCTGTGAGCAGGGACTAGACGAAGGCTACCTTCGCCTTCTCAGTAGCATAATCAGTCGCGGACAACTCCAAGTAGGTGGTAACCTGGTTTATGAAACCACGGCACTCAGAGCTGTCCCCGCTGAAGTGCTCTGGGAGCGCAAGGCGAGGCGACCTTCCGCACAATTCCACAGCCTGAGTAGCCGCCTGGGTGGCGACTGTTGCTAGAGCAGCCTTATCGGGGGAAGACCGCTCCACTGCTGCCAATCGTGACTCCAACTGCTGCACATAACGCAGCAACTGCTGCTGCTCTTCCGCCATAGCCAGACCTTTGGCGCGACCGTAATGTTACGAGGGGGACCCGGGGAAGCGTGCCAAGATGGGAAATGGACAGCTTCCGCCTGTCAAGGTCCACTGTGCGGTGTAAGGGACCGCTGCTATGGTCAGGAAAGAGTGAGCAGGTTGCTACTAGTGATCGTCTGGAATGTCACAGACGATCTATGTACACCGGTCCGCCCTAACCCGTGAGGGTTGTATGGCTCGGGGCTTCTCGATCGGTGTACCTGTTGCACGGGGACACACAGAGGTGCCTACGCACGTGTGCCAGCGGAAGTCACAGGATATGGCACGAGGGTAGCACAGAGGTGCCCACGCACGTGTGCTTTCAATAACCAGGTGAGTCCGGTGGAGACTCGAGGAGCTCACCTTGGACAGGAACACGGCCTGTTAAAGGAGATACTGCCGGAGCAGCAAGGCAGGAACACGACCTGCAAACCAGGTGCTGCCTGAGCAGCAAGGGCAAAGCCCACAGAAGACAATAATGCCTGAGCAGTGGCGTGGCAGCACGCTGCCAGACATCCAAACATAGACAGACGGTCACACGCTGCCATGATGGCAGGGGGAGCTTTTAAGGAGGTGTAGCTCCACCCAAGGGCGGGCGCGAGATGGACGTGATCCAATCAGGATTCGTGACGTCTTGGCCCGGCCAGTCAAGATTCAGCACACCACCAGCCTCGTTATCGGGCCGTGTGATATCAGTGAGCGAATCAGAAGACGTCACGTGGGGCACATACTCATCTTCCTGCCTCTGGGTCATAAAGGCGGGATCCTCGGTTTCACAATGTGCAGAGATAAGGGAAGTCTTGCTGCTTCCCTGAGTATCCATCCTTTGCACACTGCGCAACCTCCCCGACCCTCTGTGATGTTGAGCAGGAGGGCTCGTGGCAGACAAGGGATGGGAGACCACTCCATTCCTTGCAAGGGGAGAACCACTAGGTGTCAACCTTCTGCTGCGTCTCCAAGGAGGCAACTCCTGCAGACTGCGCAGTCTCCCAGACCTTTGGTGCTGCTGAGCAGGAGGGCTTGCAGCAGACAAGGAATGGGGGACCACCTCATTCCTTGCAACAGGAGAGCCACGAGGTGTAACAGTTCAGCCATCATTATAATAAATAGAGTTTATGATATAAAGCTCCATGATCTGGTCATCAGCCAGGATCTGTCTAAGACAGAGTCACACTTGTGAATGACTCGCGCCACTCTCGCATCGGCATCCCTCGGCACAGTTGCACAATCTCAGGACAGGAGCGTCTCAGCTACATAGAAATAGATGCCGCTGACCGGCTCCTGTCAGGAGATTGTGCGGCCTTGCTGGGTGATGCCAATGCAAAAGACTCACACGAGTCATTTGCAAGTGTGACTCTGGCCGAGCGTATCAATCAGACGAGTGCAATATGATAAAATCTCTCATTGCACTCTGACCAATGTTAGTCAATGAGTTAGAGCAGATGGTGAGCTTTTTTCTCATCCAGACTCTGGATGAGAAAAAAGTTGCAGCAAGTTGCGAGTGGATGCTGAAATCGAGTGAAACTCGCCAATACAAGTCAATGGGTGCGAGGGTGTGTTACCTGAGTCACATTTTCTTAACTTCTTTGATATTATTTTTCTTTCAAATTACATATGTTTTTGTGGCACCCCTTAGGCTCTGGTCACCACAGGGTACTGCACCCCAATCAGGGTGCAGTATCTATCTCAGGTAAGAAGGGGGTTAATCACTGGTGTTCCACATTCACACACTACAGACAGCCTAGGAACCTTCACACAGAGTGGGTTGGCTCACGGTAGACAGTAGGGTGGCCATACGAACATGGACTTCTCGGTCATTGAAGCCAGCCACCTGGGGGGCGGGTTCCACTTGGATTATAAATAGGCACTACACACACACATCATGGCCAGTCAGACCCGTCAGGACCATAGTTCTGGCAACACATCTCTGGAGAACTTGGATTTTGCTGGGGCCCGGTGGCTTGGAGCAGGAGGTCAGCCAGGGTACCTAACTGCGGAGGGGGACACCCTAGAAATAGGACACTCTCTCTCCTTCTCTTTTCACAACGCCGGTGGTGATCCCTTTATCGGATGTGGGATTGACCTAAGCCCAACATGGCAATGACCAGTGCGACCGGGCTGGCAGCTGAAGTTGTCAGTAAACTACACCCTAAACTCGCAGATACTGTGTTGACTCGTCATTACCGGCGCCGCCGCACAGAGCTTAGGCGCCAACGGCCATTACTACCCTCATCGTCCACCCAGGGCCCGCTCCGCCTGTGGGAGCGACACCATCCCGGCTGCCTTATCACCTGCCCCGGAGAGGAACCCGGCAGCGGCGGCTACTCTCTGGCCGCATTCCACAGGTGACGTCATGACACACTCTTTTCCAAATTCCCCCGCTACCCTCCCCCACCATTTTTCTGTACACCACGGGGCAACGGAGCAGGGCAAGGCCACCCCGTGACAACATCTAACCCGACTCGAAACAACTCGGACACAAGTAACCGCCTGCCCTGTGGAGCGCTACATTTTCCTTTCAATATCGATTATACATTTATTTTTGCTTGTGTAGTATTTGATAAAGGTCCAGGCTTTGGGACCTTTATCAGATACTATGCGTTATATTTGTTTTCTAGATTGCCTATAATACAATGCTTTTGTTTCTCCCCACTCCAAGTATATAGTATAATTGAATTAGTGGTAATTAAATTAAAGATGTGTTAAAAGTAATCAATGGCTGACCTAATAAACACGAACGTGAATAAAGCGTGAACAAAGCCTTAACGTACAGTATGTGTACACATATTCAATATTTGCAGCAGAAAAATCTGCTGCAAATACTGATGTGAGGCATAGGCAGGAAAATTATAAAATATATGAGTTTTTACGTTTTTTTACATGCATTTTTGCCATTCATTAGCAAGGGGGAAATCTGCAGCAAAAACGACAAAGCAAATCTGCTGCAAACCTGCAAGGAAAAAATAAGCAACTTGTACATACTGGAGTTGTGCCTATTCTGAAGTCTATGTTCTACGCGTTTGTCCCCTTTTTGCCCTGTTCACCATTGCGCCCCTGGTTTTTGCAATCTAGATATTTGCAGCCGACTTATCAGTTGTAGTTTTTATAAAAAGTCACAAAATATTTGCACAAATATACTGCATCTCCGCACTATTGAGTTATTTTTTTGTAGGCCAGGAATTTTGGGGCAAATGTTAGGGTAGTGTGCAACATTTTATTCTAAGAAAAAGGGTGAAAAATAGAATAAAGATAAAAATAGAAAGTATTTTGGATTTTGGGCCAGATTCATAGATAATGTGCAACATTTTAACCCCTTCATGACATATGACGTAAACTTACATCATATGTCGTGTCCCTGCCTTTGATGGAGGCTCACTCGCCGAGCCTCCATCTTTCCCAGCAGATGATGGCTGATTTGATTACCTGTCATGTGCCTTTAACAGCCATGGTGGAGTGGAGGGGGGGGCTCACCATTCCATGCGCCTGTGACATGATTGGGGGTCACTGATGGGTTGCCATGACACACAAGGGTCTGCTAAAGACCGCTGTTTCCTATCATTACAATACTCCTGTGAAAGCCTGCATTTAGCTGACATTCATAGGAGTTTGTGATTATTGCTATACATAGTAGTGCTGATGCACTGCTATGTATGGTAGAAGCAATCAGACGATCGCAGCTTCAAGACAATTAAATACAGTGAAAAATAAAAAAAAGTTTTTAAAAATATGAAAAAATAAAAAAACCACAAATGTTCAAATCACCCCCATTTTGCCCAATCTAATATATAAAGCTGAATGTGTGTATGTATGTATGTATGTATGTATGTATGTATGTATGTCCGGGATTGGCATCTGCACCGTCGCAGCTACAGCCACAAAATTTTGCATACTCACACTTCTGGACCCCGAGAGCGTCATAGGCTATGTTTTGAGGGGAAATTTTAACCCCGCGCTTTACAGTTATTCACCAAAAAACCTGCCTCCATTAAAGCGAATGGAGCTGGGAGCCACAGTGCAGCCAGAACTTCAGAAGAATGCGCAGCCACGCCCTTAAATGGAATGTTGGCGTGTCACAATGCAGCCAGGGAAAGAGACAGACACAGACATGGAAAGAGGCAGACACAGACAAGGTAAGAAACAGACATAGACAGGGTAAGAAATAAGAAATAACGTTTGGAACACCATTCTAAGTCTGAACTGGGTGCAAAAACCTAAAAAAAATCACTATGGGGAGATAAGGTATGCACACCAGTGACTATGTAAGGGGAATACATGGAATAGCAGAAACTGCTGTGTGAATACTGACTTGAAAAATCCAATAGCTATATGTAAGAGTGAAAATGTGAAAAATGGAATCTGCATTACTGCCATGAACATATGAATCAAGAGAAATTTAGCTACTGAATTGATCAATGCAATAGAGCCCCAACACTACGCCAAAGTATTTCTCTACGTTGGGGTCCCTAGCTTGTGTGTGTCCTCTCATGCAGTTAAAAAACTTACCGTGTATGGGAAGCTGAGACCCAGGCTATTTATGCGTAGACTTAGAATGGTGTTCCAAACGTTATTTCTTATTTGTTAGTTGTTTTTCGTTTGTGAACCCTCCCCAACCACACCTATTGCCAATCCATATCATACGCATATATAGCCTGGGTCTCAGCTTCCCATACACGGTAAGTTTTTTAACTGCATGAGAGGACACACACAAGCTAGGGACCCCAACGTAGAGAAATACTTTGGCGTAGTGTTGGGGCTCTATTGCATTGATCAATTCAGTAGCTAAATTTCTCTTGATTCATATGTTCATGGCAGTAATGCAGATTCCATTTTTCACATTTTCACTCTTACATATAGCTATTGGATTTTTCAAGTCAGTATTCACACAGCAGTTTCTGCTATTCCATGTATTCCCCTTACATAGTCACTGGTGTGCATACCTTATCTCCCCATATAGACAGGGTAAGAGACAGACACAGACAAAGAGACAGACACAGACAGGGAAAGAGACAGACACAGACAAAGAGACAGAGACAGACACAGGGAAACAGACAGACAGGGAAAGAAAGGGAAAGAGACAGACAGGGTAGGAGACAGACAAAGAGAGGTAAAGAGACAGACAAAGACAGACACAGGGAAAGAAACAGCAGGAAAGAGGGAAAGAGACAGACAGGGAAAGAAAGGGAAAGAGACAGACAGGGAAAGAGAGGGAAAGAGACAGACAGGGAAAGTGACAGAGATAGATAGACAGACAGGGAAAGAGATATACAGACAGGGAAAGAGACTGAGACAGACGTAGAAAGAGACAGACAGTCAGAGACAGACAGGGAAAGAGACAGACAAAAAGATAGAGAGATATACAGAGGGGGAGACAGACATTATAATTACATTTATATCTATTTGTTTTGTGGTTTTTGTGTGCAGAATACATTTTTGTTAATACATTCTATTTTGTTAACAGCAGTTATTAACCTGGGCGAAGCCGGGTAGTACAGCTAGTTAGAAATAAAAAATACACATATTTGGTATACCTGAGTTCACAAAAGTATGAGCTATTAAAATATAAAATAAATTAATTTGATCAGTAAACATTGCAATGAGAAAAAAAATTGTAAAGCCAGAATTGCCTTTTTTTGGCAATAAAATGCAATAAGTGGTGATCAACACCTCGTATTTACCCCAAAATGATATCAGTAAAAATATCAGCTCAAGGAACAAACAATAAGCCCCCACACAGCCCCACATTCCAAGAAATTAAAGTGTTCTAGGTCTCGAAAATGGTGCGATAAAAAAAAAATATGAGCATGTTTGGTACCTACGCAATCGTATTGACCTGGAGAATCATATTGCTTGGTCAGTTTTATCATATAGTGTACATGGGAAATAAAAAAAAAAAATATTGTGAAACACTTACTTTTTTTGCAATTTCAATGCACTTGAATTTTTTTTTTGCTTTCTCTCCAGTGCATCACATGCTAAAATGAATGATGTCATTCAAATGTAAACCTCGTCCCACAAAAAGCAAGTCCTATATCAATGAAAAAATAAAAAAGGTGTGGCTCTTGGAAGAAGGGGAGGAGAAAACGAAAAATCGCCTGGGGGTGAAGGGGTTAAAGAATATGGTGCAAGAAAACATCAAAGAATATCACAAGACAAAAAAAGAGAAAGAGAATTTAAAAATATGCAAATGAAGACTCAAGCCCTAAGGCCCTAGCAAATAGAGGCCCGCCCCCGACTCATCATTTGTGGGGGGGTTAGTGACTCTTTATTGTGCTGTTGTATTTGTTACCTTTTTTGTTCTAAATTGAAAGTAATGCATGCAGTGTGATGTGGTGAATTTGGCAAAATCTAAGATGCTTTATTTTCTTTCCTCTGTTTTTCGTTTTTTTTTATACCAAAAATTTGCAAGATCCTTTACAATTTCACATTAGTCTTGAACTGAGCAAAAATAAAACTAGACAGATTTTGTACTGGAGTCCTGGAGTACAACTGTGCGACATTTCGAAACGTGATACATGATAAATTAGGCTAAAGACGAAACCAAGTTAACTTAATATAAAAGTGCAAAATAAATAGTGAATTAAGCCTCAGTTGTCGCGGGCGGGGAGGAGGGTGTCGGCACACTACGCTCACCCCTTCTGCTCGGGTCCGGCAGCTGCTCAGTGGTGGCTCGAGCTGTGGGCCGGATCCCGGGGTTCCTCGAGCGACACTCCTCGCCCGTGAGTGAAAGGGGTTTGTTGTTGGGTGTGGGGGATTGTTATAGTTCGTGACGCCACCCACGGTTGTGGTGATTGCACCACCGCTGCTCTGAGTGGGGATCCCGGGGATGGTGATGGGGAGCAGCCAGGTGTTGTGTTGCCCCTCCGTGGGTAGGGGTTGGTGATCCCGGGGCCCGGTGATGGTTTGTGAGGTGCGGGGCCTGGTGGGCGCAGGGACGCGGGGGCAGCGCTGTGCCTTGCGGCACTGTGGTACTCACTCAGCCTGAGACATGGACACAGTTTGTACAGTAAACCAAACGGCTGGTAGGACGGTCCCACAGACGGCTGCACCTGCACTCCCGGTAGGTGACGGTGATGTCCCTCTTCCTTGCACCTAAGTTTGACTGATGGTAGCGGTGGATTCCCTCCGGTTACCCGCTCCCCGACTGCAATCTGGGCCGGAGGAGCTCTACACTTTGCCCGCAGGCGCTGGCCCTGAGAAACTGGTGCCTTGGCGGTGGCGGTGTCTCTCTGTTTCAGGTTGGGCTGTTGCCGTCAATCGGGACTTGGTTGTTGGGGGATCTACGTCCCCTTCACTGACGGATTCGGCAAATTTGGCGACTCCTAGCCTTGCCGGGGTCCGAGAGGCCCCTGCCCTGGTGCTGACTGTCCTTCGGAACACTGCTCCAGACCACCGGGCACACAGCCAACGGGGTCCTTCCAGGAACTTCCAAACGGTCCCCCTCCTGACAGTCACCGCCGTCGCTGACCTTGCTGTTCTGGCCCTCCACAAAGCTGGACCCTTCAGGCTTTGCACACTCTCTGCTCTGTCACCACTTCTTGCTTTCCTCCTTTACTACTCTTCTTTCCTCCACTTTCACTTCTCTGTTGTTTACTTTAGCCCTGCCTGGGCTACTCCTCCACTCCTTCCACTTCCTCCTCCCTGACTAGACTGCCTGGTACTTCCCGCCTCCAGAGCTGTGATCTCCTTGGTGGGCGGAGCCAACCGCCTGGCCCACCCCCTGGTGTGAATCATCAGCCTCTGGAGGAAGGCAACAAGGATTTTTGGTTAGCTGTGATGTGCCTACCTGGAGTGTGGGGTGTGGTGGTGTTGTGACCTGTGACCCCTGGCTTGCCCAGGGCGACACATTCCCCCTTAGCAAAATGCAGACCGTCCGCGGGCTGCCGTCCTACACCGGTTTTATTTTTCTGAAAAAAGGGGTAACAAGGTTAAGCAAACATGAATAACATTTTTTTAATAACTTCTTCCCAAGACGGGAGGCACATTTACTTAAACGTAAGTAACCTGGCCCTGATGCTGCCCCTAAAACCCAGGCAGCACCCCTTGACCCACAGTCCAGCACACGGTACCCGAGCGGGATCTGTCCTTCCCTCTAGAGGGTAGCCACCGGTTCCTTTGGCGGCTGGGCCCTGGCCTGCTCTGCTCAGGGACCTCCCTCCAACCTGCCTCTCCGGAGGCGGCATTGCGGAAAACGGTAACGGTAACCAACATATTTACAAGCCACTAACGTTTGTGGTTGCCCTGCAAGTTCACGGGCTTGTCCATGGATAGTTCCCATGCATTTTTAAACGGTCCCCACGGGGACAACGGTGCCGGCTCCAGCCGGTTGCAAATCACACGGTGAATCAGGTGAACTTCGGATCATTTTCATTTTCATCATTTTTCAAACTTTTCAAACAAACAATGGTGGTCCCAACGGGGACGGTGCTACGGGCATCTGCTGCCCTACTCCGGACTTCCAGGCTCCAGTGCTCCTTCCAAGGGAGGGGGCGCGGCGCTTGCTGGGGCCTCTGGGCTGCCCTTCAATCTAGCGTCCAGCGCAAACCACCCTCGCTCCCCAAAGAACCGAGTGTACTGGACGATATCACCCGGCATCAGATTACAGCCAGGATGCTCCTCAGGCAGGTGGGCATTCACATCCCGCCGGGCTACAAAAACTTCGGCCTCCAGGCCCGGCTCGTAGATGAACCCGTAACCCCGGCGGACATCAAACCGCCTCACCTGCCCCACGTACAACGGTCCTCGGGCACGGGAGGTTGCCTGCCGGAGGTGTTCCTTCTCCCGGATCGCTCTGGCCACCAGTTCGGCCTTCTTCCGCTCCCTCTCGGCGATCTCCAGGCCCAGCGGTACCGGCTCCCTATCCCAGTACGGCGCTGCTGCCAGCGCCGGCGCACGGGTCGGGCCCCGCGGGACATCCTTGACATTACCCACTGTCAGGACTACGGGTGGCATGTCCCGCGGTGTCTTGGCCTTGGGCGCTGCCTTGCAGCAACAACCCGGCGCTACCTCAGCCGAGGTGTGGGGGATGGGCATAGGGGCTTTCCGCTGCCGGGCCTTCGGCTCGGAACGGGTCATCGGCTCCGGCTCGGGGAGTCTTTCAAGGGATGCCTCCGGTTCTACTTTCGGCGTCTTCCACGGTAACACCTCCGGTGTGCCGCGGGCTCCGGTTACAGGTCGGCCCGCTTGGGCGGGGACGCTGGGTACTGCTACCGGTTGCGGTGGTAGCAGGCCTAGTGGCGGGGTCACGGCCTCCGGGACGGGTGGTGAGGGAGGCAACGGGGGGAGAGGGCTTGGACCGGGCCCCACAGCCGCGATGACCGGCCCTTCAAGGGCATCGGGACGTGGGTCACTCACCCTCCCTTTCTCCGCCTCCTCCTCGCGTCTCCGCACGGTGGCTACAACATCCGCCATGTCGGCCTCCCACTCCTCCATGAGGAGCTGCATCCTGACCTGCAGCCTTTGGTAGAGTTGCGCGGTTCGGATTTCCACCCACGCCGCGGTTCCAGGCGCGGGGGCTACGGTGTCGCGGGACGGCATCCACATGATGGCTTCTCTTTTTGCTTCCAGGAACGGTATGTTTGCAGGGTCCTGGCGTCCCTGCTTTTATAGCCGCAGCTACATGCGGCCAGCCGTCATCGCGTCCCCCTTAGCTCTTTTCGGCCCCTCCTCTCTCGGGGCGGGGTTTTGGCCTTCGCGCCTCTACTGCTCGAGAAGACGCTCGAGCGGGAACTCTTCGCGCCAAAGATGGCGGCTTCTGAAATTTTTCTGCCGGATACCTCCGGCGGTAACAAGGCGCACCTCTACCAGACGGCAGAGCGGTAAGATCCTGTTCGTGACGCCAAGTTGTCGCGGGCGGGGAGGAGGGTGTCGGCACACTACGCTCACCCCTTCTGCTCGGGTCCGGCAGCTGCTCAGTGGTGGCTCGAGCTGTGGGCCGGATCCCGGGGTTCCTCGAGCGACACTCCTCGCCCGTGAGTGAAAGGGGTTTGTTGTTGGGTGTGGGGGATTGTTATAGTTCGTGACGCCACCCACGGTTGTGGTGATTGCACCACCGCTGCTCTGAGTGGGGATCCCGGGGATGGTGATGGGGAGCAGCCAGGTGTTGTGTTGCCCCTCCGTGGGTAGGGGTTGGTGATCCCGGGGCCCGGTGATGGTTTGTGAGGTGCGGGGCCTGGTGGGCGCAGGGACGCGGGGGCAGCGCTGTGCCTTGCGGCACTGTGGTACTCACTCAGCCTGAGACATGGACACAGTTTGTACGGTAAACCAAACGGCTGGTAGGACGGTCCCACAGACGGCTGCACCTGCACTCCCGGTAGGTGACGGTGATGTCCCTCTTCCTTGCACCTAAGTTTGACTGATGGTAGCGGTGGATTCCCTCCGGTTACCCGCTCCCCGACTGCAATCTGGGCCGGAGGAGCTCTACACTTTGCCCGCAGGCGCTGGCCCTGAGAAACTGGTGCCTTGGCGGTGGCGGTGTCTCTCTGCTTCAGGTTGGGCTGTTGCCGTCAATCGGGACTTGGTTGTTGGGGGATCTACGTCCCCTTCACTGACGGATTCGGCAAATTTGGCGACTCCTAGCCTTGCCGGGGTCCGAGAGGCCCCTGCCCTGGTGCTGACTGTCCTTCGGAACACTGCTCCAGACCACCGGGCACACAGCCAACGGGGTCCTTCCAGGAACTTCCAAACGGTCCCCCTCCAGACAGTCACCACCGTCGCTGACCTTGCTGTTCTGGCCCTCCACAAAGCTGGACCCTTCAGGCTTTGCACACTCTCTGCTCTGTCACCACTTCTTGCTTTCCTCCTTTACTACTCTTCTTTCCTCCACTTTCACTTCTCTGTTGTTTACTTTAGCCCTGCCTGGGCTACTCCTCCACTCCTTCCACTTCCTCCTCCCTGACTAGACTGCCTGGTACTTGCCGCCTCCAGAGCTGTGATCTCCTTGGTGGGCGGAGCCAACCGCCTGGCCCACCCCCTGGTGTGAATCATCAGCCTCTGGAGGAAGGCAACAAGGATTTTTGGTTAGCTGTGATGTGCCTACCTGGAGTGTGGGGTGTGGTGGTGTTTTGACCTGTGACCCCTGGCTTGCCCAGGGCGACACACATTCACACATCAATTTTTCCGCATACAAGGACTATCTGTGCTTTTCACTTTTCACAGACAAAACTGGCATCTATGAGCCTGTTCACTTCATGTGATTTTTTTTTTCTTTTTGCGGACTACGTGGTTTGTGACAAGTTGCAGAGATCAACCTCGGCAAAAGGGTAACACTGTTTTGAACTTTTGAAAATGTAAATTAAACTTTAGATTTTTAGGAGCAAAACAGTAACAATGAAGTGACATGACAAGAATCTGCATAACTAATTATATGCGGCACGGTGGCTCAGTGGTTAGCACTGCAGTCTTGCAGCGCTGGGGTCCTGGGTTCAAATCCCACCAAGGACAACATCTGCAAGGAGTTTGTATGTTCTCCCCGTGTTTGCGTGGGTTTCCTCCCACACTCCAAAGACATACTGATAGGGACTATAGATTGTGAGCCCCAATGGGGACAGTGCTGCCAATGTATGTAAAGTGCTGTGGAATTAATAGTGCTATATAAATGAATAAAATTATTATTATTATATGCTAAATAGTTGCAGGTTAAATTTATGTATGAGATAGTCAAAGTGATTGTCTATAAAATGAAGGTAGTCTCCCATTCAGAGCTATAGTGGATAGTGAGATATGGAGCCTGAAAGTCAAAGGTTCAAAACATTGTTACCCTTCTGCTTGTCACTGCATGCTCACAGTCCCTCCTACAATGTATGTGCCCTCAGCTTCTCCTGTGTAGGGTATATGCCCCAGCATCTCCTGTGATGTATATGCTCCCAGCTTCTCCTGTGATGTATATGCTCCCAGCTTCTCCTGGGATGTGTATGCCCCAGCGTCTCCTGTGATGTATATGCTCCCTGCATCTCCTGTGATGCATATGCTCCTAGCATCTCCTGTGATGTGCATGCCCCAGTGTTTCCTGTGATTTTATATGCTCCCAGCATCTCTTGTGATGTATATGCTCCCTGCATCTCCTGTGATGCATATGCTCCTAGCATCTCCTGTGATGTGTATGCCCCAGTGTCCCCTGTGATTTATATGCTCCCAGCATCTCTTGTGATGTATATGCTCCCAGCTTCTCCTGTGATGTATATGCTCCACCACATTAGGAGTGAGTTAATTATTTTTTTAACCAAATATAAGAGAGTAATTTTCAAGTTGATAATTTTGTTCAGCCTCCGAATGATGGTACAAATATCCAAATGGCCCCTGGCAGAAAAAAAAAAAGGTTCCACACCCCTGGCACTATGCAAATAGCCCCTTCACAGAAGACGAAACTGGTGATTCTGAGGCCACCTAATGGAAGTAGTAATTCTAAAATTCAATATCAACTGTTTAAAAAGCCTTGCCACTCTTTAAATGGGTTATTTCCATTTCCTATGGCTGTTTTTACCTTTGGATCAATAAAGAAATATTTTTAACCCTACAAGTGCATGTGTTGGTCTTTCTCTTGGTGGTCTATTGGTTGGATTTTGGTCCCGTGCACTCATAGGAAGTCTTTCCCCGTTTTCCAGCACACTATATGGTAAAGTGAATGATGTCATTCAAAACTACAACTCGTTCCACAAAAAAAAATGCTGTCAGCAGAAATATAAAAAATAAATCTTGGAAGAAGGGAAGAAGAAAAGCACAAAACTGAAAGTTGTTGTCAATGGTGAAGGGCTAAAGACAACTGTTATGATAATTTTCATGTATTGACCAATTTTTCCCCATCTTTTATCACCTGGTGGATTTACACTCTCTACGTGGACATGAACCAACATGCCACCAGCTAATCATGTCATTGTCCGAGGTGGAGGTGACAATCCAATCAGGATAATTTACTCCGTATTATGCATATCCCTCTTTTACACTTCTGTTCCACATTACAAGGGCAAACTGTCAAAAGCCACAGACTGCTACAATTACGGCAGGAGAATAAGGTCTTCAAACACCACGGAATTTACATTTCAAACCAAGACAGTAACCTCTAAAAGTAACCTCATCCTCCACATTTAGGATTATTCGCATTACAAATGTAGCATTGGATTTATGTGAAAAAAGTAACAATCACAGCGGATAATGAGCAATCTGGCAATCAGTTCTATGGGGGACTCCTAGTTCACAGGACTGTATTTTAAATCAAGTGCTATCATTGAAAAAACAAAGCATGCGGACAGCAATCAGACCAATGCTATCCAATGGGGCAGCGCAGAGGAGCATTTTCTTTCACGGACGCAATTTTCGCTTGAAAAAACAACGCAGCACGCACTAGTTTCTTCTGTGATTTGGATACGACTCATCCACTTAAAGGGAACCTGTCACAAGATTTTGCCTCTATTAGCTGCGGAATACTGTATATAAGAGCCCAGGCCGCTCTATATAATGTAAAAAACAGTTTTATAATACTCACCTAAGGGGTGGTTAGGTCTGATGGATGTCGTTGCTCTTCGGTTCAGTGCCTCCTCTCTGCGACGATCGCCGTCCTCCTTCTTCTGAGCCCTGTGTGCATGACTCGTCCTACGTCATGCACACTAGCCGGCATTGAGGTCCTGCACAGGCGCACTTTGAGGTAGACGCGTCATCCACACTGGGATGGGTAGGAGGAGTATGAAGATCGCAGCAGAGAGGAGGTGATAGACCGCACAGCAGCGATACCCATCGGACTGGACCACCCCGTAGGTGAGTATTATAAACTGTTTTCTACATTATACAGAGCGGCCTGGGCTGTTATGTACAGTATTCTGGAATACTGTATATAAGAGCTCACTGGTGGTGGCCGAAGCTTATAGTCGCCAAATCAGGTGACAGGTTCCCTTTAAGTTTATGAGAACACACACAAAAAACTGGATTCCACACAGAGCCACCATATGGCATCCAATTTTTATGAATAAATTGCAATTTTTTAACATAGCAAATTATTCGGTCTGATACATTTTTATTAACTGTCGCTGCTTAAAAACAGATTGCAAATGAGAAAAAAAAATATTGACCAAGATTTCTGGTTGAAACTTGGACAATCATCTACACAGTTGTGCGAACTTAGCCTTGCGGTCTTGTGAACTTAGCCTTATGACGAGTGCTCTGATTTATCTAATAAGGTTCCTCCACAGACCCATTATAGTGTATGGGGCTCTTCACTTGTCACCAGGACTGGAGATATTTTGTTTTGTGACATTTGTGTACTATCCTCTTTATTTATTCACTAGGGAGCTAGACTAAAGGCTACTTTACACGCTGCGATATCAGTACCGATATCGCTAGCATGGGTACCCGCCCCCATCTGTTGTGCGACACGGGCAAATCGCTGCCAGTGCCGCACAACATCGCCCAGACATGTCACACATACTTACCTGCCCGCCGAGGTCGCTGTGACCGGCGAACCGCCTCCTTTCTAAGGGGGCGGTTCGTTTAGCGTCACAGCGACGTCACAGCTGCGTCACTGAACCGCCGCCCAATAGAAGCGGAGGGGCGGAGATGAGTGGAACGAACATCTCGCCCACCTCCTTCCCTCCGCATAGCGGCCGGGAGGCAGGTAAGGAGAGGTTCCTCGTTCCTGCGGTGTCACACAGAGCGATGTGTGATGCCGCAGGAACAAGGAACAACCTCGTTACTGCTGCAGTAACGATTTTTGAGAATGGACCCACATGTCACAGATGAGCGATTTTGCACATTTTTGCAACGATGCAAAATCGCTCATCGGTGTCACACGCAACGGCATCGCTAATGCGGCCGGATGTGCGTCACCAATTCCGTGACCCCATAGAGTCCGCATTAGCGATGTCGTAGCGTGTAAAGCGGCCTTAAGAGGTGGTGCAAACAGTCTACAGACGCACCAAATTTATCAATCAGCATGAACCACTTTGATAAATTTAGAGCACTATTAGGCTATGACCCCACTTTGTCTTCTCCTACTTGCTGTTCTAAATGCACGTTTTTGCCTTAATTGATTTGGCCAAAGTTGCCTTTTCCAGAAACTTAGCGCTAAAAACGCATGCATATTTACCGCGTTTTAGATGCGTTTTCAGGACTTTTTACATGCTTTTTCCCTTGCATTTTGACAGATGTGTTTTGAACATCAAGACACTGTTAAATAAAGTTTACACAGTAAAACAGAATGAAAAAAGAGAAAAAAAACCAAAACATATATTTTGTGAATTAATTAAGAAAAAAGTCATATTTCATGAAATTATAGCGGTTTTATAATATTTAATGCAAAAATAGCAATAAAATCATAATTTTCTTTAATTTAATTGTCGGATTATGTGTGTGTGTAAAGGGACATATTATTCCATTAATTTAATGTTAGAAAAGCATGTGTTTTGTTTGTCCAAAACGCATGTTTTCTGCATCTAAAAAGCAGGTTAAATGTTAGAATTTTGATATTTCTTGGTTTTTGCCATTTCTCATTGACTTCAATGTTCGCAACATGCTGCAGAAATGGCAAAAACAATTGACATGCTGCTTCTTGGAACGCATGGTTTTTGCCACAAATTATGCAAATTAAACGCAGCGTTTTAAAACGCAAAGTGCGGACGAGAAATCTACATTTTTCCTAGACTATTATGGAAAAGCCTTTTGGCATGAAAGCGCTGCAGTTCAAAACGGACCTAAAAAGCAGCAGAAACGCAGGTGGAAACGCAAAGTGCGGTCATACTCTAAGACTATCTAGTTTTGGGGTCAAAATATTAAGATTTGCTAGTTATATTATTTAGTATATTGCAGCATTTATCAATGTGGGATACTGTATACAGATAAAATGTATGCCGGCATAACAACCTTTTTAGTGTACACATAACCTTTGAAGTCTATGGGCATGCCGTGCATACACGCCGAAGGTGAACAATAGATAAAATGCTGGAAAACAAACACACAGGCAAGGACATAACTCAGCGCAGAGCTCACGGCAGGTGATAAAGTGTGCCGGACACACTCCACTGTGTGTATTATACACAAGTGTGCTGACCGTGTGCACCACAAAGCCCCTACAGAGCCATTATAGCCACCAAGTCATTGCACATGGCTCATTTCCAAATGGCTCAATGGTCTACATAGAACAAATGACAGCATACATTATTCTGGTTCAATTTATATGAATAACAGGCAGCTCCTGCGCTCCGCTATATGGACGAGCGAATGGAGCTTCGTCAGTCATGTCTGCAATTTGCAGGCATGAATGGCCCAAGTCTGTAACCGGCCTTAATATGAAGTGAATTTAGCCTTGAAGGAAATCAATCACTGCCCAATACTATTCATATGCACATGTCGCTCTATCAAAGACAAGTCCAGCGATACCTTTACATGGCTGGTCCATTCCTCCATTACTGAGAAATCAGCATTTTAATTCCTATGGAAATGGAGCTGAAGAGCTCTTTGTAGATCTGAAGCCTCGGTCACTCCAGCTCTATTCCCCGCCCTCCTGCTTGACTGATAGGTTCTATTCAACGTCAGTCAAACAGGAGGGGAATAGAGCTGGGTGACGGAGGCTTCAGATTTACAAATAGCTCTTCAGCTCATTTGCATGTGAATTAAATGCTGATTTCTCAGTAATTGAGAACAGATTGGCCATGTGAAGATATTGCTGGACTTGTCTTTGAAAGAACGACATGTAAATATGAATAGTGTGGGTGAAATACTGTTAAGGCCAGCTGACATGGCCCACTTTATATGAATGATTGTGCGTGGTCATCGGCCTGTGAGAACATGCCACCGGTCGTCATTCAACTCGTTGATTGGAGATGTTCAACACATTCAGTGGCTGAATAGATTGTCTTCATGTAAAACCATTGGCAGCATGTCGTATGGGAGAGAACAATCATAAGGCTGAGACCGCACTTTGCGTTTCCACCTGTGTTTCAGCTGCTTTTTAGGTCTGTTTTGAGAAGCAACTTTTTCATGCCAAAAGGCATGCGTTTTGATTTTCCAGCAAAGTCAATGGAAAATGGAGATTTCTAGTCTGCACTTTGTGTTTCTAAACGCTGCGTTTAATTTGGATATTTTGTGGCAAAAAACCATGCGTTCAAAGAAGCAGCATGTCAGTTGTTTTTGCCATTTTGGGTGCGTTTTGGTAACATTGAAGTCAATGAGAAATGGCAAAAACCAAGATTCCAGCAAATTCCTGCGTTTTACCTGCTTTTTCAGACCAGAAAACATGCTTTTTGGACATCAAAATAATGATTTGATATGTCCTTGTACACACACACATAGTCCGATAATTAAATTTAAGAAAAATATGCATTTATTGCTATTTTAGCGATAAAATGTATTTTACTGCTATAATTTCATGAAATATATCTATTTTCATTATTTTTCCCATTAATATAGATTTGATCCTTTTTTTCTCTCTTTTCATTCTGTATGACTATTTAATCTTTATTTAGCAGTGTCTTGATGTTCAAAACGCATCTGTCAAAACGCAGGTGAAAAAGCATTTAAAAAGCGCTGAAGACGCATCTAAAACGCGGTAAATACGCATGCGTTTTCAGCGCTAAATTTCTGAAAAAGGCAACTTTGGTCAAATCAATTAAGCCCAAAACGTGCGTTTAGAACTGCATGTAGGAGAACGCAAAGTGCGGTCTTAGCCTAATAATAATTGATCTGTCACCATAAGGTTTGGTGGCCTTTGCAGAGAGGCCATAAATGAGCGCTGACAAGTGTTCATGTATGAGCAGAAATCGTCATTAAAGGGAACCTGACAACTGATACCTGCTGCCCAATCCGTGGGCGACATGTATCAGACATTAGCGGTATTATCCCAGCCAGGTATGTTGAACTCTTAAGCGGGCTTTACACGCTACGATTTCGCTACATCTCATTGGAGTCACGGATTTTGTGACGCACATCCGGCCGCTGTAGCGATGTCGTAGCGTGTGACTTCTAGGAGCAATTTTGGATCGTTGCAAAAACGTCCAAAATCGCTCCTCGCTGACATGGGGGTCCGCTGCCAGTTATCGCTGCTGTCGCTGGGGCTAAGTTGATCCTCGTCCCTGCGGCAGCACACATCGCTAAGTGTGACGCCGCAGGAACGAGGATCATCTCCTTACCTGCCTCCGGCCACAATGCAGAAGGAAGGAGGTGGGCGGGATGTTACGTCCCGCTCATCTCCGTCCCTCCGCTTTCATTGGGCAGCCGCTTAGTGACGTCGTTGTGACGCCGAACGGACCGCCCCCTTAGAAAGGAGGCGGTTCGCCGGTCACAGCAACGTCGAAGGGCAGGTAAGTCCGTGTGACGGGGGTGTGCGATTTTGTGCGCGACGGGCAGCGATATGCCCGTCGCGCACAAGCGATGGGGGCGGGTCTCATGCTAGCGAGATCGGGCCGGATATCGCGGCATGTAAAGCCACCCTTAGGCTATCTGTCCACAGAACAACGTACCTGCAGATTTTGCCGCAGAAAACCTGTGGATTTATCTGGATTTTCCAGATAAATCCGCAGGTTCTAGCAAGTACAAACACTCCCTATGTTGTCCTATGGCAGGGGTGGGGAACCTCCGGCCCGCGGGCCGTATACGGCCCGCCATGCTCTTTTATGCGGCCCCCGGGCAGATTCCAATTTTGCCACCGCCATCTTGTGGGCCGCCAGCCCTTTATATCCGCATATGTGCTGCTGTGCTTACCAATGCGTTCTCCCGCTGGCCAGTGCCAGCGAGAGAGGACTTACTTTGTGGGCGGGTTTAGTGCTCTGCATTTCCCACCCTCTGAGCTGCGTGCCCGACCCCCGGCCCTCTGAACTGCGTGCCCAACCCCCGGCCCTCTGAGCTGCGTGCCTGCCCTCCGGCCCTCTGAGCTGCGTGCCCGCCCCCCGGCCCTCGGAGCTGCGTGTCCGGTGCCTGCCTGCTCTCCACTGCTGTGAGTCCGGCGCTGCTGTGTGCCCTGTCCAGTGCTTTGTGGCCCCCTCTCCCCTCAGTGCTGTGTGCCCCCCAATGCTGTGTATCACCCCAGGTTTGTGTGTCCCTCCACCCCCCCCACTGATGTCAGGGCTCTGCAAGTGATATCTGTGCCCCCCCAGTGGTGCCTGCGCCCCAGCCCCTCTTGTGTGGTGCCTGCGCCCCAGCCCCTCTTGTGGCGCCTGCGCCCCAGCCCCTCTTGTGATGTTCATGTCCCCAGCCCCTAATGTGATGTGCATGTCCCCAGCCCCCCTTGTGATGTGCATGTCCTCAGCGTCTCCTGTGACTTATACATCACAGGAGGGGCGGGGACATGTACATCACAGGAGGGGCTGGGGGCACATACATCACAGGAGGGGCTGGGGGCACATACATTACAAGAGGGGCTGGGGGCACATACATCACAAGAGAAGCTGGGGGCATATACATCACAGGAGGGACTGGAGGCATATATATCACAGGAGGGGCTGGGGGCATATACATCACAGGAGGGGCTGGGGGCATATACATGTCCCCAGCCCCTTGTGTGATGTATGTGCCCCCAGTGTCTCTTGTGATGTATATACAGCAGTCCCAGTGTCTCCTATGTGTTATATGTGCCTCCAGTGTCTCCTGTGATGTATATACAGCATCTGTTATGTGATGTATATGATTTACCAATCTTATCACAAAGAGTTGACTGCACTCCAGACCCAGACAAAAATGAAAAAGCAGTTGTGAGAAGAAACATGATTAGTATCACCAAACATCACAGCCGCACCAAAGAGAAGCCGCTCCGGCCGCCACAAGAGGGGTAAGTTAATTAATTGTTTGACCAAATATAGCAGGGTCATTTTCACATTGATAATTTTGTGCGGCCCCCGAAGGTTGGTAGAAATTTCCAAATGGCCCCCGGTTGAAAAAAGGTTCCCCACCCCTGTCTTATGGGATATGCGGTATGTGCGGCTGCGTAAAATGCTGCGCGCAGCCGCACGTAACTGCATGTCAATTATTCATGCGCAAATATCTCCGGAATTCCCGCTCCTCCACTATGTAGATACAGGGCGGAAATTCTGCACAAAATCGGCACTGTTTCCGCAGGTTTCCCCAACAACTCTGCAGATATACCGCAGCAATGGATAGCTGCGGATTCCGGGGAGCAGCTGCGGTAAAAAAGCAGACAAACCTGCTGCAAAATCCGTGGGTGCGTTGTCCCGTGGGCACATAGCCTTAAAGGGAACCTGTCAGGTGCAATATGCATCCTGAACCATGAGCAGCTCTGGGTGTATATTGCTAATCCCTGCCTAACCGTCCCTGTATACACTAGCATAGATAAAGAGATCTTTAGAAAAAGTATTTCTAAAGATCTTTTATCATATGCTAATGAGGGACTAGTCATGAGGGTGTTACTTCCCTGACTATTTGGCCCCCTTAGCATGTAAACACGCCCCTGTGGGCGTGCTAACATGCTAACGAACACGCAGCGTCAGAGAATGGTCGCGCTCACCTCTCTGCTGCCATCACGTCCGACCCCGAATTTCAACTCAGTGGGCATGACCACAGAGTTTCGGTCATGCACACTACATGGGTTAGAAGCCAGGATTCATACACCCGACTTCACAGTCCGCATGACAACTCAAAAGTCGAAATCCAGGAGTTGGACACGATGGCAGCGGAGAGGTGAGCGTGAACATCCTCTGACGCAGCACATTCATTAGCATGTTAGCATGCCCACAGGGGTGTACTAACATGCTAAGGGGGCTGACTAGCCATGGGAAGTAACGCCCAGGGGACTAGTCCCTGGCCTCATTAGCATATCATAAAGGATTTTTATAAAAACGTTTTATCCATGCTAGTGTATACAGGGACGGTTAGGCAGGGATTAGCAATATACACCCTGCTCATGGTCCTGGGTGCATATTGCACCTGACCGGTTCCCTTTAGATGCTGAGAAAAACATACAATATCCTCTGGTGACCAAGCTGCACAGGAGACTAGTCCGACAGGCTGGTCCCCGACGGCTTCTCCCCGCCTGCTGCCAGTGACTGACATACCTCTGCCTATGTATAGACACAGATCTGTCAGTCACTGTCACTGGAGACGCCTCCGGGGACCAGCCTGCCTGACTAGTCCACAGTGCGGCTCGATCCCTGCACCACAAAACCAGTATTGTGCGTGAGATGTCTCATCATTGTGCACAACATACTATTAAATTGAAAGCTTCTGGGATTCATCATGCGGTGCCAATCCCGGGCCGTCACTGCCGCCGGCCGCTGTCTGGACTGTAGACGTGTATGGGTCATTTTGATTGGATAAAAAAATGGACGCCTCCGTGATTGTTTAGAGGACTGTCTGCAGAAAATAGGGGCATGTGAACAGCTCCATAGACTGGAAGGGTCCACGTTCAATCCACAAAAATCACAGCACACATAGAAGAAAAACCAGAACTCTAGGCTCTGTTCACACGATGCTTTTTTTTATAATGCTTTTTTCGTGAGTTTTATGCAAATTAAAAGCTGTTAAACTGCTGCGTTTTTGCAGGAAGCCGCATGTTAATTCTTTCAGGGTTTTTGCAGCTTTTTTCACCATTGAAATCTACATTTTTTGTTTGTTTCGTTTTTGTCATTTTTGTGGTGAATTAAACTAACTTTATTTAAAGGTGTACTATAGACAAATGACAAAAAAAAACAACAAAAAAAAAAGCAGCAAAACCTCCTTTTTGAAAGCTTTTTTTTACTGCCAAGGGAGTAGCCAGGTTTTGCTGCAGAAAAAAAGCAGCATAAAAGCAACATGTGAACACAGCCCTAAGGAGGATGGCATTGGTGCCCTCAGGCAGCTCTGGCCACAGCTAGTGCCCTGTAGGTGCCCGTCCTGAAGGGGCACATACTCCCCCCCACTAGAGGGCTGTGGTCGTGCACCTGTACCCTCAGGTGTGCTGTGTAGTGACACGCGGGATTGCTGGGACTTGTGCTCCCACTCCGGGGTTTGCACACTTCTGACATCCTGGAAAAAATAAAAAGCATGCGGGCGGGGACGCAGCACAGAGCGGAGGGCACTGCGGGGAAGAAAGCTGCCGGACACGCCCCCTGAGCACGGCGGCCGCTGATTGGTGGAGCCGGGAGCAGTAATCTGCCTGTTCCAGGGGAGAGCAGCGCAGACACAGCAGAGCACGGGAGGAGACTGGTCACGGGCGGAGACTGGGCACGGGTGGAGAGTGGTCCCCGGCAGCGCTGATACCTGTGCACGGCTTGCGGCGAGACTATGCCCACGGAGGTGATGAGCGCGGTGAGGATGCAGCCCATGTCCCAGCTGCAGCACCACAGCCCGGTGCTGCCCATACGGCTGCTCACCCGGGGCCCCGACTACCTGCGGCGGCAGATAGAGACCGGCACCCCTGCCCGGGGCACGCTGAGCGCTGTGGAGCGGCTGGCGGCAGACAAGGCCAAGTACGTGAAGAGCCAGAAGGTGATGGGCAGCTCGGCATCGGAGAGCAGCACCGGCAGCAGCTCCAGGGGCAGCAGCAAGAGCCAGCAGGAGGCGGACAGCGGCCAGCCCGGGGCCCCGGTGCGGAGAGGCAGCAGCAAGAGGCTGGTACGGCCGGACTCCCTGGTCATCTACCGGCACAAGAACCGCGGGGAGGCGGAGGAGGCGCGGAGCGGGCTGGTCAGGAGGCTCTTCCTGGGCGGGGCCAAGGAGAAGGCCCTGGTCTCAATAGCGCCCGCTAGCGCCGAGTGTCGGAACGAGCAGCGCAGCAGGACGGGTCTGCACCGATCCCAGTCGGACATCAGCTCCCGATACTCGCGATCTTTCTCGGATTTTGACACTTTCTTTAAATACTGCGGCCTGGAGCCCGAGGTGGTGGAGGAGCTGGGCAAGGACAGGTTCACTGCAGCCCCGGAGGACACACTGGACCCCACAGGAGGGCACCGCCTGCGCAGTGCCAGTGTGGCCACATCAGACAGCGGCTTCAGCAGGAGGAGCGGGGGTGAAGGCAGCAATGGGGGGCTGCAGGAGGACGAGCCGCTGAGTGGGCACCTCCCGGGCAGCAACAGCAACACCTCTGTTATTGAGCGCAACGCCAGGATCATCAAGTGGCTGTACAGCTGCAAGAAGGCCAAGGAGACCCGGGGGGCATCCCCGGACTTACCCTGAGACCCCGGGGCATGGACCATTGCACCAACACGGCCTCACGCCACCTACACACAGTCCTGGGCCATTGCTGGCACTTGTAGTGCCACATAATACAGCAGCCTTATGTGCCAAGGAAAAGGGTGCTGCTGAGAGAGTGATGGCACAGTGTGGCTGCTGGACAGCAACTGGCTTCACCCATCATTGGCATTGCAACAGTTCGCCAAGCTGTGTGCCAGCCGCCATGAGAGGTGGGATCTGAACACTGGGGTTTTATATGAGAACCTTGCATTAGGAATTGTGAGATTGGAAGATTTTGCTGCTCCGGGATTGTAGCCTGCAACCCACTCGTGTTGTGTATGTAGTGTCTGTGGATGCTCAGCCCCGGCTATACCTGGCTCCTAGAAATGGCCTTCTCTTCCCTGTCCCTCCAACTCTGCGTGGCCTGCTCTACCCCTGTGGCTCCGCACTGCCCCTTCCGGCTCTGCACGGCCACATCTCTGCCTCTCCGGCTCTGCGCGGCCACCTCTCCTCTGCCCCTCCGGCTCTGCGCGGCCACCTCTCCTCTGCCCCTCCGGCTCTGCACTGCCACCTCTCCTCTGCCCCTCCGGCTCTGCACTGCCACCTCTCCTCTGCCCCTCCGGCTCTGCACTGCCACCTCTCCTCTGCCCCTCCGGCTCTGCACTGCCACCTCTCACCTGTGCCCCTAGAGTCCCGGATGTGACTAATGTTGCAGTTTGTTACAATGTATCACAGTTTGTTTATGTTGTGATCTCAGATGTAGCAGAGCCGGCCTGTGTGTAGGGATATTGTGCGGCCTTCTATTATGGCGATGCACTGAGCTCATCTGCGGTTTTATGTAAAATGAACCATGGCACCATTATCTCTCAGCTCTGCTACATCTGTATGACTGCAGATCTTCAGACATGGCACAGCCTCTGTAAGCGTACATGGTGGTTACATGTACAGTATGTGTTTATCCAATCCTCTACTACTGTAGACTAAATCCTAGAATTGCCTAAATAATGATATAATATTGTGTTATACATATAAGCCATGGTAATCCGGTAACCTGGGGGGAAGTTACAGACCCCAACTGTTGCCCTAAATGTGTCAGCAATTCCCATAGAATAAGCAGAACCTGAACTATCGGGAGTGATCCTGTATTATGAGGTTGTTGTCTGGATGAGCATCTGTCGCCCGGGTCTATGGGGTCTGTCGCCCGGGTCTATGGGGTCTGTCGCCCGGGTCTATGGGGTCTGTCGCCCGGGTCTATGGGGTCATCAGCCGTGATCAGTCTGTGTTGTCATTTCTGTATTCTGCTGTATTGATTGCTATAACCACGGACCGCTCACCTTTCTCGCTCTGACTCCATTTCCCTCACTGGGTGCTGGTGACAGCGGTGTTTTTCTTTCCATTATTCCAGCATCTGATTGTAAAGAAATGGAGGTGCAGAATTGATAATCTCACAAAGCCAGCAGACTGATCTGACTACAGATTAGGGGATTGATGAGATTTCTCTTGTTTACCTAGAGATGATTTCCATATTTGTGGTTGTCTGATAATCCAGAATATCTCCTAATCTGGCACCTAGCAGAATGATGGAATCTTTCCTGTATGTTGTTGGTATAGGGCTGGAGACGTATTCATATACAATGTGCCATGTTCTCTGGTCACTGACTCTTCAGGTCTCTTCTACTGCAGATAATTCCCATTTACTATATTAAATCTTGAATTTTTGCAATGGGATGGCCAAAATAGTATGCCCATAGGAAACCAATCAGATCGCAGCTTTCATATTTCTAAAAGTAATTAGCAGATGCAAACAGTATCCTGATTGGCTGTTATGAGGCACTGTGCCACTTTTTGCTGCACTAGTTATACACGAGGTCCCTGGTTTTTTTTTTTTCCTCCATGTTTGCATGTGACACAGCATAGGAGTGTAAAATTAGGGATTGACTAAAGTCCCATATTTCTGATCCACTTTCCAGCTTTTTTTGCACGGAATGCAGATTTTAGCTGACAAATTGCCTGCAGCTCCACCATTTGGCTCCTAGGTGGGGGTGGGGGGGGCTGCGCTGTGTGGAGTGAAGCAACTTAGATAAACTGAGGGCGCTCACGTCACCTGGGACAGTATCATCCGGAGACATTCTGTACTGAGGACGCCTCAATTATCATAATGCTTCCTCAGTCATTACAGATAATTCTGTATATGTTCTTCTGTGTGAACACTAGTGATGAGCGGGCACTGCAATGTTCAATGCTTGTAACTAGTTATGAGTTTGCACTACAATGCTCTGTACTCGTAACTAGTGATGAGCAGGCACTGCAATGCTCTGTACTCGTAACTAGTGATGAGCGAGCACTACAATGCTCTGTACTCGTAACTAGTGATGAGCGGGCACTACAATGCTCTGTACTCGTAACTAGTGATGAGCGGGCACTACAATGCTCTGTACTCGTAAATAGTGATGAGCGGGCACTGCAATGCTCTGTACTCGTAACTAGTGATGAGCGGGCACTACAATGCTCTGTACTCGTAACTAGTGATGAGCGGGCACTGCAATGCTCTGTACTCGTAACTAGTGATGAGCGAGCACTACAATGCTCTGTACTCGTAACTAGTGATGAGCGGGCACTACAATGCTCTGTACTCGTAACTAGTGATGAGCGGGCACTACAATGCTCTGTACTCGTAACTAGTGATGAGCGGGCACTGCAATGCTCTGTACTCGTAACTAGTGATGAGCGGGCACTACAATGCTCTGTACTCGTAAATAGTGATGAGCGGGCACTGCAATGCTCTGTACTCGTAACTAGTGATGAGCAAGCACTACAATGCTCTGTACTCGTAACTAGTGATGAGCGGGCACTACAATGCTCGGCGCTCGTAACTAGTGATGAGCGGGCACTACAATGCTCGGCGCTCGTAACTAGTGATGAGCGGGCACTACAATGCTCGGCGCTCGTAACTAGTGATGAGCGGGCACTATGCTCGGTGCTCGTAACTAGTGATGAGCGGGTACTACCATGCTCAGTGCTCGTAGCGAGCAGTAGGACGCTTGGACAAGCTCGATCAGTGTAATTGAGTATAATGGACGTCAACGGGGAACTTGACCATTTTTCATTGACTTCCATTGTACTCGGTACACGGATCACGCCCTTCTGAGTGTCCAACTGTTCATTACTAGTACTGAGCACCCGAGCATGGTGGTGCCCGCTCATCACTAGCTACGACTGAGCACCCGAGCATGGTAGTGCCCACTTATCACTAGTGAACATGCTTCACTCACTAGTTGTCCTGCATGTGGGGTGCGTGTGTGGCAATTTATGTAGGTGACCCTAGTATTGCTGGACGTGACCCCATAATTACACAGGTGTTTTATTCTTGGGGTGTAATGTGTAGTACCAGTGGTGGAGGCAGAATGATAATACCTTATCAGGAGGTATAAGGCAAAGTTCAGCATCTAATCTGAATACATTAATATATAGCTTTGTGCATTGGTAAAACATGGCAGTGTCTTCTCCATAGACGTGTAGTGGAGCTGTTGTACCTGCTCCTGTGGGTCTGAAGACCCCCACACTATGCAGTGGGACGTCCCGATGATATGAGCTGCACTATTCTATAGAAGTATGGACTAGTCTCCGTGGCTTGTGGAGCGCAGTGCAGTGTTTACTTATCATGTCCATTTATTCCACAGAACCCCATGGAGAAAAGCTAATTCTGCTAATTGATCTGGTCTTTAATGCTAATGTGACCTGGGGCTCCTGTCTGTGGCTGTCACCGCCCAAGGTGCTGTAAATGAAACTGTAAATTGCTCAGACTTGTCTTAAGACGCAGAGTGATGTTTATACAGAGCTGGACATAGAGGAGAGGATTTCTTATGTTACTTTACCCATTTATTACACATTCCTTATAAATCTATGCTCCCTTGTGGGGAAAACTATGCAGAAATTGCCTTGTTTCTCTCTAAAAGTCATTGTGCACTAAGTACAACCATTATTTCACACCCACTTGGCTAATAGGTGACATTTGTTTGTTTTGTACCTGCTATTATAGGATGGGACCTGTTTTGGAGAGGAAAGGGTTTATAATAGAATCTCACCACAAATGGTCAGTATTTCATGACCTTTAGAGGGAATCAGTCACCTGGTGTTTGCCACCTAATCTGAGAGCAGCATAATGTAGGGGCAGAGATTCTGATTCCAGAGATGTGTCACTTACTGGGCTGCTTACTGTAGTTTTGATAGAATTTGTTTAATCAGCAGGAGATTATCATTACATGACTACTTGGTGTGCTGCCAGGTAGTCCAGCATATTGATGAGCTCTGTATAACTGCTATATCTGCAGCAGAGAAAACATTGATTTTTATCAAAATAACAGCAAACCGCTCAGTAAGTGATACATCACTGGAATCCGGGTCTCTGCCCCTACATTATGATGTCCCCAGATGGTGACAAATTCCCTTTAAAGGGACTGTAGGGCATTGGGAAAACATGCTTTCTCAGAGAAATTGCACCACTTTTTTCAAAAGGTTGTCTGGCACTACAACTCTGCCACATTTATCCGGAATAGGGCTGAGCTGTAGTATTAAAGCTATGTGCCTGTGCCCACGTTGCGTTCTGTCCCTGCAGAAATTTCTGCAGCGATTTGAACAGCACACGTGCGCTTCAAATCGCTGCAGAAAAACTGCGTAATGAATGCAGTGAAAAAGCCGATTTCATGTGCTCTGGATGCAGCCCCTCCCATAGACAGAGCGGGGGCTGCATCCAAAGCGCACGGAAGAAGTGACATGTTGCTTTTTAGAACGCAGCGATTTGGTAGCATGCAAATCGCTGCGTTCTAAAATGCAACGTATGCATGGATAATGCACAATCTTCATAGATTGTGCTGGGGACACAGGACGCATGCAGTTACGCAATGTGTTAAACGCAGCGTAACTGCATGCAAATACGCAATGTGCGCACATAGCCTAAGGTTTGAATGAATGAAGTAGCCATGTTTTTTGTCATACAGCTGATTTAATGAAACATGTATGGGGTGATAAAGTGGTCCTGATGGTATTGGAGTTTTGTTTTCTTTTATTTTCCCCTCTAATCCATTGTCAACTGTGCCACTATCATAGATGGGTGATCTAAGGACGATGAGAGGAGATGTCCGGCCATAATTGTCATCTACTCTCCTACTAATCCCATAAGCCCTGTCACCGGAAACGTGTACTTATAGGGTGCATGGCACTGCGGTTGTGTAAAACATATCACAGATCCCATACATATTGTTTGTAACATATATTTAAAAAAAAAAATAGATTTTTCTGTAATATTTCTATTAAACCTCATTGTGTGGGCCAGAGGACTGTTAATTTTGTATATTTTACAAATGTTGCACCTAGTGCCCCCGGTAATGATATGCACGATACGTAGAGCCGTCAGTTCTTTATATGCAAACGACTGAATTTAATATTTGCATTTCATTTTTTTTCTTCTTCACGGCTGATGTGACTTGCTCAATGTGGCCATAGACCCTAATGGCGACACAGCTGCCAAATGTTGCAGTCTTCCAAGCTGCAGATTCCTAGATCTAGCAGAGTCTAATTTGTCATGTAACTTTTGGGGGTTTCATAGTCTGGGTATTATGTTTACTCAGTCGGGTTACCTGCAGTCCTATGCAAAGCCACATGTAAAAGATATGTTACGAGGAGGACGTGTGCCAAATCAGACATGCTCTGCTACAGTACAATGTATTCGTATGGGGCCATTTCTTTCCGCTTGCATATATGTGAATAACTTGTATGTGTAAGTAGTGACACTGGAAAGTGGAATTTAAGCTATGTATATAAATGTCAATTTCTGAAACCTTCCCTTGCTGCTTTGAGATAATCCTTACTCTAGGGCTGTTATATGTTAACCTGAGCAGTCTGAATCGACCAAAGTGACTCTGTGGCTTCAGTTGTGGACAATGTTGTAAAGTTCAATGTTCAGAGTTTTTGTATGCACAGAAGCCAAGGTACTTTTTTTTTTTATATTTAAGAAAAGCTTTGTGCAATATGTTTGTTTTGTACAGTTTATTTTTTTTTTCTGGTCATGTAAATATGAGTGTATATAAGGATTGCATTTCTATGTTATATATCTTTGTGTGCAGATTGCTCAATGTCTATAAGATATATATCTATAATAAAATTGTTACAATGTTACAGTATTTATGAGCCTTGCCTGTTTTTATTTATTGGACGAAGCACACATCCTCCAATGTCTGAATATACCGTACTCTAATGCCTGCTTTACACGAGACGAGCTATTGTGCGATGTGTCGTCGGCATAGCGCACGACGTCGTCTCGTGTGACACCTCCGAGCGACGCAGTATCGCTCACAAATCGTGAGTCGTGTACTTGTCGTTTACTTTCAAAATATCGTTTTATTTTTAATGGCGCCGGTTGTTCATTGTTTCCGTGGCAGCACACGTTGCTCCGTGTGACACCACGAGAACGATTAACACAGCTTACCTGCGTCCCGCGGCACCCGCCGGCTATGTGGAAGGAAGGAGGTGGGCGGGATGTTTACATCTCGCTCATCTCCGCTTCTATTGGCCGGCGGCTGTGTGACGTCGCTGTGACGCCAAACGTCCCTCGCACTTCAGGAAGTGGACGTTCGTCGCCCACAGCAAGGTCATCTGGAAGGTAAGTGCGTGTGACGAGGGTTAAACGAGTTTGTGCGCCACGGGCAGCGATTTGCCTGTGACGCAAAAACGACGGGGGCGGGTACGATCGATCGTGCTATCGCACGATAGATTGACTCGTGTAAAGCAGGCATAAGGCCACTATCGCACTGCGTAGTTGTCCTGTCGGGGTTTCCATCCGAACGCTCGGCAAAATGGTTTTCGGACATATGCGCCGACTGGGCCACTGACTATAATGGTGCAGACTGAGTCACTGTGTGTTCTGTCGTGCACCATTTTTGGGAGGCAGACACCAAAACATAGTAGACTGCTTCTTAGTGTCCGCCTCCAATAGGCGTATACTTCTGAAAATGGTGTACGACAGAGCACACAGTGACTCCATCTGCACCATTATAGTCAGTGGCCCTGTTGGCGCATACGTCCGAAACCTATTTTGTGGGGGCTTTGGATGGAAGTCCTAAAAAGACGAGGAACGCAGTCCGAAAGCAGCCTTAAGCTTCGTTCAGACGTGGTAAAAAAAAAAAATGGCCTGAGTGTCATCAGTGAACAGGCCATGTATCCAATTTACCATCAGTGTTTCATCCAAAAATTTACAAAGCTTCCCCTATTCATTGCAGTGATTGCACACGGACACCATCTGTACCCCGTCCATGATTTCACAGACCTCTAGACTTGTATTGGTATTTTTTTCATCCTTGATGCCAGTAAAAAACTGACGAGTCTCTGATTTTTACACTGGCATATGATGTGCAAAAAAGGAAACGTGAACATTCCCATAAGCTGTGTTTTGTATGTGAAAACCAGAGATGGAACTCCTCTTTGGAAAAAAAACGAACATCTGAATGAGGCCTTTATGGTATACTAGCTGTAGTACCCGGGTTTTGCCCGGGATAGTAACTGTCTCCGTCTCTCTCCCAGTCTCTGTATGTGTGTGTCTGTCTGTCTGTCTGTCTGTCTCTTTCCCCAGCTGTCTCTTTTCCCCCGTCCCCCCACCGACATCTTATTACCTCACACATAAGCTTCTTATACTAACAGTTTATTTTGTTCCTATAGCAACCACTGACAGTTGCTATTAATAACCTATAGCTCCCACCTCCATTCAGTTTAATGGAAGCAGGATTTTTGGACAGTAAGGCTGTGTCCACGGGAGAATGTAGCTGCAGATTTTTCTGCATCAAAATCCGCAGCTTTCCCGCAAAATGCGCACCTTTTCAAAGGTGCGGATTTTGGTGCGGATTTTTTTTCCCCCAATTTTAAAGCCAAAATCCGGATGAAAATCCGCAACAATAATTTGAAGATTTTTCCGGACCAAAATCCGCTGCGGAAAAATCCGCAGCGTGGGCACAGTATTTCCAAAATGCCATAGAAATGGCTGGGAAGTACCTGTGCTTCAGATTTTCGGGAAATCCGCGGCTTTGCGCAGATTTTGCCGCGGAATATTCCGCAGCGTGGGCACATAGCCTAACTGTAAAGTGCGGAGTTAAATTTTCCCGCCCAAACATAGTCTATGACGTTCCCTGAGTCACATGGAGGGTCTGTGCAAAATTTCGTGATTGTAAATGTGACGGTGCGGATTCCTTTAGCGCACACACACACACACACACACACTTGTATATTACCGTATTTTTCGGACTATAAGTCGCACCGGACCATAAGACGCACCCTGGTTTTAGAGAAGGAAAATAGGAAAATAAAATTTTAAGCAAAAAATGTGGTCATGACACACTTATGAGGCGAGGATCTGCTGCTGACACACTATTATGGGGGTAATGTCCCCAAATTTTCTAGTAAGATACCCCATCCTGGTAATGATTCTCCTGCCTTGTATATAATCCCCATCCTTATATATATTTATTTATATATATATATATATATATGTGTGTATGTATGTGCGTGTCCCCCATCCTGCTATAGGTCTCTCATCCTGCTATATGTCCCCCATCATCCTGCTATATGTCCCCCATCATCCTGCTCATATTTGCCCCATTATCCTGCTCACATGTGCCCCATTATCCTGCTCACATGTGCCCCATTATCCTGCTCACATGTGCCCCATTATCCTGCTCACATGTGCCCCATCATCATGCTCACATGTGCCCCATCATCCTGCTCACATGTGCCCCATCATCCTGCTCACATGTGCCCCATCATCCTGCTCATATGTGCCCCATCATCCTGCGGAACACACATAAAAAAAAATAAAATAAACATTTATATTCACCTTTCCTCGCTCCACGCAGCGTCGCTCCTCCTCCGTCTGTGCCGGCAGCGCTGTGTGGAGCCGGCCACGCTCCCTGCTGCACCGCGATCTCCTTCTGTCTGTGCCGGCGATGCTGTGTGGACACGTGCGCACAGCGATGACTTCATCGCTGTGAGCCCCGTTAGTCTCTACACAGCGCGGCCGGCAATCAGGAGGACATCGCGGTGCTGCGGGGAACGGTGAGTAATGTGCACTGATTCACTGCACCCCGCGCTGATGATGATGCGCGGGGAGCAGTGAATACAGCCGCACATGATCACTCCTGGCTGTAGTTGCCAGGGGTGATCACGGCTGGCTGTTTACTTCGCGCGCGTCCCCGCTCATCACCCCGCCCACCTGTCAGCGCTGAGAGATGGGTGGGAGGATGGGCGTGCATATGTAATGAGCGGGCCCACGTGGTCACGGCAGGCGCTGCTGCTGCCTGCTCGTGCCCCCGATGACCCGCTCCACCGCAGCACCCTCATTCCCCGCAGCCATGCCTTACATTCAGACCATTAGACGCACCCCCCACTTTCCCCCAACATTTGGGGGAAAAAAAGTGCGTCTTATGGTCCGAAAAATACGGTAGATTCACATATTGTAGATTGGTTGCAGAAATGTGTTTTTTTTTTTTTTGTTTTTGTTTTTTTTTCAGGTGTATGAGACGGTCTGAAAACCTTTTCCCCATAGAATTGCATTAGATGTGGTTATCTGGAGGTAAAAACGCATATGAATTTTTAATGCGTTCCAAAAACACATGTAATCTGAACATGACTATCGATAAAGTTTGGTCAAAGCCAAATACCAGGAAGTATCAAAATGAAGCAGCTTTATTTTAAAAGGAACCTATCACCAGGTATTTCCTTTGAGCTTGGGCCACCACCAGTGAGCGCTTATATACAGCATTGTAGAATACTGTATAAAAGAGCTCAGACCGCTCTAATGTAAAAAAACACATTTATAATAATCACCTAGGGTCCGGTCTTCTGGTGTCACTGGTCTCAGTCCGGCGCCTCCTCTCTTCTTGCGATCAACGTCCTCTTGCCCAGCCCCGTGTGCATGATGCGTCCTGTTTCATTTACACAGAGGCCTCCATTGCGCTCCTACGCATGCGCATTTTGATCTGCCCGGCAGAAGGCAGAGCAAAGTACTGTAGTGCGCAGGTGGTCTTTGGGTAATGGAGGCCTCTCTGTGAATGATGCAGGACGCGTCATGCACAAGGGGCTGGGCAGGAGGACGACTATTGCAAGAAGAGAGGAGACGCCTAACTGAGACCAGCATGACCCATAGGGCCGGACCGCCGACTAGGTGAGTATTATAAAGGTGTTTTTTATGTTATACAGCATGGCCTGAGCACTTATACAGCATTCCAGAATACTGTATATTTTAGAGCCCACTGGTGGTGGCCGCAGCTGATAAAGGGAACCAGTCACCCGTTTTTTCCTTAAGTATGTCAGACCAAAAATAGACAAAATCCACAATGTCAAAAATAAGGGCACTCAAACGCATTTAAAAAAAAACAAAAAACCCACAAGTCACCTAATTTAGATAATCGGGGCAGAAATTCTGCAACATCAGAAACTCACTAAATACTCACTGTGGGATTACAGCCAGTGTGGATCAACACCTGCTAAATGTCAATGGCTTACATTCTACCAAAGGTTGATGGCAAATTAGGGCTTATTCGCATGTTGCCGAATTTCATGCATTTACCCTTCGTATTGCACTGCAGCGTAAATGCATGCGTCCTGCGTCTATGAAGATTGTGCATGAGACGTGCGCACGATGTTTTTATGAACACAGCAATTTGGATGTTAAAATTTTGCCCCAAATCCGTGCGTTCATAAAAGCAGCATGTCACTTAGGCTAGGTTCACACTTCCGTTAAATTGTATCAGTCACAATCCGCTGCTCTGGTAAACAACGGAATCCGTTTAGCGGATTCCGTTGTTCCTATAGACTTGTATGAGCGGCGGATTGTGACTGATGATGCTGCGTTGCACCCTCCGCCCGACTGATCAGTCGTGGAACGACTGACCGCCGGGCGGGAGGAACGCAGCCTGTAACGTTTTTTGAGCAGTGCAATCCGTCGGATTTCGCTGCGCATGCTCTCTGGCTCCCTGCACACGTCACCAGCTTTGCTTGGTTACCCGATATTTACCCTGGTTACGGTGCAAGGAGCCAGCGCTAAGCGGTGTACGCCTGTAACCAAGGTAAATATCGGGTGCATTGCTTTACCCGATATTTAGTCTGGTTGTTACGTGTGCAGGGAGCCGACACTTCCCCGCTCAGCCCCGCCCCCTCCCGCACGCCGCACATGTGTGTGTATACACACACACACACACACACACCTACCTGTCCCCAGCCCTGCAGACCGCAGCACTGCCACTGACATCCTCAGCACCTGGCCCCGCTCGGCTCCTCCCCCCGCTTGGCTCCGCCCCTTCCGCACTCCGCATGTGTACACTCACTCACTCACCAGTCCCCAGCCATGCAGACCGCAGCACTGCCACTGACATCCTCAGCGCCTGACTCCGCCCCCTCCCGCACACAACGGAGTTTGACAATGAAATTCTTTTCATTGTCATCCATTGTACAACGCATCAGTCACATGCGTCAAGCGACGCATGTGACTGATACAAATAAGTTCACACTTCTGTTGTTTTGTATGTTCTAGATGCAGCTCCCACTCTGTCTATGGTGGGAGCAGCAGCCATAGTGCATGAAATTGGCTTTTTTTTCTGCAGAAACACTGCATCCAAATTTGTGCAGGGACACGATGCCATAAGGGTGCTTTACACGCTGCGACATAGCTAGTGATCTCGTTAACGATGTAACACGCCAGATCGCACATACGATTTACCGAGATTGCATATGTGACCGGCGCTACCAAAATGGCCTATGTGCGATCTCGGCAAATCTTATCTGCGATCTGGCGTGTCACATCGCTAACGAGATCACTAGTGATGTCACAGCGTGTAAAGCTGCCTTTAGTCTGGTTCTGTAATACAGCTCTAACAGAAGACTTTGGAGGCAGAATATACCACTGTATGCCTATGATTTCATACATGCAATATTCAGCTGCATGCCACACTTTCTGGAGGTAAATAATACAGGATTATACAGTGGCACAACATAGTCTACAGCTCTATAGTGTGGCCTTCATATATAACGAAGGTATAAGGCTACATTCACACAAGACATCTTTTGATGCATCATGGGGTGCGTTTTTGACATTACAAAGATGCACCTGAATGCATGCATTTCCTTCCCCCAGCAAAGTCTATGAGATTTCTATTTTGCTGTCCACACATCTTTTGTTGGCTGTTTTTTTCCAAGATGCAGCAATTCTTTACCATATTTTTGAGCCCTTCAGTTAATAGATTTCACTTAAAAAACACAAAGGGCAAAAGGCAGTAAAAACGCATTGCATTTTTGCTACATTTTTGCCGCGGTGCGTTTTTGGTGCATTTTTGAAGCACCCAAGATGCACTTGAAAAAGATGCCACGTGTGAATATAGCCTAAAGTAGAAATAAAATATGCTATCATTGTAGATTGTTTTGGCTTAAAAAAAGACTAAAAATTGCACTTTGAGAACATAATGTAAGGAAATATTCTACTCAAAAAGTAAACTTGGAAATTTGTCTGTTCTTCCTGTTGCCACTTAAAAATGGTCGTCACAATCACAAGTCAGTAAAATGCCAGTTAAAACCCCTCGCAGAAAACTTCCAGAAAATGGCAAATGCTAATCCTGATCATTGTATAATAAGAATATGCGCCGTTCCTAATACAATTCTTTCAGTTTTTGATTATTTTCCAGTATTTGAAGTCTTTAAATAGACCTATTCATGTATGTATCCAAAGGCTGCTAACATATTCTGACCTGGATCTGCTCACATACATGTAAATTATGTTTGTTAATTAAAAGCAAGCACATAGATTGATGTTGAAATGAAACCATGTATTTTTCAATGTTGCAGGATTGTGAATAAGGCTATGTTCGCATGTTGCGTTTTCCCCCAGTGTTTTTAGCGGCAGCGTTTTTGCGCTAAAACGCATGCGTTTTTGTTTTCCAGCAAAGTCTATGGGAAAAGATGAAATCCTGTCTGCACTTTGTTTTTTTTTTCTGCAGCGTTTAATTTGCATATTTTGGGTCAAAAACCATGCTGATAAACAAGCAGCATGTCAGTTGTTTTTGCCATTTCTGCAGCGTTTCCTTAACATTGGAGTCAATGAGAATTGGCAAAATGCAACCAAAAGCACAATTTCTGCGTTTTTCATGCTTTTTACCTGCTTTCCACTGCGTTTTTGGCTCCAAAAACGCATGCTTTTCTGGCACAAAATTAAAGGGTTCTAATGTTCCTTTACACTCACACAATAACCGAAAATTTAAATGTTATAAAATAAATTTCACCAATTTTTCGGTTAAAATGTGAATAACCGCTATAATGTCATTATAATTGTTGAATTTACATATAGTTATATTAAAAGTGAATATAATCATTTTTTTTCTCTTTTTTTCATTCTTTTTGACTATTCCAAATTTATTTCTCAGTGTCTTGATCTACAAAACGCATCTGTAGAAACGCAGGTTAAAAAGCGCTGAAAACGCACTAAAAACGTCCGGTTTTTGCCGCTTGCGGCACGCTACTGAGCATGCGCAGTGGAAAAAAACGGCACTAATGTAAGTCTATGCAAAAAAAAACGCAACCGGCGGCAAAAAAAAAAACTGTTGCGTTTTTTTTCTGCAAAGCGCCGGGATTGTGCCGCACTGGAAAAAACTGATGTGTGAAAGCAGCCTAAGCTTTAGGCCTCTCTCCCACTTGCATTTAACACTGACGACTGCAATCCAATAAACCATCGGATTGCACTTGCATCAAGGTTAAACAATTAAGCAGTGTTCATCTGCGATTTGTTTTATTTCTCATGCCAGCATGAGAAAAAAAAATTGCAGCATACTGTGTTTTACAGCATATTTCCAATCACTTGCACCCATACAAGTCTATGGGCACGTGTGAAACATCGGACAGCATTTGGACGACCCCTGAGTACAGTGCGATATATACAGAGACAGATAATGGAGAAGATGGAGAGATTAACCCCACCCCCCCTTCTCCGCACCTGTGATCCAATAACAGTTGCATGACACTCGGCCCACTCTCGCAGTAGAGTCTGAGCTGAGTGTCATTAGCATAGTATAGTCTTGCATCGGATGCCATACACAAGTGGGAGCAAGGCCTTATTTGAAGGGTTGTCCAGTGAAAACAAGGTATTACCCATAGTGATGAGCGTGCACTACCATGCTCGGGTGGTCTGTTCTCGTAATGAGCAGTCGGACACTTGAATGAGCCCGACTTATTTAACATGTATAATGTTAGTCAATGGTAAACTCAAGCATTTTTCCAGAATATCTTCCAGAAAAATGCTCATGTTCCCCTTGATTTTCATTATACTTGGTACACGAATCGAGCCTGTACAAGGGTCCGACTGCTCGTTAAGGCCCTGTGCGCACTGGAAAATGGAATTTTCTCAAGAAAATTCCGCAGGTATTCAGATTACCGCACCCGCTGTAAAAAACCGCGGCAAACCGCACCCGAAAACCGCATGCGGTTTGTCGCGGTTTTACCGCGGCATTGTTCACGGTATTGCCGCGGTTTTGCCGCGTGCGGGTTGGAATGTGCTTTATATAATAACAATGCAATATAGCACATTGAAGGAAAAATAAAAAAAAAGTCATTTCATTCTGAGATAGAGAAATAGACAGAAGAATAGATAGATAGACAGACAGAGAGATGGACAGAGGGATAGATAGAGTCCCTGTGAGCACACTCTGCATTTCTCACGGTGAGTTCACATTACCGGCCGTGGGAAATGCCCTGGAGTTACCTCTGCTGTCTCGCTGCGAGGCTGCATTCATTCAGCGCTGTGTGTCAGTCGCGGCTGGATGTAAGCAGTGCAGGACCTGTGGATTACGCCGGAGCTGTGGATTACGCCGGAGCTGTGTGTTGGGGGGGTTAATAAAAGGGTGAACGAGGCTTGTTTGTGTTTTATTTAAAATAAAGGATTTTTCGGTGTGTGTGTTTTTTCACTTTACTTACGAGTTGATCATGTCAGCTGTCACATAGACGCTGCCATGATCAAGCCTGGAGTTAATGGCGGTGATCCGCCACCATTAACCCCTTGTATTACCTTGACTGCCACTGCTACATGGCAGTAAGAAGAGCCAGGGACACTCCGGTACTGCTGCATAATGCATGCGACAGTCCCGGGGCAGCTGCGGCTGATATTCTCGGCTGCGGGAGGGGGGAGTGAGGCGAGGGACATTAACCCTGCCCCTCGCCCCCCCCCAGCCTGAGAATACCGGGCCGCCGCTGTGTGCTTACCTCGGCTGGACGGTAAATATACAGCGGAGCCCACGTGCTTTGTTTTCTATATTTCCGTTTGATTTCTATGTGTGTTCTATGTGTCTGTGTTCTATGTCTGTGATGTCTGATCTGTGTGTGTGTGTGTGTGTTTACTCTCTGCTCTGCTTCCTCTTCCTGTAATGACATCACTTCCCTGCAAAACCAGGCAAGCAGGCAAGAGATGTACATTACCGGAGGTAAACTGCGAAATACCGCAGGAAACGCAGTGAACCGAACAGAATTTGCTGCCTGCGTTATTCCCTGCAGGATTTCACGATTACATTACAGTCAATGGAGTGAAATCCCGCAGCGACGTGCGGAAAAGAATTGACATGCAATTGTTTTTGCTGCGGGAATCCCGCAGCAAAACATGCAGCTGTCAAAATCCGCCTAGTGCGCACAGGATTTTTTTTTCCCATAGGTTTTGCTGGTGATTCACTGCAGAGATGTTATGAACATTTTCTGCAGCGAAACATGCAGCAAATCCGCAAAAAATCCGCGGCAAAATCCGTTAAATGCACACAGGGCCTAAGACTACAGAGCACCAGAGCATGGTAGTGCTCATTCATCACTACCTGTCCACAGGATAGGTGAGATGTTACTGGTTAATGGGGATCCACACTGGCAGAACAGGGCACTTTGATCCCTTCTATAATGGATTAGCAGTAGAGATGAGCGAACCGGTCCCGGTTCGGCTCGAGGCGGTTCGCCGAACGGGGGGTCTGGCTCGAGTTCGGCTCGTCGAACGTTCGACGAACCGAACTCGAGCCCATAGGAAACAATGGCAGGCAATCACAAACACAGTAAAACACCTAGAAAACACCCTGAAAGGTGTCCAAAAGGTGACAAACAACTCACAACATAACACAAACACATGGGAAAGTGACAAGGACATATACTCATGTGAAAACAAAACAGCTGGACAAGGAAAAAGAGGGAGACACACAGATATATGAGTATATGCAAAGAAACATCGATTCCATTATTGTGCAACTTGAGCCCTGCTCATTTTAGGCTTCCAATCTGGATAAATTGCCTGAGCTCGCCACGTACGCCTTGAGGATCTTGTCGTGTCCTGCAGCCAGCGTTCTCTCGGAACCTGTCTTCAGTGCTGCTGGGGGTCTGCTGGCAGATAAGCACACGTGTCTGTCCACTGACAATGTGGACCTGGCTCTCAGAGGACTTTTCTTCCCCTGGGTCAGCCAGGGGAGGCGAAAGGCACGCGTATTTTTGAGAGTGCTTCATGCAAAGCATCTTTTTCTTTGTCAAAAGGGGGGCTCAACCGATGCCAGTCAAGTGGGGTGTGTGTGGCCCAGTTAGTGGCAACGAGGGAGACTGTGGTTGGAGTCCCCTCGTTGTGTCTCTAAAAGAACCAAGATGAACAAGTCATGGCTCTCAGAGGACTTTTCTTCCCCTGGGTCAGCCAGGGGACGGGAAAGGCACGCGTATTTTTGAGAGTGCTTCATGCAAAGCATCTTTTTCTTTTTCAAAAGGGGGCTCAACCGATGCCAGTCAAGTGGGGTGTGTGTGGCCCAGTTAGTGGCAACGAGGGAGACTGTGGTTGGAGTCCCCTCGCTGTGTCTCTAAAAGAACCAAGATGAACAAGTCATGGCTCTCAGAGGACTTTTCTTCCCCTGGGTCAGCCAGGGGACGGGAAAGGCACGCGTATTTTTGAGAGTGCTTCATGCAAAGCATCTTTTTCTTTTTCAAAAGGGGGCTCAACCGATGCCAGTCAAGTGGGGTGTGTGTGGCCCAGTTAGTGGCAACGAGGGAGACTGTGGTTGGAGTCCCCTCGCTGTGTCTCTAAAAGAACCAAGATGAACAAGTCATGGCTCTCAGAGGACTTTTCTTCCCCTGGGTCAGCCAGGGGACGGGAAAGGCACGCGTATTTTTGAGAGTGCTTCATGCAAAGCATCTTTTTCTTTGTCAAAAGGGGGGGTCAACCGATGCCAGTCAAGTGGGGTGTGTGTGGCCCAGTTAGTGGCAACGAGGGAGACTGTGGTTGGAGTCCCCTCGCTGTGTCTCTAAAAGAACCAAGATGAACAAGTCATGGCTCTCAGAGGACTTTTCTTCCCCTGGGTCAGCCAGGGGACGGGAAAGGCACGCGTATTTTTGAGAGTGCTTCATGCAAAGCATCTTTTTCTTTTTCAAAAGGGGGCTCAACCGATGCCAGTCAAGTGGGGTGTGTGTGGCCCAGTTAGTGGCAACGAGGGAGACTGTGGTTGGAGTCCCCTCGCTGTGTCTCTAAAAGAACCAAGATGAACAAGTCATGGCTCTCAGAGGACTTTTCTTCCCCTGGGTCAGCCAGGGGACGGGAAAGGCACGCGTATTTTTGAGAGTGCTTCATGCAAAGCATCTTTTTCTTTGTCAAAAGGGGGGGTCAACCGATGCCAGTCAAGTGGGGTGTGTGTGGCCCAGTTAGTGGCAACGAGGGAGACTGTGGTTGGAGTCCCCTCGCTGTGTCTCTAAAAGAACCAAGATGAACAAGTCATGGCTCTCAGAGGACTTTTCTTCCCCTGGGTCAGCCAGGGGACGGGAAAGGCACGCGTATTTTTGAGAGTGCTTCATGCAAAGCATCTTTTTCTTTTTCAAAAGGGGGCTCAACCGATGCCAGTCAAGTGGGGTGTGTGTGGCCCAGTTAGTGGCAACGAGGGAGACTGTGGTTGGAGTCCCCTCGCTGTGTCTCTAAAAGAACCAAGATGAACAAGTCATGGCTCTCAGAGGACTTTTCTTCCCCTGGGTCAGCCAGGGGACGGGAAAGGCACGCGTATTTTTGAGAGTGCTTCATGCAAAGCATCTTTTTCTTTTTCAAAAGGGGGCTCAACCGATGCCAGTCAAGTGGGGTGTGTGTGGCCCAGTTAGTGGCAACGAGGGAGACTGTGGTTGGAGTCCCCTCGCTGTGTTTTACATGCTTTTAGAAGGGCATGAAATGGCTTGGAGGTTGACTTTCATCATATGCAAACTGTTGGCTACCAAAATGCTGCCTTTCCAACAACTGTGGTTATAGGCAATGAGGAACATACTGATGAAGATGAGACGCAGATACCCGATTGGGATGACAACTTAAATATTCGGTCAGGGCAAGAAGAAACTCGGTCTGAGGGGTAGGGGAGTGCAAACACAACAATTGATGATTAAGTTCTAGATCACACCTACTGTCAACCCACAGTCAGACACTCGAGGAGGTCAACAGAGGCGGTGGAGGAGGATGCAACCGACGTCGAAGTAACCTGGCGCCTTCCTGGACACAGTCGGAGCACTGGTAGCACGTCTACAACTGCATCCTCAGCCACCACTCTGCCTCTGAGCATTATTCGGGGTGGATCAACAGGTCGCATGGCCTCTAAGCCTTGCCTAGCCAGGTCCTTTTTTGACATAGAAAAAGATCGCCCAAATTATGTGATCTGTAAAATTTGTCATGGTTCTCTTAGTAGAGGTCAAAACCTCAGCAGTTTGACAACTTCTTCCATGAATCGTCACATGAATAAATATCATATGGCCCGATGGGAAGCTCACCGTGCTGCAATGCGGCCTAGCGGAGCGAACCATCCACCGCCTGCCCCTTCCAGTGCATCCGCGCGCTCGTCATCTTCTAGGACTGTGGGGACAGCTGTCACACCTGTTTTTCCACCCACAACTTCCACCACTGTAACCGCAACAGGCAGTTTGCTTGGTAGGTCGTCAGTTGGTTTGGAAGGGGAAACAAGTGAGTGTGTACAGCTCTCTCAGACATCGATAGCACCAACTTTGGATGAAGGCAACATCATGTCTCCGCCTGCACTTTCCTCACAAAGCTGCATTTTTCCAGGGACACCCGACTCAACACCGTCTACACACAGCAGCCAGATCTCTGTCCCTCAGATGTGGTCAAATAAAAGGCCACTTCCTGCGACCCATGACAAAGCGAAGAGGTTGACTCTATCCCTCTGTAAGCTGTTGACTACAGAAATGCTGCCTTTCCGCCTAGTGGACACACAGGATTTTAGAGACCTTATGTCTGTCGCTGTGCCCCAGTACCAGATGCCTAGTCGCCACTACTTCTCTAAGAAAGGTGTGCCCGCGCTACACCAGCATGTCGCACACAACATCACCGCTTCCTTGAGAAACTCTGTGTGTGAACGGGTGCATTTCACCACCGATACTTGGACCAGTAAGCATGGACAGGGACGTTACATGTCGCTGACTGGCCACTGGGTAACTATGGTGATAGATGGTGAAGGGTCTGCTGCACAAGTCTTGCCGTCCCCACGACTTGTGTGTCAATCCTCTGTCTGTCCAAGTTCCGCCACTGCTTCTGCATCCTCCACCTCATCTGGGTCCTCCACCTCCGCCCCAAGCCTGCCTGGTCAGGCCACCAGCGTTCTCACTGCGCAGAAGGAATCACGCACCCCTCATTACTATGCTGGTAGCAGAGCGCAACGGCATCAGGCGGTCTTTAGCTTGACATGTCTTTGAAATAGGAGTCACACAGCGACTGAGTTGTGGGCAGCTCTGGAGACTGATTTTGATAAATGGTTGTCTCCACTCAACCTGCAGCCTGGTAAGGCCGTGTGCGACAATGCTGCAAACCTGGGTGCGGCCCTTCGCCTGGGCAAGGTGACACACGTGCCTTGTATGGCTCACGTGTTTAACCTTGTTGTCCAGCAATTTTTAACACACTATCCCGGCCTAGATGGCCTTCTGACCAGGGCACGGAAACTGTCTGCAGTGCTCACTTCCGCCGTTCAACCGCCGCACCTGAGCGACTTGCATCGCTCCAGAAGTCTTTCGGCCTGCCGGTTCATCGCCTGAAATGCGATGTGGCGACACGCTGGAATTCAACTCTCCACATGTTACAGCGACTGTGGCAGCACCGGCGAGCCCTGGTGCAATACGTCATGATGTATAGCCTGGGCCAACGAGATGCAGAAGTGGGGCAGATCACCCTGATGGAGTGATCTCAGATCAAGGACCTATGCACCCTTCTGCACAGTTTCGACATGGCGACGAATATGTTTAGCGCTGACAATGCCATTATCAGCATGACGATTACAGTCATTTACATGCTGGAGCACACGCTAAACACTATTCGTAGTCAGGGGGTGGGACAACAGGAAGGGGAGGAACTACAGGAGGATTCATATGCGCAAGACACAACAACATCACCAAGGTCCAGACGTTCATCATCACCAACGCGGCAGGCATGGGACCATGGGGGACAGGGATCAACAAGGGCGCATGGTAGCAGGTGAGATGTTGAGGAAGGTGCAGGAGGACATGAAGATATGGAGGACGAACTGTCCATGGACATGGAAGACTCAGCAGATGAGGGGGACCTTGGTCAAATTTCAGTTGAAAGAGGTTGGGGGGAGATGACAGAGGAAGAAAGAACGGTTAGCACCTCTATGCCACAAACACAGCGTGGACTTGGTGCGCATGGCTGCGCAAGACACATGAGTGCCTTCTTGTTGCACTACCTCCAACATGACCCTCGTATTGTCAAAATTAGAAGTGATGATGACTACTGGCTTGCCACACTATTAGATCCCCGGGACAAGTCCAAATTTTGTGACATAATTCCACCCATAGAAAGGGACGCACGTATGCAGGAGTATCAGCAGAAGCTGTTACTCGATCTTAGCTCGGCTTTTCCACCAAACAACCGTGCAGGTGAAGGGAGTGATTCTCCCAGTTGTAACTTGACAAACATGGGACGGCCTCGTCATCTTCAACAGTCTACCCGTACCAGTAGGACCGTATCTGGTGCTGGTAACAGCAATTTTATGGAATCTTTTCATAATTTTTTTAGACCCTCCTTTGCAAGGCCACCAGAGACAACAAGTCTGACACATAGTCAACGGATGGAGAGGATGATACAGGAGTATCTCCAAATGAACATCGATGCAATGACTTTGCAAATGGAGCCTTGCTCCTTTTGTGCTTCAAATCTAGAAAAATGTCAAGAGCTCTCCAGTTACGCCTCGAAGATTTTGTCGTGTCCAGCTGCCAGCGTTGTCTCTGAACGTGTCTTCAGTGCTGCTGGGTGTGTGCTGACAGATAAGCGCACGCGTCTGTCCAGTGACAATGTGGACAGACTGACGTTCATCAAAATGAACAAGTCATGGATCCAGAAGGAATTTACTACCCCTGTGTCATCCTGGGGAGAGTAAATGCTTGTGGATTTGGAATGTGCTTGATGCAAATCAAAACATCCTGTTTGCAACTAGGGCACAAGTGCTGCCACTGATAAGGTGTCTGTGTGGGGCCCAATTTTTGGAAAAAAAGGGAGACTCCGCTTGGAGTAACCCTTGCTTGCTGTGTTTTTTAAAAATGATACAAGATGAACAGATCTGAAGGCAAGATGAAGCCAACATCATGTCTCCGCCTGCACTTTTCTCACAAACCTGCATTTTTCCAGGGACACCCTACTCAACACCGTCTACAGACAGCAGCCAGATCTCTGTCCCTCAGATGTGGTCAAATAAAAGGCCACTTACTGCGACCCATGACAAAGCTAAGTGGTTGACTCTATCCCTCTGTAAGCTGTTGGCTACCGAAATGCTGCCTTTACGCGTAGTGGACACACAGGATTTTACAGACCTTATGTCTGTCGCTGTGCCCCAGTACCAGATGCCCAATCACCACTGCTTCTCCAAGAAAAGCATGCCCGCGCTACACCGGCATGTCGCACACAACATCACCACTTCCTTGAGAAAATCTGTGTGCGACAGGGTGCATTTCAACACAGATACTTGGACCAGTAAGCATAGACAGGGTCATTACATGTCACTGACTGGGCACTGGCAAACTATGGTGAGAGATGGAGAAGGGTCTGCTGTACAAGTCTTGCCGTCCCCACGAGTTGTTTCAATCCTTGTTCTGTATGTAGAAGTTAATACACTGCTTCTGCCTCTTCAACCTCGTGTGGGTCCTCTACCTTTGCGCAAACCCTGTGTGGTCAGGCCACCCTTCCTTGCAACTGCGCACAAGGACTACCACACACCTCCTTACTATGCTGGCAGCAGAGCTCAATGCCATCAGGCGGTCAAAGTTTTACTTTGAAATGTATGGGAAATGTGAGTCACACCGCTATTACAGAGAATAGTAGTCAGGCAGGGTCAAAACATTAATTGAGGAACAGGAACAGAATGGGACGGCCAGGACTTAATCAGAAAACAAGCAGAGGTGAAATGCGTATCGGCCAACAAGGTACATAAACAGCAAGCAGGAAAAGTAGTCAGGTAACAAGCACACAAAATCATAAAACTGAACTGGGGGTAAAATTAACCAGAGGTTCATAGCTATGTCTGGCAGTGGTCTGCAGACAGGATGGGCATAAAAAAGGGTGTGGTGTCTTCCCATTGGTTGTAGCTGAATGATGGTATTTCATCTGTGAGATACCCACCAGCTACATTCAGCCAGAGATTCTGCATCTGTCAAGGTAATGCAGCCCAGTGGGTGAGCATAACCTGCGTCCACCTGCGCCGCTGGCATCGACTACTCTCCCATCATCAGCACTATTCATGAAAGGAACACGTTGTCACCTGGCGACCGGAGTACAAATTGACGGAGCGGACTCCGTTGGTGACTTAACAGCCGTGTGCGGCAATGATGCAAACCTGGCTGCGGGCCATCCTCAGGGCAATGTGACACACGTGCCTTTTATGGCTCACGTGTTGATCCGAATTCTCCAGCAATTTTTAAAACACCATCACGGCCTACATGGCCTTGTGCAGCGGGCACGCTCGCTATGTGCTCACTTCCATCGTGCGCACACAGCAGCTCAACAACTTTCATCACTCCGGAAGTCTTAGGGTCTGGCAGTTAAACGCCGGAAATGCGATGTTCCGACACGCAGGAATTGGAATCTGCACATGTTGCAGCGTGTGTGGCAGCACCGCAGAGCCCTGCTGAAATACGGTAAGACATATAGCCTGGGATAAGTTGATCCAGAGGTGGTGCAGATCACGCTGCTGGAGTGGTGTCAGATCAAGGACCTATGCACCCTGCTACACAGTTTTGAAATGTCGACGAAGATGTTTAGCACTGGCAATGTCATTCTCAGCGTGACAATTCTGGTCATCTACATGATGGAGCACACTGTAATTATTATTCGGAGTCAGGTGTTGGGACAAGAGGAAGGGGAGGAAGTACAGGAGGAGTCATATGCGGAAGGGATAACAAGATCTACGAGGTCCAGATGGTCAGCGGCACCTATGCGGCAGTCATGGTGAGGGAGAGGGATTAACAAGGGCGCATAGTATCAGCAAAAAGTGTTGATGAAAGTGCAGGAGCCCATGAAGAAATGGAGGACGAACTGGCGATGGGCATGGAAGACTCAGCAGATGAGTGAGAGCTTGCTCACATTTCGGTTGTGCGAGGTTGTGGGTAGAGGGCAGAGGAAGGATGCACGATTCTCACCTCTCTGCCACCAACACACCAAGGACTTGGTCCTCCTGGATGCACAAGACACATGAGCGCCTTCTTGCTGCACTACCTACATGACCCTCGGATTGTATGAATTTGAAGTAATCCTGAATACTGGGTTGCCACACTGTTAGATCCCCGGTACAAGACAAAATTTGGCGAACTAATTCCTGCCATAGAAATAGACGCACGTATACAGGAGTATCTGCAGAATGTGGTACGCAATCTTAGATCTACTTTTCCACTAAACACCATTGCTGCACAGAGTGAATCTCAACACTTTGTCATGGATAGGAGGAAATGGTCTTTTACTTGTCCACATCGGAGGGACCGAGGGATGGCTGCTGTGCTGAGATGGCGTTGAGTACGGTGTCCCTGCACAGTTGCACTTTTGGTCATATCCCAAAATGAGTTGAAAAAGGACAGATGCTGTTGGAAAGGGGAACAGGTGTGTTGGAAAGGGGAAAAAAATTTTGGTCCGTGGATTTGGTGGTTAAACAACTGTAACATTTGCTGAAGAAACAACATCTGTTACAGTGGGACTGGCAGATTTGGATAAAGTGGTATATAATCTGTGACCGCTATATAACAAAAATTAATAAGAAAAGAAAGAGAAAGGTATATATCACCTTCAGCAGTCAGTGTCCACCGTGCTCCCAGTTGGAAAAGGAGAGGTTGGCAACTTGAAGGTTTGGTGGAGGATACAGAGCTGTGTGGCTATGAAACTAATAGTAGCCTGAACCGAGTTAGACGCCATTCGGATCTGGAGACTGTGAGCCCTGTTAGCGTCACAGGGTCCACATGCCCACCCAGCCCAGGAACTCCCTGTTAACAACACAGGGGCCATTGAGTACGCTGACCGTGTGCGTAGGGGCCACACCTGTGGACAGCAGGCGCATCAGCAGCAGCAGGCCTGTTAATGCCACTGGGCTGCACAAGCAGGACTGTTAGGACAGGAGCTGGTCTTAACCGTTCTGCGTTACCAACTGTGGTGGTGGCCTGCATCCACCACCCTATCCCTGCCTACCTCTGGCCTAAAGCCGCAATGGGTTCAACACATGGAGGTGTGCTCTTTCGGAGCATAATAGAAGACTGCGCACCTCCTTGTTGGCTCCAGCCCCTTTTATAACCTGGGTCCGCCCCAAACCAGGGTGAACCACAATGCACCTCCTGGAGACAAAAGCAGAGTGACACGTCATGAGTGGCATAACTAGCGTCCTATTTGGAAACGCAACTTCAATGATGACCTCATGGCTGCCATGACCCAAACACCTCACCAGTCATCGTCTGACCATCAATAATGCGGTGACAAGTCATAGGTGTGGGCCTCTGCAAGCCATTTGGGAGGACACCTGATGCCCTGTGGTCTATATGGGACCCCCACATCAGGGCCAGGGCCAAAGAGTTCATTACCGGACCTAGTCTCTGATGCAGGAAGTGCCTGAGCATGCTCAGTAGCATGAAATACAGTCTCTGAAAAAAGACTATCAGCTTTAGCATGGTGTCTAGGCACAAAACAGGACTTAGACCCGGCACAGAATGCAAGCACCTGTGCAAAGAGGCTTTTCACACTTAGTGTGGGAGCATGCGCTGTATCCCGAAATGAAGACTTAGCGTCAGGAATGGCACAGTCAGGGTGAGCATACTCACTAGGCGAAACACTGTAATTATGCTGCAGCTGGGGTACATCGGCACACGCATGCGCACTAGCTGCCTCTCCACACTTAGACGTGGAGGGGAAATTTGTCTTGGAGATGCTGTCTATGAACAGAAGGAAAAGCTAAAGGAAGCCTGACTTTCTATCCCTCCGAATTATGAAATGCAGCAATGAATTCCATGAGTTTGCTATAACATTAGCGTAGCTAAATGTGCATGAGGGTGTGATGTAGAGGTGCTAGAAATAGCTTGTCACCAGTGGGGCACTAATGGAATACAACAGCCAGTTCTATGATGCCACAAAATGGCAGTATTTTGTGCTATCATTATAGCTTATTAAAAACAGAGCACGAGGTTGTCATGCAGAGGTGCTGCACATAGATTTGCAGTAGTGTGAATAGACAAAAGTACAATAGCCACGTTTAGGATACAACTAGGTACAGTGAGTGTTTGCTAGTATAATGGCTGAGTTTAAAAAAGTTTGAGTGTGCAATGCAGGCAGACGTGCTGCAAATAACGTTCCAATACTGTGAATTGACAAAAGTACAATAGCCACGTTTAGGATACAACTAGGTACACTGAGTGTTTGCTAGTATAATGGCTGAGTTTAAAAAAGTTAGAGTGTGCAATGCAGGCAGACGTGCTGCAAATAACGTTCCAATACTGTGAATAGACAAAAGTACAATAGCCACGTTTAGGATACAACTAGGTACACTGAGTGTTTGCTACTATAAATGGCTGAGTTTAAAAAAGTTTGAGTGTGCAATGCAGGCAGACGTGCTGCAAATAACGTTCCAATACTGTGAATTGACAAAAGTACAATAGCCACGTTTAGGATACAACTAGGTACACTGAGTGTTTGCTACTATAAATGGCTGAGTTTAAAAAAGTTAGAGTGTGCAATGCAGGCAGACGTGCTGCAAATATCGTTCCAATACTGTGAATAGACAAAAGTACAATAGCCACGTTTAGGATACAACTAGGTACACTGAGTGTTTGCTAGTATAATGGCTTAGTAACAATGAGTTGTAGTGTGCAATGCAGGCAGACGTGCTCTGCAAATGTCTTTGCACTAGTGGGACTATAGCAAAGTCCAATAGCCACGTTTAGGATGCCACTAGGTACACTGACTGTTTGCTAGTAAAATTGCTTAGTTTAAAAAAGTTGGAGTGTGCAATGCAGGCAGATGTGCTCTGCTAATATCTTTGCACTAGTGGGACTATAGCAAAGTCCAATAGCCACGTATAGGATGCCACTAGGTACACTGAGTGTTTGCTAGTATAATGGCTTAGTTAAAATGAGTTTGAGTGTGCAATGCAGGCAGACGCGCTATGCAAATGTCTTTGCACTAGTGGGACTATAGCAAAGTCCAATAGCCACGTATAGGATGCCACTAGGTACACTGAGTGTTTGCTAGTATAATGGCTTGGTTTTAATGAGTTGGAGTGTGCAATGCAGGCAGACGCGCTCTGCAAATGTCTTTGCACTAGTGGGACTATAGCAAAGTCCAATAGCCACGTATAGGATGCCACTAGGTACACTGAGTGTTTGCTAGTATAATGGCTTGGTTAGAATGAGTTGTAGTGTGCAATGCAGGCAGATGTGCTCTGCTAATGTCTTTGCACTAGTGGGACTATAGCAAAGTCCAATAGCCACGTATAGGATGCCACTAGGTACACTGAGTGTTTGCTAGTATAATGGCTTAGTTAAAATGAGTTTGAGTGTGCAATGCAGGCAGACGCGCTATGCAAATGTCTTTGCACTAGTGGGACTATAGCAAAGTCCAATAGCCACGTATAGGATGCCACTAGGTACACTGAGTGTTTGCTAGTATAATGGCTTGGTTAGAATGAGTTGTAGTGTGCAATGCAGGCAGATGTGCTCTGCTAATGTCTTTGCACTAGTGGGACTATAGCAAAGTCCAATAGCCACGTATAGGATGCCACTAGGTACACTGAGTGTTTGCTAGTATAATGGCTTAGTTAAAATGAGTTTGAGTGTGCAATGCCGGCAGACGCGCTATGCAAATGTCTTTGCACTAGTGGGACTATAGCAAAGTCCAATAGCCACGTATAGGATGCCACTAGGTACACTGAGTGTTTGCTAGTATAATGGCTTGGTTTTAATGAGTTGGAGTGTGCAATGCAGGCAGACGCGCTCTGCAAATGTCTTTGCACTAGTGGGACTATAGCAAAGTCCAATAGCCACGTATAGGATGCCACTAGGTACACTGAGTGTTTGCTAGTATAATGGCTTGGTTAGAATGAGTTGTAGTGTGCAATGCAGGCAGACGCGCTCTGCAAATGTCTTTGCACTAGTGGGACTATAGCAAAGTCCAATAGCCACGTATAGGATGCCACTAGGTACACTGAGTGTTTGCTAGTATAATGGCTTGGTTAGAATGAGTTGTAGTGTGCAATGCAGGCAGACGCGCTCTGCAAATGTCTTTGCAGTAGTGGGACTATAGCAAAGTCCAATAGCCACGTATAGGATGCCACTAGGTACACTGAGTGTTTGCTAGTATAATGGCTTAGTTATCAGTTGGAGTGTGCAGAGGACAAGAGGGTACAGTGGCAGGATTGTGGTGCTCTGGGTAGAGGAATGGAAGCCTGCCTTTCTATTCCCTCCTAATGGTGAAATGCAGGTAGGAAATCCCTGACCTGGGCTACACAGACGCTGTTGCTGTTTGCAGGACCTGTCACCTATGGCTCTCTGACCCTGCCGGTTGGAGCCCTTAAAAGGACTGCTATAAAGTGCTCTCCCTAAGCTGTCTAACGCTGTGTATGCAGCGCATACAGCTGTATCGGCTATAGGACTCAGGAAGACGGAGCTGCGACAGTGATGTCTGACACCAAAGACGCAGAAGGCAGATAATGGCGTCCGTGAAGAAAATGTCCGGTTTTATAATGCAGGGACATGTGACATGCAGATCCTATCACACATGCCGTTGCTTCTCTGGCTCAAAGTCCACTTAGGTGTGTGTGTGTCTGGGATTGGCTGACATGCTGGCCCGCCCCACAAGACGCGCGCGCTTAGGGAAGGAAGACAAGAAAAAAAAAAAAAAAAAATGGCGATCGCCATTATAGAAACAGCAGTGATCTGAAGGCGCTGTTCACGCACACTATACACTGAAATGTGATAATAGTTTGATTCACAGAGTGACTTACACTATTACAGCAGAAACCAAGCTATGATTTAGCTGTTTTTTGGCTGCTAGAACCGTTCTCGAACGTTTCTAGAACTACCGAGCTTTTGCAAAAAGCTCGAGTTCTAGTTCGATCTAGAACATGCCCCAAAATCACTCGAGCCGCGAACTGGAGAACCACGAACCACGAACCGCGCTCAACTCTAATTAGCAGTGCACATGCTAGACCGTCGCTCCTTAAAATTTGCTATGGGGCAGCTGAGCATGGCACTTGGCTTTTCTCGGAGCAGCAGTCAGACATAATAGGATAAAAGTACCCCAATGGAGGAAGAGGTTAAACCAGGACAACCCCTAGTTATAAAATGTAAAAGAAGTGTGTAGGTTTACACAGTCACTAGGGGATTGTGATAGAACAGGCCTTGTGATAAGCACAGGACTCATTTATCTGTCTGCAACCCATAGCAACCAATCACAGCTCAGCTTTTATATCTTTAACTGCTCTGCCAAATTGAAAGCTGAGCTGTGATTGGTTACTATGGAACAACTAATGCGGGCGTCACATGGTACGATCTATCGTGCGATCGTACCCGCCCCCGTCATTTGTGCGTTACGGGCAAATCGCTACCCGTGTCACACAAAGTTGTTAAACCGCCATCGCACGTACTTACCTGCTGTGCGACCTCGCTGTGGGCGGCGAACATCCTCTTCCTGAAGGGGGAGGGACGTTCAGCGTCACAGCGACGTCACACAGCGGCCGGCCAATAGAAGCGGAGGAGCGGAGATGAGCGGGACTTAAACATCCTGCCCACCTCCTTTCTTCCGCATAGCCGGCGGGTGCTGCGGGACGCAGGTTATCTGTGTTCATCATTCCCGGGGTGTCACACGGAGCGATGTGTGCTACCCCGGGTACGATGAACAACCAGCGCAAAGAAAAATAAACTATTTTTTAAAAATGAGCGACGTGTGACAGATAAACGATTTGCAAACGTTTTGTGTCGCTCGTAGGTGTCACACGGGACGATGTCGCAAACGATGCCGGATGTGCGTCACAAAAACCGGGGCCCCTTACGATGCATCGCACGATAGATCGTCTCGTGTGACGCCCGCATAAGGCTGCTTTTCTAATATACATTTTCAATAAATCTGACTATTCACCCCATAAGATAGCAGACAATTTTTGTTTTTTTCTTCTCCTTCATAGTCATAGCTTTTTTTTTTTTACCTTTGACATAGCTCTTAGGCCTTGTTAAATGCGGGACAAGATGTAATTTTGAATAACACCATTCATTTTACTATATAATGTATTGATAATTTAGAAAAAAAAGTGCCAAGTGAGGTGAAATTGTGAAAAAAACCCACTATTACGGCAATAAAATTTAATTAGCATTTTTTATTTTAATGTCTTAAAAAAATTTGAACTCCTGAAAAAAAAATTGTTGCTATTTTTTGATATCTATTGCTATTTTATTCTTCTGTCGCTGGAGCCAGGTGAGAACGTGTTTTTTCCATCAAGCTGTAATTTTTGATGGTTCAGTTTTGGGTTACATACAAGATTCTGATTGCTATTTATTGCCTTATTTTCTCCTGAAACCAGCAATCTTGAGCGTTTTTTTTATAGGTTAAATAATTTTATATTTTGATGGGTCACGCTTTTGCAGATGGAGCAATACCAACTAAGCTTTTTTTTCCAGTGTTTTGTTTTTTTTTATTTATTTTTGGATTGGGAAAGGGGAGTGACTCAAAATGTTCATGTATTTTTTGTTTTTTTTAAATAATTTGAAAAACCTTTTCTTTAAATCTTAGACTTGAATCTGATTGTTTGAATGCTTGCACTGCATGCTCTGATACTCCAGTATTGCAGTTTATAGTGAAAATCACGGTCTCTTATAAAGCTTGGGTCACAAGTAGGCTTCACGGGAGTATGAAGATGGCAGCAACGAAGGCATGCAGCAGGCTTCTGGCTACCATTTTAACCCCCAAGCTTGATCCAGCCATTGTGGTGCAAGCTCTGCCTCTTAGGCCGCTTTCACACTTCAGTTTTTTGCCATCAGGCACAATCCGGCAAAAACATGAAAAAACGCATCCGGCGTCTGTTACCGCCGGATGCGTTTTTCGCCCCATAGACTTCTATTAGCGCCTGAAGGCCTTGCGTTCCATCCGGCTTTCGCCAGATACGGCAAAATTTGTTTGTGCGGCGGCCGGATGGAACGCTGTGGGGAACATTTTTTGTCTCCAGCGAAAAAATGCATCGCACAGGATCCGGCGCCGTACGGCGTAATTTATAATGGAAGTCTATGAACGCCGGATCCGGCACAATGCGGCAAAAAACGGATACGGCCGCCAGATCCGTTTTTTTGAACTGAGCATGCTCAGTAACACAACGGATCCATCAAAAAACTGAAGGAACTGATGGAAAAGACTGATGCAACTGATCCATTTTTTGCCGGATCAGTCGCATTTGTTTTTTCGCCGGATCATGCCTGATGGCAAAAAACGGATGTGTGAAAGCAGCCTTAGGCTACTTTCACACATCCGGCTTGAGCCCTGCGGCTCAATCCGGCTGTGCAAGCTATGCAACGGATGCGGTGAAAACACCGCATCCTTTGCATAAGTTTTTCCCATGCGGCCCGCCCGGTTTTTGCCGCTTGCGGCATGCTACTGAGCATGCGCAGTGGCAAAAACCGCATGCGGCGGCCGGATGCGGTATTTGCCGCATCGCGCCGCATCCGGCCGCCATAGGCATGCATTGAGAGATGCGCCGCATCGGCCGAATGCGGCGCGATGCGGTTTTTTTTTGCCGCACGAAAAAACGTGCCAGGCAACGTTCCATCCGGCCGCCGCATCGGCTAAATCTGCCGCATGCGGCAAAAACCGGATGGAACGCAAGGCCATGCGGCACAATGCGGCACTAATTAAAGTCTATGCAGGAAAATCGCAACCGGCAGCAAAAAAAACCGTTTGCGATTTTCCTGCAAAGTGCCGGATTGTGCCGCAGAAGAAAAACCGGAGGTGTGAAAGTACCCTTAGCTATGTACTTAGATCTGGGGTCCTGGTCTGGAATCATGAGTGCACTGCCCTGAATCTCTAGTTCACTTTTTTTTTTTTTAATAAGTTTTAATATTATGAATCCACACACACACACACACACACACACACACACTCACACTCACACTCACACACTCAGGGTTTGCCTCACACAGTGTTATTACCTTGGTAGTTCCTACTAGGTACAGTTGTGAGTATTTCAATAGCTCCTCTAAATGCGGCTGTGATTACCTTGGTAGCTCCTCCTGGGTGCAGCTGTATTACTTCAGTAGCTCCTCCTGAGTGCGGCTGTGTAAATACCTCAGTAGCTCCTCCTGGGTATATCTGTATTATTATCTCAGTAGCTCCTTTTGGGTGTGGCTGTGTGATTACCTTGGTAGCTCTTCCTGCGTGCGACTGTGTGATTACCACAGTAGCTCTTTCCTAGTGCGGCTGTATGATTACCTCGATAGTTCCTCTTGAGTGTGACTTTGTGAATACCCTGTTAGCTCCTCCTGCGTGCGGCTGTATTACCTTGGTAGCTCCTCCTGGGTGCGGCTGTATTATTACCTTGGTAGCTCCTCCTGGGTGCGGCTGTATTATTACCTTGGTAGCTCCTCCTGGCTGTGGCTATGTCATTATCTCAGTAGCTAACCCACTACTGCCACTGGGTACATTATGATAGAGAGTTAGTATATACAGTAGATATGTGTTCGTGTGTGTGCATTATGTTCATGCAGATATTCATATATGATGGTGCACCTGGGAGTTTGGGGTATGTGTGTGTGTGTGTGTGTGTGCGCGCGCGCACCTGGCGAGCCCATATCTCTCCCTGCAGATAAAGGCTGAATTATTTAGCCTTTGTCTCCCTCTAACAGCCACATGCTGAGCAGCGCTGTTGTTACATAGGACTGCAAGGTTCATATACTTATCTATACTCAGAGAGTTATCACTGTCATTTGTGTTGTTAGATAGGACTACAGGTGACATCTACTACATAATCTGTCTACAAAGAGTTATCACTATGTTTTCTGTGGTGTTAGGGTACCTTCACACTTAGCGATGCAGCAGCGATCCGACCAGCGATCTGACCTGGTCAGGATCGCTGCTGCATCGCTACATGGTCGCTGGTGAGCTGTCAAACAGGCAGATCTCACCAGCGACCAGTGAACAGCCCCCAGCCAGCAGCGACGTGCAAGCGACGCTGCGCTTGCACGGAGCTGCCGTCTGGAAGCTGCGGAGACTGGTAACTAAGGTAAACATCGGGTATGGTTACCCGATGTTTACATTAGTTACCAGCGCACAGCTGTGTGTGCAGGGAGCAGGGAGCCGCGCACACTGAGCGCTGGCTCCTTGCTCTCCTACCATAGCTACAGTACACATCGGGTTAATTAACCCGATGTGTAATGCAGCTACATGTTCAGAGAGCAGGGAGCCGCGCACACTGCTTAGCGCTGGCTCCTTGCTCTCCTAGCTGCTGTACACATCGGGTTAATTAACCCGATGTGTACAGCAGCTACATGTGCAGAGAGCCGGAGCCGGCAGCACAGGCAGCGTGAGAGCTGCAGAGGCTCGTAACTAAGGTAAATATCGGGTAACCACCTTGGTTACCCGATGTTTATCTTGGATACAGCTTACCTCAGCTGTCAGATGCCGGCTCCTGCTCGCTTCATTTGTCGCTCTCTTGCTGTCACACACAGCGATCTGTGTGTCACAGCGGGAGAGCGGCTTTGAAGAAAACGAACCAGGGCTGTGTGTAACGAGCAGCGATCTCGCAGCAGGGGCCAGATCGCTGCTCATTGTCACACACAGCGAGATCGCTAATGAGGTCACTGCTGCGTCACAAAAAGCGTGACTCAGCAGCGATCTCGGCAGCGAGCTCGCTGTGTGTGAAGCACCCCTTACATAGGACTGCAGGTGATGACTACTACATTATCTGTAATCAGAGAGTTATGTTTTGGTGTTACATTTTTTATTTGGCGGGGTTGGTTGGCTGTGAAACATATTCCTCGAGGCTTGGGCCCCTGATCCTTTCTGACCCTTGCAACGCCCTGAACTACCCAATATATGGGCTCTTCTCTTACACCTCCATCAAACACCAGCATGGGGGACTTCTGTCACTCACTTGAATGGAGCTGCACAATAGTAAATCTGCTGCATTGTTAGCATACATATTTCTACCTGCCATGTGTTAAAATACCTTGGTCTTCACTGTGGATCTAATCTTATACAGAACCCTAAATAGATTTTTTTTTTTTTTTTACAGAATCCAGGTCAAAATGCTCAGAAATAGTTGCCCACTTGTGTCTGCTCAATTTGCCCAAATTGCCTTCCATTTGTGACACTTTCGTCATTAACACAAAACTTGGTGTCCTTTGTACTTCAAAGTGTGCAGAGGAATTTACAGCGACATCTGAGATGGGGCCGGAGTGAGGCCTGGACACACTTACATTTGTTGCACACACAAACGACATGTTCTGTTTCTCTTCTAAAAAAGTTTTATAGGGGTCAAATGTCGCGATTGTGACAACTACATTACACTTTTCATATTGTTGGAAGGGGAGGAATATTTTCTGTAGAATTTCTTACATGGATAAAGGAACTGCAAAAGAAATGGACCTGCTTGAAGCTTCTGGACCCGAAGTCAGTACATGATACCAGGCCCCCGACCTATCATGTGCCATGTATAAAGCTGCGGTCTTCTTTCAGACTGCGGCTACTAAACGATTTTGGCCGTGACTCAGGTACCACGGGCAATAATTACTTAATTCTGCTGCTACATCACATCATAATGCAGCTGAATGGGGTCATGATGTGACCCGCAAGTTACTGCGACAAACAAGTAGCAAAAAAATCAGAACTTCTGGATTTTTTTGCAACTTGCTTGTCGCAGTCACAGTACCTTGTAGGTCATAAGCCACTCTATTAACCTCATAATGCCATCCCACCTACCTACGTAGCTACATAGAGCATCGTTCACTGTGTGACCTTTGTTGTAGGCAAAATCACTGTGTCGCCCAAATTTTAGGGGGAAAGGGGCCTATGCATCCTCTCAGAAACCACTTACTTCCGTGTTTTCAAAAAATGATAGTGTCCAAAAAAAGTGTAAGGGCTTATTTTCAGATAGGTCTTATTCCTGGGGAAACACGGTTGGGGTTAAGTTTACCCCCCCCAAAAAAGCAAGTACCCCCCCCCTCTTCCCAGGAGAATCCACTGCAGGTCCTCCAATTCGGCATCTGGTGAGTATGTTTGCGGGGTCTTCTGTCTCCTTTTTTCTCTCTTCTCTCTTTCGAGGGTGTCTGCTTTCTATTGGATACAAAAAAAGACAGTTTGCGCTCTGATAATGCTAAAGTATGGAAACCATGAATGTGTGAATATGGACCTGCATTACTGCTAAGGAAAATCTAAGAAAAATTAGATATTTAGCACATAGAAATGGCCATTTGTATATCTGCCCAGTTGCCCCTTCACAGCATATCTCGTAACTGGGTACCTAACGCTTTCTATTGGAAGCGTCCTGCAGTGTTCTTTAACTCTTTTAGCTGCATGGACACTTCATTATTGATCACCAACTAGGGCTTATTTTTAAGCCTTACACCAAAAATGATGAACATTCCTGCTAGGGTTTATTTTTGGAAAAACACGGTAAGTGTAATGGCCACCTCTGGACAATCTGCTTCTATTCCTACCTTCTCTGCTACTCTTACTAAGAAACTCGATTCTAGATGAAGCATCATAGTACACTATGAGATTTGTCTTCCAACAAGACAATGATCCCAAACATAAAGCAAAATCTACAATGGAATGGTTCACAAATAAACGTATGCAGGTGTTAGAATGGCCAAGTCAAAGCCCAGACCTGAATCCAATTGAGAATCTGTGGAAAGAGCTGAAAACTGCTGTTCACAAACGCTCTCCATCCAACCTCACTCAGCTCCAGCTATTTGCAAAGGAAGAATGGGCAAGAATTTCAGTCTCTCGATATGCAAAACTGATAGAGACATACCCCAAGTGACTTGCAGCTGTAATCGCAGCAAAAGGTGGTGCTACAAAGTAATAACTTAAAGGGGCCGAACAATATAGCACGCCCCAATTCAGTTTTTTTTTTTTAAAAAAAAGTTTAAAATAAGCAATAAATTTCGTTCAACTTCACAATTGTGTCCCACTTGTTGTTGATTCTTCACCATAACATTAAAATTTTTATCTTTATGTTTGAAGCCTGAAACATAGGAAAAGGTTGAAAAAGTCAAGGGGGCCGAATACTTTCGCAAGGCACTGTATCACCATCTAGTTTGGGAAATTAACCCCTTTGTTAGTAAAGGGAAGTCATTTGGATATATTGATAACACACAATGTGGTACGTCAATAAATCTACCAATTGGGAGTAAATAATGAATGTGAGGCACAGAATTATATACAGACCCTAACTATAGATGATATATAGCACTCCTATGGAATAAGGGTTCCACATCCAAATATCGGTCCTGTGTTCGGATCTTCATATCTTCATCAGATACAGATTGTAAATGGTTTAGTATTCAGTATTGCAGAGATAGAAGCGCTAAAGTATGCCTACCCATATTTTGGCTCTCCTATCTGAAATACTGAATACTAAACCAATTGCAATCTGTGTCTGATGAAGGTCCAAACACGGAACCGAAACGTTGCACAATTTTTTTGTTGGATTGCCTTAAAATAAAAACCTAAGCTATAATCTGAAAAAAGCTTTTGCTCATTTGGAACGCCAAGTATTATTTCATTTTTTTATATGCAGATTCTATGACGAATAAATGATATGTGGTTCACAATATAATGGGGTCATGTGGTATGTGAGTAATGCAAAAACATATAAACCTTTTGGATTTTTGGTCACTGCTCTATGCAAATGTATCTTGCATATGTTAGGACTATGATTCGGCTATTTTATTATTCTTTTTTTCAGCCAAATCGTAGAAATAAAATACTCTCGTGGAATCAAAACACAGACAAGTTGCATAATGTTTTCTGGTCATGCAACATGTCGCCATATAGACTACTATACACTGTGTGCAGATTTATTAGGCAAATGAGTATTTTGATCACATGATCATTTTTATACATGTGGTCCTAAGGCCACGTCTCACTAAGCGACATCGCTAGCGACACCGCTGCTGAGTCACGGTTTTTGTGATGCAACAGCGATCTTGCTAGCGATATCGCTGTGTGTGACATCCAGCAACGACCTGGCCCCTGCTGTGAGGTCGACGGCCGTTGCTGAATGTCCTGGACCATTTTTTGGTCGTTGCTCTCCCGCTGTGAAGCACACATCGCTGTGTTTGATAGCGAGAGAGCAACGATCTGAATGTGCAGGGAGCATGGAGCTGGCTTCTGCGGACGCTGGTAACCAAGGTACACATCGGGTAACCAAGCAAAGCGCTTTGCTTGGTTACCCGATATTTACCTTGGTTACCAGCGTCCGCAACCGGCTCCCTTCTCTCTGCACACGTAGCCAAGGTACACATCGGGTAACTATAAGCAAAGTGCTTTGCTTAGTAATCCGATGTGTATCATGGTTACCAAACACAGCGTCGTTACATGGGTCGCTGGTGGCTGTTCTCTGATCGCTGTGGATATCTGCATGATTGACAGGTCACCAGCGACCATGTAGCGACGCTCCAGCGATCCCTGCCAGGTCAGATCGCTGGTGGGATCGCTGGAGCGTCGTTAAGTGTGACGGTACCTCTACTCCAAGCTGTATAGGCTTGAGAGCCAACTACCAATTAAGTAAATCAAGTGATGTACATCTCTGTAATGAGGAGGGGTGCGGTGTAATGACATCAACACCCTATATAAGGTTTGCTTAATTATTAGGCAACTTCCTTTCCTTTGGCAAAATGGGTCAGAAGAGAGATTTGACGGGCTCTGAAAAGTTCAAAATTGTGAGATGTCTTGCAGAGGGCTGCAGCAGTCTTAAAATTGCCAAACTTTTGAAGCGTGATTACCGAACAATCAAGCGTTTCGTGGCAAATAGCCAACAGGGTTGCAAGACGGCGCAAAATAACTGCGCATGAATTGAGGAAAATCAAGCGTGAAGCTGCTAGGATGACATTTGCCACCAGTTTGGCCATATTTCAGAGCTGCAACATTACTGGAGTATCAAAAAGCACAAGGTGCATGGCCAAGGTAAGGAAGGCTGAAAAACGACCTCCTTTGAACAAGAAACATAAGATAAAACGTCAAGACTGGGCCAAGAAATATCTTAAGACTGATTTTTTAAAGGTTTTATGGACTGATGAAGTGAGAGTGACTCTTGATGGGCCAGATGGATGAGCCACAGGCTGGATCAGTAAAGGGCAGAGAGCTCCACTCCGACTCAGACGCCAGCAAGGTGGAGATGGAAATATATTTGGTTTTATTAAGTTGCCTAATAATTCTGCACTGTAATTGTTACCTGCAAAAACAGATATCCTCCTAAGATACCAAATCTAAAAAAAAAACCACTCCAACTTCCAAAAAAATTAGGCTTTGATATTTATGAGTCTTTTGGGTTGATTGAGAACATAGTTATTGATCAATAATAAAAAAATCCTCTAAAATACAACTTGCCTAATAATTCTGCACATGGTGTATGTGCATTTACAACGTCAACAAGGAAGTTCCTGTCTTGTCTAAACATATAAAATGCCGTCTTTGTGATCTTCGTGTCATAAACTGGTTTATAAGACAGGCGAATTTTAGCCTGTCTTCTTCATTGTGAGCGTGAGTGAGCAAAGTGTGAGCAAAAGTAAGTGTGAGTAGAATTGTTTGTATTTAGTTGTTTAATTACTTAACATTTGTTTAGTGCTATCCCCATTAGAAAATGTGCTCCACTATTGCTAATGCGATCCAGTGTACATCTTGTCTCATGTATGCAGTCCTTGAAAAGCCGTTCGAGGGTGCATACTGTTGTTCGAGATGTGAGCAAGTTGCACATTTGGAAGCCCAGATACTGGATGTAAATGAGCAGCTGGCAACTCTGAGATGCATTAGCAATATGGAAAGGAGTGTGCTGCTCACTGAGCAGCAGCTTGCTGGGTCAGATGTGGGGGAGGATCGTAGTAGGGAACGGCAGGACGGTGAGGTAGGTACCTGGGTGACAGTTAGAAAGGGGGGTAAAGGGAAAAGTGCTAGGAAGGCTAGTCCTGAACTGACACACCCCAATAGGTTTGCAAACTTGGCAGATGAGGGGGATGTCATTACAGGGGTAGCATTGCTGCAGCAAGGCATGACCTCTGAACACCAGAGGAGTGTCTGCTCCAGTAAGGGGGGGAATAGGAGTGCAGGGCAGGCAAGACAGGTACTGGTAGTGGGGGACTCAATTATTAGGGGGACAGATAGGGCAATCTGTCACAAAGACAGGGATCGCCGAACAGTGTGTTGTCTTCCTGGCGCTCGAGTTTGGCACATCGCTTATCAGGTTGACAGATTACTGGGAGGAGCTGGGGAGGACCCAGCGGTCATTGTACACATTGGCACAAATGACAAAGTTAGAGGTAGGTGGAAGGTCCTTAAAGATGATTTCAGGGAATTAGGTTGTAAGCTTAAAGCATGGACCTCAAAGGTGGTATTTTCGCAAATACTACCTGTGCCACGAGCCACACCAGAGAGGCAAAGAGAGATCAGGGAGGTTAACAGGTGGCTCAGGAATTGGTGTAGGAAAGAGGGTTTTGGGTTCCTGGAGAATTGGGCCGACTTTTCAGTTGGCTACAGATTCTATGCTAGGGATGGGCTGCATCTTAATGGGGAAGGTGCAGCTCTGCTGGGGCAGAAAATGGCTAGAAGGTTGGAGGAGTGTTTAAACTAGGAATGGGGGGCGAGGGTATTCACTTTATAGAAGGGGAATGTAGTGCAGATAGTGACCAGGGCACAAGTAATGAAATTGGGGGTGGTACGGGGGGAAGGGTTAGGACAGTTAATACAGTAAGCAGGAATACAGGTACAGAGTCATACGTAACGTGCATGTACACTAATGCCCGAAGCCTCACAAATAAGGTGGAGGAATTAGAATTAATATTGTTGGAAGAAAATTATGATATAGTGGGCATATCAGAGACATGGCTGGATGAGAGCTATGACTGGGCTGTTAATTTACAGGGTTATAGCCTATTCAGGATTGACCGTACAAATAAGCGAGGGGGAGGTGTGTGTCTATATGTAAAATCATCCTTAAAACCCATCCTGCGTGACAACATATGTGAGGGTACTGAGAATGTAGAGTCCCTATGGGTGGAGATAAGGGGGGGGGAGAATGAATAATAAAATACTGATAGGGGTGTGTTATAAGACGCCGAATATTATGGAAGAGGTAGAGAATCTCCTCATAAAGCAAATTGATAAAGCAGCGAGTCTCGGAGAGGTAATTATTATGGGGGACTTTAACTATCCTGATATAAATTGGGGAACAGAAACTTGCAGTTCTAGCAAAGGAAATAGATTTTTGATAACAATGAAAGATAATTACCTTTCACAAATGGTACAGGACCCCACAAGAGGGGGAGCACTACTAGACCTTGTACTAACCAATAGGCCAGACCACATATCAAATATACAAGTTGGGGGTTACTTGGGGAATAGTGATCACAAAATAATAAGTTTTCATGTATTCTTTAGTAAGATGTCTAGTAGAGGGGCTACAAGGACACTAAACTTCAGGAAAGCAAATTTTAAACGGTTGAGAGATGATCTTAGTGCAAAAAACTGGGATGAAGTACTAAGTAATAAAAGTACACAAAGCAAATGGGAGACTTTTATGAGCATCCTGAATAGGGCTTGTGCAGAAAATATACCCCATGGGAACAAACATGCTAGAAATAGGAGGAAACCCCTATGGCTAAATAGAGCTGTAAGGGAAGCAATAAAAGAAAAACAGAAAGCCTTAAAAGAATTAAAGAGGGTAGGTAGTGATGAGGCATTATATAATTATAGAAAATTAAATAAAATATGTAAAAAGCAAATTAAGTTAGCTAAGTTTGAGACAGAGAGACTCATTGCGAGAGAAAGTAAAAATAATCCTAAAATATTCTTTAACTACATAAACAGTAAAAAACTGAAAAGCGATAGTGTTGGGCCCCTTAAAAATAGTCTTGGTGAAATGGTGGAAGGGGATGAGGGTAAAGCCAACCTGCTGAATGACTTTTTTTCTACGGTTTTTATACAAGAAAATGCCATGGCAGATGACATGACCAGTGATACCATAAATTCACCCTTGAATATTACCTGCTTAACCCAGCAGGAAGTACGCCGCCGCCTCGAAATCACTAAGGTTGACAAATCTCCGGGCCCGGATGGCATACACCCCAGAGTACTACAGGAATTAAGTTCTGTGATAGATAGACCATTATTTTTAATCTTCTCAGATTCCTTAATAACAGGGTCGGTACCGCAGGACTGGCGCATAGCAAATGTGGTGCCAATATTCAAAAAGGGGACAAAAACTGAGCCGGGAAATTATAGGCCGGTAAGTTTAACCTCTACGGTTGGTAAAATCCTTGAGGGTTTCTTGAGAGATGCTATACTGGAGTATCTCAAGAAAAATAACTTTATGACAGAGTATCAACATGGGTTTATGAGAGATCGATCCTGTCAAACTAATTTGATCAGCTTCTATGAAGAGGTAAGTTCAAGCCTGGACCAGGGAAATGCAGTGGATGTTGTGTTTATGGAATTTTCAAAAGCTTTTGATACGGTGCCACACAAAAGGCTGGTACATAAAATGAGAATAATGGGGATAGGGGAAAATATGTGTGACTGGGTTAAAAACTGGCTCAGTGATAGGAAACAAAGGGTGGTTATTAATGGTACGTACTCGGACTGGGTCTCAGTTCATAGTGGGGTACCACAGGGGTCAGTATTGGGCCCGCTTCTTTTCAACATATTTATAAATGACCTTGTTGGGGGCATGCGGAGTAGAATTTCAATATTTGCAGATGATACTAAACTCTGCAGGGTAATCAATACAGAGGAGGATAATTTTATATTACAGGGAGATTTATGTAAATTGGAGGATTGGGCTGAGAAGTGGCAATTGAAGTTTAATGTAGATAAATGTAAGGTCATGCACTTGGGTAGAGGAAATAACATTTATGATTATGTACTTAATTGTAGAACACTGGGTAAAACAGACACAGAAAAAGACTTGGGTGTATGGGTGGATGGTAAACTTCACTTTAGTGGACAGTGTCAGGCAGCTGCTGCCAGGGCTAATAAAATAATGGGATGTATTAAAAGAGGTATAAGTGTTCATGAAAAAAATATACTTCTACCTCTGTACAAGTCACTAGTGCGACCGCACTTAGAATACTGTGTACAATTCTGGTCACCGATATATAAGAAGGACATAGCTGAACTGGAGAGGGTGCAGAGAAGAGCGACCAAGATTATTAGAGGAATGGGTGGGCTGCAATACCAAGACAGGTTATTAAACTTGGGGTTATTTAGTTTGGAAAAACGAAGGCTTAGGGGGGATCTAATCACAATGTATAAATATATGAGGGGACAGTACAGAGACCTTTCCAAAGATCTTTTTACACCTAGGCCTGCGACTGGAACACGGGGGCATCCGCTACGTCTTGAGGAAAGAAGGTTTAATCATAATCACAGACGAGGATTCTTTACTGTACGAGCAGTGAGACTATGGAACTCACTGCCGTATGATGATGTAATGAGTGATTCACTACTAACATTTAAGCAGAGCCTGGACGCCTTTCTTGAAAAATTTAATATTACCAGTTATGTATATTAGATTTTATGACATGGTATTGATCCAGGGAACTAGTCTGATTGCCGGATGTGGAGTCAGGAAGGAAATTTTTTCCCCATTGGAACTTGTTTGCCACATTGGGGTTTTTTTGCCTTCCTCTGGATCAACATGTTAGGCTATGTGCGCACGTCGCGTAAAAACATGCAGTTACACTGCGCTTTGTAGCGCAGCGTAACTGCATGCGTCCTGCGTCCCCTGCACAGTCTATGGAGACTGTGCAGGGGCCGTGCGCACGTGGCGTCTCAGAGCGCAGCGCTTCGGCTACTGCCGAAGCGCTGCGCAAAAAGAAGTGACATGTCACTTCTTTCCTGCGCTTTGCCGGCAGCTCCTGCTCTGTCTATGGCAGGAGCTGCAGGCAGAGCGCATGGAATCGGCGCTCACTACGGACATTTCTGCAGCGATCTAAAGCGCACATGTGCTCTTCAGATCGCTGCAGAAATTTCTGCAGGGCTTGTACGCAACGTGCGCACATAGCCTTAGGCTACGGGTTGAACTAGATGGACTTAGAGTCTCCCTTCAACCTTAAAAACTATGATACTATGATACTATGATATGTGATCATTAATCCTTCATTAAGTGACCCAATTAAAATCTTACATGCTGATTTTGCTGGGAAAAATATACTGTAGCTTTATAGCAATTTTCCTGGAAAATGATCTACCATCCACCTTTTCCTTCTTTGCCCTTTGTTGGTTTCCAGGAAATAATTAAAGGAAGAGCAAGAAGAAGAATTACAGAAATTCTCCAGAAAGACAACTCTGTAGCGTGGTCTGTTCTCCAGAATATGACAATAGGGTCTAAATACACATTCGATAGAAATAAACTGTAATATCCACATGGATATTAGATTGTTAGGAACTTGGCAAGTTATTTGCACAGATTGCTGTTGATTTGCAGCTTTCTGTGCCAGTGTTGCTTTGTTTTATACTCACAGACGGTTCTACATCTGGTGTGATATTACTCAGCCAGTATTGGGTGTAGGGTAGGTGTAACAGACGAATATCTAGGACAGAAGACCGTATGCAAGGTGAATAGAAATTGTTGCAAGGAATAGTCTGCCTGAATGTCGTTGTGCTAAAAAGAAATTCTGGACTGGATAGACAAATAGGGAACTTTTGGTCAAAATTAGACCAAGATCTCATTCAAGCATCCTTTTTTCGCTTATGGGTTTGATCCCATGTTTTCCATGGATAGTACCTACCGTGTGTCCCCAAAACTAACACAATGTCTTATACTACTTTTTGCCCTGAAAAATGTGTTAGGGGTACTTTGCACACTACGACATCGCAAGCCGATGGTAGCGATGCCGAGCGCGATAGTCCCCGCCCCCGTCGCAGCTGCGATATCTTGTGATAGCTGCCGTAGCGTAAATTATCGCTACAGCAGCTTCACATGCACTTACCTGCCCTGCGACGTCGCTCTGGCCGGCGAATCGCCTCCTTCCTAGGGGGGCGGGTCATGCGGCGTCACAGCGACGTCATACGGCAGGCGGCCAATAGAAGCAGGGGGGCGGAGATGAGCGGGACGTAAATATCCCGCCCACCTCCTTCCTTCCTCATTGCAGCCGGGACGCAGGTAAGGAGATGTTCCTCGCTCCTGTGGCTTCACACACAGCGATCTGTGCTGCTGCAGGAACGAGGAACAACATCGTAACATCGGTCCTTCCGAAATTATGGAAATGACCGACGCTACACCAATCATACGTTTTCGACACTTTTGCGCTCGTTAATCATAGTAAAAACGATTCACATACTCCGATGTTGACAGCGACGCCGGATGTGCGTCACTTTCGATTTGACCCCACCGACATCGCACCTGCGATGTCGTAGTGTGCAAAGTACCCCCTTAGGCTTAATTTAGGGGTTGGTCTTCTTTTTTGGGAAATACGGCTAAGTTTACCTCCAAAAGAAGGCAGATACCCCCGGGAGAATCGCGTTTACACGACCCTGGACATCTATGTTGCTATAAGGTCCCCCTGCGTTCCACAGCGGTAATTCCACCTGCTGGCCAAGTGATACTACATTCGGATATCTGTGTGAAAGCATAATGTTACTGCGATCAGATGTGTGTAACAGCAGGGGGATACTGGACCCGATCTGTGGATGTGTTTGAGACCGGAGGAATACTGGACCCGATGTGTATGCATGACAGGAGAGGAATACTGGACCCGATCTGTGTATGTGTTTGAGACCGAAGGGATACTAGACCCGATCTGTGTTTGTGTGTAAGAGCGAAGGGATACTGGACCCGATGTGTGTGAGCGGAACAGTGAGGGACCTGACAGATCTCTACGTGAGAGCCAATCCACCGTCAACACTTGCCAGCTGTAGTTGTTCGGGGTCTGTTGAGTCTGATTTTTTTGGGGATGCTATTTGATTTCTATTGGGTCTGTCCTCTCTCTTTTGCGCATGTCTTCTTTCTTTTGGGGGGCTCTGCTTACTTTAATTAAGTGTCCAACAGTATACTATAACTTTTTTAGCTGCCCTGACACTTCATTATTGAACTGCGACTAGGGCTTATTTTTGGAATAGGGCTTATATTTTCAGCATACTCCAAAAAAAGGCCAAAAATTCCTGCTAGGGCTTATTTTCGGGATAGGTCTTATTTTCAGGAAAACACCGTAGTATAGGGCTGTCTTTCCGTCCAGTTTTTTGCAGTCCATGCAAAATCGTGAAATCATGTCTGATATTGATCCCAGTGTCAAACCAAAATCAGCTATGCAAGTCTGTGGGTTCGTGAAAAAAATCAGACAGCACTCGGATACATCATCTATTCATACAGCAACATGGATGAGAGTTACAGAAATCTAATGCCCATTGTGCTTTTATTTACGCTGCATAAGATGACCTGGGGTCCGTGATTTAAATCCGCAACATTTCTCTTGTGAGAACGCAGAATATGTACGGATTTACCCAATAAACTTGCATTAGGTGCAGAAAAAACGCAGGTAAAGATGATTGTAATCTGCACATGACTATATCAATAAAGGTTTGACAAAGCCAGTTACCAGGAAGTATCAGAAACACAGCAGATTTATTTAAAACATGACATACAGTGAGTAAAATAAGTATTTGATACACTGCCAAGTTTTCCCACCTACCAAGAATGGAGAGGTGTATAATTTTTATCATAGGTACACTTCCACTGTCATAGACAGAATCCCCGCAAATATTCAGAAAATCCCACTGTATGATTTTTAAATAATTAATTAGCATTTTATTGCATGAAATAATTTGATACAATAAAAATATTGGACTTAAAGGGAACCTGTCAGATGCACTATGCACCCAGCAGCAAGAGCAGTTCTGGGTGTATATTGCTAATCCCTGCGTAACCGTCCCTGTATACACTAGCATAGATAAAGAGATCTTTAGAAAAGTATTTCTAAAGATATTTTATCGTATGCTAATGAGCGAGGGGACTAGTCCCTTGGGTGTTAGTTCCCCTGGCTAAACAGCTCCATTAGCATGTTAGTACGCCCCTTTCGGCGTGCAAATATGCTAATGAATGAACAACGTCAGAGGATGATCTCAGTCACCTCTCCGCTGCCATCGTGTCCAATGCTGGATTTAGGCTCAGTGCGCATGACCCCGGAGTTTAGGTCATGTGCACTATGAAGCCGGGTGCACGTGTCCTGGCTTCAAACTGATGTAGTGCCCATGACCGGAACACCAGGGTCATGCGCACTGAGCCAAAATCCAGTGTCCGGGCAGTAATGGCAGTCGGAGAGATGAGTGAGATCATCCTGTGACACTGCACATTCATTTGCATGTTAGCACGCCCACAGGGGCGTACTAACATGCTAATGGAGCCGACTAGCCAGGGGAATGAACGCCCAGGGGGCTAGTCCCCTCGCTCATTAGCATACGATAAAAGAACTTTAGAAATACCTTTTCTAAAGCTCTCTTTATCTATCCTAGTGTATACAGGGACAGTTAGGCAGGGATTAGCAGTACGCACCCAGAACTGCTTGTGGTTCTGGGTGTATATTGCACCTGACAGGTTCCCCTTAATATTTGGTACAGAAACCTTTGTTTGCAATTACAGAGGTGAGACGTTTCCTGTAGTTCTTCAAGTTTGTACACACTACAGCATGGATTTTGGGACATTTAAAAAAACACTTGTAATAAAACGCACTCAAAACCACAATGAAAAAAAATGCAACTAACCCATTAATAGGTGCCGAAAGTCTGCAACATCAAAAACCCAGCAAATACTCATTGTGGGAACATAGTTTGAGGGGGTTTCCTCAAGGTTCTCCGGTTTTCTCCCACAGTCCAAAGACATTACTGGTAGGAAATGGTACAATGGTATCTATGTGTTCCCTTTATTTTTTTGAGCAATATAGATTGTGAGCCCTAATGAGGACAGTGATGATGATGTCTGTAAAGTGCTGTGTAATCTGACTGATCGATAAGCAATGCCTAATAAATAATATACTTGGCTTAAAAAATATTGCTTTTGCCTTAAGGCCCCGTTACACGCAACAACATCGCTAACAAGATGTCGTTGGGGTCACGGAATTCGTGACGCACATCTGACCTCGTTAGCGACATCGTTACGTGTGACATGTACGAGTGACCGCTAACAATGTAAAATACTCACTTGATCGTTGACACGTTGTCCATTTACCAAATGTTGTTGCTCGTGTTGGACGCAGGTTGTTCGTTGTTCCTGAGGCAGCACACATTGCTACATGTGACACCCCAGGAACAACGAACAACACCGTACCTGCGTCTTCAGGCAACGAGGTGGGCATGACTTCCATGCGGCTGTTCTCCACCCCTCTGCTTTAATTAGACTCCTGCCGTGTGACGTTGTTGTGACGCCGCACGAACCGCCCCCTTAGAAAAGAGGCTGTTCGCCGGCCACAGCAACGTCGCTAGGAAGGTAAGTAGTGTGACGGCTCCTAGCGATATTGTGCCCCACGGGCAGCGATTTGCCCGTGACGCACAAGCGACGGGGGCGGGTGCTTTCACGAGCGACATCGCTAGCGATGTCGCTGCGTGTAAAGCCCCCTTTAGTGCCAATTTCTAATAATGTCATGGCATCCCTGGTGACAGTAGTATAAAGCTATTGAATATATAAAGAGCCACTGGTAGGAGAACCAGGCTCTGCAGAAATGCGAGAATTGTAAAGTGTGCCAGTGTTACACACCTACAAAAAATATGTTTTGGAAAAGAATCAGAAGACGACTTGTGCAATATTAACTGTTACAACTATGAATCACAGTATGCTGAGTGGGGACCCCGTGCGCTGATTCAAGCTGTTATTCATACCAGTGAACCTTACAGTCCATGCAATATTCAAAGCCAAAAGCCGCTGACTCATGAAGGTGTGTGCGGTGCTGAGCAGGACGGTAATCCAGATCACACCTTCCCTTGCACTGGATTTCACAAATGTAGCAATTCTGATGTTTTTGGTGAATAATAGACCACAGGAAGTAGGTAAAGAGTTCGGAACATCCTGTGGGAATCATAGGTGTTTACTAAAATGTCATAGCGTAGGTGGTTACGTCACATCGGAGGTGTTGTAAGAGTTTTCAGTGTTTTTACAAACTCCAATGTATATACAGTAGATATCTTTACAATCACAATTAACCTGTCACCTCTGCAGACCATTTTCATTTTTGCTTTATCATTTCCTCCCACAAATGAAAATGTATCAACAAATTATCAACATTCCAAACTGAGTAAAACTTCACCTTAGGCTGCTTTCACACTACGTTTTTTTAACATGCATCATGAACGTCTTTTTGCTGTAAAAGCGGATCCTGCTTTTACAGCAAAAAAATGCATGCAAACGCATGTGGTATTTTGCAGGATCCTGTCACTTTAAGTTTATGGGCGGGCATTGGAGTCATGTGATCGGGAGTCAGTGGAACTGAACGTGATATTGTTACAAAGAAAACCTCGCATCACCTCTCGTGGGTGCTCTGGAGAAAAATAAGTCAAGTAATGGAAACTCCGGCACACTCACTATCACCCTTGGAGACACAGAAAGTCGGAGACATGTAACTGATATCAAAATCCTTTTCTTTTTATTTTGTGGTGAAAAACGTGTATCAAAAAAGTGCTGTACAATAGTCCGCCAATCTCAACGTTTCGGCCTATCTGGCCTTCTTCAGGTCGGACGGGCTCAAGGATGAAAGGACTGGAAGTGGATGAACATGCATAGGACACTATCGTTAGACCAATGCTGAAATGCAGTAAGGATTATGGGATACAGGGTAATGGAAAACCACAGTGCGGTCACACTCGTCAGTGTTTAATGGAAAACATTGTTAGCTTAAATGACTGCCTGGCTGAGACTCCACTGGTATTTTGTCTGGATAGGGGTCCTAGAGGTACAGTGGTGGGAGTCCAGGTAACATGTGCCTGTGTGATGTAGGGGTGAACCGCATAGGACGTGACGAGTGTGACCGCACTGTGGTTTTCCACTCCTGGTCCCTATGCACTATTCCAGTCATCAATAGAGATCACCATATCTAAACAGACCACTCTAGACGTCTGACCACGTCATAGACCAATCTACATACTATGGAACACTGAGGTGATGGCTCTTAGATAATCCAGACCCTTTGCGTACGATTGGGTATCATTATACCATTGATTCAACACAAGGTTTGAGACCCATATGCCTTGATAACAGCACTATCCGACATCGTCTACGCATAGTGTATCCTGACATTGATTACCCTGTATCCCATAATCCTTACTGCATTTCAGCATTGGTCTAACGATAGTGTCCTATGCATGTTCATCCACTTCCAGTCCTTTCATCCTTGAGCCCGTCCGACCTGAAGAAGGCCAGATAGGCCGAAACGTTGAGATTGGCGGACTATTGTACAGCACTTTTTTAATACACGTTTTTCACCACAAAATAAAAAGAAAAGGATTTTGATATCAGTTACATGTCTCCGACTTTCTGTGTCTCCAAGGGTGATAGTGAGTGTGCCGGAGTTTCCATTACTTGAACTGAACGTGATAGACTGGGAGCCGGCATCTGACAGCTGCGGAGGCTCGTAACCAAGGTAAACATCGGGTAACTTGCTTGGATACCCGATATTTACCTTGGTTAAGAGCATTCGCAGCTGCTAGGAGCCGGGCTGCCTGCTCCCTGCACACATAACCAACGTAAACATCGGGTAACTAAGAGAAGCGCTTTGCTTGGTTACCCGATATTTATCTTGGTTACGAGTGTCCGCAGCTCTCAGGCAGGGGAGAGAGAGAGGAGAGGGAGGGTGGAGAGTGGGAGGGGGAGAGGGGGAGGGGGAGAGAGACAGAGAGGGAGGGTGGAGAAAGGGAGGGGGAGAGAGAGACTGATCACCCGAGGCTGGTATCTGGGCATGCTCAGTAGAGCAAGCAGGATCCTGTCTATCAGCATGCCAGCGTTCACATGCGTTTGCATGCAGTATAATCAGGATCCAGCAATTTGCAGTATTACAAAGTAGCATTTTTGAAAAATGTTAAAAAACTGCAAGTCGCTGGATCCTCACTATAACGCACGCAAACGCATGTGAACGCATGTTGACGCGAGTCCATTGCAAATGCATTGAAATGAAAACGCATTTGCACTGGATCCGTTTTTGCGTTAAAAAAAGTTCAGGACGCATGTTAAAAAAACATAGTGAGAAAGCAGCCTTATTGTATATTAAATTGGTCGAAAGTAGAATGCGCCTTTTAAATGGAATCTGTCACTATGGTAGTAGAGATGGGCGAACCCACAGATGTACGGGTTCAGCAGGTCCTGCCGGACTTTAAAAAAAAAAGTCTGTTTTGGTACTGAACTTGACCCAAACTTGACCAGGGACGCTGAACCCCGTATAAGTCTAAGGAACCCGAACCTAATTGTTAGAAAATGGTGTTAGTAAGGCCTTGGGGGACTGCAAAAGCAAGCAAAATGGGAATTGACCCTAGAACGCGCAATTATAGAAATCTAAACTTTCACATACCTGGGGCCTTTTAGGCCTGTATGCAAATAACATGGAGTAACTCAAATAGAAATACTTTTCAAAGTTTATTTGAGATGTGAATATTTCAAAACATTAAGTTAACAAGTAATCTTGCAGAAAATAGAAAACAAGTAACCTAGCAGACCTGCGAGGCCCCAGGTATGCGTTCTAGGATTAAAGCAGGACAGTTATACTTACTGAGTTTCTGCGTGGCAGTCACACTGCTTCCGGGTCCGCTCATTGAGGCTTATGAATATTCACTGCTTCCCTCACCCAACCTCTGGGACAGCATCTGTTTACTTGCAGTCAGACTGCCGGCATCTGTGATTCGTTGCCTGCACACTAGCTGTCTAGGTCCCGAAGTGGAGTGTAAAAATGAATAAATAATTGAATAAAATGACATGCGGTCCCCCGTATTTTGATACCCAGCGCAGATAAAGCAGACAGTTGGAGGCTGCAGACCCCAGCTGCGTGCTACATTTTGGCTGTGAATCAAAATACAATTTTTCTATTGATGGCTTATCATTAGGATAGGTCATCAATATCTGATTGGAAGGGGTGGAACACCCATCACTCCCGCTTAACAGCTTTTCCTGGTGTGTGGTAGAGGTCAGAAGTGCTTAGTTGTAGAGCTGCACATCTCCTTCAACTGTATAGTGGCCATGGTCGGGTGCTGTAAATCTGCCCCTTATTCAACTCAATAGGGGGCATATATGCAGTACCCGGCCGCAGCCACAATACAGATGATCGAGCTGTGCAGCTCCACAACTGAGCACTTCCACCCACTGTTGGCTCCAGGAACAGCTTGTCAGCCAGGTTCTGTGTGTTGCCCTCTCACCAATGAGAAATTGATGACCAATCTTAAGGATAGGCCATCAATATAAAAGTCCCAGATAACCCCTTAAGTTATTGTTCTTGATAGCACATCCACATCATCCAGTGCAAATATGTGCTGTCGAGAACAATAATATTCAGTATGCACACAAAATCTATGCGAAGTGTGGTCACCCTGTCTAAACAGGATATTAAAGGGCCGCTGATCGGTAAACATGTAGCCATTTGGCAGTCATATAGTGTAAACCCGCCCTAAAGGCCGCTTTACACGCAGCGATCTCGCTAGTGAGATCGCTAGTGTGCGTACCCGCCCCCGTCGGTTGTGCATCACCGGCAAATCGCTGCCTGTGGTGCACAACATCGCCCAGACCCGTCACACTATTTACCTGCCTAGCGACGTCCCTGTGACCGGCGAACCGCCTCCTTTCTAAGGGGGCAGTTCGTTCGGCGTCACAGCGACGTCACTAAGCGGCCGCCCAATAGAAGTGGAGTGGGAGGAGATGAGCGGGACAAACATCCCGCCCACCTCCTTCCCTCATTGCGGGCAGCCGCAGGTACGATGTGGTTCCTCATTCCTGCGGTGTCACACATAGCGATGTGTGCTGCCGCAGGAAGGACGAACAACCTGCGTCCTGTAACAGCAACGATATTTGGGAACTAGACAGCATGTCAACGATCAACGATAAGGTGAATATTTTTGATCGGTAGCGGTCACTCGGATGTGTCACACGCAATGACGTCGCTAACGAGAACGGATGTGCGTCACGAATTCCGTGACCAAATGACATCGCGTTAGCTATGTCGTTGCGTGTAAAGCGGCCTTTTCTAAAAGTTGTTTCACATGCTCTAGCACTGATAGATGGAGAAGATGTTTCCTGCAAATGATTTTTATTGTGTATATTATGTCATCCATAAATGTTTCTGTATTTGTCTTACTTTTGTATTTTTGAACTTGTGACCCTTTAAATTGCAGATTTTAAGTCACAGATGATTTATTACAAGACTTATATTCCTGTAGTTATACCACACATAATGATTGGCAATAAAAGGAAACAATGTTTGTTGTAAAAAGATTACCATTGTCTTTCAAAAAACTTCCATGATTTTTTTGTCTAAGTTCATGTATTGTGTAGTTTCCCTCTACAATCCTTTACTGAACTTATCTGTTTACACACAAGTAGGTCGTAGGTGTTCAGATTGAAGACACTTTTTAAGTATGTGCAAAGTAGCTTTGAATTATTCTTAAAGGGAACCTGTCACCAGATTTGGTAACTATAAGCTGTGACAATCACCACTGGGCTCTTATATACAGCATTCTAACATGCTGTATATAAGACCTAGGCCGCTGTGTAAAATGAAAAAATGACTTTATAATGCTTACCTAAACGGTCGGTTCGGTGCAGACTGGTCAAATGGGTGGCTCCGTTCTCCGGGAGGAGCACCTCCTCTTTTAGCCATCTTTTTTCCTCCTTCGTCTGAAGCCGGGGTGCATGACGTGCCCTATGTCATGCACATGTCGCGGCCGGGGAGGGCGCTGCGCTCACCCACTGCTCGGGTCCGGCTGCTGCTGCTGCTCGCTCGGTCGGTGGCTCGAGTGGTGGGCCGGATCCCGGGGACTCGAGCGGCGCTCCTCGCCCGTGAGTGAAAGGGGTGGTTTGGTTTAGGGATATTGTCCGTGACACCACCCACGGTTTGTGGTGAGGTTGGGACACCACCGCTGCTCTGTACGGGGATCCTGGGAGCGTTGACAGGGAGCAGCTGAGATGTTTTCTCCCCTCCGTGGGTAGGGGGTTTTGGTGGTCCCGGGGACCGGTGGTGGAGGTCGGAAGGTAGGTTGCGGGGCTGGGCCAGGTGCAGGGTCGCGGGGCAGCGCAGTGCCAGACGGCACGGTGGTACTCACTCAGCCAGTAATGCACACGGAGTCTCTGGTAAAACAAACGGCTGGATGGACGAGTCCCACAAACGGCTGCGGCGGTCACTCCCGGTAGGTTGGCGGTAACTGTCTCTCCCTGCACCGGTGTTCTGTTCTCGGCCCCAATGGCTTCCCACTGATAGCCCGCTCCCCAGCGGTATGTTGGCTAAGGGAGCCCTTCCTTTGCCCGCAGGCTCTGGCCCTGGGAGCTCTAGCTCTGGCGGTAGCTTTATCTCCCTCACGGTTTGGACGGTTGCCTTCAGTTGGGTCTTTACTGCTGGGAAACCCCGGAGGTTCCCGTCGCTGACGGATTTGACCGGTTTAACGGCGACTCCTAGCCTGGTTGGGGTCCGTAGGCCCTGCCAGATGGTGCTGGCTTCTCTTCGCTCCCCAGTTCGGTACCGGCGGGCCACCGCCCGTCCCCAGTCCTCACGGTTGTGCATCAATCGGCCTCTCCTGCAGACGGTCACCACCGTCTGCCAACCTTGCTGTCAGGTGCCCGGGCCACGTACCCGGACACGGCCAGTCAGCTCCTCTACTACCACTTCCTCGCCCTTTGACTTCCCTAACGGAACTGCTTTCCTTTTCCTGCCTCCAGGGCTGTGAACTCCTCGGTGGGTGGAGCCAACCGCCTGGCTCCGCCCCACCTGGTGTGGACATCAGCCCCTGGAGGGAGGCAACAAGGATTTGTGTCTGACCTTGATGTTCCTAACCGGGGTGTAGGGTGTGTTGTTGCAGTACCTGTGACGTCCTGGCTTGTCCAGGGCACCACATTCCCCCTTGGTTAAACGCAGAACGCTGCTCGTCCATCACCGGTTTTATTTTCACAACTAGGAAAAAGGTAATAAAATGGTAAAACATATAAAACACAAGCATTCTTATAAAACGTCCCTTAACGGGAGGCACTTTCTTTTAACGTTACTAAACGGTAGTCAATTTTTATTAACGGTAACGGCTTCCGCTCTCCCCCCGCCCAAACAACCTGGCCCTGATGCTGCCCTTAAGAAATGGGCAGCACCCCTTGCCCCAGTCCAGAACCAAATTGCCCGAGCGGGTACGGTCTCTTTCAGGGGACCCACGTCCATGGGGGACCCCTGACCCCCGGAGGATCGCCACCAGTTACGGTAGTGGCGGGCCTGGGCCATCCCTTTCCTCCAGGCCCATCCTTCCAAATCAGCCTCTCCGGAGGCGGTCACGATATAAGCCAACAAATATATTTACATGCCACTAAGTTTGTGGTTGCCCTGCAAGTTCTCGGGCTTGTCCGTAAGAAGTTCCCTACGCAACAGTTGCAGAAAGTCCCTACAGGGACTAGTTGCCGGCAACGGCCGGTTCAATCACGGTGTCAATCTGATAAACTTCTTCGGTTGATTCAATCTTATCATTCAACAATATTTAACAACATACAAGAACATCACAGGGTGCTGGTGGTCCCAACGGGGACTCTTGCAGCGGGGCCGCTGCCATCACTTTAGATCCACGGTGTCGGTTGGGGGAGGGGGCTGGGCTGGTACTCGGGCCTCATGTCTGCCCCTCAGCTTGGCGTCCAGAGCAAACCAACCCCTCTCCCCGCAATGCCTAGTGTACTGGACCAAATCCCCTGGCATCAGGTTATAGCCCGGGTGGTCCTCCGGCAAGTGGGCATTGATGTCCCGTCGGGCTATAAAGACTTCGGCCTCCAGGCCCGGCTCATATATAAATCCGTACCCCCAACGGACATCAAATCTCCTCACTTGTCCCTCATAGATCGAGCCCCGTACGCGGAAAGTGGCCTGGTGGAAGCTCTCCTTTTCTCTAATCGTGCAGGCTACCAGCTCCGCCTTCCTCCTCTCTCTGCAATTTCCTGGCCCAGCGGGGTCTGTTCCCTGTCCCAGTAAGGGGCTACTGCGGGCCCTGGCGCACGGGTCGGGCCCCGCGAGACCTCCTTCACGCTGCCCACTACTGGCATTCTGGGTGGAAGGTTCCGCGGTGTCATGGCCTGGGGTGCTGCCTCACAGCGGCGACCCGGCGCGGCCTCAGCCGAGGCATGGGGGATGGGCACAGGGATCGTCTCCCGCTTAACCTCCGCTCCCTCCTACACGGAACGGCCTGCCGGAATCGGTATGGCATCGGGCACGGTTGTTGCGGGGGCCTCCGGTATAGATCCGCCGACGGGCTCGGCCTTTGGCAACTTCCAAGGAAGCGATTCGGGATGGTGACGAGCTTCTGATGCAGGTCAGTCCGCTTGGGCGGACGGGCGGGGTACCGCTACCGGTTGGGCGGGTAGCGGGCCTAGTGGCAGGGCGGTAGCGACTAACGCGGGTAGCGGGGGAGTCAGCAGGGTGAGCGGGTGCAGGCCGGGCCCCTCAGCTGCAGTGGCCGATTCCTCGGGAATACAGGGGCGTGGGTCTCTTACCCGTTCCTCCAGATCTTCCTCCACCTCGCGTCTCCGTGCAGCCGCCACCACGTCCGCCATGTCGGCCTCCCACTCCTCCAGGAGGAGCTGCACACGGAACTGCAGACGGCTGCTTAGCTGGACGGTCCGGACTTCCACCCACGCTGCGGTGCCAGGCGCGGGCGCGGGGACTACGGTGTTGTCGGTCGGTCTCAGCATCTTAGCAGCGGTCTCTTCCAGGAACCAAAGATGGCCGCAGAGTCCTGGCATCCCTGCTTTTATAGCCGCGGTCTACATGCGGCCAGACGCCATCCGTCCCCCTTGGTGTCTTTTTGGCACCTCCTCTTCAAGGGCGGAGCTTCGGCTTTTGCGCCTCCACTACTAGGGAGGACGCTCGAGTGGGGACTTTTCGCGCCCAATATGGCGGCTTCCGAAAATTTTCGGCCGGACACCTCCGGCGGGACACAAGGCGCACCTCTACCAGATGGCAGAGCGGTACGATCCTGTTCGTGATGCCAAGTTGTCGCGGGCGGGGAGGGCGCTGCGCTCACCCACTGCTCGGGTCCGGCTGCTCCTGCTGCTCGCTCGGTTGGTGGCTCAAGCGGTGGGCTGGATCCCGGGGACTCGAGCGACGCTCCTCGCCAGTGAGTGAAAGGGGTGGTTTGGTTTAGGGATATTGTCCGTGACGCCACCCACGGTTTGTAGTGAGGTTGGGACACCACCGCTGCTCTGTACGGGGATCCCGGGAGCGTTGACAGGGAGCAGCTGAGATGTTTTCTCCCCTCCATGGGTAGGGGGTTTTGGTGGTCCCGGGGCCCGGTGGTGGAGGTCGGAAGGTAGGTTGCGGGGCTGGGCCAGGTGCAGGGTCGCGGGGCAGCGCAGTGCCAGGCGGCGCGGTGGTACTCACTCAGCCAGTAACGCACACGGAGTCTCTGGTAAAACAAACGGCTGGATGGACGAGTCCCACAGACGGCTGCGGCGGTCACTCCCGGTAGGTTGGCGGTAACTGTCTCTCCCTGCACCGGTGTTCTGTTCTCGGCCCCAATGGCTTCCCACTGATAGCCCGCTCCCCAGTGGTATGTTGGCTAAGGGAGCCCTTCCTTTGCCTGCTGGCTCTGGCCCTGGGAGCTCTAGCTCTGGCGGTAGTTTTATCTCCCTCACGGTTTGGACAGTTGCCTTCAGTCGGGTCTTTACTGCTGGGAAACCCCGGAGTTTCCCGTCGCTGACAGATTTGACCAGTTTAACGGTGTCTCCTAGCCTGGTCGGGGTCCGTAGGCCCTGCCGGATGGTGCTGGCTTCTCTTCGCTCCCCGGTTCGGTACCGGCGGGCCACCGCCCGTCCCCGGTCCTCACGGTTGTGCGTCAATCGGCCTCTCCTGCAGACGGTCACCACCGTCTGCCAACCTTGCTGTCAGGTGCCCGGGCCACGTACCCGGACACGGCCAGTCAGCTCCTCTACTACCACTTCCTCGCACTTTGACTTCCCTAATGGAACTGCTTTCCTTTTCCCGCCTCCAGGACTGTGAACTCCTCGGTGGGTGGAGCCAACCACCTGGCTCCGCCCCACCTGGTGTGGACATCAGCCCCTGGAGGGAGGCAACAAGGATTTGTGTCTGACCTTGATGTTCCTAACCGGGGTGTAGGGTGTGTTGTTGCAGTACCTGTGACGTCCTGGCTTGTCCAGGGCGCCACACACACGCTTCGGCACTGAGGTTTTGCTCAAGCGCAATACAATACTTTGATCTACCCTGCTCATGGCAGATCAAAGTGCACCTGCGCAGGACCTCAATGACGACACGTGTGCATGACGTAGGGCGCGTCATGCACCCCAGGGCGCGTCATGCACCCCGACTTCAGAAGAAGGAGGACAAAGATAGCCGAAAGAGGAGGCGCTGCAACCGGAGAACGGAGCCACCCATTTGACCAGTCTGCACCGAACCGACCATTTAGGTGAGTATTATAAAGTCATTTTTTCGTTCGTTCTGCACAGCATCCTGGGCTCTTATATACAGCATGTTAGAATACTGTATATAAGAGCCCACTGGTGGTGGCCGCAGCTTTTAGTCACTGACAGGTTCCCTTTAAAGTAGGTCTGCACACACACACACACACGCACACACACACACACACGCACACACACGCACACGCACACACACACACACACGCACGCACACACACACGCACGCACACACACACGCACACACACACGCACACGCACACACCAGATTTCTGACCAATTACTCAAATCTTACAGATGATGAAGTGGGATTGAGTTGGTTTTATCCCATTTTTATGGGATAAAAAAATTCCCATGTTTCTTTTGTGTTTTTATCCATTTTATTTTACATTTTGATGTTACCTTGTATCGGCAAGCGCTCCTGTGTATAGGAGAGTCGGCTGTGATTTCTGCCAGCAGAACGATCAACTGAACAATCTGTTGTGTATGGAGATGTATGTTAAAATATACAATAGATCTTTGCCGTAAAGCTACAAGAGTGTAGATATAGTATGTTGTGCATATTGGCTCCTACTAGTCGTTAGCAGAGCTATTGTCATTTATAGCCGTCTGGTTCTTATAAGCTGGGTTTACACACTGCAACATCGCAAACGACATCGCTGTAACGTCACCGGTTTTGTGACGCAATAGCGATGTTGTTTGCGATGTTGCAGTGTGTGAATCCTATCAGCGACCTGGCCCCTGCTGTGAAGTTGCTGGAAGTTGCTGATCACTACAAGTCGTTCAGGACCATTCCTAGGTCCTTTGTTTCCCGCTGTGCAGCATGAAGTTTCAGTGTGTGAATCCTTTTCAGCGACTTTGTTAGCAACTTCCCTTTCAAAAGGCTGCTTATCAACGTCCCCAACACCCAGCCAGGTCGCTCTGCAGGTCCGGATCGCTGGTAAGTTGTTGGCCAGGTTTGCCGGGTTGAACGCTCACCAGAGACTTAGCAGCGACTTATGGAGATCGCTATTGCGTCACCAAACCGGTGACGTTACAGCGATGTCCTTTGCGATGTTGCAGCGTGTAAACCCAGCTTTACAGATGCTAAATATTTGCATGGCCACATCAGTGTTATCAGCAGTCATTAACTATTTATATGTAAAGTACCTGCACACTGAGGCCTGCCTGTCAGGCTATGTTTTCTTTTCTCCAGTCTCACTATATGCTTATCATTACAGAGGAGTGATAGTGTGAGTGAAGAGTTCTCCAAGTACACTTAGCGAGCACTTAGCTAATGCAAACTATGCCTAATTGGTGCAGATACAAATACCAGCTTACATACTGTACATGTGTTTTTTATATATGTATGTATATATATATATATATATATATATATTAGTTGTCGCGGGCGGAGAGAGGTCTTTGGGGAACGCCGCTCGCCTGGGGAATCTCTGGCGCTCGGGTCCGGTGCTTCTGCTCCTCGGTGGCTCGAGCACGGGGCCGGACCCGGGGGCTCGAGCAGCGCCTCCTCGCCCACGAGTGAAAAGGGGAGGTTTTGGTGGTGGGATGTCGGTTGTGACGCCACCCACAGGGTTGTGGTGATGGTGGGCACCACCGCTGCTGGTGATGGGGGTTCCCGGGAGCGATGGCGGGGAGCAGCTCAGGTGTTGGCCCCTCCGTGGGTACTGGCAGTTGGTCCCGGGGCCCCGGTTGGGAGGATTGGTTGGAGAGTAGGGGATAGGTGCAGTTGCCGATGCGGGGAGGCCGCGCGGATGCGGGGCAGCAGCGCAGCGCTGTGTCAGACGGCACTGGTGTACTCACTCAGGTAGTCAATGACAGAGTCTCTGGTAAACCAAACGGCTGGATGGACGGGGCCCGCAGTCGGCTGCGGTTTCTTCACCTTTCCCCGGACGGATTGGTGGCGGCTGTCTTTCCCTGCACCTGTGTGTAAGTGTTTGACCCCTATGGATTCCCACGGGTTGTCCGCTCCCCGGCTTGTACGTGTTGGGAGAGCCCGTTTTGCCCGCAGGTGCTGGCCCTTGGATCTCTGGCATTTGGCGGTGGCTCTTATCCGGACGGGTTGGGCTGTTGCCTTCTGACGGGACTTGGGTGGTAATGAACCCCTGAGGTCCAGACCACAATCAGGTAATTCGACTATGGTGGTGGCATATAGCCTAGTTCGGGGTCTGAGTACCCTGCCTGGTGCTCCGGTATAATGTTAGATCCCCGATTCGGTTCCGGCGGGCCACTACCCTGTTCCGGTCCCTTACGGTTCCGCTGGTCATGTTCCTGGTCTCCTGCAGGCGGCCACTGCCGTCTGCCTTCCTGACTGTTCTGCACCAACTCTCCACTCCACTGTCCTGCAGTCAGGCCAGCAGATTCCTCGGGAGGCGTGTCTTTCCATCTGACTCCGCCCACCTGGTGTGCCTGTCTAACACTGAGGGAGGCAATTAGGTCTTTGTGGTTGACTGATGGTACCTTTCTAGTGTGGGGGGTGTATGTGGTGATGTTGTGACCTGTGACCCCTGGGGTCCAGGGCGTCACACAAGCCGCTATGAATTACTACAATCCTAATGGCCAATGATGGGCCCTAATGACTTTTATAGTGTAGAACAAGCTTCTCGAAAATTTTGATATGAAGACTGCGGGCAAAGGAGCTCCTCCGATATTTACATGCCGGGGAGCGGACTACCAGTGCTCAGGCACAGTGGTCAAACTACAACATAGGTGCAGGAGAAAGGTGGACATTGCCAACCCGACTAGGAAGCTGCAGCCGGCTGCGGGCCCCGTTCATACCTTCGTTTGGTTTACCAGTGACTCTGTGTGGTTTAATCGTGAGTACACCAGTGCCATCAGGCACCGCATCGCGCTGCACTGCAACCCTGCGCCTTGCACCCCGGCCCTCGCACCACCGGGCCCCGGGACCAACACCCCCTACCCACGGAGGGGTCAACACCTAGCTGTGCCACTACACCGCTCCCGGGAGCCTTCACCGCAGCGGTGTAGTCCACCATCAACACAACCCGTGGGTGGCGTCACGAACAATCACCCCAAAACCAAATACCCGCATTCCCCCGTGTGTAACGCCAACCCCCTTGCAGAGCGACGTGACCCCCGCGTCCGTGAGAGGCTCGAGCCACCACCCGTAGAACGCGAGCACGGATCCGAGCGGCTCGGCGGCCGTAGCTGAGGCCGCAGGGCGGTCCACTTGTACTGTAGATGGAAGCTATTGTGACCAGAGCTTTAGAGGAATAGATTAACGTTTAATTTTCAGATATATTTTTTTATATATATATCTAAGAGATGGTTAACTCTTTAACTTAACTTTAACCTAGCGAAGTGAAATAAAAATGCCCCATACTACTAAAATCATCACAATAATAACAGCGCATGCAGCCAACCTGATACCAAGTGCAGGAGTGTGGGTAAAATAATACAGGAACGGCTAGTGAAATCCGTACTGTAGCAATATCATTATACACACTATTTATCTGATCAAATCACAGATAGGAGCAGATTCAGAAGCCCTTAGTGCGGTCACAGGAATAATCAGAGGATTGTTTTTGCTGCCTTACCTGATGCTTTTGAAGCTTGCAGAAATGTCTGGAATCTGTTTGGAATATTCCCCCTTTGTAAATTACGCACCTGACTGGGCACAAAAGGGATTTGGTGTGTTTGTCTTTTTGGCTGCCCCGTCACATGTTTTTCATCAGACCCTGCTAAGAGCAATATGAAGGGAACATTCCTCCTAGTGCTAGTGTTACATGCCCAGGTTAAAAAATGTTTGGATTTTTTGATAAGCTTTATAGCTCAGAAAAATATTGCTATAGGGTTGCCATCCTGCAAGTTGTGTTGTTCAGCTATGAATTCCAACTCCATTGATTATACAAATACTAGTATATAGCAAGTGTTAGAAGTGGAGGTATAATGCAGTGCATGGGATGTTATAACACCTGCACATTCCTCCTCCCTGGAGTTACGTCATTTAGAGCCATATGTCATAACATGGTCCACAAAGTGTGCTTGGATTTAGTAAAGAGGAGTCGGTTTCTTTACAAGAGATGTATACTTACTTAAAATATATACTATAAGGAGATATGTAGAATATGACGATTTCTTGCTATAAATGGTCACTGTGTAAATGTAACCTGCCAGCGGATATATGCTGCCCGATCCACTTGCAGCATAGAATCATAGAATGTTAAGGCCCCTTTAAACACTGAGACTTTCTAGCGATCCCACCAGCGATCCGACCTGGCCGGAATCACTGGAAAGTCTCTACATGGTCGCTGGTGAGCTGTTGACTCGCCCACCCCAGGGCTATGGGACACCCGGTGCCGGGCCGGACTAGTCCGGTGGTAGTCAGTGGTGGCTGGGCCCGGCTCCGTGGCCCTGGTGGGTGTCAGTAGAATATGTGGCTTGCTTGTTAATGGTGGTGTTCGTGACGCCACCTGTGGTATGCGGCTAATAAGCCGCCGCTGCTGTGTGAGGCCTCCGGGATGATGTGATGGCAGCTATGGTGGTACTGCTCCCCACAGGTGGAGCAATGCCCGGGGCACTGTTGGTGCTTGTGAATGTCTATGCAGCTGAAATAACAGAGACCACTTCAAGGGTGCAGTTCAAGTTCTTTACTCACAGTTCTTGTCACAGCTGTAGGGACCCTTGGACTGCTGGGACCACTGTCAGGGACCTCCGCCGTTTCTGGGTGATTCTGAGTGAAAGCCGGTGCCCTTCTCTTAGTGTCTCTTTCTTCCGCTGTCTCCCTTAGCCTTGCCTTTGTTAGGGTGGACCTGGCTTGGCCTCCACTACAGCCTCCAGGCTGGGGGGTCACCTGTCGGCTGATTACCCCTTTTCTGAAGGTCTGCTGTGGGTTCTGGCCCTGGGAGCTTACAACGTCCCTGGGCCTCGGTTTTTACTGTTTGGAGATTGTCTTTGCACTCCTCCAGTCTCTAGGGACCGTCCCCTGTCGCAGCTTAATCACTCCACCGATGTCAATGTGGAACAGGCCACCGCAGCCTGCAACTACCCGTGGTGCCTCTAGGCCCTCGCTTCGGTACCTATCAAGGACTGCTTGTGGTACCTCCAGGACTACCCGTGGCCCTGCGACTCCTTCTGTCTCCTACGTGGTGTCACCTGGACCTCTGGGTCCCAGGGTCTTCACCAGGAAGCGTCTCTTTCAGTTCCTCTGCTCCTGGCTGACTTGGAGCTTTCTTTCCTTCTTTCTTTCTTTCCTTTCTTTCTCCTCCTTGCCTGCCTCCAGCAGGCCTCCTCCTCCCTCCTTTCTCTTTCACAGCTACATGCTACTTCTCTCACTCCCTGAGGTAAACTGAAACTAACTTGACCTTCCTTTCTCTATCTGCTCTCTGGTGGCTCCTCCCACCTCCCCAGTTGCTAAGCTACCACCCTATGGGAGCAGGGATGGGTCTTACAGCCCCTCTCAGCATGCAGCATGGGAGGGTTGCCTGCCACTTTCCCTGGTCCTGTGTGTCCCTAGCAATGGGTGTAGTGTGGATTTACCAGGGGACCGGAGTTCACTCTCTTCCTCTCCCAGAATGGGGCATCACACCGCTTGATGGGGTGCAATGACCTGTGGCGACGGAAGCCTCAGGGGCGCCACACTCCCCCACAGCAAATCCCAGCACATCCTCGGGCTGAAAAACAACAAAAACATATGGAGAAACTGCAAAACATTTTTGGTATGCAAAAAAACATAAAACAATAAAACATTTCTTCCCTTTATGGGAGGCACATATCAGTAAACATTGCGAACTTCTTATAAAGAAACTATGCGTGCACTTTCAGTTCATTGCACAGTTTGGGCACTTCCCCCATAATTCTGGTAGGGGGCACAACGGGTGCAACTATATACATTTTCGGCTACAACAAGTCCAGTAGCCCGGCAGTTCGTTTCTTTCAATCAACAATGGGACATAATCAACCAGCCACTAAGTCCAATGGCCTGGTTACATAAGACACATAAGACATTCACCGGGGCCCACATTCCAGTTCAGTGGCCCGGTACACATAAACATGGGGGGGGTGACGTCTTCAAAAAGCATGAGGGGCAGTACAGCAGGAAAGGGTGTCATTTCGAAAAGAACATTAGGGCAGAACACAAGGGACATCTTCAAAAAGAATGAGGGCAGACAGGGGCTATATACAGTTCAGCTGCTTCTTACTTCTTTACATGTAGAGATTCTTCTCCGGCTCCCCACCTGGCAGCAGGTAGACAGCGGTCAGCACAGTCTGCGTCTGCTGGTCTTGGCGGGCCGTGCCTGGCATGGCGGCGGCCTGTATTGGAGTCACTGCTGTGACTGATTCTTGACGGGCCGCACCTGGCGTGGCCGCGGCCTGGGCTTGGCGGGCCGCATCTGCGGCGTGGATTAACGTCGCCGCTGCGGCGGGATCTTGCTTGTCCGAGCGGGGTATCGCTGCTGGGGCCTGAGCTGGACGGGCTGGGCTGGGCGTCGCTGCTGCGGTGTGGATGGGCGTCGCTCCGGCGGTGAAATCTTGGCGGGCCGCACCTGGTGTGGCTGCGGCCCGGATCGGCGTCGCCGTGCCGGGCATCTTTCCAGGGACCGCGGGCATGGCAGCGGGGGTTGGGGCACTCGCACCGGCAGGGGTATTAAATGACTCACCCCTCAGTAGCATCTCCGGTGTTCTGGCGGTCGCTGCTCCGCGCGTCGCTTGTCGGATCTGCTGCATCACCTTCGCCTGCAGCCCTTCACACCACTGGTCCATCTCCCAGCTCCACCAGTCAGCGGAGTCCAGCTCTGGATCGCTGCGTGTGGACGCCATCCTCTCTGCGTCTCCTTCTGCACGATCTCCCAGCAGCAGACTCGTCGCTTCTTCTAGTAGCAGACTTTTGATGTTGCTCAGCAGCAGGCTGGTAACTTCCCGCTCCTTCATCCGGTCAGCCATCCTCCCGACCTCAGCCTTCAGCCCAGCGGCAGTCACAGGCCTGATCCAGGTGAGCTCCTCTTGGCCTCCGCTTACAGGAGCCATTTTCTTTCTCTGCTGGTCTGGCATTTAGACTCTTCCTGCCAGCCGGCCAGCTTTTCTAGTCGCCATTTCTTCTTCCTCCGCCTTCCATGGCGGGCACCGCTTCGCGCTCTTTTCTTGGACAAGGGGGCGGGGCTTCTCTTCGCGCCCTTTCGTCTTGCACGCCCCCCTTCTTCCCGCTCTCAGCAGCGCTAATGGCGGCGGTTTCTCAGTAAAGTACACAGTCTGTCACATGGTTCTTCAGGCGCACAGTACCCGGTTAGACCGGGCACGAAATCCTGTCCGTGACGCCAAAAGTTGACTCGCCCACCCCAGGGCTATGGGACACCCGGTGCCGGGCCGGACTAGTCCGGTGGTAGTCAGTGGTGGCTGGGCCCGGCTCCGTGGCCCTGGTGGGTGTCAGTAGAATATGTGGCTTGCTTGTTAATGGTGGTGTTCGTGACACCACCTGTGGTATGCGGCTAATAAGCCGCCGCTGCTGTGTGAGGCCTCCGGGATGATGTGATGGCAGCTATGGTGGTACTGCTCCCCACAGGTGGAGCAATGCCCGGGGCACTGTTGGTGCTTGTGAATGTCTATGCAGCTGAAATAACAGAGACCACTTCAAGGGTGAAGTTCAAGTTCTTTACTCACAGTTCTTGTCACAGCTGTAGGGACCCTTGGACTGCTGGGACCACTGTCAGGGACCTCCGCCGTTTCTGGGTGATTCTGAGAGTGAAAGCCGGTGCCCTTCTCTTAGTGTCTCTTTCTTCTGCTGTCTTCCTTAGCCTTGCCTTTGTTAGGGTGGACCTGGCTTGGCCTCCACTACAGCCTCCAGACTGGGGGGTCACCTGTCGGCTGATTACCCCTTTTCTGAAGGTCTGCTATGGGTTCTGGCCCTGGGAGCTTACAACGTCCCTGGGCCTCGGTTTTTACTGTTTGGAGATTGTCTTTGCACTCCTCCAGTCTCTAGGGACCGTCCCCTGTCGCAGCTTAATCACTCCACCGATGTCAATGTGGAACAGGCCACCGCAGCCTGCAACTACCCGTGGCGCCTCTAGGCCCTCGCTTCGGTACCTATCAAGGGCTGCTCGTGGTACCTCCAGGACTACCCGTGGCCCTGCGACTCCTTCTGTCTCCTACGTGCTGTCACCTGGACCTCTGGGTCCCAGGGTCTTCACCAGGAAGCGTGTCTTTCAGTTCCTCTGCTCCTGGCTGACTTGGAGCTTTCTTTCCTTCTTTCTTTCTTTCCTTTCTTTCTCCTCCTTGCCTGCCTCCAGCAGGCCTCCTCCTCCCTCCTTTCTCTTTCACAGCTACATGCTGCTTCTCTCACTCCCTGAGGTAAACTGAAACTAACTTGACCTTCCTTTCTCTATCTGCTCTCTGGTGGCTCCTCCCACCTCCCCAGTTGCTAAGCTACCACCCTATGGGAGCAGGGATGGGTCTTACAGCCCCTCTCAGCATGCAGCATGGGAGGGTTGCCTGCCACTTTCCCTGGTCCTGTGTGTCCCTAGCAATGGGTGTAGTGTGGATTTACCAGGGGACCGGAGTTCACTCTCTTCCTCTCCCAGAATGGGGCATCACACCGCTTGATGGGGTGCAATGACCTGTGGCGACAGAAGCCTCAGGGGCGCCACACTGTCAAACAGGCAGATCTCACCAGCGACCAGCCACCAGCCAGCAGCGACTCGTGTCGCACTGAACATACCCGAGCACACTGCTGCTGTATCGAGTGGTCAATTTACATAGAGAATCCAAACTCAAGCACTGATTTGTTTTGTAAAGCCCGTGTTCAGTAGGAACACTGAACTTTACTGTTCAGGTTCACTTATCTCTAGTGGTGAGTTCTCCTTCAAGGAAGTCTTCAAACAGAGGCTGGACTGTCTGGGATGGTTTAGTGAATCCTGCATTGAGCAGGGGGATGGACATGATGACCCTGGAGGTTTCTTCCTAAAGGCCCCTTTACACACTGCAACATTGCTAGTGATATCGCTGTAACGTCACCGGTTTTGTGATGTAATAGCGACCTTACCAGCGACATTGCACTGTGTGGCACGCATCAGCGACCTGGCCCCCGCTGTGAGGTCGCTGATTGCTACAAGTTGTTCAGGACCATTTTTTGGTCCATTGTTTCCCGCTGTGCAGCATGCATGTCACGTCCCCACCAGATTCCGCTCCTGCGACTTCTGCTCTGATCGCCAGACGACGCCATGTTCCCACCATGGATAGTGCTGGTGATGGGAGAGGAGTCGGTGCCCGTGGCTCTGCGGAGCACAGGCTCCGCTCATCCACTAGGCTGGGTTTTCCTGGAACCTGCAGTACCACTGGCTGACTGTAGGTGGCGTGTCTTCCAGCTGATGTTGCCAACATTCACCTGCAGCCAATGGGAAGACACCACACCCTTCTTATTTCCCCTCCTGTCACATGACCACTGCCAGAGATAGTTCTGTACTCCTGGCTCATGTGCTGTTTGTATTGTGATTCCTGTGCGCTGACCTTTGCTTGTTGTTAACTACCCTCCTGCCTGTCGTTTTTGTACCCTGCTGCCAGTTCCGGATTTGACCTCTGCTTTGTCTCCTCACTACGCCCTTGCCTGCCGATTCTGTTCCTGTTTTGCATCTCCTGGTTTTTGACCCTGCCTGACGACCACGGACTACAGCCTGGCACAGATAGTGATCTCTGCGGCTCTGTGTAATTCCACATCCCTGTATAGGGGTTAAAGGGTTGCAGAGTTCTTGGGGTCCTGCTTTGTGAGTGGCTTTTCACTAGATTCCCCTTACAGCCAGTCTGAGTCTGTGGCTACACTCAGGAATTACAATGCATTGCTGTGTTTGACAGCGGTGACCAACGAGCACTGACTTTGTGTAAGCGGTGTACGCTGGTAACCAGGGTAAATATTGGATAACTAAGCAAAGCACTTTGCTTGGTTACCCGATATTTACCCTGGTTACCAGCGTACACTGCTTACAGGCTGCCGCTGCTGGCTCCCTGTACACGTAGCTAGGGTATACATCGGGTTACTAAGCAAAGCGCTTTGCTTAGTTAGTTAGTTGCTGGGTCGCGTCCTCTTCTACAGTCAATTTATAGATGACCTGCTTTTTATATGGTCTGGCATCCAGGAGGAAGCAAAAACATTTGTATGTACTCTCAATTCTAACCAGTGGACAATTTTTCTTGAAAAGTTCTTTAAATTGCCACAGTTAATTTGTTATCTCTGTACTCCAATGTCCATGAAAATTACTCTTTTTATTTTTAAAAATTATTTTAGGTTCTGAAAATAGTTGTGTCTCATAGTGGGTATAGACTAGGAGTTGAAAACTAATGTTAATTTTGAAAGATTTTGATTATCTAGGGTAGACGTGAGTGAGCTGACCGCTGTGAAAATTATAGACCATCAGCCTCTAATGTTGTTCCACAGCAATAGTTGTTATGCACACTATAGTGCTCATGTGGAAAAATAAAGAAAACTAAGGTCTAACTCAACACAGCTACACTTGAGCCACCTGGTTCTTGCACAAACTAGAGGTCCCAACTGCGCAGTCTCTAAAGGCCCCTGCACAGACTGAAACAACCTTAACCAGGTGATTTAAGATAAGCCATCAAGGGTATCACGTACCTCCTTAAGAATCCGAGGGAAGGTTCAGCATAAAAAATAAATTTAACCCAAATAGGTCACAATCTGACAGGGAATATCACTTGGCTGAAAGGCTTTAATTCAAAGCAGGGTCTTTAAAATATCACCAGATGGAAAGAAACGCTATCGGAAATTTTAAATAGTTACAACTGCCAGTTAATAAGGCAGGGCTGAAATGCAGGATAGAAAACACCTGCTGGTGGAAAAGGAATGACCACAAAGTAAAGATGATCAGAACCTGACAAAAGACTGAACTTCACTGTGGCTCATTAGAGAGGGAAAGAGATCACAGCACAGAGCATTGCTGGATCAAATCCTGAGGCATGACATCTGCCATCTCCTATCTCAGTTATGGGAAAATCTTCCCTGAATGCAGATTTTACTTCAGAATAATATAATAATAATGGTTGATAATGGTTGATCAATTCTGGCAGAGAAAGAAGCAAATTTGTCTGATAAAATATGTTACAAAGTTGATTAATTTCATGTCTACTATTGATTTATGAAATAAAACGTAAAATCTTAAAACAACTACTACTATTTAAGTACTAGACCTCACCAATGTGACTGTATTGCCATGTTTGATCAATTTAGATAAATTGATCACTGCAGTTAAATGATCTCTTATCAGCTGTACATAAGCCAATCAGTGGTCGTTTAATTGTCTATTCAGACAAGCCAACCAAATCTCTGTGAGCACAGAATAATCTATTCGGTGTACAATGAATTGTTAATAGTGGATCAATCATCCCTTTCCACAAGGCAATGTGCTGTGAAGTTGATGACTTTAATGCTGACTTGAAGGATCCAATCACCCGAAAAACAAATATTTTGCTTCTTCATCAGGTGCTTGCTGGTACGTTTACAATAGCCAATAATCAGTGGCCAATAGCCAATTGTGTTCTATCAATAGCTTGTTCCTGATTATTGGCTGGTCCACATGGGCCTTTAGGGGTGCTTCACACATAGCGAGATCGCTATCGAGATCGCTGCTGAGTCACGGTTTTGGTGACACAACAGTGACCTCATTAGCGATCTCACTCTGTGTGACACTGAGCAGCGATCTGGCCCCTGCTGTGAGATCGCTGCTCGTTACACACAGCTCTGCTTCATTTTTTTGACGTTGCTCTCCCGCTGTGAAGCACACATCGCTGTGTGTGATAGCGAGAGAGCAATGATCTGAATGTGCAGGGAGCAGGAGCCGGCTTCTGGCAGCCAGTGGTAAGCTGTAACTAAGGTAAATATCGGGTAACCAAGGGAAGCCTTTTCTTGGTTACCCGATATTTACATTAGTTACTAGCACCGCAGCTCTCACGCTGCCAGTGCCGGCTTCCTGCTCCCTGCACACGTAGCTGGACTACACATCGGGTAAATAAGCACAGAGGTTTGCTTATTAACTCGATGTGTACTGTGGCTAGGAGTGCAGGGAGCCAGCGCTAAGCGGTGTGCGCTGGTAAGAAAGGTAAATATCGGGTAACCAAGCCCTTGGTTACCCAATATTTACCTTAGTTACCAAGTGCAGCGTCGCTTCCACGCGTCGCTGCTGGCTGGGGGCTGGTCACTGGTCGTTGGTGAGATCTGCCTGATTGACAGCTCACCAGCGACCATGTTGCGATGCACCAGCGATCCTGACCAGGTCAGATCGCTGGTGGGATCACTGGAGCATCGCTAAAGTGTGACGGTACGCTTACATGTGAGATGTAGAGTTTTGTGTATTGTGGTGATAGTATCCTCTGACTCAATCACTTTCTCATCAGTGCGTCGTTATAGAGGAGATGATGTTACTTTTATCTGCAGTACAGGAGACAATATACATAATCGTGTTCCACTCATGTTTTCATCACTTGTCTACTGATGTGGTCACTAATAATTTCCTGTGTTTCTCTGGATGATTCATATCAGTTTTATCCCAAGACTTTCCTACACCTTCCACCTTTCCTTAGGCTAAGTTCACATTTCCGCTAAAATCTATCAGTCACAATCCGCTGCTCTTGTAAACAGCGGAATCCGTTTAGCGGATTCCGCTGCTCCCATAGACTTGTATGAGCAGCGGATTGTGACTGATGATGCTGCGTTGCACCCTCCGCCCGACTGATCAGTCGTGGAACGACTGACCGCCGGGCGGGGGGAACGCAGCATGTAACGTTTTTTGAGCAGCGAGATCCGTCGGATTTCGCTGCGCATGCTCTCTGGCTCCCTGCACACGTCACCAGCTTTGGTTGGTTACCCGATATTTACCCTGGTTACGGTGCAAGGAGCCAGCGCTAAGCGGTGTAGGCCCGTAACCAAGGTAAATATCGGGTAACCAAGGTAAACATCGGGTGCTTTGCTGTTACCCGATATTTAGGCTGGTTACGTGTGCAGGGAGGCCGACACTTCCCCGCTCGGTCCCGCCCCCTCCCGCACATGTATGTACACACACACACACACACCTGTCCCCAGCCATGCAGACAAGCACTGCCACTGACACCCTCGTCTGGCCCCGCCCCCTGCTCGGCTCCGCCCCCTCCCGCACTTTGCATGTGCACACACACACACATACATACATACATACATGCACATACACACACTCACTCACACATACACTCACCTGTCCCCAGCCATGCAGACCGCAGCACTTCTACTGACATCCTCAGCGCCTGGCCCCGCCCCCCGCTCGGCTCCGCCCCCTCCCGCACTTTGCATGTGCACACACATACATACATACATACATACATACATACATGCACATACACACACTCACTCACTCACAGATACACTCACCTGTCCCCAGCCATGCAGACCGCAGCACTTCCACTGACATCCTCAGCGCCTGGCCCCGCCCCCCGCTCGGCTCTGCCCCCGAACTCCGCCCCCCGCACACAACGGAATCCGACAAAGAATTCTGTTCTTTGTCATCCGTTGTACAGCGTTGAACAGCGCATCAGTCACATGCGTCAAGCGACGCATGTGACTGATACAAATCAACGGAAATATGAACTTAGCCTTAGCCTTTAACATGCTATTACAACAAAATAACCCTGCATAGCACTGGAGGCTTATGACATAATTGCCCTCAATCATTGGTCTTTATGTGGCTTCACTGCAGAAGGAAATGTCTTCTTTGGCCTGCCATAAAGCTGACCTTCCAGACGGTGCCCCAAGCCATAGTCAGAGACAGGGACGGTTGCATGGCATGTGCTGGCTTATTTCTGTATGAATACTTTCATTCAGCAGTTGTTTACTTTGGCATAACATTGAAGTTTCCTTCATGTGACTGAAATGATTTTATAGCTACTTGAACTTTTAGTAACTAGATAAGCCTCTCGTATGATTCATCGCGCTGTATGTACACCCAAGCCTATCAGGTAGGAATTTCCTATTTTCAATATTTTAATGATTTTGCTCAACAATATTATTTTTATTTCATGGTCCGAATGGTACAGGCTGTATACATCTTTGTGCACATTTTATTAATCTAGAAACATGCCATAGCATTAGTAGGAACCTGGTTTCTGGGATTAAATGCATAGATATAGAGATTGCATAAGTGAAGTTGCACATTGTATTACAATTCTTCTCTTACTTTTAACATCCTTCCACTCGATCTTGAGCCATTGCGTCTTGATGGATGAATGCTCTTTAGGAAGATCGATCTTGTGCGAGCCTAGATAGATCCACAAGGGTCTTTTTTGTTCTTACCTTGATAGAATCAAGCCATCGCGTTGTTGGTCTTCTTAGCATTGATCCTTCTATTTTTCCGACCATGATGTCCCTCTCTAGTGATTGCTCTCTTTGTATGATGTGTCCAAAGTAGGCAAGTTGTAGCTTGGTGATCCTTGCTTCGAGTGACATGTCTGGCTTGGTTTGTTCCAAAATTGATTTGTTTATTCTTTTTGCCATCCATGGTATTGATAACATCACATTTCAAAGGCATGGATTCTTCTTCTGTCTTGTTTCTTTATCACCCAGGATTCACATCCATATGTGACTACAGAAAAGACCAGACTGTATGTGAACCCATCTTTGGTATTGTAGTATATAGTGTAAATTTCCGCCTCCTATGAAGCCCAGCCTGTTGCAGAGCTTCACTGGAGTACCAAGATGGCAGCAACGAGGACCTTCAGCAGGCCTACTGCGGCCACGTAACCCACTGGTGCCCTGCGATTTCTTCACAGGGATCTGATGGTAGCAAGTGCGCTCATGATCTAGCAGTGATGTTATTTTAATGCTGCTGTCACAGATTGACATCTATGCCATGTGGCGGAAGCCCAGTTCCTGAACCCTCTCCACACTTGGTCACCCCAGAGTAGGATGTGCAATTATGCCCATATGCACAAAGGTGTCAGGTTTCAGGACTCTGTTTTTTCTGTTTATCCTTTTTGGGCTTTTTTTGCACTTTTCCAAAATGGTGTCCCCTACTTCATTCTTCTAAATTTGTTCTGTGTCCTCTTGCCTTTATAATCCCATTCCAGCCTCCAGTCCACTGCTTGAGTATTCTTCCCGGTTTCCTACGCCTAGTGGCATCTCAAGTTACTCCAGCAAATCCTATGTGAAACTCCTGTTGCTGCTCTTCAGAGGTTCTGCCACCTGCTGCCTCCAGCTGCTGATGGCTTGCCCCTGCTGTGGTTCTAGCCTGACCTGCCTTGCTGACACGTAAGCTGGCTTGCTTAATTAGCTGCTCTGTTGCTTCTGTCGCGGGCGGGGAGGAGGGTGCCGGCACCGCGCTCACCCCTCTGCTCGGGTCCGGCTGCTGCTGCTCAGTGGTGGCTCGAGCGGTGGGCCGGATCCCGGGGGTTCTCGAGCGGCACTCCTCGCCCGTGAGTGAAAAGGGGATTTTGTTGGGGAGATTGTCCATGACGCCACCCACGGTTGTGGTGATTTGTAGCACCACCGCTGCTCAATCTGGGGATCCCGGGAGTGGTGATGCGGAGCAGCCAGGTGTTGTGTTGCCCCTCCGTGGGTAGGGGTTAGTGATCCCGGGGCCCGGTGATGGGGTGGAAGGGTGCAGGGCCTGGTGGGCGCAGGGACGCGGGGGCAGCGCTGTGCCTTGCGGCACTGTGGTACTCACTCAGCCTGAGACGTTGACACAGTTTTACGGTAAACCACACGGCTGGAAAGACGGTTCCCACGGACGGCTGCACTTGCTCTCCCAGTAGGTAACGGTGATGTCCCTTTGACCTGCACCTAGATACGGTTGTTGGTAGCAATGGATTCCCACCGGTTACCCCACTCCTCGGCCTGGATATGAGCCAGAGGAGCCCACTTCTCTTGCCTGCAGACGCTGGCCCTGAGGAACTGGTGCCCTGGCGGTGGCGGTGTTCCTCACTAATGGTTGGACGGTTGTCTTCAATCGGGACTTGGTTGTTGGGGGATCGACGTCCCCTTCACTGACGGATTCGGCAAATTATGGCGACTCCTAGCCTTGCCGGGGTCCGAGAGGCCCCTGCCCTGGTGCTGACTGTCCTTCGTATACTGCTCCAGACCGCCGGGCCACTACTCGACCGCGGTCCTTCCAGCAACCTCCGAGCAGTCCCCCTCCAGACGTTCACCGCTGTTGCTGACCTTGCTGACCTGTCCTGCACTTAGCTGGACTCACTTCAGGCCTTTCTACGCTCCCTTTTGTTCCTTTTCTTCCTTGCTCCACTACTACTTCACTTTCACTTAGCTCCTTTACCACCTCCTTCTACTTCCACTCCCTTCTCTTAACTGCCTGGTTCTTCCCGCCTCCAGGGCTGTGTACTCCTCGGTGGGCGGAGCCAACCGCCTGGCCCACCCCCTGGTGTGAACATCAGCCCCTGGAGGAAGGCAACAAGGATTTTGGTAGCTTAGGTGTTCCTAACTGGGGTGTAGGGTGTGGTGGTGTAATGACCTGTGACCCCTGGCTTGCCCAGGGTGTCACATTCCCCCTTAGCAAAATGCAGACCGTCCGCGGGCTGCCCGTCCAACACCGGTTTTACTTTTCTGTAAAATGTAAAAATAACATGTAAAACATAACATCATCCCACAACGGGAGGCACATTTCTTAAACGTTACTAAACGGTTTTACTGGTACGGTTTCCGCCCTCTCCCACCCAAGCAACCTGGCCCTGATGCTGCCCCTAAAGCCCAGGCAGCACCCCTTGACCCACAGTCCAGCACCAGTTACCCGAGCGGGATCTGTCCTTCCCCTCCAGAGGGTAGCCACCGGTTCCTTTGGTGGCTGGGCCCCAGCCTGCTCTGCTGAGGGCCCTCCCTCCAACCTGCCTCTCCGGAGGCGGCAACTGCGGAAACGGTACTGTAAAACAACATATTTACAAGCCACTTAACGTTTGTGGTTGCCCTGCAAGTTCACGGGCTTGTCCATGGATAGTTCCCATGCTAGCTTTTTAAACGGTCCCCACGGGGACAACGGTGCCGGCTCCAGCCGGTTCAATCACAAAGAATCAGGTGAAGTACTCGGTTATCATTTGGCTTATCATTCTCAAAACTTTTCAACACTTTTAAACAAACTCAAAGGTGGTCCCAACGGGGACTGGACAACGGTGCTCCGCTGCCCTACTCCAGGCCTTCAGCTTCATCCGAGGGAGGGGGTGCAGGACTCACTCTGCTCTCCTGGCTGCCCCGCAGTTTGGCATCTAGGGCAAACCACCCCCTCTCTCCGCAGTGTCGGGTGTACTGAACAATGTCTCCCGGCATCAGGTTGCGGCCGGGATGCTCCTCAGGCAGGTGGGCATTCACATCCCGCCGGGCTACAAACACTTCGGCCTCCAGGCCCGGTTCATAGATAAACCCGTAGCCCCGGCGGACATCAAACCGCCTCACCTGCCCCTCGTACAGCGGACCCGGAACGTGGCCTGGCGGAGATTCTCCTTTTCCCGGATAGCTCGGGCCACCAGCTCGGCCTTCTTCCTCTCCCTCTCTCCGATCTCCAGGCCCAGCGGTACCGGCTCCCTGTCCCAATACGGCGCTGCTGCGAGCTCCGGCGTACGGGTCGGGCCCCGCGGGACATCCTGGACGTTGCCCACTGTCAGGAATCTGGGCGGCGTGTCCCGCGGTGTCTTGGCCTTGGGCGCTGCCTTACAGCAACAACCCGGCGCTACCTCAGCCGAGGTGTGGGGGATGGGCACAGGGGCTTTCCGCGGCTTGGCCTTCGGCTCGGAGCGGGTCATCGGCTCCAACTCGGGGAACTTCTCAGGGGCTGCCTCCGGTGCAGACTTCGGGGCCTTCCACGGCAACACCTCCGGCTTGCTACGGGCTCCGGCTACAGGTCGGCCCGCCGGGGCGGGCATGCTGGGTATCGCTACCGGTTGCGGTGGCAGCGGGCCTAGTGGCGGGGTCACGGCCTCCGAGACGGGTGGCGAAGAGGGCAGCGGAGGGAGAGGGCTTGGACCGGGTCCCTCAGCCGCAGCGACCGGTCCCTCGGGGACATAGGGGCGTGGGTCACTCACCCTCCCTTCCTCCGCCTCCTCCTCGCGTCTCCGCACGGTGGCTATAACGTCCGCCATGTCGGTCTCCCACTCCTCCAAGAGGAGCTGCATCTTGACCTGCAGCCTTAGGTGGAGCTGTGCGGTCCGGATTTCCACCCACGCTGCGGTTCCCGGCGCGGGGGCCACGGTGTTTCGGGACGGCATCCACATAGCGACTTCTTCTTCCAGGAACGGAGTGACTGCAGAGTCCTGGCGTCCCTGCTTTTATAGTTGCGGTTACATGCCATCAGCCACCATCGCGTCCCCCTTAGCTTCTTCCCGGCCACTCCTCTATTGGGGCGGAGTTTTGGCCTTCGCGCCTCTGCTACTCGAGAAGACGCTCGAGCGGGAACTTTTCGCGCCAAAGATGGCGACTTCTGGAAATTTTCAGCCGGATACCTCCGGCGGTTACAAGGCGCACCTCTACCCAACGGCAGAGCGGTAAGATCCTGTTCGTGACGCCAAGTTGTCGCGGGCGGGGAGGAGGGTGCCGGCACCGCGCTCACCCCTCTGCTCGGGTCCGGCTGCTGTTGCTCAGTGGTGGCTCGAGCGGTGGGCTGGATCCCGGGGGTTCTCGAGCGGCACTCCTCGCCCGTGAGTGAAAAGGGGATTTTGTTGGGGAGATTGTCCATGACGCCACCCACGGTTGTGGTGATTTGTAGCACCACCGCTGCTCAATCTGGGGATCCCGGGAGTGGTGATGCGGAGCAGCCAGGTGTTGTGTTGCCCCTCCGTGGGTAGGGGTTGGTGATCCCGGGGCCCGGTGATGGGGTGGAAGGGTGCAGGGCCTGGTGGGCGCAGGGACGCGGGGGCAGCGCTGTGCCTTGCGGTACTGTGGTACTCACTCAGCCTGAGACGTTGACACAGTACGGTAAACCACACGGCTGGAAAGACGGTTCCCACGGACGGCTGCACTTGCTCTCCCAGTAGGTAACGGTGATGTCCCTTTGACCTGCGCCTAGATACGGTTGTTGGTAGCGATGGATTCCCACCGGTTACCCCACTCCTCGGCCTGGATATGAGCCGGAGGAGCCCACTTCTCTTGCCCGCAGACGCTGGCCCTGAGGAACTGGTGCCCTGGCGGTGTTCCTCACTAATGGTTGGACGGTTGTCTTCAATCGGGACTTGGTTGTTGGGGGATCGACGTCCCCTTCACTGACGGATTCGGCAAATTATGGCGACTCCTAGCCTTGCCGGGGTCCGAGAGGCCCCTGCCCTGGTGCTGACTGTCCTTCGTATACTGCTCCAGACCGCCAGGCCACTACTTGACCGCGGTCCTTCCAGCAACCTCCGAGCAGTCCCCCTCCAGACGTTCACCGCTGTTGCTGACCTTGCTGACCTGTCCTGCACTTAGCTGGACTCACTTCAGGCCTTTCTACGCTCCCTTTTGTTCCTTTTCTTCCTTGCTCCACTACTACTTCACTTTCACTTAGCTCCTTTACCACCTCCTTCTACTTCCACTCCCTTCTCTTAACTGCCTGGTTCTTCCCGCCTCCAGGGCTGTGTACTCCTCGGTGGGCGGAGCCAACCGCCTGGCCCACCCTCTGGTGTGAACATCAGCCCCTGGAGGAAGGCAACAAGGATTTTGGTAGCTTAGGTGTTCCTAACTGGGGTGTAGGGTGTGGTGGTGTAATGACCTGTGACCCCTGGCTTGCCGTAGCAGAGCACGGGACTGTTCTGGACACTAGAAACTGCTCTGCATTTGTTTTCTGAACATTGTATACTGCTCTGCATCTTTCTTCGGACTTTCAGAGACTTCCTTCTGGAGCTTCAAAGCTAAATCACATTATCATGTGATGTTTTCAAGAGACTTTCCTTAAAGGCTTCATTTGACATTTTCACTGTGTTTATGGACTTCATTATTTTTCCTCTGCACTTGTTTGCTAATCACCGTGTGTTACAATACAAACTTTATCACCTATAAACCGTGTTCAGTTATGTCACGCAAAGAGATTTCTGAGTTATCCATTATAATTATTACAGACAGTGACACAGTATGTAGTATTGGGGAAGAGTCACATCAGAAAGTGACTGGTGATTTCAATTCTCACTAAAACTTGTGGTCTCAACATGGTTTTCCTGAGTAATTAACACCTGACTCCAGAGGATTGTGGCAGCGGACGCTCCATCTTCTTCCTACAGGTGCTATTTACTCACCAAGGGATTATTTGAGCATTAAAATATATTTTTAGACAATATTAACACTAGAAGTCCCAGAAATTTTAAGCTCCCCCCCCTGAAGGCCTGAAAGAGGGTCAAATGACCCTTAGTCCAAACTGAATAGAACTAGAAACTAAATGGCTAAACTCAATGGAAAACAACAACCTCCTGTGGTGCGACAGTAATGGCCTTAATTACAGAACAAAAGACGGTGATTATAGGATGTTAGCTAAAATCCTTCAGGTCATTCGATCCGTCTCTGGGTTCCAAAGGTAGAAATGTTAATGACCCCTCTCTGGGACTTCTAGTGTTAACTGGGTTGTTTACAGGTTTGTAGCTGTAGATACATTACTCTAGTTAAGTTTTTGCCCCTTTTATTCTTTACGTTCATATTCCCCAATATATGAAGTACATGTGTTAATGCAGGTGTCCGCCATATTTGTTCAGCTTATCTTTTACTGAATTCTCATTTCCGCAACTGAACAAATAATTACATATTACAGTGACAACTGGCAAGGACGCATCTATCATTGAATTATCACTGTACATAATGCATCTGTCATAACAATAGCTCTAAGGAGAAATTGCGGTTAATTGTTAAAAATGGCTTCCCAGATGCTTTCACCTGCAAAAGCTGGAGTCACACCTCTGAACCCCTCCAGGCGTTGTACCCAATGCCAACAACGCACTGCACGTTCTGTGTGGGGTGACATCTGATCCTTTCATGCTCTACCCACTCCCACAGAAATAATACAAACTTCACGAGTGAAACAAACAGACGTTTATGGGACCCCGCTGACAGATGACTCAATGTTTGCTCAGCAAAGTTGCTCAGCCTGTGTTCCTGCAGGTTTGCTGTTACCTGGAATTGTACGAGTTCTAGCTTGCACCATACAGCTCGTCCATTTGACACTTGAGCTGCACCCACCTTATCAGCCCGGTATTACTATATAGCCGGTTACCAGCTGTCCTTCATACACTTTAGATAACTTTCAGCCGATCGGTCGGCAGCCATCTCACCCAACTGTCCCATACAAGAATGCTCTTGTGTTTTCTATGAAAGAGTCACTGAGATCTCACCACATCTCTGGTGGTGGTTATCTGTTGGAGAACAAAAGGATCAGCAATCTGAAATCAGACACACCAGATCCTTATCTCCCCAGAAGATCATCTTATGGCCACCAAATGCTGACTGTCAATACCGGCAGGTTCACCTGACTGACTGTCAATACCGGAAGGTTCAGCCAACGTCTGTCTAATATGTATGAGGGCTTTAACACTTGACAGCCATCGACACCTAAAAATTCAACATGGATTGTAAATGCAAGTACAGTAATATGCCAATATGCAATCAATGTTTGTACCAAGAAAACCAGGTTTTCAATTGTGCAGGTTTATACTGTTAATAGCCAATAATACCCGATCAGTGGGGGTCTGACTTTAGGCATCGCTGACATTCAGCTGTCTGAAGGGACCACAACACTACGCCAGTCCTGCAGGCTTTTCTACTGTGTTCATCTGATCTGCATACTGTCTGTTTAGTAGTGCTAGGTATAGCAAACTTGATCAATATAAAGGGAACTTTTAACGTGGAAAAATGCTATTAACTTGCAGATATGGGGTTAATCTGCAGGTTAATAGCACTCTGAACCTGCCCGGCACAGCACATTAAACGCCGCTGCCAGGAGGAAATGAACTTTAATCCTCCCAGCAGCGTTCCGGTTTCAGTCATGGAGGCGGTGTCAGTGCGGGTTCAGTCACCTCTCAGAGCTGCGGCTGTAACCGCGCCCCCGTACTGATTGACGCCACTCATCATTAGATCCAGCTGTCAGTCAGTGTGGGAGGTGCTGTTACAGCCATCGCTCTCCATACACAGAGCGGTAACTGAACCTGCACTGGTGCTTCCCCCATGACTGAAACAAGAACACTGCTGGGGGGATTAAAGTTCATTTCCTCCCGTCAGCGGGGTTTAATGAGTAGGCACCGGGCAGGTTCAGAATGCTATTAACCTGCAGATTAAACCCATATAGTAATTTAAATGCCCCAGAATTCTGCCAGAATGAACCCCCAAAACAGTCACATATCCAAGTACCACGTTTATAATGTGTTTTCCACTTTTTTTCAAACTCACTTAACAAATGGGAGTGACTTGTCTAGAAACTATGGTGGATAAAATGTGACATGTCACTAATTGGTGATGTGAACCTTAGGCGGGCTTTACACATTGCGACATCGCTACCGATATATCGTTGGGGTCACGTCGTTAGTGATGCACATCCGGCGCCGGTAGCGACATCGCAATGTGTAAATCCTAGGTGCGATGATCAACGAGCGCAAAAGCGTAAAAAATCGCTGATCTGTGCCACGTCGTTCATTTCTATAATGTCGTTACTGCTGCAGATACGATGATGTTTCTCGTTCCTGCAGCACCACACATCGCTGTGTGTGAAACCGCAAGAACATCTCCTTACCTGCGTCCACCGACAATGCGGAAGGAAGGAGGTGGGCGGGATGTTATGTCCCGTTCATCTCCGCCCCTCTGCTTCTATTGGCCGGCCACTTATTGACATCGCGGTGACGACGCTGTGACGCCGAACGCACCTCCCCCTTGAAGGAGGGATTGTTTGGCGGTCACAGCGATGTCGCCGACCAGAAATGTGCGTGTGACGCTGCTGTATAATGTTCGCTACGGCAGCAAGTGTCGCGGGCGGGGAGGAGGGTGTCAGCACACCGCGCTCACCCCTTCTGCTCGGGTCCGGCAGCTGCTCCTGGTGGCTCGAGCTGTGGGCCGGATCCCGGGGTTTCTCAAGCGACACTCCTCGCCCGTGAGTGAAAGGGGGTGTTTGTTGGGTGTGGGGATTGTTGTAGTTCGTGACGCCACCCACGGTTGTGGTGATTGCACCACCGCTGCTCAGTGTGGGGGTCCCGGGGATGGTGATGCGGAGCAGCCAGGTGTTGTGTTGCCCCTCCGTGGGTAGGGGCTGGTGATCCCGGGGCCCGGTGATGAGATGTGAAGTGTAGGGCCTGGAGGGCGCAGGGACGCGGGGGCAGCGCTGTGCCTTGCGGCACTATGGTACTCACTCAGCCTTACACACGGACACAGTTTGTACGGTAAACCAACGGCTGGTAGGACGGTCCCACAGACGGCTGCACCTGCACTCCCGGTAGGTGACGGTGATGTCCCTCTTCCTTGCACCTGTGTTGACTGATGGTAGCGGTGGATTCTCTCCGGTTACCCGCTCCCCGACTGCAATCTGGGCCGGAGGAGCTCTACACTTTGCCCGCAGGCGCTGGCCCTGAGAAACTGGTGGCGGTGGCGGTGTCTCTCCAATACGGGTTGGGCTGTTGCCTTCAATCGGGACTTGGTTGTTGGGGGATCTGTGTCCCCGTCACTGACGGATTTGGCAAATCTGGCGACTCCTAGGCTTGCCGGGGTCCGAGAGGCCCCTGCCCTGGTGCTGACTGTCCTTCGGAACACTGCTCCAGACCACCGGGCACACAGCCAACGGGGTCCTTCCAGGAACTTCCAAACGGTCCCCCTCCAGACAGTCACCGCCGTTGCTGACCTTGCTGTTCTGGCCCTCACAAAGCTGGACCCTTCAGGCTGTCTTTCTCTTCTGTCACTTTACTTGCTTTTTCTCCTTTTCTACTTTCACGTTCACTTAACTCCTAAACTGAACTCTCCTCTTTACTCTTGCCCTGCCTGGGCTCGACTTCACTCCTTCCACTTCCTCCTCCCTGACAGAACTCTGTTGTTTACTCAAGCTCGTCCCTGAGCTATCTGCCTGGTTTCTTCCTGCCTCCAGTGTTGTGAGCTCCTCGGTGGGCGGAGCCAACCGCCTGGCCCACCCCCTGGTGTGCATCATCAACCTCTGGAGGAAGGCAACAAGGATTTGTGGTTAGCTGTGATGTGCCTACCTGGAGTGTGGGGTGTGGTGGTGTTGTGACCTGTGACCCCTGGCTTGCCCAGGGCGACACATTAGCACCAGATATCGCATGTGCGACGGGGGCGGGTGCTATCGCGCTCGACATCGCTAGCAATTGCTAGCGATGTCGCAGCATGTAAAGCCCGCCTTACACTACATTGTAACTGACTTCTACAGTATATCCAGCACCAGTCGCTCCATCCTCCTCCTTCCTCCCTGTTCTTTTGCAATTTGAAGTGCACTTCTGACATTCCCCACTTCCTAATAGACAGATCACTTAAACTTACAGAGTATTCAGGTAGTTTATATCCACGCTGCTTCAATTAAAAACAAAATAAACAAACACCCTGCAGTAATTAAGTACGTAGTAATAGTACGTCTACATAACAGAAGGCACTGTTAGTGGACACTATTATGATCAAAAGAGAGTAAAAGCCATCCCACTGCGACAAGGTGACCCCAATTAATATGGTCCCTAACTCTTGTAGTTCACCTTTCTACATTCCGGCATGCTTCAAAATAGTCCAGAAGTGCCTTTACTTATTTTCCAAAATAGACAGGTGTAGAGCCTGACCCAGACCGACTGTTTAAACACCTGCCTGTGGAAAGTTACATAGACTAAATGCACACCCCAAAAAGGGGGAGCCATGATCCTATATGCAAAAGGTATAACAAACTAAAGCAAGACCAAAGAATTTAGCCTGAACACATGTTGGTATAAATGCAATGTGTAGGTACATATTCAGAGTGTTATTTACATGTACAATTAATATTTATTCATTTATTTATTTACTTACTGCAGGGTATTTGTTCATTTCCTTTTAAGGCTGGACTCACACGAACGTATAAAAAAACGGTCCCATTCTCGTTTGCGAGAGTAGGACGATTTTTTCACACTTGTCATCAGTGTTCTCTCAGTGTGCTGTCAGTATGCTGTCCGTGTGCAATCCGTTTTTTACTCAGCAGCTATTAGTCATTTACAGTCAATTACAGGAACATTTACAGTGTTCTATGCTACATGATAGAATTGTATCCATAAAAACGGATGTCACTAGGATGGTCCGTGTGCCGTCCATGTGACGTCCATTTTTTTCTTGCACCCATAGACTTGTATTGGCGATTCTCGGCCGTTTTACGCATGAATACGCAGCATGCTGCCGCTTTTCTCGCATCCAGAATCTGGATGCGAGAAAAGCTGACCAACAGCTCGCACTCATAGAATAACATTGGTCCGAGTGTAATGCGAGAATTTCTCGCATTGCTCTCATCCGTTTTTGTCGCTCGTGTGAGCGTACCCTTATCCTCGGTTTTGTCTGTTATGGCGACAGTGTGAATGTGCACCTAGAGATTTCACTTATGCCAACATGTGCTCATTTCTTTGGTTTTGTTTCCATGGATTGCTTAGGCTAGTTTCACACATTCAGCATTTCGCCAGATTGCTGGATCCGGCATACTCCAGTACAGTGTAATACAGTACAATGGCATCGCGGCACCTCAGGTCACATGCTGTCATGTGACCAGAACATGTGAGCGGAGCTTGCCGCAATGCCATTGTATAGTATTAACACTGTACTGGAGTATGCCGGTCTGGCGCCCCTAGACTATCAGGCCGTCACAAGGTTTTGCACAATCTGCCCTCCCGTGCAATATCCACCTCCTTCTTGGTTATGGGTCCCCAAATACATGGTGTTGCCTACATCAGCTAATCAAAATCCTAGGTACACTCTGCCCCACACCCACCAGACACACCAGGGGACGGCCTGAGTGGAATAGGGTCGCCCACTTGGGGGGTTGGTGAGGGGAGGTCAGGAGTGTCAGGAGTGGAGAGTTGAACTTGAGAAGTGAAGGAGAGAGGAGGTCAGGAGCCAGGCTCCTAGGAAGCTATCTAGGTGGCAGACGATGGTCTGGGCCTAGAGAAGCTGGACCCCCGGTCGCAGGGGATCGTGGCAAGGGACATGGAACTGTCAAGGAAGACAGCCGTGGGCCTTGCACCATCACCGGGCTGGGATCAAGGCACGACGGGGTACGTGGACCCTAGGTCAGGGAGTAGCTTCAGGCAACCTGACAATTTAAGCGACGAGAACGAAGCCTTCAAGATCCGCTCTCCACCCGCTCCAAAATCAGGGTACTAGCGCAACGAGGGGGATAGGACTTTCCACCCAAACGGTCCAGAAAATCCCAAGCGTGAACCCTGAGAGCAAGCTCCCACACTTAGCCATAGTGGGGAGCGGGACCCGGCAAGTTCCATACTACTGGGACCAGCAGAGAAGTAAACTTAGTGCCAGAAGGCAGGTCACGGTGTCATGGGAGGAATTTGGGTTGAAGACTGCTAATGGAGTCCTTATTTGGGATATCCAGAGACGGTGCCGTATTAGCTGTATACCAGTGCCGAAATATCCATGTATCAGACAGTGAACACACTGACATGCTCTCCTTGAGCTAGCATCACCAACTGAGCTCGTGTATTCTATTGTTCACGCATTAAACACATCACTTCAGCCTGAAAGATATTTTCAAAAACCTTTCCATTTGCTCACACATACTGATAAAGAATAATTAGGGGAGAGTGCGTATGGGTAGCATTGGGAGAATGCATGAGATCATACATCATCCCAAATAGTACACTTTGAAGACGACAATGAGATTCTGTAGAAATAATACATGGGAGTATGGGATCACCCGCCTCATCCTACAAATACTACATTCCTTCTCCTGTGAATTTTACTGATAAGGCTTCCAATTAACTTAATGAATATCTCCTTTGTTCATTTATACTTTGGCTAACTTTTTCAATATACAGCTTAGAATTATACTATGGGTCCATGCGATGGCTACATAGACAGACCGATAATTATGCTTCTACATCTACATTTTGATTATTTATATACACAGATATTCTTATTACATTTCAACAAACAAGATATTGCTCAGTGCCACCTCCACAACGGATCACCAGGCAGCACCATTAGGGATGGGACCCCAACTAGCTCCCCTCAGCAGCAGCGGTATACAGAACTTTGGTTTATCCAGTTGTCCGTGTCAGCTTAATGGACTGAGTGAGTACGCAAGTGACCCTCTTCACTCCCCACGGCACTCCCCAATCACAATCACTGAGTCCCGGGGCATCCCCCCTACCTGTGGAGGTTCTAACACCTGGCTGCCCCATTCAATCACCCCCGGGTACTCCCAACTGCAGCAGTGGTACTCCAAATTACCACATACCTCGGGTGGCGTCATGAACTCTAACATGATCCCCTGTAAATACCCCCTTCATTTGAGTGGCCGCACAACCCCCGGGTCCGGAGACCCCTCGAGCCACCGTGGATCCGGATCCGAGCAGCCCAGCTGCTGGCACGGGGGTGGCACACCGGATCCAGCAATCCAAAGAAATGCTGAATGTGTGAAACTAGCATTACCTGGTCTGCAGCCCCTTTCACACATCAGTTTTTTTGCATCAGTCGCAATCTGTCGAAATGTGAAAAAAACGGATCCAGCACTGGATCCGTTTTTTTCACATTGACTTGTATTAGCAACGGATTGTGACGGATGGCCTCACGTTTCATCCGTCGTACCATGGATCCGTCAAAAATTGTCTGTGTGGCCGACGGAAGCAATGTCCACAGCCACGTTTTTTGTGAACGTCAAAAAAACGGACAACGACGGATCCTTCGCCGTTCGTTTTTTTTTTAGAATGGAAGCCTATGTGCGCAGGGTCCATAAAATGACGGATTCCGGTGACAGACTCTGTTTTTTGTAACTGAGCAAGCCCAGAACGGGTAAAAACCACTGTTGGGCTGGTACGACGGATCCGGTTTTTTACAGGATCCGTCACATCAGTTGTACCACAATCTGTGACGGATCCATTGCATCAGTCACAAAACGGATTGTGACTGATGGGAAAAAAACTGATGTGTGAAAGATAATGTCCTTCAATTCTGTTATAACAGAGGTGCACAACATTTTTTGGTGCAAATGCCACATCACCATACTGATCCAATCCTAAGGGCCTCAAAAATTTGAAAGAGGTACTTACATAAATACATCACCAGAAACATTAACAGTACATTAATATATCACCAGAAGCAAGTATTGAGTACTTGAACAGGATTTTGAGAGTTTCTGCTCCAAAAAAAGCAGTGTGAACATACACTAACTTAAACTGAGTTTCTGGAGCAAAAACTCACCAAATCCTCCTCATAGTCTCAGATCTTGAAATTTTGAGGATTTTTAAGTTTATCATAGCCATGAAGCACCTTATTTATTGCGACGTGTACAAAAGCAGAACCACCATTAGCACATGTATGAGGCACCAGTATCCCGTCAGTGCATGACCGCAGTGCAAAAATCAACAGCACATAAGTATCTCCTATACTGCACCTCCCTGTACTTCTGGCATCAAATACCCCACCCCCCACAATGTCCATTTCCATAAAGTCAACCCCACAGTGCCCCTCTCCTTAATCTCCCCCATAATATCCCTCTCTGTAATGTCCCCTACACACTGCATCTCTCTGCAATATCCCCCCACACAATGCCCCTCTCCCCACTGCCCTCTCCATAATATCTCCCCCACACACTTCCCCCCACACAGTGTGCCATTGGACTGGGCTCACTCTGGAGGGGCATGACTAAGCAACTACCTTGTCTTTGCTAGAGCCTCATCTTCACTGTTAGGTTAGGTTTGTGCTGGAAACTAGTCATCAGGTACCATTCCAGGGGAACTCTCTGCACTGTAGCAGCTGTACCCAGGGGTCAGGGATGCAGGTATGGACTCAGGTGCAGGCCGGATGGCTGGAACAGACTGGGTTGGTATATACTGAATGGCTGGTTGAGATTGGACAGCTGGAACAGGCGGATGGCAAGTATTGAGTGGACGGCAAGTACTTGAAGGATGGCTAGTATAGACTGGACAGCTGGAACAGAATGGACAGGTGGTACAGACAGGATGGCTGGAACAGACTGGACTAAAGGATTAGGCAGGAACATAGGTATAGGTTATCTGGCACAGGATAAGGGCTCAGATTATGGGCACAGGATATGGGACCTGACAACTAGCAACCATGCATCAACAGAATGAACCCGAATTGGGAGGATGCCTTAAATACCCAGTGCCTCTCAGCCATAGGCAAAAAGGCACTTCTGACTTAGGGCACGCTGGCCCATTAAGAGCAGGAAGGAGCGTGCTCATGCCCTAAGCATGCTCCCGGAAGACCCGTGCGGTGTGCGCAGGCCCCGGGAGCAGGAGGCAGGAAGTAAAGTGTTCTCCCAGACAGAAGCCACCACTGAGCAGTCAGTAAAGTGAGTGTGACACGCCCACCAGGGCCGCGGGGCACTCAGAATCGGGCCGGTTCCGTTCAGGAGGTCACAGCAGCAGGGCCCATCTCCGTGACCCTGGCGGTGTCATTTTAAATGGGTGATATATTTACAGAGGGGAATGAGTCGTGACACCATCTGTGGTATTCGGCAACGTATAGCCGACGCTGCTGGATGGGACCACTGGGGCCGATGGTGACACAGCTAAGATGGTACAGCTCCCCACAGGTGGAGCTGGGCCCCAGGGCAGCCGTAGGCAGTCTTTAGCAGATGAAGTGCTTTGAATAGCGCTGGGCTGGTTGCGCAGACTCCAGGACACAGCGGGATGCAGTCATTAGCTTTTTACTCACAGTTGGCAGTTCCAGGTTATCACGGCCGGCTGGTCAAACACCGCACTTGGAATGCTGATTTCTGCGGTAACGGGATCCAGCCAATCCCCAGGTAATTCGGAGGCACATAATTGATGTCCCTTTCTGTGTCCCTTTCCTGGTCATCTTCCTGCGCTGGCTTCGCCCTCCTGCTCTGCGCTTCACACACAGTGCCCCGAGCCAGTGTCCACGAGCCTTGCTTGGGAGGCTCCTCTGCCCTGTCCCCTAGCCCTCTGTGGTCACCTTTTCAGCGGATTTGTGTGTGGCTGCGGCTTCGGCACATAAGGTACCTCAGCCTCCGGTTTGCTAGCTGAGAATGGTTGATCTCCACTAGCCTAGGTGCCGGTTCCCCTTTGTGGCCTAGTCCCTCCACACCGGTGCGTCGGCTGTGGATGCGAGCTCCACGGGTAGATCTTTCACTGCCCGTGACTCTGGGATCCCTTCTTCCTCTCCTACTCCCTCCTAGTCCTGGGACGAGCTCCACCGGCTCCAATCCTCAGGACCTCTCTCTTCCTTCTATCGTTTGCCTTCTCTCTCTTCGTTGTTTTATCTCCTTCTCCTGTCTAGTTCCACCCACTAACTAAGCCCCACCTTCAGACTGGCTCCGGTGCTGTGCTCTCCCTTAGGAGCAATTTTGCCCTAACCCTGGCCTGAAGTGGTGTGTCTATGCTATGACTTTGTGGATAGCGGCCTGTGCCCCCTCCTTACCAAGGAATGGGTTACCACACCTCTGGCTGAGGTGCAGTAACTCTGTTGCGACTGGACCCTGCCGGGAGGAGGAAGCGGGACAACGCGAGAACACTGGTGCCATTACACCCTCTCCATATTATTTCCCTACACAGCCCCTCTCTATAATGTTGACTCAAACTGCATCTCTTAATAATGCCCCCACCTCACATTGATTCTCCTTAAAATATCCCCTCACACTGCCTTCTACAAAATATTCTCACACACTGCTTCTCTTCACACTGTCCCCTTTCACAATCCCCCCTTATTAACACCTATAATGTTCATAATTGCCCCATAATATCTTCCATAGCTCCATCATATTCCCCATTGTTAATAATGTCCCCCCCAACTCCATTATGTCTCCCATTGCTCCTTAATATCCCCTGTAGCTAAATCATATCTCCACAGATTCATAATATCCCCCACAGCTTCACAATGTCCCCCACTGCTCCACAATATCCTCCACAGATCGATAATATGCTCCAAAGCTCCATTATGTCCTCTGGAACATAACACCAATCCTGAAACACATTTCAACCTTGGCTCCTCCTGGAGAACTTACCAGTCCCTGCTGCGTCATCTGTGGCCCAGGACTAGCAGCAGTGTGATAAGGGTAGAAGTGTGCTGACCTCATCACCCTGCTTTATGTCGGGGCAGGGGCCTACAGAGCTTCTCTTCTCTGTGCTCCTTTGCCCCTGTCCTGGCGCCACAGTGTTCTAAAAGACGCAAATATATTTAAATATAGGAATAAGGGCGTTGGCATATCCCGGTTCCAATGGGCCAAATCAAACCCTGGCCATATGTTATACAGGACTGTGCTATATAATTGGGGACTAGTTCTATATTGCTCCCCAGTTCTGCCTTAGATCATGGTGACAAACCTACCTCTGCTACATCACTGGGTGCTCTGCTATATTGCTACCGTACTAGATCTACTTTGGATTCGGCAACAAAATTCTGTTCTTCTATAACACAAAGTCAACTCTACTGTTGGACCAGCTTGGCCTTAGACTCCATGACAAGCTCAGCTTTGCTACACTGCTGAGACAATTCTGCTTCAAAAGTTCCTTGTCACTAAAACTCAACTCTGCTTCATCAGATTCTGAGATTCTAGTTTACTCCTCCTGTTACCACAGCTTCTGATGTTCCATCTGGATCTTCCTTCTAACCAACGTCATCTGTTTGTGTTGCCTAATGACTGATCATTGGGACCAAGGATATTGTAGACCCATCTCTCCAGATGAGACATACCACAAATTAATGTACGGTTTAAAGAATCACTGGAATTTGTTACGTTCTTGTGCATACATTTCTTAGTTATGGCGTGAGCCTTAGTACATAAGCACAGGGAACAGTCAGTAATAAAATAACAAGACTGTTTTGTAGGAGAAAGGTATGGCATATTCGTCATAGATGTCCTAGAGATGAAGACCGATAAGACGTCTAACAAGACCTGACTCGTCGGTGATCCACATATTTCTGATGTGTGTTTTTTTTATATAATGCATCTCTGTGCAGGACATTTCTGATCATTCCTCCAGTCATGTTCCACCTATCTTATTTTTATTATTTGATTATTTGCAGAGTAGAAAGGAAAAAAGCAGAAAATAGAAATAACAAAATGTCTGTAGGAAGTTCGAACATTTTTTTTTTGGGTATAAGAAAGGTGTCAATGAGGAAACATACAGTAGCTGCCAAAAGTTTAACATTTTTTTTAAAAAAGCGTTATTACTTCTGTGTGGTTGTTGTTATACCATTTCCCTGGTGATTTTAGTAAATGATTGTCAGATCCAGGTATGAAAATTGTGTTTGGCATTGTTTTATCCCTTTATGTGTTAGTTTTCCACATATGCAGGGCCAAATGATTTGCATATTTTGTCATGGGTAGCCTAATTTTGCCTAAAAATTTTTTTTTGCTTCTTTGTGTATTTTCGCATTTTGTATCTATGTTTATATGTATGTGTATAACTGTTTTTTCAATATACAGTATATAAATAATGGGTATATGTTTTTAGGGGTGTTTTTTGTTTAGTTATATATGGGTCTAGTTTCCAAAATGGGTCACTTGTAGGGGTTACTTAGGAACCAAAAGTTTGGACACACCTTCTCATTCAAAGAGTTTTCTTCATTTTCATGACCCTAAAAATTGTAGATTCATATTGAAGGCATCAAAACTATGAATGCAAACATGTGGAATGAAATACTTAAAAAAGTGTGAAACAACTGAAAATATGTCTTATATTCTAGGTTCTTCAAAGTAGCCACCTTTTGCTTTGATTACTGCTTTGCACACTCTTGGCATTCTCTTCATGAGCTTCAAGAGGTAGTCACCGGAAATGGTTTTCCAACAGTCTTGAAAGAGTGCCCAGAGATGTTTAGCACTTGTTGGCCCTATTGCCTTCACTCTGCGGTCCAGCTCACCCCAAACCATCTCGACTGGGTTCAGGTCTGGTGACTGTGGAGGCCAGGTCATCTGGCGTAGCACCCCATCACTCTCCTTCTTAGTAAAATAGCCCTTACACAGCCTGGAGGTGTGTTTGGGGTCATTGTCCTGTTGAAAAATAAATGATGGTCCAACTAAACGCAAACCGGATGGAATAGCACGCCGCTGCAAGATGCTATGGTAGGCATGCTGGTTCTGTATGCCTTCAATTTTGAATAAATCCCCAACAGTGTCACCAGCAAAGCCCCCCCACACCATCACACCTCCTCCTCCATGCTTCACGGTGGGAACCAGGCATGTGGAGTCCATCCATTTCACCTTTTCTACAAAGACACAGTGGTTGGATCCAAAGATCTCAAATTTGGACTCATCAGACCAAAGCACAGATTTCCACTGGTCTAATGTCCATTCCTTGTGTTCTTTAACCCAAGCAAGTCTCTTCTGCTTGTTGCCTGTCCTTAGCAGTGGTTTCCTGGCAGCTATTTTACCATGAAGGCTGCTGCACAAAGTCTCCTCTTAACAGTTCTGCTAGAGATGAGAAAGTGTGTCCAAACGTTTGGTCTGTACTGTATATACACTCATATTCTGCATTGCATTTTTAGTACAGTATATTTGGTTCTCTTTAAAAACTCTAATTCTATTTTAGTCTTTGTTCATTAAACCTATGTGTCATTCATGACTTTATAGTTATACAGATCAAAGGCTGGGGGCACCAGATCACTTCTCCTCCCTCTGTAAACAGGTAATTGAAACAGGTTATCTGATGAAGAGCAGACATGGAGTGTGTATAGTAATTAACAGGTAGCTATCAATGTTGGATAATCATTTAGGCCAGCAGATCTGTCCTGTACACTGGCACATAGTGTGTTAAATGTAGGAGTGTCCATGCTTTCACTTTGTGTAGCCCTTCTGACTGCTGAGACCCACACCCCGCAAACAAGACCCTCCCATGTCCGATTAACCACTCCGAGACCAAATTAGCCAAAATACAAACTTTATTAGGAGAGCTTTATCAAAATTAAACAACTCTCATCTTTTATTGTGGATGGAGGTCGGTCACAGCACAATTAACCATTATTAATCAATACTTTCAAACGAAACTTTGTGCCAGGCCGGACTTCCGGCGCACTTTAGCTTTCGTAACCGAACAACTGTTTGGCTCAAAACCGCTGTGACTTGAAAAGATTAACCAAAAGATAGGGAGGGAGGGTGGGACAGCAGCGTCCGGATCTCACAAGGTGAGGAGAGACCGGAACCAGGAAGAGGGGGAATATTTATAGGGGAAAGAGTGGGATCATGGGAACATTCCCATTGGATAACACCCCTGGAAGGGGGAGGAGGGAGAATCGGACATGAGAGGGAACTTAATCCCTTACTACCAGGGCACAGCAGTCAGGGTGCATTCAGTAAAACACTGACATGCCCTATAGACTGCTGAGACCCACACCCCGCAAACAAGACCCTCCCATGTCCGATTAACCACTCCGAGACCAAATTAACCAAAATACAAACTTTATTAGGAGAGCTTTATCAAAATTAAACAACTCTCATCTTTTATTGTGGATGGAGGTCGGTCACAGCACAATTAACCATTATTAATCAATACTTTCAAATGAAACTTTGTGCCAGGCCGGACTTCTGGCGCACTTTAGCTTTCGTAACCGAACAACTGTTTGGCTCAAAACCGCCACGGAGGAGCAGAGGCCCTAGACTGTGCTCCGACCCCCACCCATAAAGAACAAAGCCTGCTCAATACCATCTTGCGGCGGGAACCGAGGTCATTTCACCCGGCATGAATGACGAGGACCACTGGAGTTAAGGCAGACCTGGCAATCTCCACAACTTCAGGTATAACTTGAGCCCATATGAGACCCCTGATGCCTCTCCAATTCACCTCGAAGCCACGAAAGCCAAATATAGGAGTGGCCCAGTAACCAAATTACAGACTTAGCCGCGCCTAAAAGGAAAAAACTGTTAGTGACACGTATACAATAAGGTAAACCTGTTTAAGTAATTGATTAAAGAAGCAATAATACCGGACTAATACATTTCGCAAAACATGCAGAAAACCACCGGCCTATGCATTGGGCAATCCCACCCAAGCGGCCTCAGTCGCCGCCCCTATCCAAAGGAGTGAGTACCAAACTCGCTGGCGGGTAGACCCAGAAACGTCAAACATTTACTAAAAACCGCTAAGAATTGGAATCTCGTCAGAGGGGAACTGTCTTCATGGACTAGAATGAAGAGTTACCATGGCGCAAAGTGATGTAGTTACGGATCAGTCTAACAGGGCACGCTGGGCCAGGAATAAAAACAAAAATAACCAGCAGCCATTCCCGGTTTGATCAGTCTTAGATTGCCGAATTCTTATCCTTAAACCCCCATTACCCGATGTGATGTCGTCGTGCCGAAGGCCCCCGTGGGTGCCTCCGGCAGGAGAAAGCAACTCACCAATGCGCAATGCGCCAAAAAGGCTATAGCAAAAGAAGCAGAGAAAAGAGCAGACTCGAAAGGAGGCCGATGATAGTAGGAAGAAGGCTAAAAGAAACCGGCCTTCTGCGCTCCCTTCTAGGCTGCCCCCTGCCCCACGCCTTAACTGCTTGTTGGACTATAAAAAATTTAGTAATGTCCAACCAACCTCGTAGTTTGAAATGGAAAGCAAGCCCCGGCAGATAGTTCAGGTGATACAGGTACTGGCAGGTAACATCCAATCTGGCAGAATCAAATGTAGAAACCGTGTAATTTGCTGCGAAAAAACTAACCATTCCGCCCATGCCTTACCGTAAGCCAGCCGGGGCCCCTGAAGACGTCACCAACGGCAACAGCTGCATTCCAACAGATCCCATATGCTGTGTGGGCACGATATTCCCTCTGTTTGGGCGCAAGGACAGAGCTGTCGGAACTTCTGAAATTGAAAACGGGAAAGTGAGTCGGCGATAGTGTTGCACCTGCCAGGCACATGGCGAGCCCGGAACCAAATATTGAGCTCAAAACTTGAAGCACAAAAATTTAAGTAATTTTGTAACTGGCAAAGAGGATGAAGTCAGGTGATTTATCACGTACACCACCCTCATGTTGTCAGTCCAGAATCAAATCCGTTTATTTCTGAAGGGCGGGCACGAGATGGCGACCGCTGTCACAATGGGGAATAAATCGAGGCGAGTTAGATTGGACACGAGACCATTGGCGTGCCAAGATTGGGGCCAATGCTCAGCACACCATTGAACACCGAAATAACACCAAAACCCAACGATCCAGATGTGTCGGAAAAGAGTGATAGCTCTTCATTGGGGGCAAAGTTATCCTAGAAACAAGTTTGTCTATTGTACCTGGATACAAAATCGTTCCAAATTAACAAATCAGCCCCTAGGCGGGATGTAATCCTGGTACGGAGATGGGGAAGCCAAACGCCTTTTGTAACCAGTGATAACCTCCGGGAAAAACTCGACCCATTGGCATGACGAGACAGGCAATACTAGAAGGGCCAAGAAAGATTGCATCTGATGGAAGGTCACTCTACGGACCGAACAAAAACCCCATGATCAGTGAGCGCAGCTTCAATACCTTGTCATCTGGGAGACGAAAAAACCATCGCATTTGAATCTATCTCAATACCAAGAAAAGAAAGGACCGGCAAAGGACCGACTGTTTTTCCCCTTTGCAACGGGACACCAAATCTTGACATCAAGCTGCAAAACGTATGTAATAGAAAGTGGAAGTGAGTGGAATCTTGGGGGCCTACAAAAAGAAGTCATCAAGATAATGAGTAACGGATTGAGAACCGGATTCAACTTGTACAACCCATTCCAAAAAAAAGAACTAAATAGCGCAAAATAGGAACAAGAGATTGAGCATCCCATAGGAAGGCACGTATCGTAGTCATAACAACCGTCTGCAAAACATCCCAACAACTGGTAGCAATCAGGGTGGACTGGGAAGAGGCGAAAAGCCGACACAATATCTGACTTGGCCATCAGCGCCCCCCCGCTTGCCGAACTAAACCCATAGCTTTGTCAAAAGAAACCTACGTCACTGACGTGTCCAATTCAAGTATACCATCGTTGACGGATGAACCTCTCGGGTGAGACAGGTGATGAATTAGACGGAATTTTCCTGTTTCCTTCTTAGGAATGACCCCAAACGGAGACACCCGAAAGTTGTAAAAAGGTATCACCTTAAAGGGTCCCTTAAACCTGCCTTTATCTAACTCGCTGTTTAGTTTATCAAGCAAAACCTCATGGAGTTCCGTTGCTGACTTTAGGTTCCGGACAAAAACGGGTTGTCTGTTAAGGTTAAAAAGGGGGTAAAGAATCCAAAAGTGAAGCCGAAGTGCAGCTGAGCTGCCGCCTCTTTATTGAGGTACCGATCGAGCCACAGCCCCGTCTCTGATACGCTCACTGGTGTCTCGATTTTCAGGTGAATTTGACGACTTTGTTGGGAGCATTTTTCTGCTGCATGGGGGCCTCCGCAGGTAGAGCATTCAAGCTTATATCTGCAGAGACCAAAGAATCGGCAGTGCCGCTGGGTCTACGCACGGCCACTGAACTGGAACCGGACGAGCTGCCAGGGGCCGCGACATGAAAGGGGACTTTAGGAGTCATCATGAAGCGCAACCAGGAGTCCGTAGCTTTAACAAGTCAACATATATAAAAAGCTCAGGACAACAGTCAGGATGTTTCTGACCCATGCACACCCTAATACGAAAAGGCTTGCAGCCAATTATTAATAGTTTTTGCAACCCTGGGGTTTTGTTTTGTTTTTTTAAAGGCCGTTCAGCAGAACCCTCTCCTTGTCTACAGTAAATTGATCAGTGGAAACAAGCAACCAAATGTCTATATAATCATTTGCCCAAAATATTTTTTTTTTTAATTTTATTTTTTACAGTCTCTGGGTCAAAGTGAGAGTCTAAGGGGGGGGGATACTGCAAAAGAATGTATCCTTATGTATATCAGCCCTAGGAGGGGGCTCGTATCTCTTTTCAGGTTGATTTCAGAGTAATAAAGGGTTAACCAGAATTTTTTTTTTTTTTTCACTCGGGGTATTTAAATGGGCCAACAGAGCTTTTAATGACATAGCTGTAGTATCGGCACCTCCCCAAGCCGGAGAATAATTGTACTCACCGACCGCTGGAGCATCCGTGGGATTCACCGATATATGTTGAGCCGCTACCGATCCGGCGGCATGTGGTTGAACCACATAGGGTTCGGCATCTCTCTGGCGGCACGATCTGCGACGAGAGTGCCTGCTGGATGTCCTGGAGTCGTCGGATGAATCAGCCGTGGTTGATGGCGAACGCCATCCTGATGACCGAGACCGACGGCTTCTGCGAGAGGATGTGGACCGTCGCTCAGAATAGGCAGAGCGGCGATCGCGATCCCTACTGGATCGCCTGCGTCTATATAGGCTACGGGAATGTGAGGAGTCAGAGGAGTCGGAGGCAGCGGAGCGGTGTCCGCGCCCAGGCGTCACCTACCATGGGCCGTGCTTCCAGCACCCGCTGCATCGTGGACAGGGAGGACCCGGGGTAGGTTCTGCAGCTCCGGGGGCAAGGCCGACACTGTATGTGATGCGTGAGGCAAGGCTATCCCCTCTGGTGCCGCTGGGGGGCAATGCCAGCACCTGCGGAGCAACAGGATGCAAAGCCATCCCAACAGTAGCTGCAGGAGCAGCAAGCGGCAAAGCCATCACCGCAGCTGCTGCAGGAGCCATAGCCATCACTGTTGCCACCGCAGGGGGCAAAGTCATTCCCCCACTCATGTCTATGTGTTGAAGAGACAACTGGGGAGATAACATTGTAGTTGAGGGAGCAGCTGCCCCCACCCTGCCTGCTTCTCCATTAGTGCATTGTGGCAGGGGAGGTAAGAGTAGATAATTGCATCCTACTAGCAAACTCCTCTGCTGAGGAGGATCTGCAGCTATTATTTCCTCCCATGGCTGTGTGTGGGGACGCTATTACAGGTGGAGTGTTGGGCTGAAGCAGCAAGGATGGGGTTAAGCCTTGCTTCCAGAGCGCAGTGATTTGATTTATTAATTACAGCGGCGCCGCTTTGCCTGTAGGACAGGAGAGGCTTGCGGCCGCCGCGCGTGGTACTGTGGTCGGGCGTGTGGGCGTTACTGAGCGTGGGAACGTGCACGGCGCGCACGTGATTCGCAGGCACGTGGGGCGCACGCCCGCCCCGCGCTCGTGCGCAGTGTGTGACTCAGATGCTCTGGCGGGCGGCTTAGACAAGCAGGCCGCCTGCCGGCCGGATTTTGCGTCTGAGCCTCAGGAGGAGGGGAACGCTGCTCACCTATAATAGCAGCAAGCCACGCGTCACCCTCCTTCCTGATCCTGTCCCTGACAGCCTTGTCCAGCATGTCAGCCATCTCTCACCGGGAACGACAGCAGCGTCCGGATCTCACAAGGTGAGGAGAGACCGGAACCAGGAAGAGGGGGAATATTTATAGGGGAAAGAGTGGGATCATGGGAACATTCCCATTGGATAACACCCCTGGAAGGGGGAGGAGGGAGAATCGGACATGAGAGGGAACTTAACCCCTTACTACCAGGGCACAGCAGTCAGGGTGCATTCAGTAAAACACTGACATGCCCTATAATCTGTACATAGGCGTGGCGCCCCAGGGCGTCAGGCCCCACAGGGTATTACAACACTTTTCAGGGGTAATCTATCCCGGGTTAGGAGGGGGTTAACTGCCGGTGCCTTCACAAAACACACACATACAATAGTAAGGTGCTTAGTCACAGGGGGTTGGACTAGGGCAGACTGGATAGTAGATAGCCATCAGGAAGCATGGGACTTTCCCAGTCGCTAGGACAACCACTGGGGGTGGGCACAACATTGGGTAAAAAGAGGCGCAACCAACACACTTACAGCAGAACCTTCCTGGGCAGAGCTTGGGATAACATCTAGCACTGACAACAGGAGTTAGTGTTTCTCTCTCTTCGTGAATCCGTAGCTTGGAGCAGGAGGCTCAGCCCAGGTTCCGGATAGCAACCGAGGGACACTTCACTAAAAGACTTTTACGAGCACCGGCGGTGACCGCCGACTAACTGTGATCGGCTGGAGCCCATCGTGGAAGAGATCGGTACTCTGTGGCCGCGCCTGAACTACTTGTGAGTAAAAGACCTGGAACCTCTGCATCAACGGGGACTACTCCCACCCCCATCATCCTCACTGGGGTAAGCCCACTCGCTCCGCCTGTGGGGAGAGACACCATTTCGGCTGCACCCAACATCTTCCCCGGTGAAAGACCCTGCAGCGGCGGCCCCATCCCTGGCCGCTTACCACAGGTGGCGTCACGATCATCTAGTAGACTTTCCTAACCGTCACTACTACCCCCATCCTCCATCCTGCCTCCCTACCACCCTCCAATTCTCCATTCTGTGTGCCTCGGGGCAACAGAACCGAGCCAGGCCACCCCGTGACAACGCAGAGGATCTGCACCCCCGACCCGGCAATGAGTAGGTTAAAACACCTGCCCCATGGGGCGCTACATAGGCAGGACAAGATAAAACAATATTTTAATTTTTTTTTTAATTTTTATTCCTATTTCTACAGAATCCATGGATATATCCATGTTTAGAGACCATATTGCATCAATTGGTGAAATTGCAAATGTTTTGCGAGCTGGCAACCCACCTGAGCACAATATCTCCCCAAATTATGGATCTATCATATTCATGTGTGGTAAGTACTGAATGTTGGAAGGATGTTCAGTAAGATGATGGCTATATTGTTTGTTTAGGAGGTTCCTGGGGAAAATATAAGAGCAGAAATGAGGGCAACACTTGATGAAAATCTAATCAGCCATCCTCCTCTTACCTCAGCCAAGAGAGCAGCGAGGAATCTGATAAGACCCTTTATAACATCTTATCTAAGAAATATCATTTTCAGACCCCAGGAGAAGCAACAAGTATTGCAGATCTCTCCATATTTCCCGAGCGTTCTTCTCCACCAGAAGCTCTCATGGGTCCAATTTGTTAGGCCGAAAACACACTTCCGCATAAAAAACGTACGTGTCTCACATTCCGTTTTTCGGGTCCGTGTTCCGTTTTTTTTGGGGCGTTTGTCCGATACGTGTGACATCCGTGCGATGGCGTATGCTTGTGGAATGTCGGTGTATGTGTTCGTGAAATGTCCATGTGAAATGTCCGTGTGTGTGGTAAAATGTCGTTTGATACATGTCGGCAGACAGCAGACAGAGTTGCATGATGAGAATGAACTCGGGTGAACTTCACCCGACTTCATCCTTATACCGCGGTTCTGTCTGTGTCGCGTACTGTTTAGCGGTCACCCGTGAAGGACTCACCAGTGACCGCTAATCCCCTGAGTGACTGCAGTGAGCAGCGCGCTTAGTGCTGCCGTCACTCAGGTTACCCGCTGGATCCTCCACGAGACCGCACCTCACCTGTGACTTCATCGCTGTCACTCGGGCGACTTGCTGTCACAGTTGGAGGATCCAGCGGTGGCCGCGAGTAACCTGAGTGACAGCTCAGCTGATCCCGCTACTCACCTCAGTTGCTGCGGGGAGGTGACAGGAGCGGCGGTGTTCTTCTGCAGCTTCTGTCACCTTCATGTAGCAGAGCTGGAAGCGACGCGGGACCTCCGTGGTTTACGCCGGACATGGATGGGTATTTGGGGCATAATAAATTGGTAATTTGTTATTGTTTTTTATTTCAAATAAAGGCTTTTTTCGTTGTGTGTGTTTATTTACTTTAACTTGCAGGTTAATCATTGGGGGTGTCTCATAGACGCCTGCAATGATTAATCTTGGACTTATTGGCAGCTATGGGCTGCCATTAACTCCTTATTACCCCGATTGCCAACGCACCAGGGCAAAAAGGGAAGAGCCGGGTAGAGTCCCAGAACTGTCGCATCTATTGTATGCAGCATTTCTGGGCAGCTGCTGGCTGATATTGTTAGGCTGGGGGGCTCCCCATAACGTGGGGCTCCCCATCCTGAGAATACCAGCCTTCAGCCGTATGGCTTTATCTTGGCTGGTTTAAAAATGGGGGGGGACCGCACGCCGTTTTTTTAAATTAACCCCTTCACGACCGCGGGCAGTAAAATTACGTCCTATTTTAACGTGACTTAACGACCAGGGACGTAATTTTACTGCCTAAACTTCATTTGATTGCCGTGGCCATAGCAACGGCTTTCAAATGATGTCCCCTGCTGTTTCTTACAGCAGGGGACCTTTGCTTGACCCCAGGGGGGGTGGCATCGCCACCCCCTATCGACGATCGATGTGATTGGCTGTTCAAATCGGAACCGCCAACCACATCGATCGCACTAATTTCGGCAAAAATAATGCCCGAATTAGTGCGATCCTGTGAGATCCAGCTATGAGATGCCGCAGCTGCTGCAGCATATCATAGGTGGACCTCAAACATGCCGCCCCCAGCCCCTGCAGCACTGATTGGAGCGATCGTGCTATGACGCGCAATCGCTCCAATCAGTGTGCAGTGGGGCGGTCTGATCTGGCGGTGGCCGCCCTCCCCAGGCCTGTACTGCTCTGGGGACCCTCCCCCAACATGGCTGCAGCGTGGAGTGGCTGGTACTTTTGGTACCACGCCACCGCTGCTGCCGCCGCAGACGCCGCGTCTGCTGTCACCGCGCCAGCTCCAAAGGTAAGTATTGCGCTCCGGCGATGGCCCCTGCGCGCTCCCGTGAAGGCCCCTGCGCGCTCCCGTGAAGGCCCCTGCCCGTGCCCCCCCAGATCTGCCCCCCTACGCCCCGATCTGCCCCCCTACGCCCCGATCTGCCCCCCGGCATCCCGATCTGCTCCCCACGCGCTCTGCCTGCCTCCTCTGTCATCTGCTTCCAAGGTTCCTTCCTTCTGCTTTTGCTTCTCCGCCCCCTCTGCTCTCCCTCTAACCCCCCCCCATCTGCCCCCCCTCTGCCCCCCCCTCTCCCCATCCCCCCCTGCCCCCCCCCCGACGTCCTCTTACCTGCCTTCACGGGTCGTCCGAGGTCTTCACTGGCCCGATCACATCTGCCTCCATCGCTGGGTCCTTCTGCTGATCTGTCCAACGTCCTGCCTGCTGCTGGTGTAAAGCTGTCTATCTCACTGCCTTCTTGTTCCTCTGCAACTCTTCTGGTCAGTGATCCTCTTGGTACTGTGAGTATAACTTTTTTTTTTTTTTTTTTCTTGTATCCTGTCCATTTTTACACCTCATCCGTCCGTGCGTCCCGCCAAGCGCTGATCAGGGATGCAGATAACGGATCTGCATCCGTGGTCAGTTTTTGGCATGACTTTTTTCCGTATTCGCGACGCTTTTTGTATCGCGTCCGTCCGTGCGTCCCGCCGAGCGCTGATCAGGGATGCAGATAACGGATCGGCATCCCTGCTCAATTTTTGGCGTGACTTTTTTCCGTATTCGCGACGCTTTTTGTATCGCGTCCGACCGTGCGTCCCGCCGAGCGCTGATCAGGGATGCAGATAACGGATCGGCATCCCTGCTCAATTTTTGGCGTGACTTTTTTCCGTATTCGCGACGCTTTTTGTATCGCATCCGTCCGTGCGTCCCGCCGAGCGCTGATCAGGGATGCAGATAACGGATCGGCATCCCTGCTCAATTTTTGGCGTGACTTTTTTTTTCCGTATCCCCGACGCTTTTTTTATCGCATCCGACCGTGCGTCCTGCAGCGGCCGATCAGTGCACTGCGTCTGTGCGTTTGAAAAGTCAAATGGCGCTCCTTCTCTTCTGAGCCCCGCCATGCGCTCAAACAATTACTTTCCACCACATATGAGGTATCTGCGTACTCAGGAGAAAATGCACAATACGTTTTATGGTGCATTTTTTCCTGATAGCCTTGTGAAAAAAAAAGCTACCTAGTTGAAGCAACCGTTTTGTGGTAAAAAAAATTTTTTTCTTTTCACGGCTCAACGCTATAAACTTCTGTGAAGCCCCCAGGTGTTCAAAGTGCTCACCAAACATCTAGAAAAATTATTTGAGGGCTCTAGTTTCCAAAATGGTGTCACTTGTGGGGGAGCTCCACTGTTTAGGCACCATAGGGGGTCTCCAAACGTGACATGGCGTCCGCTAATGATTCCAACCAATTTTGCTGTCAAATGGCGCTCCTTCTCTTCTGAGCCCCACCATGCGCCCAAACAATTACTTTCCACCACATATGATGTATCTGCGTACTCAGGAGAAAATGCACAATACATTTTATGGTGCATTTTTTCCTGTTACCCTTGTGAAAAAAAAAGCTACCTAATTGAAGCAACCGTTTTGTGGTAAAAAAAATTTTTTTTCTTTTCACGGCTCAACGCTATAAACTTCTGTGAAGCCCCCAGGTGTTCAAAGTGCTCACCAAACATCTAGAAAAATTATTTGAGGGCTCTAGTTTCCAAAATGGGGTCACTTGTGGGGGAGCTCCATTGTTTAGGCACCTCAGGGGGTCTTCAAACCTGACATGGCGTCCGCTAATGAGTGCAGCTAATTTTGCATTTAAATGGCGCTCCTTGCCTTCCGAGCACTGCCGTGTGTCCAAACATTTGATTTCCACCACATATGAGGTATCTGCGTACTCAGGAGAAAATGGACAATACATTTTATGTTGCATTTTTTCCCAATACCCTTGTGAAAAAAAAAGCTACCTAGTTGAAGCAACAGTTTTGTGGTAAAAAAAATTTTTTTTCTTTTCACGGCTCAACGTTATGAACTTCTGTGAAGCCCCCAGGTGTTCAAAGTGCTCACCAAACATCTAGAAAAAATATTTGAGGGCTCTAGTTTCCAAAATGGGGTCACTTGTGGGGGAGCTCCATTGTTTAGGCACCTCAGGGGGTCTTCAAACCCGACATGGCGTCCGCTAATTAGTGCAGCTAATTTTGCATTTAAATGGCGCTCCTTGCCTTCCGAGCACTGCCGTGTGTCCAAACATTTGATTTCCACCACATATGAGGTATCTGCGTACTCAGGAGAAAATGGACAATACATTTTATGTTGCATTTTTTCCCGATACCCTTGTGAAAAAAAAAGCTACCTAGTTGAAGCAACAGTTTTGTGGTAAAAAAAAAATTTTTTTCTTTTCACGGCTCAACGTTATAAACTTCTGTGAAGCCCCCAGGTGTTCAAAGTGCTCATCAAACATCTAGAAAAAATATTTGAGGGCTCTAGTTTCCAAAATGGGGTCACTTGTGGGGGAGCTCCATTGTTTAGGCACCTCAGGGGGTCTTCAAACCCGACATGGCGTCCGCTAATTAGTGCAGCTAATTTTGCGTTCAAAAATTCAAATGGCGCTCCTTGCATTCCGAGCACTGCCGTGTGTCCAAACATTTGATTTCCACCACATATGAGGTATCTGCGTACTCAGGAGAAAATGGACAATATATTTTATGTTGCATTTTTTCCCAATACCCTTGTGAAAAAAAAGCTACCTAGTTGAAGCAACAGTTTTGTGGTAAAAAAAAATTTTTTTCTTTTCACGGCTCAACGTTATAAACTTCTGTGAAGCCCCCAGGTGTTCAAAGTGCTCATCAAACATCTAGAAAAAATATTTGAGGGCTCTAGTTTCCAAAATGGGGTCACTTGTGGGGGAGCTCCATTGTTTAGGCACCTCAGGGGGTCTTCAAACCCGACATGGCGTCCGCTAATTAGTGCAGCTAATTTTGCGTTCAAAAATTCAAATGGCGCTCCTTGCATTCCAAGCACTGCCGTGTGTCCAAACATTTGATTTCCACCACATATGAGGTATCTGCGTACTCAGGAGAAAATGGACAATATATTTTATGTTGCATTTTTTCCCAATACCCTTGTGAAAAAAAAAGCTACCTAGTTGAAGCAACAGTTTTGTGGTAAAAAAATTTTTTTTTCTTTTCACGGCTCAACGTTATAAACTTCTGTGAAGCCCCCAGGTGTTCAAAGTGCTCATCAAACATCTAGAAAAAATATTTGAGGGCTCTAGTTTCCAAAATGGGGTCACTTGTGGGGGAGCTCCATTGTTTAGGCACCTCAGGGGGTCTTCAAACCCGACATGGCGTCCGCTAATGAGTGCAGCTAATTTTGCGTTCAAAAATTCAAATGGCGCTCCTTCCCTTCCGAGCTCCGCTGTGCACCCAAACAATTGATTTTTACCACATATGGGGTATCGGCGTACTCAGGAGAAAATGCACAATAAATTGTAGGGTGCACTTTCTCTTTTCTCCCTTGTGAAAATGAAAATTTTATGGCTAAAGTAACATTTTTGTGTTAAAAAGTAAAATTTTCATTTTTTCCTTCCACATTGCTTTGGTTCCTGTGAAGCACCTAAAGGGTTAATAAACTTTTTGGATGTGGTTTTGAGCAGAGTGAGGGGTGCAGTTTTTAGAATGGGGTCACTTTTGGGTATTTTCTGTCACCTCGGCCTCTCAAAGTCACCTCAAATGTGATGTGGTCCCTAAAAAAAATTATTTTCTAAATTTTGTTGGAAAAATGAGAAATTGCTGATGAACTTTGACCCCTTCTAACTTCCTAACGAAAAAAAAATTTGTTTCGAAAATTGCGCTGATGTAAAGTAGACAAGTGGGAAATGTTATTTAGTAACTATTTTGTGTGACATATTTCTCAGATTTATGGGCATAAATTTTCAAAGTTTGAAAATTGCGAAATTTTCAAAATTTTCGCCAAATTTCCTAAATTTTCACAAATAAACGCAAAAAATATCGGCCTAAATTTACCACTGACATGAAGTACAATATGTCACGAAAAAACAATGTCAGAATCGCCAGGATCCGTTGAAGCGTCCCAGAGTTATAACCTGTCAAAGTGACACTGGTCAGAATTGCAAAAAATGGCCCGGTCATTAGGGTGTTTTAGTGGCCGGGGGTGAAGGGGTTAATTATTTATTTATTTCACTGCACAGTATAGACCCGCCCACCGGCTTCTGGGATTGGGTGCAGTGAGACAGCTGTCACTCAGCGTGGGTGGCGTGTTTGACTGCAACCAATCATAGGCGCCTGTGGGCGGGGGAAGCAGGGAATACGAGATTAATTAATGAGCGGCCGGCATTTTCAAATGAATTGAAGCCGCGTATTTTCAGCACAGCTGTTCCTCACCGCGCTGGTGATCGGGGATTGGTAAGTATGAGCCGGGTGAAGAAAAAGACTGAGCGCCAATGTAAGTATGACTGAGAACAGCAGAAATAAAGGTAAGTAGACTGACTTTAATAAAAAAAATAAAAAAAAAATAGATTGCTCGTTTAAAAACGCACACGGACGAAATGTGCTGAACACGGACATACTCCGTGTGCGGTTGGTGCAGGCACGGACCCATAGACTAAAGCAGGTCTGTGCCTGCGTGCTGCCGGCCAAAAACGGACATGTCGTCCTTGTAGAAAACCGCACACACGTACTTACCACACGGACACACGTTCCGTGTGATTTTACGTGTGAGTGCCATCACCCATAGAATAACATGTGTCTCCGGTACGTGCAAAAACGTAACAAACACGTACCGGAGGCACGGATGTGTGTTGCGGGCCTTAGAGATATCGGTATTTTATCCCTTTTATTTTATACTGTTTTGCCTGTGTGTATGTCTTTTTATTATCCCAACTTTTGAAACCTGTACTTTTTTTGTATATTTAATCTATAATTTACTAATTGTGCTCCTTGCTTCTCTAAACGTATCCACAAGCCCTGAAGAAGGCGAGAATAGCTGTAGACATACAAAGATATTATCTGAGTAAAGCAATAAATTCTGACTTTATATTCTCCATTATTTTACTGGCAAATTACAATTCATGATTATCAGGTCTATGTCTATCACAGTATTACAGTACACTAAATACATATTGTTGACCTTAACAGACTATAATGGCAGATATGGAGATTTACATATGGGCATTTACATGCCGTCAAGTCTGCAGTGCTCTTCCTACAATGTAATTCACTATCTGCAAAGCAACATTGCTAACCAACCACTCATGTACCATGTGGCCCTAAATACAGTCATGGCCGAAAGTGTCAGCACCCGCAAAATTGTTCCAGAAAATGAAGTATTTCTCTCAGGAAATGATTGCAATTATACATATTGTGTTGTACACTTGTTTATTTCTTTGTTTGTATTGGAACAACACACACAGAAAAAAACTGAGAAAAAAAGCAAATTGGACATCATTTCACAAAACAACTCTACAAATGGGCTTCACAAAATTGTTGGCACTCTCAAATTAATATTTGGTTGCTCACCCATTGGAACAAATAACTGCAATCAATCGCTTCATATAACCATTAACAAGCTTCTTACAACTCTCACCTGAAATTTTGGACCACTCTTCTTTTGCAAACTTCTCCAGGTCTCTCATATTTGAAGGCGCCTTCTATCAACAGCAATTTTATGATCTGTTCACAGGTGTTCAATAGGATTGAGCCAAATTCATTGTTGCCACTTGTTTCCATTAATTTCTGGGGGCTTCTTGAAGTATATCTGGGGACATTATCCTTCTGGAAGACTCATGACCTAAAACGCAAACACAGCTGTCTGACACTGGTCACTACATTGCGACCCAAAATCCTTTGGTACTCATCAGATTTCATGATGCCTTGCACACTGTCAAGGCACCGAGTGCCAGAGGCAGCAAAACAACCTCAAAACATCTGTGAACCTCCACCATATTTGACTGTAGGTACTGTGTTCTTTTCTTTGTTGAATCCCATTCCATTTTCGATAAACAGTAGAATGATGTGCTTTACCAAAAAGTTCTATCTTTGTCTCATCTTTTTACAAGATGCTTCCCAGAAGGATTTTGGCTTACTCATAAACATTTTGGCACACTACAGTCTAGCTTTTTTATGCCTCTGTGTCAGCAGTAGGGTCCTCCTCTGTCTTCTGCCATAGTGTTTCATTTCATTTAAATGGCAATGGATAGTTTGTGCTGACACTGATGGATCCTGAACATGCAGGACAGTTTGAATTTCTTTGGAACTTGATTGGGATTGCTTATCCATCATCCAGACTATAATGCATTGCAACCTTTTATTGATTTTTCTCTGCCATCCACATTAAGTGAGATTAGCTAAACTGGTCTGGGATGTACACTTCTTGATTATATTGAGCACCGTGGACAAAGGAACATCAAGATCCATGGAGATGTACTTGTAACTTTGAGATTGTTGACATTTTGCAACAATTTTTGTTCTTAAATCCTCAGACCATTCTCTTCTCTTTCTGTTCTTCATGTTTAGTGGGTCACACACAGACACACAAAGCATAGATTGAGTCAACCTCTCCCCTTTTTTCTAGTTTCAGGTGTGATTTTCATATTGCTCACACCTGTTACTTGCCACAGGTGAAGTTGAAGGAACATTGCATGCTTGGAGCAGAAATGGTTACCCACAATTTTAGAAAGGTGGCAACCGGCCCATTTTAGTGGTTTTGTGTGAAATTATATCTAATTTGATTTTTTTTTTCTCTGTGCTTTTTTGTGTTGTTCCAATACACACAAAGGAAATAAACATGTGAATGACAAAACATGTGCAATTGCAATAATTTTCTGGGTGAAATACTTCATTTTCTGGAACAATTTCAAGGGTGCCATGACTGTATAACAGGGCTTGAAAGTAAAGAACTCATTTGAGTCACCGCAGTGGATTCCCAATGTAGTGACTTTGGATAACGCTTTTTTCCCTACTAGTGACCTCATGTTTGTGTCTGCGGGCGGTATGTTATTTACAGTTGATGCTATCCTGCTTCTTAGGCTTAGTTCACAGGAGGTGAAAACCTCGCTGCAGGCATTTGGAAAAAAGTGCATTAACACAAGTATGCACTCAGCAGTACATCAGTCAAGGGATGCGTTCACGTAGGACTAATCTACAGAAAACACTGTGAATTTCATTGCATGATTGCTGAAGATTTTAGTGGTTAGAAATAAAAGCATAAATTAACATACTGAAGACTTTACATCCACAACACAGGTTAGCTTCATCTGCAGATTTGTTCTGCAACGTCTGAGAGAGATTCTTAAAATCTCATCAGTCTTACAGCTTCTGTAACATACGGTAGATTCTTCACATGTATATCGGATGAAAATCTTCTGTTTGTCAATCCCGTCTGCATGTATCCATAAGGAGTTGAGATATGGTTAAGATGTAATTGGGATATGCCACTAAAGGGGTTGTGTGCTGTAAAGATAAGTTATCGCCTACAGGATAAGTGACAACTAGTGAAGAGTGAGCGCTCGTTACTGAAATTGAGCAGGTTGGAAGTTTGGATGGGCTTGATTCAAGTAACAAGTATAATGGACGTCAATGGGGAACGCAAACATTTTTCCAGAAGATCTCCCCTGGAGGGCTGGGTGTTGGAAAATCACTGAAATTGATGGATACAGCACTTAAATGGAATGGGTACAGCATGGGAGAGATGCTTGATGCATCTCTGACTCCTAGTTCATTGTTGGGAACTAAATAAATAAATGATTAATTGTAAAAATTGACATGGTGCCCCCAATTTTTGATAACCAGCCAACGTAAAGCAGACAGCTGCAAGCTGGTATTTTCAGGCTTGGAAGGACCATGGTTATTTGGCCCTTCCCAGCCTATAAATATCAGCCGGCAACTGCCCCAGAATTGGCGCATCCATTAGATGCCGAAATTCTGCCTCTTTGTCTGGCTGTTCCTGATTGTCTTCTGCAAATGCAACATGGCATGCACTACCTCTTTCAGCCTATTGTGAGCTCCAAAAGTCGAATGGCACTCCTTTCCTTCAGGGCTCTGATGTGCGGCCAAACAGTAGTGTTCCACCACACATCGAGTATCTGTATACTCAGGAGAAATTGCACAATAAATTCTATGGTCCAGTTTTTGCTGTTAGCTTTGTGGAAATGAAAGACTTGAGACCAAAACAATATTTCTGATGGAAAAACTAAAATTTAATTTTTTTTCCTTCTATATTGCTTTGGGTCCTGTGAAGCACCTAAAGGATTATTAAACTTGCTGGATGTGGTTTTGAGCACTTTGAGGGATGCAGTTTTTAGAATTGTGTCACTTTTGAGTACTTTCTCTTACAAGCCCCTTAAAGTCACTTCAAATATGAAGCGGTCGGTAAAAAAAATAGGTTTTGTAAATTTTGTTGTAAAAATGAGAAATTGCTGAAAATCTCTTCACCCTTCTAATCTCCAAACGAAATAAAATGTTTCAAAAACTCTGCTGATGTGAAGACGACGTGTGGCAAATGTTGTTTATTAACTATTTTGTCTGTGATAACTTCTGGTTTAAGGAAGATAAAAATTAAAAGTTTGAAAATTGCTAAATTTCCCAAATATTTGCCAAAATTCTAATATTTTCACAAATAAACATAAAAAAATTCACCCTAAATTTACAACTATCATGAAGTACAATGTGTCATGAAAAAACATTCTCAGAATAACTGGGATCCGTTGAAGCGTTTCAGAGTTGTTATCTCATAAAGTGACAATAATCACATTTGTAAAATTTAGCCTGGTCAGGAAGGTGAAAACAGGCTTTAGATGTAAATTGTTTCATATTAAAGAAGACCAACCACCAGGATTTTCCTATATAAACTAAAGGCAGTGCTATACTGGCGCTATCATGCTGATTCTAAACATATCTTTAGCTGTGAGATCGGATGTATAGTTTCTGAAATATAGGCAAGTAAAATTTGTGAAATACACTGTTACTTGATTGATAGCAGCTACAGAATATCTAAAAAGTGGGTCGGGTTTTGCTAGTTATTCCCACCTCTGTCTGCCTGCCTGACCTTCCTCCCCTTGTGTGTTATTACAGAAGAAGGAGAGAGGAAGGACATGGGGGAGGAAGGTCAGGCAGGCAGACAGGGGAGGGAATAACTAGCAAAACCTGACCCACTTATTAGATATTCTGCAGCAGCTTACAGTCAAGTAACAGTGTGTTTCACAAACTTTACTTGCCTATATTTCAGAAAGTATCCATCCAATCTTACAAGTAAAGGTATGTATAGAATCAGCATGATAGTACCAGTATAGCACTGGCTTTAGTTTATATAGGAAAATCCTGGTGGTTGGTCCTCTTTAAAGATCAGGAGAAAGAAAGATCAGGCTGTTGGCCTCCAACATGCTTGATCGTTTTGCTCTCCCCATGTTCTGCCAATTCAGATTTTATGCATGCTTGACCAAAGGTTCACATATATCAAACGTTGGGAGTGGTTTATGGTAAGCTTAGCGAGGCTGCCCCTGGTAGCTGTCTGACGGATACTTCCTATCCTAAAAAAATTAGTCTGAAGAAGTCTTAAGTTCATAAAAAATAGACCGCACAGTCATAAAGATTTTGGATCATTGTCAAATTCTGGCTAAAGGAACTCTCACAATAATCACAATGGAAATGTCATTTCTTCTCGTTTTTCCCTATGTTTAGCTTTGTGACATCCCACATTTCTCTGCCAATAACACTTCCTCCTGTCTTAAAACAATGAAGCCTAACAAGCCCACGTTGCTGTATTTCCAATGGCTACATAGATACAATAAGTGCTTCCTGTAAAGCCAATATTTACAGACAGAAATGTTACTCACTGCACCAGTTTACCAGAATTCCGTGACTTCTCTCGTTAACCTTTAACCTGCCGCTCCTAGGGTTGCTGAGAAATTAATTGCATTATCCTACAGACAAAAGAGGCGTTGATAGGAAGCTAGTAAAAATAGTACATGAAAAGTATAAAAAAATACGCCCTTCAAAAGCCCTGCTTGGATCTTTCAACTCTATATAATTTCTTTTCAATTTTTTTTTACAGAATGGGAGACAGAAATCTTTTACAAATGTTTTCCCTCTCCTCGTTAGGATTGGTTCCTATTTTTAGTAAAAAATATTAATAGCATTAAATGAAGAAAAGAATACGGAGCTGACATCTCTGCAGAAATAATGTGTGTCCTGACTTGTCACACACAATTTATGGCCTATTGTATTTGACTCCTGATTATATTCAGGGCTTTTGTAAATCCTACACTTGCCCGTAATATATTTAATGAAAAACTCTGCTTACCATTTTCTCCACACACACAAACGCCTACTCAAAGTCCTATTTTTGCACAACGCTAGGAATCAAATCATTTAATTGATATTCCATAACCTCCAACACTGACAAATCTGACTACACGCAGCACTCACTACAAAAAATTGCAACTGATTTGTATAACTTTTCTGAAGCATATTTGCGGACCAGAGTGAACCTAAGGCTATGTGAACACATTCTGTTTTTATTGCTGTTTTTCATGCGTTTTTTTTTGTTTGCAGATCTTAATCAATACTGTGTGGCGCCCCTGAGGCTCCAGTCGCCAGAGTATTGCACCTTAATTAAGGAACGGTATTCGCCTCAGGTAAGGGGGGGTTAATTACCGGTGTTCCACATTCACCTTTTACATACAGTCAGGTCAGTCAGGTGCCTTCCCACTGGGGGGATGGCCCAGGGTGGATACGGGGGTGACCATCACGATGCATGGGACTTTCCCGGTCACTGAAGCCAGCCACCTTGGGGGCGGGTTCCACTTGGCGTAGAAGTAGGAGCAACGTCAAACAATCTTCAGTCAGTTTACCCGGGACTTCAGTTCTGGTGACACGACACCACCACCTTCTTCCTTTTTCTTTTTTTCACGAGGCGTGTGGCGTTAGCGGAATGCTTATCCCGGGTTCCTCACTACTGGAGGGGCAACTCTTCGAAAGGACAATTTCCGAACACTGGAGGCTTCTTCCAACTTATCCGAAGTCGACGGGGCCCATCACAGCGGGTGACCGGTACTACCCGGACTCGCGGCATAACAATGAGTAAAACAACCTGGAACTGCAGCAACTGACTCGGACTCTTATTACCAGCGCCCCGTGCCTCGGCACCAACGGCCCCCACCACCACTACAGTCCTTATCATACTCCCAGGGGTCCGCTCCACCTGTGGGGAGTGAAACCATCTTTGCTATTACTACCATCCGCCCTGGAGGACAGCGACAGCAACGGCGGATGGTAGTAATAGCATACGGCAGGTGGCGTCACGAAATCAACCTCCTCCATCACCCTTATCCACTCATCTCTCTCAGTGTACACCTTGGGGTCACGAAACTGGGCAGAGCCACCTGTGACATCCCCTGATCCTCACTGACCCGGTGACAAGCATTTTTCCCCGACCCCTGGGGTGCTAAAACTGCAAGGAAAAAATGCATCTCAGCAAAGTCTAGGAGAATCCTGAGTTGCTGTGCACATGTTGCTTCTTTTTTCCTTGCAGATTTTGGTGCTGAAAAAAGAAGCAGCATGTCAGTTGTTCTAGCACTGACACTTCGCCTCACACACCATGGATCCAGCATGGTGTGTTAGGCTCTCCGTAGCTCAGTAACCTGGGATCGTCATGGTGACAACCCAGGGTTGCCATGGCAACGATTGGGTCCCTGTGATCGCATTACAGAGACCTGATTGCCTGGGAGAGGTAAGCAATCCTTCTCCCTGCCTCCTGAATTCTGCGATCACATTAATCACAGCATTCAGGGGGTTAGGCAGACGCAAGCGTCGTGAGAGGCGGGTCCTGGCTGTAACATCAGTGAACACTGTGTGCAAGTGTGGATTTAAAGATAGTGCAGCTGCCAATCCGAGCACTACGGCCCCTGGAGATTAGCCTTGGGGTCACAGAATACATCACCACTCCTGCCGACCAGGGTCTCGGCAATTGCTTGGGTGCAGCGGTTGCTGATGCCGGCCCTGACATGTGGCCTTAAAGGTCAGTAAAAAGAAGGATCAGGCTGTTGGTCTCCAACATACTTGATCATTTTCCTCTCCCCATGTTCTGCCAAATCAGAATTTATGCATGCTTGACCAAATCAAGAGTTGACGTTTAATGAAAGGTTGAAGGAGTGTATGGTAAGCTCAATATGGCTGCCAAAATTATGCAATTGAAGACCATAGCATTTCCATTGTTAAACTATTATCATGTTGCTCCAGCCTGTTGCAAGCAGTAAGCAGCGCCCACTGCAGGAGTAATGTGGTATTACAGGAGGTTCTCTTTGAAGCATATTATACAGTTTGGATCCCCTGCCTGGTGGATCTATATGTCTTGATTGGATGTTTGTTTTAACAGCAAAACCCCTTGGAATGAGGAATTATACTCTAGGGCTGGGGTCCTAGATAACAGAGCATTTGACGTGTGGCTCTAAAGGGTGCTTTACACGCTGCAACATCGCTACCGATATATCGTCGGGGTCACGTCGTTAGTGACGCACATCCGGCGTTGTTAGTGACATCGCAGCATGTAACACCTCTGAGCGACCTAAAACGATCGCAAAAGAGGTAATATTCGTTGTTATTGGAGAGGTCACTCCAACACCAAAAATAGTTGACAGGTGAGTAGCGAGGTTGTTCGTCGTTCCTACGGCAGCACCCATCGCTATGTGTGACACCGCAGGAACGAGGAAACTCACTGTACTAGCGTCCCGCCGGCAATGAGGAAGGAAGGAGGTGGGCGGGATGTTTGGCCCGCTCATCTCCGCCCCTCCTCTGCTATTGGGCGGCCACTTAGTGACGTCGCTTTGACGCCGAACGAACCGCCCCTTAGAAAGGAGGCGGTTCGCCGGTCACAGCGACGTCGCTAGGCAGGTAAGTAGTGTGACGGGTGTAACCGATGTTGTGCGCCACGGGTAGCGATTTGCCCGTGTCGCACAACCGACGGGGGCGGGTACGCTCGCTAGCAATATCTGTACCGATATCGCAGCGTGTAAAGTACCCTTAAGACTCTCTCTTCATGAAAGTCTCAGCGACTTCTTACTGTAGCATTAAAAATGTTTGCAAATGCCTTGCTTATTTTTAATAAGTTCTACTGTGCCACCCCCGTGCCAGCTGCCGGTCGCTGCTCGGGCCCGGACCTTCAGGGGTGGTGGCTTGAGGGTCTCCGGACCCGGGGGTCTTGTGGACACGCCGAATAAAATGGGGGACGTAGATGTATGGGCGAGGCCGTAATAGGTTCGTGATGCCACCCACGGTGTGTGGTGAGGTGGGACATCACTGCTGCTGTTATGGGGCACCCGGGGGAGATGTTGTCCAGCAAGATGTTAAGCCCTCCATGGGCAGGAATGGTAGCCCCAAGACCCGATGGCTCTGGTGCAGGGGGAATGACCACTGCAGGGGGTGTTGGTGTACTCACTTTCAGTAAAACACACAAGTCTCTGGTAAACCAAGGTGGTGGTTGCCGATGCCGTGGCCGGCTGCGTTCGGGATCCCCCACCCGACTGGTGGTCTCTATCCTTTTCCTGTACTGTTTAAGTAGAAAAGACTTCCCAGTTTGATACGTAGGAGTCCGCTCCCGGCTGGATGTGGCCTAAGGAGAAGTGCCCGCAGACGCTGGCCCATGGGATCTATGGGCCCTGGCGGTGACTTCTTATCCCTAATCGGTGGGCTGTTGTCTTCTATGAGGGACTTTGGGTGGGACAGGACCTCTAGTCCTGGCCTCAATCGGTTAATTAACCAGTTCCACTTGTTTCTGGCTCCTGGCTTCAGGGTCCGAGTACCCCCCTTTGTGCTACGGTTTCCGGGTCGGTTCCCCGTATTGGCACCGGCGGGCTACAACCCTGGCCCGGTCCACCTCGGTTCCACCGAGCCGTCTTCCCATCTCCTGATGATGGAGACAACTGTCTGCCTCCTAGCCAAGGCACCAGGGCTCCTACCCTGGCACCTGTCAGTCAACTTCAGGCCTGACACACAGGCCTGACCTCCAACTCACACTCCTCTGTCCTTGAACTCCAAGACTGATCTGACTTACTTTCCCACCCCCGAGCTGTCTGGACCCCTGGGTGGGCGTGACCCAACCACCTGGTCCTGCCCACTGGTGTGTCTATCTGTCCCTAAGGGGGGTGACTAGGGTTTAATGGTTGGCTGTGTGTTTCCTAGTGATACCTCCTGTAATGCCTCCATTTAGTGGGGGTTTAGCTGTATCCTGGTAGGGTATTAGTTTTTGGTCTGGGCGATGTACACATTGCAGCCCATCTTTGCTGTAAGTAATACTTAATTTTTGGAGGATATAATCCTCTTTTTGCTGCTATTTTCATATTTAGTGCAGGGACCTACAAGCATGAGGTCCCGTGACGAGGGTTGTAGGCTTCCATTTTATGGCCATTAATACCAACTAAAAACTCATATTTTTTGTACAGGTTACAGCCAGGCCCCTTTCTGTTGGGCCTTGCATATTAGAGTTTCTGTCCATGTATGATACACTGGTGGAGTACGTTTTGACAGCCCGCCTGATCTAATAGTATGGGCGTCACTTAATAGTCTGCGGGCTTGTGACTGTGTATCTGCATGTGTGAACAGCGCGCTATACAAGCCATCAGTGTGCAGTTTTATCATCTAGCAATCGTCCCCTCCATTTCATGGAGGTGTGTGTGTGATTTGCTCCTCCTGCACCTGTGATGCCTCCACTTAGTGGGGGTTTAGCTGTATCCTGGTAGAGTACTAGTTTTTGGCCTGGGCGATGTACACACTGCAGGCCATCTTTGCTGTAAGTAATACTTAGTTTTTGGAGGATTTTTATTACTCTTTTTGTTGCTATTTTTATTTTTAATAAGACACAATTTTGCAGAAGCTGCAAGGTCAATAGATGTAAGCAAGGTATTTATAGGGAATTTCTAATACAGTGGAAATCCAATGCCACTTTTATACAGTTTACCTTGAACACAAGTTAGACATTGAGCACTACGTGCAGCCAAGAAATAATCTTAAAATGAGACATTTGGAGCCACATGCTCTTAAGATCTGATTTATAATATGATTATTCCTAATACTATATAGTATACTATATAGCATCATTGTTGAGGCAAAAGTTCTGTTATAACAATAGTGAGAGTTTCACCATTCGTGTCTACGCTGACATAGTAAAGCTGATATCTTTATTCAAAACTAGAGATGAATCGAGGGTAAATTTAATTTACTATACATTTCAGAAAAAGTTTGGATTAGCAAAATCTAGATCTTTTTGTGATTCAGTTAGCTCAAATGAAGCAAAATTGTGGCCTACTGACCACCATTTTGATTAATAAGTCAGGAAAAAACCTACCTCGCCACGCCACTTACCTATCCTGGCACTGCTACCTTCATCCTACTCCAGTCTTCTCTAGTTCTGCCTTTAGCTTTTTTCACTCTTTGGAGCCTCTGGCCCTGACTAGGCCTCAATAGACATTATGATGTTGCTAGTTGATGCACATAATGCTGCGGGAGGCCTAGTGAGCTCCAGAGGCGCCAAAGCCTGAAGAGGACCGAAGGCCTGGGTTGCCAACTGATCAGAAATTCCAGGACAATCCCTTAAAATAGGGCACTTTATTGCCCCATCCTTAAAAAAGAATTAAGGCGTCCATGACAGTTTTGAAGCTGAAGGAACTTTACATTTTACATCGAATGCCGCTAATATCTTCATATCAGAACTATGAGCTGTAAACATGTATCACTTATAATCTTAATGATCTATTATGGTTTTATAATATGTCCATAAAAATATTTTCTGTCTGTGATTTTTTGAGAAACTGATCAGAAAAAAAAATCAAGTTGATGAAAAAACTGAAGCCAAAGGAGTGTAGCGAGACATTTTAGGGCTGGGTGGAGACATGAGGAGTCAGGGAGGTGAGGTGAGGTGATATTTTTTTTATTTTTATGTTATGGAGTATGGAGAAACCTCAGAGCAATATAAACAACTTTTACCAGAAATTCGATTGATTCAAACAAATTTGAAGCAAATCAAATTTCATCACCAAATTTAAGCAAATCTGGCAAATCAAATTTTGGACCACAGGGTCTAATGACTGAGAGTCTTAACATGCCTGAGTAGTTTCATTCACAATGGCAGCAATTATTGTCAATTGAAAACAGTCTCTAAAGGTCATTTACATGATGTAATTATCTTTAATTGTGATTAATGGTTTCGGTGCAACAGTCGGATCTTCTGGTCTATTTTAAAAGGTTGATGCGCTTGTCGTGTGTAGGACACTTACCACTATATGAAAGAATAAAATGTTGCCGTATAACAAGCTATACAAGTTGAAAGTTAAAGAGAGCCTGTCAGGTCCCCTATGCCCTCCACCCCAGTAGCATTCATAGCTCTATGCCCAAATTCCCTCCTAACCAGCCCTGTATACCGCTATTCACTAATATGAATGTTTAAAAAACTACCTAGAAACCTCCCTTTTCCTATGCTAATTAGGCCTGTGATTATCACATAAGCGTTAGTTTCCCTGACTAGTCGGCCATTTTTCCATGTTATCACACCCCTATGGGTAACATGATTTCCACTAGCCGGCGTCACCGTCAGCTCCTGGAAATCTTGCACCTGCGCGCGGCTCATTTCGGCTGCGTCACTATGCCTTTGAAGCCGGGTTACACTTCACAGCTTCATTTTGCGCACTGCACATGACCAGAAGTTCAGAAAACATGTACATGAGCCGTCTTCTGAATTTCTGGTCATACGTAGTGGTCCTAATAAAGTCAAGAAGTGTAACCCGGCTTCAAAGGCATAGTGACACAGCCAAAATGAACCGCATGCATGCACCAGATTTCAAGGAGCTGGCAATGACGCCAGGTTGTGAAAATCATGTTATTACACCCACAGAGGAGTGATAAAATGGATAAAGGGCCGACTAATCAGGGGAACTAATGTCTCTGTGACTGGTCATATACCTAATTAGCATACGGACAGAGAGGTTTAGAAGTAATTTTTTAAACATTCATATTAGTGAATAGCGTTATACAGGGCTGGTTACAGAAGGAAGTTTGCCATACAGGTTACAATGCTGCTAGGTTGGAGGGAACAGGGAACAGTCTAAGAAAATAATGATATATCTCTTCCCATCTGTTCATTTCCCATGTGAACCCCTTATGTCTTCCCTTTCTCTTATAACTATCACACCAATCCTGAATAAGCCATCCCTTGCCCAAACCTCGACATCCGCTATCGTCCCATATTGCTACTCCCATTCGCATCAAAACTCCTTGAACAGCACGTCCATATTGAACTTACCTCTCACTTCTCATCCAGCTCACACACCTAGTCTAAGCTTACATGAGCTAAAAATTAGACAGGTTTAGTAAATCTGCCCTCTTGTGTTATGAATAGTGCAGGGTTTGAAGGGTGATATTTTACCATTGGACCGGCATGAATGTGCAGAACCTGCTTGCACCTATATATACAATGTACTGCAACGTCATACATTATAAGGCTATCTGTACCATACAATTATTAAATGGTCACTGATAGTCAGTGTAATGTAATGTACATGATAGCCAATGTAATGGTAAAATTGCAGTGTACTTTCTCATTTTCAAGCCCCCAAAAAATCTGAAATGCCGACTTGATGGTAGGACGTGGGATTGGGTCTTGTTATCTCAACTACGGCTTTCCTGTTTTTCAAACTACATACAACAGAGAGGCAGGCTTATAATTTAGAAATGGCAAACCCTTAGACAATTGAAGGCTAAACAACACTGGGAAGAGGAACTAACCACTCAAATAGTGGATGGCGAATTACAGACTTTACATATTAGACTGTTGTTCCCACCAAAATAAGTTTTAACATGTTGTGTGGAATTAGAGCATCAAGATTATGAATTTACTATGGTGAAGGGTGAAATTAGATTATTAGCATCATAGGTACGGTAACCGTACCATACATTGGCCAAATAATACAGTCATACTATTGCTGCAATAACAGTATCATACAGTACTGCCACCAAATGCTTATTAAAATAATATACTGCCGCTGATTTAGTAACAGTAATTAGTAATGAGCGAGCACTAAAGTGCTTGAGTGCTTGTTACTTGAATCGAGAGGGTCCAATACTCGAGTAATGAGAATAATGGAAGTCTATGGGGAACTGGACCATTTTCAGAAAAAGAGGCTCTGTAGGTCACTCCAGATCAGCGTCAGACTTGACGTTTCTCACACATGGTGACATCGCCATACGGTAAGAAACTCTATGTCTGGCGCTAACCTGGATTAACCTATGGAGCTTCCTTCTGAGAACAAGGCTCCTTAGGTTGGAGTACAGATTCAGGGGACATTGTAGAACCACTACATAATGGATTATGTTGGATCGTCATGTTATTGTTTTTTTTTTTTCATAAATTGGTGAACAAGGGATAGTGTGGAGGAGTCTTTATTCAAATAAACTATTTTCTCCTATGTGTTTGTGTGTGTGTGTGTGTGTGTGTTTTTTTTTACTTTACACTTACTGACTTAGTAATGGAGGTGTCTGATAGACACTTATCTATTGCTAATCTCTGGGCTTGATGTCAGCTGATATTACACAGCTGATAACAACTACATAAACCAGCTTCTCTGCGCAGCGTCGGCAATTCATTCAACTGAAATAAAGCGGCGGACCCTTGCACTGGCCACAAATGTCACGGGATCTATGTGCCTGCGAGCTGCAAGAAACAGAAAAAGGACATTGAGGTAACAGATGACAGGTGAGAAAAATAATTTTTATTTATTTTTATGTGTATGTGAAGAACGGCATATTAGGGGAAATTACTACAGGATGGGACATTGCTGCAATAAGGGGACCAGGATGGGAACAAGGACGGGCACATTACTACAGGATGGGCTCAATGATAGGCACAATCTTACAGGATGGGCACAATGATTGGCACATTACTATGGGATGAGAACATTACTAAAAGATGGGGACAAGGATGGGCACATTACTACAGAATGGGGACAAGGATGGGCACATTACAGGATGGGCACCAGGATAGAAACATAACTACAGGATGGGGACCAGGATGAGACACATTACTACAGGATAGGAACAAGGATGGGCACATTACTACAGGATGGGAACAAGGATGGGCACATTACTACAGGATGGGAACAAGGATGGGCACATTACTACAGGATGGGGACAAGGACGGGCACATTACAGAATGGGCACCAGGATGGGAACATTACTATAGGATGGGACATGGATGGGACACATGACTACAAAATGGAGTCAAGGATGGGCACATTACTACAAGAGAGGCACAAGGATGGGCACATTACAGGATGGACACCAGGATGAGAACATTACTACATGATGGGGACCAGGATGGGACATATTACTAAAGGATGGGGACAATGATGGGTACATTACTACAGGATGGGGACAAGAATGGACACATTACTACAGAATGTGCACAAGAATATGCACCATACTACAGGATGGGCACAAGGATGGGCATATTACTACAGGATACACACAAGGACGGGAACATTACTACAGGATGGGGACTAGGATGAGGCACATTACTACAGGATTGGGACAAGGATGGGAACATTACTACAGGATGGGAACAAGGATGGGCACATTACTACAAGATAGGCACAAGGATGGGCACATTACAGGATGGACACCAGGATGAGAACATTACTACATGATGGGGACCAGGATGGGACATATTACTAAAGGACGGGGACAATGATGGGTACATTACTACAGGATGGAGACAAGAATGGACACATTACTACAGAATGTCCACAAGAATATGCACCATACTACAGGATGGGCACAAGGATGGGCATATTACTACAGGATACACACAAGGACGGGAACATTACTACAGGATGGGGACTAGGATGAGGCACATTACTACAGGATTGGGACAAGGATGGGAACATTACTACAGGATGGGGACAAGGATGGGAACATTACTACAGGATGGGGACAAGGATGGGACACATGAATACAGAATTGAGTCAAGGATGGGCACATTACTACAGGACAGGTACAAGGATGGGCACATTACTACAAGATGGGCACAAGGATGGGCACATTACAGGATGGACACCAGGATGAGAACATTACTACATGATGGGGACCAGGATGGGACATATTGCTAAAGGATGGGGACAATGATGGGTACATTACTACAGGATGGAGACAAGAATGGACACATTACTACAGGATGGGCACAAGAATATGCACCATACTACAGGATGGGCACAAGGATGGGCATATTACTACAGGATGGACACAAGGACGGGAACATTACTACAGGATGATGACTAGGATGAGGCACATTACTACAGGATTGGGACAAGGATGGGAACATTACTGCAGGATGGGGACAAGGATGGGGCACATTACTACAGGATGGGCACATTACTACAAGATAGGGACAAGGATGGGCACATTTACTACAGGATGAGGACCAGGTTAGGCACATTACTACAAGATGGGGACCAGGATGGGCACATTACTACAGGATGGGAACAAGGATGGGAACATTCCTATAGGATGGTGACAAAGATGAGCCACACTATTACACTTTATTACAGGATGGGGACAGAGATGGGCACATTTCTACAGGATGGGGACAAGGATGAGCACACTACTACAGGATGGGGACAATGATGCACTTATTACGACAGGATGGGGACAAAGATGGGCACATTATTACAGGATAGAGGACATTACAAGATGTTGGCCAAAATTACAATATGGTGCTAATTGTAAATAATATTACTTACAAGATGATGATAAAATGTAAAAAGTAAAAAAAAAATTCTGAATAAAGCATGATTTTTTTTTTACCATTAAAAATGCTTTTTTATATATCAAGTAATATTAACAAACAAAAAAGTGCACATTTGTTTTCACCACATCCGTAACAACCCAAGCTATAAAACCATACCATAACCCATATGATGAATGCCATTTAAAAAAAAATAAAGCAAACAAGTGAAAAATGTTCAGAAAAAGTTTTTCAAAGGTGTATAGAAAAAAATATGGTATCACTAAAAATGTTACTTTGTCCTGCAAGGAATGCGGCCACCAAATTATTTTTTTTTCCATGTGCGGTCCATATACCCAGCTGAGTTTGAGACCGCTGATCTACATTAACACTTACAGATTTTACACATACTTTGAAACTTCTTATAGATACTTTGAAATGTATTCATCCCTGTTAACTTTTTGAAATAAACCGCTATTAGCTACGACACATACCATGAGAGTTTTACCTTCCCAGTAAGTTTGGCAGCTGCAGACATTTTACACTACATTAAAGAACCAGACTGTATAGAAAGCGTTATTAATAATAATAATGACCCTATTGTATTACTTGTACTTTATTGCCAGTGACGACTTCACCATGGTAGATAATAAATAGATATGAGATATCTTTCGCCTGCTGGTTTCCTCCATTTTCTTAGGTCTTTGAAACATGATTTATGGATCTCATGTGTTCCTTTCTGTTTATCATTGACCTCAGGTTCTCAGTAGTTTAACATATGACACTTTGGTTAATACTAATTGAAAACAAACTAAATACATGTAATGCCCTGCAGGTCATGACTGGGTTTCGCAAGAGTGACCTTAGACTGTAGGAGGTTAGCTCTAGTACTAAAACCAGATGACAGAATAATCCCAAACCATCACTATATTCTAAAAAGGCAACAAGGATCCATAAAAGAAGCCTATTAACCCAGTCACATAAAAGAGAAATGGAGAGGAAGAGGCAGACAAGCATACAAATTGGCCAGAAACCGACAAGAAACATGGCCCCAAGCGCTTCAACCCGGGGACATCTGCCATACAAAGATACATTATAGTCACTTCTTCCATCGGACATTTATATATTAGACACCAGTTGGTAGTAAAGATTAGCAATCAATCCATCTCATGGTATTTAGACCTTGCCCATCTTTATCGTATGTAGGATAACTTGGTAGATAGTGTTTGATAATTTAGTTGAGTTGAGCCAAAACTAATTGTTACATTCTAATGGCAATTGAGTTCCAAGATACTCAAAGAAAATATTTGATTGGGTAGGTGGACAATAATACCCTATAGGAGGTTTTCCGATGACTCCAGTTGGGGGTCTACATATTCTACTTGACCCGGGACTACATTGGGGTGGGCAATCTGAGTCTGACAATTGATCTTTTAGATATTTTTAGGAATATCAACGTAGGGTATCTGGGATTGGATAAAACAATGTACCAGAAATACCATCACTTTTGACAATGGGACGTTGTATGTTTTTTCATTTCAGCCCCAATTATTACAAATGCAACTGTTTTAGAGAACAAGCAGACCTTTTTTTGGTAATCCTGGACAATCGCGTAAAGGAGTGCATTACAGGTGACTGTTATGAGACATCATGTTAGCAAAAACATTACAGCGGACCGTCTGATTTGACGGCATCATGTTATAGAGCAATAGGAGTTGACAAGATAAATATATAGTTTTTAGTATAACTTGTATTTTAATCTAAATCCCTGCTTTTTTAAACCTAGGAGTCCAGTGGGCGGTTTTTAATAGTTATAGGGGAAACATGTTACTACATTGGAACGTTAATGGAATTTCTATGGTTTTTTTACACACAAAACTTCCCCTTATGAAAGGAAATACGTTCCATATTACGCCACTAACATATCCAGAAAAAACAGCTCCAGGTAAAGTTTTTTGTTTCTCTGCTATTTTACTACAGAATCCAGTAATGTGCAGGAAACAAATTGTACAAATGATTAGCAAAATTACATGAAAATGTTTCAGTGTAATAGAAAAAAAATGATGCTTTAGTGTAGTGTGTACATACGACGTGATGTGACACTGTGATGATATGTAGTGTTGTTGTGTTGCCAATATGGGACATGGAAACTAATCTAGGACATATTGTATGATATAGTTACAGCCATATATAGAGTCAAGAAAAAAATCAAGTACACCGTTTAAATTTTAGTAAAGCCAGCTTTACACCTTACAATTAGGGATGCGATCTCGTATGCGATGTGACATGCCCAGGTCGCATATGCGATTGAATGAGATTGCACGTAGGTCGTTCATTTGCTGTCACAGGTGCGTTAGTAGCCTATGTTAAATTGATCAATTTTGTGTGCGATCCTTTGGATCATGTGTTCTGTGACGTATGCATCGGGCACCCTTTTTTTTTTTATTTATTGACTTGCCAAGCGTGTGTAATGTGTAGGGATGCGTTTTTACTATGTCATCTGCCATTCAGCTCTGCTACATGGCCGCTAACAGCAGACACAGACAGCCATGTAGCAGAGCTGAATGGCAGATGACAGCAGACACAGACAGAGCCGCACTGTCAGAATGAACTCGGGTGAACCTCACCCGACTTCACGGTCATGCTGCGGCTCTGTCTGTGCCGCGTCCTGATTAGCGGTCACCAGTGAAGGGCTCACCGGTGACCGCTAATCCCCCGAGTGACTGAATTGAGCAGCCCTCTCTCATACTCACCGATCCCCGTTCCCCGACGCTGCACGGCATTCACACTGCTCCGGCGGCTTTTACTGTTTTGAAAAAGCCGGCCGCCCATTAAACAATCTGGTATTCCCTGCTTACCCCGCCCACCGGCGCCTATGATTGGTTACAGTGAGACACGCCCCCCACGCTGAGTGACAGGTGTCACACTGCACCCAATCACAGCAGCCGGTGGGCGTGTCTATACTGTGTAGTGAAATAAATAATTAAATAATTAAAAAAAACGGCGTGCGGTCCCCCCAATTTTAAAACCAGCCAGATAAAGCCATACGGCTGAAGGCTGGTATTCTCAGGATGGGGAGCTCCACGTTATGGGGGGCCCCCCACCCTAACAATATCAGTCAGCAGCCGCCCAGAATTGCCGCATACATTAGATGCGACAGTTCTGGGACTGTACCCGGCTCTTCCCGATTTGCCCTGGTGCGTTGGCAAATCGGGGTAATAAGGAGTTATTGGCAGCCCATAGCTGCCACTAAATCCTAGATTAATCATGTCAGGAGTCTATGAGACACCCTCCATGATTAATCTGTAAGTGACAGTAAAAAAACACACACACATGAAAAAATCCTTTATTAGAAATAAAAAACACAAACACATTCCCTCATTACCAATTTATTAACCCCCGACAAACCCTCCATGTCCGGCGTACTCCACAGTCCTCCAGCGTCGCGTCCAGCTCTGCTGCATGGAGGTGACAGGAGCAGCAGAAGACACCGCCGCTCCGGTCACCTCCACGCAGGTAATGAAGACAGCCGCGCGATCAGCTGATCTGTCACTGAGGTTACCCGCTGTCACTGGATCCAGCGGTGGATGCAGCGGTGGCCGCGGGTAACCTCAGTGACAGATCAGCTGATCGCGCGGCTGTCTTCATTACCTGCGTGGAGGTGACCGGAGCGGCGGTGTCTTCTGCTGCTCCTGTCACCTCCATGCAGCAGAGCTGGACGCGACGCTGGAGGACTGTGGAGTACGCCGGACATGGAGGGTTTGTCGGGGGTTAATAAATTGGTAATGAGGGAATGTGTTTGTGTTTTTTATTTCTAATAAAGGATTTTTTCATGTGTGTGTGTTTTTTTACTGTCACTTACAGATTAATCATGGAAGGTGTCTCATAGACGCCTGACATGATTAATCTAGGACTTATTGGCAGCTATGGGCTGCCAATAACTCCTTATTACCCCGATTTGCCAACGCACCAGGGCAAATCGGGAAGAGCCGGGTACAGTCCCAGAACTGTCGCATCTAATGTATGCGGCAATTCTGGGCGGCTACTGACTGATATTGTTAGGGTGGGGGGCTCCCCATAACGTGGAGCTCCCCATCCTGAGAATACCAGCCTTCAGCCGTATGGCTTTATCTGGCTGGTATTAAAATTGGGGGGGACCGCACGCCGTTTTTTTTAATTATTTAATTATTTATTTCACTACACAGTATAGACACGCCCACCGGCTGCTGTGATTGGGTGCAGTGTGACACCTGTCACTCAGCGTGGGGGGCGTGTCTCACTGTAACCAATCACAGGCGCCAGTGGGCGGGGTAAGCAGGGAATACCAGATTGTTTAATGGGCGGCCGGCATTTTCAAAACAGTAAAAGCCGCCGGAGCAGTGTGAACGCCGTGCAGCGCTGCGCTGGAGATCGGGGATCGGTGAGTATATGAGAGAGGGGGTAAGAGGGATAGACTGACATGGACAGAGAGAGAGGGACAGAGATAGTGACGGACTGACAGAGATTAGTGCATGACAGACATTGTGAGGCGCTTCAGAACGCAGCTTTTCAGCTGCGCTCTGAAGCGGACCTTTTTTAAGCTGCGGTGCAGAGCGCACACCTGCGCACATAGCCTCAGACACCAAAATCGTATGAGGGATGTCACACGTTTCAATTGACTAGTTTCGTACTACCAAACGTCCAATGTATGAGGAATAAACGACGTGTATGCGATCACCGTATTTTCGTTCAATATCGATCGCATGTAGGTTTCACACGCAAACACGTCACGAACGATGCCGGATGTGCGTCACTTACAACTTGACCCCGACGATGGATTGAAGGATTTATTGAAGTGTGTAAAGCAGGCTTTAGTCTTAAAATAAGGTAAATACAGCGTCAGATAAACAAAACTTGAAAAATTACAGAAGTCATTACTACCAAAAATTAGGCAAAAGAAGTGTGTGAAAAATGTGAGAATCTGTAAGCAGGTTTTTCCTACCCCATCTAAGAGCAGAATGATATAGAGACAGAGACCCTGATTCCAGCGATGTGTCACTTATTGGGCTGCTTGCTGTAATTTTGAAAAAAAAAAACAACCCTTTTATCTGCTGCAGATCTACCTGTTCTCTGCTTAGCTCTGCTGCTTAGTATAACCACACCCATGTAGGAGGTATCCTTACAAGCGGGGTACACTTTAAGAGACAGTACCCCTGTTCCTGTTCCCATGGACTGGGCTGGCTAAGCCGGCGCTTCTTGTTTCTTCCCCCCTTACATAGCTGGATTCTTGCTTTAATCTGGCTAAAAAGAGTGGGAAAAGGACAGGAGGACTGTGCGTGTCGTAGGCAGAGACGGGTGTGTGTGAGTGTCACAGGACATGTACAAGAGAGAAGCCGTCCAGTTGTAAAAGCTTGGAGTTGTGCGGTATCGAAAGAATTACGGGACTGATGCAAGAAACTTACTGCAGTTGTTCCGTGAGTGACCCCTGAGTTCAGTGGTGTGAATACCAAACTGAGCAGAGAATATGTTGCGGGCGGGGGCCGCTGCCGCTTCTGGGGCTGCTCGGATCTGGGTTACTGCTGCGGCTCGAGTGGTGACCGGACCCGGGCTCGCACGTCCGTCCGTCCTCACAACCATCGGAAAGGAGATATTTACAAGGGAGTTGTTGTGTCTGTGACACCACCTGTGGGTTCCGGTGAGGGATGGTGGCACCGCCGCTGCCTGGTGATGGGGCGCCCGGGGCTGATGGAGCGGGGCAGCAAGATGGGATCCCCTCCACGGGTAGGGAAGGTGTAGTCCCGGGGCCCGAGGATGGAACACGGGAGTGATGGCTGCTGGAGGTGGCGCTCCGGGCTGGACTGGGGGACAATGGTGTACTCACAGTTCAGTAATTTCACACAAGTCCAGTAGTAAACCAAGTTGTCAGTGGCCGGCTGCCTTAGGAGGGTGCATTCGGGCCCCGCACCCAGGTTAATGAACAGGTATCCCTTCCTCCTGCACTTTGTGTTTTTCCTTCCTTTTGGACGACTTTGCATGGAACAGAGAAGTCCACTCCCGGTTCTGTATGTGTTGGGAGCTGTGGCCCATGAAAGCTGACCCTTAGGATTTCAGTGGGTTCTGACGGACATCCTATCCCCCGCACTGGGCTTCCGTTTCGCTCTATCTGGGCAGTTAATGGGACAAAGTCTGGAACCTTGTCCGCGGCTGGTTAATTGGAGAGGGGCTTGCAACCTTCCTCGCCCTAGGGTCCAGGCAGCCTGACTGTGCACGTTTCCGGACCGGATTCCCGCTGTCGGTACCGGCGGGCTACAAACCTGCCCCGGTCCACTTTAGGTCTCCCGCGACCGGATCTCCATCGCCTGTGGCCCTGCTCACTGTTTCCCACCTAGCCTGGTAGTCCAAGGGCTACGACCCCTAACTATACTGCTGTCAGCTCTCCACTTTACTTCTCTACACTTCAAAGCCTGAACTTGATCTGTCTGACTTCAACTTCCACTAGAACTGTGTAAACTAGACTGTTGTGTTCCCGCCTATGACACCTCAGGACCCCTAGGTGGGCGTTCTCATCCGCCTGATCCTTCCCACTGGTGTGTCCTTATTATCATGAGGGGGTGGCTAGGGTTTAATTGCTGTGTGTTATGCCTAAGTGCGGGTTGGTGATGGTGACAAGGAGGATATGAACTGTTTGAGACTACCTGGTTTTGCCAGGGCGTCACAAATACACACAAGGCTGGCGAAGCCCAACTTAGAAGTCAGAAGGAAGACCAAGCCGACACCAGGACTGAAACCTTAGGAGTTGGACTGATCCAGTCAGTACCGTGAGTCAGTATTGGGTGCGCACTCTGTAGGGCGTAGCGTTGGCCTTATCAGCCAGAGCGCGGCATCCTGTTAGCGGAAGCCAGTTAGGTTGTAACATAGTGTAGTAATTGTATTGCGTTGCTTGTTCCGTACTCATAGTCTTGGGTCTATGATAGATGAGGATACGTGCGTTTTGCCAGCCCCAGCTAGTAGCCAAAACTGGTAACACATTCTATTTTAGTATATTACTACTTCTATGATTTAGAATGAAGAGAGTTAGCAGCTGCCAAGTGCTGCTAATCAAATGTTAAAGATATATGGAACCAACTTTTTTTATTATTATTATTATTATTATTATTACTATTATATCTTTTTTTTTCTTCTATGCATATTGATGTTACTTATAAATTACTGTCATCAATTTTGGTATTAATATGAGTTATATTAATTATGATAGAATCCGATATCACACCCCAAGGGGCAGCACGTCTTTTTTCCTAAAAAAAGAGGGAAAAAAAAGGGAAATTTCTCTTGTTACAACTTTCACTTAATCTAAATTACTTTGTAACGATGTGGTCCTAAGGATTAAAAACACACACTTGTTTTGGAGAGATGTTCTGCACACATTGAGGGCTAGGGCAGGGGTAGGCAGGGTAGGGTAGGTAGCTGCTTAGAATGCTGCCTCCTGCCTCGCCAAGAAAGGCGCACTTTGGGAGAGAAAAGAAACGACATTGCCGAATGTCTGCCTCCACCCTGCACCTGCATCCAGACACAGGCATTCAGCACAGTAACGGAGGCAGCGCAGGCCCAGAAAAGAGAAGTGTCACCCCAATCTCTGCCTGAACCCCGACTGTTGATCCCTCCCCCTGTACTCTATGGTATTTGCGTCTATCAGACATGAATATAATTGCTGTGAGAAGAGGAGCTGCAATCAGCTCTCTGCTCTGTCGGGAACTCCAACAGAATGCAGGACTCTTCCGGCTGCACCCTATTAAAGTCCGTGCATGTGTGACGCCCTGGACTAGTCAGGTCGTCCCAGGTAGTCACACACAACACCACACCCCCTCCCGGTTAGGTGACATCAGTCAAACTAAAAACCTTGTCACCACCCTCCAGGTTTGATGTCCACACCAGGGGGGCGGAGCCAGGTGGTTGGCTCCGCCCACCAAGGAGTTCACAGACCTGGAGGCGGGAAAACACACAGTGAGGTTCAAGTTGAGGTAGTGAGCAGTCAAGTTCACGGGCAGTCCTGTGTCCAGGCCTGCCAAGAGACTACCAGGTGGCTGGGTCAGAGCCCAGTCGCCATTGGCAAGGAGGCAGACAGTGGTGGCTGCCTGCAGGAGCTGGGATTACTGCCGGTGGAACCGTAGGGACCGGGGTCGGGCGGTGGCCCGCCAGTACCGAACTGGGGAACCGACTGGTACCCGGAGCACCAGGAGGGGTACTCAGACCCAGTACAAAGCCCTGAACCGACAGGGCCGAGTCAAATCAACTGATTGAGGACTGGACTTAAGGACCTATCCCACACAAGTCCCTTTAGAAGACAACACCCCAACCATACAGGGTAAAGCCACCGCCAAGGCATAGAGACCCAAAGGGCCAGTGTCTGCGGGCAAACGGGCTCCTATGGCATATACAAGTCGTGGAGCGGACAACCGGTGTCTAGGCATAGGAGTCAAACATTTACACACAGAGGTGCAGGAGAAAGGCGGAAACCACCAACCTATTCTGGGAGAAGCTGCAGCCTGCTGTGGGCCCCGTTCATCACTCCGTTTGGTTTACCAGAGACTCCAGTGTGTTGTGTCAGAGTGAGTACACCAGTGCCTTCGGGCCGCGCACCGCACCGCACCGCAACACTTCACCCTGCACCCCGGCCCTCGCCAACCGGGCTCCGGGTCAACACCTAGCTGCGCCATTACACCGCTCCCGGGAGCCCCCATACCTTCACCGCAGCGGTGGTGTCTACAATCACCACAACCCGTGGGTGGCGTCACGAACTTACATCCCAAACCAAACCACCGTGGCCCTGGCCGTGGAACTCCTCACCCAAGTCCCCGCGTGTAGCGCCAACTCCCTTGCAGAGTGACGTGACCCCCGGGTCCGTTAGAGGCTCGAGCCACCACCCACAGTACGAGCACGGATCCGAGCGGCTCGGCAGTTGCAGCCGAGCCCGCGGGGCGGTACACATGCAGGGATGTCAGACGGCATGCTGCAGTGACATCTTTGTGCCATACAGCGCCCACTGCTGTACAGGATAGAAGAGGAGATGGATCTGCTCTAGACGGTGAACCTGGATTAAGTGAGTATAGATTTTTTTCTTATACTTGCCAATGAATGGGGGATATGACAAGAGGAGATGGCTGTGGGGAAATATGTGGGGCAGGATGTGGGGAAAAGAGGGGTTGGTTGTGGGGTTAAGAGGGGCTGACTGTGGGGAGATACTTGGGACTGACTGCGGGGGTTATACATGGGGCCGGCAGTGGTGACATATGTGGGGCTGACATTACAAGAGGGGCTGGCTGTGAGAACATTACATTGTATGTGAAACTGTAGGGAACATTATACTGGAAATTGTGCGGGACATTAGATTTGGGGGCTGTGGCAGACATCATTTTGTATATTGGGGGACAGTTGTAGATATCATATGGTATGGACAGCTATGGTGACCATCATACCATATAAGGGGACAGTGTGAGGAGGGGATATAATTTGGAGAAGACAACATGGTGGCAGTATGAGGGCATAGTGTCAAAAGGGGGCAGATAATGGATATGGAGAAGGGGCAGTGTGAAATGGGGGCACACGATGGAGAAAGGTTAACATGGCGAGGGCACAGTGTGGGGATATAGACAGTGTAAGGGAAAACAGTAGAGATGCAGCAGCCAAGATTAAAGATATAGTTCATAAGGGCAGACAGTGTAGCGGTTATTTCTCATAATGGCAGACAGTGGGGTGGATATAGATAATTAAGGCGGACATTGTGCAGGCCATATACCATAGGAGACTTACTTAGATCATGATATGAACAGATATTGTTATGCTGAGGGCACTTTAGCAGCACTCTTATTTTGAAATGCATTGTGTCAGGATGTTGTGCAGATGACCGGAAAAGAGGACATTTAGAGAGAAAGCTGTGGATGTGAAAAGTCATCATGGAATCTAAACAAGAAACGACTCAACCAGAGGAGATGTCCTTTATAGGTTACTTGTTGATACTGACTACATCTCATCAGTACTGTGGTTTCTAGTCTGATTATTACTGATAACAACTCCCAGTTTATCCTTACCATTGTTAAGGACATACTATGAGTTGTAGGTCTATGAAATACAAATTTATATGAGACTCACTTTACATTACAATTGCTTACTGTACTAAGCTTGGTGATGTATTCATGTACTGATGGTTCTGTTGACATATACATGTACTGATAGTGGTTCTGGTGACATATACATGTACTGATGGTGGTTCTGATGACATATACATGTACTGGTGTTGGTGCAGTTGTATTTATTTACTGATGGTGGTTCTTGTGATGTATTCATGTGCTGATGGTAGTTGGAGGGAAAGAGGGATGCATTAGGGATCCTTTTAGCTTAATCTCTGACCCATTAACTTGTCACTGAGGGTTCATCGGGGGGGGAAGGGGACATCATCAGCTTAATCTGCCTGGGGCACTAAAATACCTTGTCCTGGCTCTGACACTATGTACTATGATCACTATGTACTATGATAGAGGGCAGTTAGTTGCTGGAAACATTTCTGACTGATGTTCCTGCTCTTTAAAATGTTTTCTATGCTGGGATTTCAAAGGTTTTTGAAAAAAATAAAAAATAAAATGATAATTTATTGCTTTGTAATCCTTGTGGAATTTGTATTGCTACTGTTAATTAAATGCTCATCAACTAGTGTGACCACCGCTATAAAAGCAGACGTTTTGGCAGTTTAGTGTCTGAAGCACTCAGGTGTGTTAACACAATAATGCTAGGGAGGAAAGACATCAGTAATGATCTTAGAGAAACAATTATTGCTGTCCATCAATTTAAAAGGGTTATAAATAGGGATAGGCGAACCCGAACTGTAAAGTTCTAGACCCTTACCAAACACACAGTATTCGTGCACAAGGTCCCGAACACAGGTTTTCCTTGGAAACCCGAGTTACAGTTCGGGTCGAGTTCGGGTCCAGGGGCTGTAAAAAAAAAAGCACATTATTAAAAAACATTATGATTATACTTACCAGTCCAGCGACGCGTCCTGCAGACCCGCTATCTCTCAGCCGCTTCTGCTTCCGGGTCAGATCATTTAACTTCCAGCGGTATTCACTGCACTGCTCTTTACTTGGCAGTCTTCGGCTTTTTTCGGCTGTATTCCCGGTGACGTCAAGGGTTCACCCGAGTCCATGGCTTAGCCATGGACTCAATTGAACTTTGACTATCACTGTCAGCCTGCTTCTCGCTCTGTAGAGACACTTGTCTGTACATAGCAATGAAGCAGAGCTGACATTGCTCTCCCTGTGGACTACGTCGGACTAAGGATTTTTTTTATAATAAAGATGGAGTTTCTGAATGTTTTTTGTTTTATTTCAAATAAAACATTTTTTTCTATGTGTTGTGTTTTTTTTTTTTACTGTTTACTAGAAATTCATGGTGGGCATGTCTAATTTGGCGTGATACCATGAATTTTGGGCTTAGTATCAGCTGAGAATACAAAGCTGGTATTAACCCCTTTATTACCCAGCATGCCACCACCATCAGGGCCGCTGGGCGAGCCGGTAAAGCACGTGAAAATGGCACTAAGAAACAATGCACCATTTCTTATGGGCGGCTATGGGCTGCGTTTTTTAGCATGGGAGGCCCAAAATGCTTGGGCCACCCTGCGCTGAGGATTCCAGCCCCCCGCTGCAAGGTTTTACCTGGCTGGCCATCAAAATATGGTGGAAGCCCACGCAATTTTTTAAAAAAATATTTATTGAAATAATTAAAAAAAAAATATTGGGCTTCTCTGAATTTTGATTGCAAGACAAGGTAAAGCCAGGCAGATGGGGGTGGCAACCTGTAGCCATCCGCTTTATCTCTACTGAGAATCAAAAATACTGCAGAGCGCTATGTCATTTTTTTAAATGATTTATTTATTTTTAAAGTACTGTGATGTCAGGCAATCACAGGCATCGGCACAGAGAATGGGCATCTGTGATTGACTGTTGGAGTAACCTGAAATCAGCTCATACATTCGTATGTGGCAGGAACTGCACACAGCCATATAGCTTATAGCGGAGAGGACAGCCATGTAATATTGCTCAGCTGGTCACACCTACTAACTCGGAGGCAAATCATACACTCTGGGCATGAACAAAGGAAGATGTAAAAATGTATGGTCTCTTTCCAGATATGACGTCATTTCCCTCATGTGATAGGGGAGTGTGCAAAATATTGCCCGATGTTTCCAGACTGAATAAACTTTATTTTATAAAGTCCCCATGGACAAGGAGTTTTTTATACTATAAGTGAGGGTCTGGGGGCACCAATCTATTGATGTTATAATTATAGTGGATGGGTGGTAACATAACCACCAAGCAAGCCAGTCATGCCCACTAACGTGGAAGCAAACTACACATTACACTGTTTGCTCCACCCTGGGAAAATATCACACCCTAGTTGCCTGCTTTCTTTGTGCCACACAGCCTGTGGAATAAAGTAGTTAGTTATAAACATGAGATCATCAAATAGCGGCCGTGGATGTGGTGCAGCTAGAGGTGCTGGTGTAGCGGCTGCAAGGAGAGGACATGCTGAGCCTGTGCCTGTTATGCCACCAACCGAAACACCTTTCCGAGGAGCACGCCGGTGAGAGGGGAGTATATTTCATTCCGTATGCCTAAGTATTGCTGGATAGATGGTGAGCACAGAACATTCTTCTGCATTTTCTTCCACCCAGTCCACTGCAGAAAGCCAAGATTTTGCACCTGCGGGCCATAAGCAACCGTCTTCCTCACCACCTTGCAAATCAGCCAAACTGTCTGAGGCTGAGCCACAAGGCATTCAGCAGCCTCTAATGCTTTTTGATGACTCTGCTGCCTGGGGTTCCATTTCCCATCCACCCGTCCCTGTCCCAGAAGTGGATGAGACTGAGTGCTCTGATGCCCAATCACTTTTTCTGTTGGAGAATGAGTCCATGGGAGGGCCAATGCACACGGTCAACAGAGCACCACACAACGGCTCCGATGATGATGAAACACAGGTGACAACTGCTGCGGATGTCCACGATGTGCATACTGGCAAGGAGTGAGGAGTGTCTGGAGGATGATGAGGGCTTAGACCCCACATGGACTGAAGGACATCATAATGACATGCCCAGTTCGGACGATGAGGTGACAGTCAAGCTTCCCCAGCAACACAGCCATAGAGGGAGGAGGGTGCAAAAGGACAGTTGCCGAGCCCAAACCAGTACGTCGGCTGCCCCTGCCCGCTGCAACATTGAAATGAGCACACCTAAACTTGCTGTAAAGACCTCCCTGGGGTGGCATTTCTTCAAACAATGTCCTACCAACAGGATACGGGGGATTTGCAAACTGTGCCATCAGAGCTTAACGTGAGGACAAAATGTTCTGAGCTTGAGCACCACCTGCATGATGAAGCATCTGGAAACAAAGCACTCGATTCAGTGGAATGCATACTTGACAAGCCAAAAAAGATCAGAGCCTCGTCCTGCTCCCGCTTTGGCTGGTTCTCAGCCTCTTCTTCACAAGCAACAACATTGCCACTGACCTCCCCGCAAATAGAGGTTGTGACTGCAAGACCACAAACACCATTGTCACCAACCATGTCCACAATCTCACATGGAAGCGTTCAGCTCTCCATCCAACAAACCCTTGACAGAAAGAGGAAGTATGACCCTACCCAGCCACGAGCCATGGTCCTGACTGACAGAATTACAAAATTGCTCTCTTTACAAATGTTGCTGTGCCGCCCCCGTCCCAGCAGCCGGTGCTGCTCGGACCCGGATCTACGGTGCGGCTCGAGGGGTTCTCCGAACCCGGGGGTCACACGGACACTCCGAATAAAAGGGGACGTATTTATATGGGATTGGTTGTAAAATGTCTGTGACGCCACCCACGGTGTGTGGTGAGATGTAGCACTACCGCTGCCATTGCAGGGCTGCCAGGGATGTTGAGCTGGCAGCTGGATGTTAACCCCTCCGTGGGTAGGGATGAATGTCCCGGGGCCCAGTGTCTCTATGCTGAGGATAGTGAGTGCAGGAGCCGGCGCACCAGGCCAGGCTGGGGATGTTACTCATGGTCAAATAAAGCACACAAGTCCTGTGGTAAACCAACGTGATGGTGGCCGGCTGCCACAGACGGGTGTATCTGATCCCACACCCAGGTTGGTAGTCAAAGTCTCTCTCCTCTGCACTCGGTGTGTTGTAGGTAGGACTTCCCGGTGTAAAATTCGGGAGTCCGCTCCCGGTCCTTTGGTTGGGAGCCGTGCCCATCTGACGCTGACCCTTGGGATCTACGGGCCCTGACGGTTGCCCTATTCCTCTCTGTGGGTGGTTGTCTACTTTTCGGGACTTAGGTTGGAACAGGACCGGATGTTAACCCCTCCGTGGGTAAGGATGAATGTCCCGGGGCCCAGTGTCTCTATGCTGAGGATAGTGAGTGCAGGAGCCGGCGCACCAGGCCAGGCCGGGGATGTTACTCATGGTCAAATAAAGCACACAAGTCCTGTGGTAAACCAACGTGATGGTGGCCGGCTGCCACAGACGGGTGTATCTGATCCCACACCCAGGTTGGTAGTTAAAGTCTCTCTCCTCTGCACTCGGTGTGTTGTAGGTAGGACTTCCCGGTGTAAAATTCGGGAGTCCGCTCCCGGTCCTTTGGTTGGGAGCCGTGCCCATCTGACGCTGACCCTTGGGATCTACGGGCCCTGACGGTTGCCCTATCCCTCTCTGTGGGTGGTTGTCTACTTTTCGGGACTTAGGTTGGAACAGGACCTAAAGTCCTGCCCTCAATAGATTAATTAGCTAGGCCGTCGGTGCCGGTCCTGGCTTCAGGGTCCAAGTACCTCCTCTGTGCACACAGTTTCCGGGTCGGTTCTCCGCTGTTGGTACCGGCGGTCTCCAACCCTGTCCCGGTCCACCTCGGATCTCCGCAGCCATCTTCCCGTCTGCTGCAGACTCTGGCTACCGTCTGTCACCTAGCCAAGGTGTCAGGGCTCCGACCCTGGCACCTGTCAGCTTGGCACCTCCACTCCAAACTTCAACTATCACTTCACTGACTGTTTTCCTGCCTCAGGCTCTCCAGACCCCTGGGTGGGTGTTCCCTATCTGCCTGGTCCCGCCCACTGGTGTGTCCATCCTTCTCTGAGGGGAGTGACTAGGGTTTCAGGTCGGCTGATTTAACCCTTTGTGGGATAGGTGTTATGCGGGGGCCTACATGTACAACTACCTGGTTTTCCAGGGCGCTACATTGCCATTCCAGCTTGTGGAAACAGACTGTTCCAAGCCGCTACTATTTTTTTATGTCTGCCTTGCACACACATGTTGTGGACCACATCAAGTGTGCACTGGGCAACGCCATCAGTGGAAAGGTTCACATTACCACCGATACGTGGAACAGTAAGCATGGGCAGGGACATTACATCTCACTAACTGTCCACTGGGTATATCTAGTGGCTGCTGGCCCATAGGCGGAAGAAGGCGTAGCGCATGTTCTTCCACCACCCAGAATTGCTGGATGTTGGTTGGTCAATGTTGTCTCCTCCTACTCCACTTCCTCATGCAGTTACAGTGACACCGACACCAGCAACTTCAGCACAGCCAAGGGGAAACAACAGCAGGCTGTTCTTAAACTCATCTGCCTGGGGGACAAATCCCACAACGCGCAGGAGCTGTGGAAGGGAATCAAACAGCAGACAGACGAGTGGTTGTTGCCAGTTAACCTGAAGCCCGGACAGGGTGTGTGTGATAACAGGTGAAATCTAATAGCAGCTCTGGGTCTAGCCGGTTTGACACACATCCCTTACCTGGCGCATGTCCTTAATTTGGTGGTGGAGACCTTCCTAAAAAAAATTACCCAGGTATGTTCAACCTGCTGGTGAAAGTGCGGGCAGTGTGTGCTTCCTTCTGTCGTTCTCACCCTGCAGCTGCCCGCCTGTCTGTGCTACAGCATCACTTCAAACTTCCTGCTCACCATCTGATATGTTACGTACCAACAAGGTGGAACTCCACCCTGCATATGCTGGAGATACTGTGCGAGCAGCAGCAGGCAATAGTTTGAATTTCAAATACAACACGCACGGCAGAATCGTTCTGCGGAACAATCCCACTTCACTACCAATGAGTGGGCCTCCATGCGGGACTTGTGTACTGTGTTGTGCTGCTTTGAAATCACCACCATCATGGTCAGTGCAGATGACGTCACGATCAGCGTCACTATACCAATTTTATGCCTGCTGTACGCAACTATTGAGTCCATGATACAGGAGAGGGAGGAGCAGGAGGAACATACAACATTAACACCAACATCAGGACTGGAAGGTGGTACAGTTTTGGAGGATGAGGATGATTATGATGAGGAGAATGAAGACGAACCTTGTTCCCAGCAGGGTGATACTCTAAGCAGGTCACGGGCATCACTTGAGCGTGGCTGGGGAGACACAGAGGATATAGACATTACACCTCCCACTGAGGACAGCTTGTTGACTCTGGGTAGCCTGGCACACTTGAGCCAATTCATGCTACTGTGCCTGAAGAACGACCGCTGAGTTGCCAGGATTGTAAACAATGATGATTACTGGCTGGCCACCCTGCTGGATCCCTGATAAAAGGAAAACATAGCATCATTAATTCCATCCGTGAAATGGGACAGCAAGATGCAGGAATACAAGGTTGCATTGGTGCAGGCACTAAGTACCGCGTTAACATCTGACACTGAGGAGTCAGCGGAAGAACGAGGAAGAGAAGCAAGGCACCAAAGCAGCTTGGGAATCCGCACCATGTCTCCAGGCAGGGCTGATCTGACCGAATTTTGGCAAAAGTTCACGAACACACCAAAATATCGAGCATCAACGTGTAGTACAGCGCCAATAAGCAGGAGGCAACATTTTCAGAACATGGTGCAAAACTACATGTCCACGCATCTTGAGGTGCAATCTATTGGGTCTGCCCCCTTTAACCTCTAGCTCTCGAAATTGGATACCTGGCCCGAGCTTGCGTTCTGTGGCACAGTGGGTAATAAAGGGGTTAATACCAGCTTTGTATTCTCAGCTAGTACTAAGCCCAAAAATTCATGGTGTCACGCCAAATTAGACATGGCCACCATGAATTTCTAGTAAGCAGTAAAAAAAAAAAAAAACACATAGAATTTTTTTTTTATTAAAAGTAAAACAAAAAAAATTTAGAGGCTCAATCTTTATTATAAAAAATCCTTAAGGCTGCTTTACACGCTAGCGATCGCAACCTCCCCCGTCATTTGTGCGTCACGGGCAAATCGCTGCCCGTGGCGAACAAAATCGCTAGTACGCATCACACATACTTAGCTTCCTAGCAATGTCGCTGAGGGCGACGAACAACCTCTTTTTTAAGGGGGTAGTTCATGCGGCGTCACAGCGACGTCAATCAGCGGGCCACCAATAGAAGCGGAGGGGCGGAGAGCAGCCGCATTCACGTCACTCCCACCTTGTTGCCTGAGGACGCAGGAACACTGTTGTTCGGGGTTCCTGGGGTGTCACATGTAGCGATGTGTGCTGCCTCAGGAACGACGAACAACGTGCTTCCCAAAAGAGCAACAATATTTGGGAAATGAATGACGTGTCAACGATCAACGATTTGGTGAGTATTTGTGATCGTTAGCGGTCGCTCGTAGGTGTCATACGCAACGACGTCGCTAACGAGGCTGGATGTGCATCACGATTTCCATGACCCCAACGATATCTTGGTAGCAATGTCGTTGCATGTAAAGCGGCCTTTAGTCCGACGTAGTCCACAGGGAGAGCAATGTCAGTTCTGCTTCATCTCTGTACAGATAAGCATCTCTACAGATCAAGAAGCAGGCGGACACTGACAGTGAATGTCAAAGTTCAATCGAGTCCATGGCTAAACCCTGAAGTCACCATGAACACGGCCGAAAAAAGCCGAAGACTGCCAAGTGCCGAGCAGTGTAGTGAATACCACCAGAAGTTAATTATCGGACCTGGAAGCAGAAGCAGCCGGGAGACAGCGGGTCTGCAGGACGCGTCGCGGGACCGGTAAGTATAATGACAATGTTAATTATTAACTATATTCTTTATTTTACAGCCCTACCCGCGCCCCATCCCATATATGTAAAGTCCAAGCTCGGGGTTCGGACGCAAGTTCGCGTGATCCCCAGCCCCGAACTCGAACTTTACAAAAAGCTCAGGCGAGTCTCCCGATCCCAAACATCGGGGGGGTTCGCCCATCACTAGTTATAAAGCAATTGCCAATCAATTTGAAGTCTGCCATACTACAGGGAGAAAGATTATTTACCAATGGAAAATATTCAAGACACTTCAAAATTTCCCAGGAGTGGAAGTCTTAGGAAATTCATCCCAAGGTCAGACAGTGAACTGCTCAGTGAAATTCCAAGAAAACATAGAACTACAGCTCAGACTCTAAAGGCCTCAGAAGGATAAATGTTCAAGTTCAAGGCAGCATGAGAAAAAGACTGAACAAGTATGACAGATTTCTTTGGAAGGGTTGCCAAGAGAAAGCCTCTTCTTTTGAAAAAACAAACATGACAGTAGGACTAAAGTTTGCAAAGTTGCATCTTGAACAAATCAGAACAATTCTGTAACAATGTCTTTTGGATAGATCAAACCAAAGTAGAAATGCTTCACCATAATTCACTGTACCACGTTTGTCAAAAACAAAGCACAGCCCATTAGCACAAACCTCATACCAACTGTGCAGAGGTGGAGGGGTGATGACCGGATAGGACCTGGGTACTTGAGTCATTCAGTTGACCGTGAACTTTTTTTGCCAGCGGTTTTGACATTGACTGCTGTGTGATGAGTTATTTAGAGGCCAGACCAAGTGTACCCTGTTATACAAGCTGTATATGCGACCTCTTTACATTGTATCAAAGTGTCACATCTTCAGTGTTGTCACATGAAAAGACATAAAATATTTACAAAAATGTAAATGGTATATTAACTTTCATATATATATTAAACACCTTCAGACTGGTTGAATATAGCAGGGAATTTTATAAAGCCATTAGGGAACAGATTTTGCCTGTACTAACCACTTGTTTGAATACTATCCTTCAAACAGGTGTCATCCGAGATAAAAAGTTATACCGAAACAAGTAAAAGACCCTATCGATCAATACCAAAAATACTTTCTAACATAATGGCAAGTCGACTTTCTTACCTACTACCACACTTAGTGGGTCCAGCTCAAGTAGGATGCGTAAATGGGATAGTTGCAGTGATGAATCCGCGAAAAGCACTGACGGTGTTGGATGTAGTACGCTGCTGCTCACACCCAGGGGCAAGACCGGCTTTGCTGGACCTAGATGCGGAAAAGGCCTTCGATAATGTGACATGAGAATGGCTGGGGACAGTGTTAGACTCTTTGAATATCAAAGGTAATGTCAAAGTTTTTGGGGGGAGATTATAATAGCCCTACAGCTAGAGTTTATTTGCCAGGCTTTCTGATTTCTCTTCCTTACACAATGGAACACATCAAGGTTGCCCGATGTCACCATTATTAATTGACTTCGCCTTAGAAACCCTAGACTGATACACTGAGGAGTCAGATTTATTTTCTGGTATAAAGGTCGGAACCAAACTTACAAAAATTGCTCCTTCTGCAGATACATTATACTATTCCTGTCTCGTCCAATGGATCAATTCACACGTATTTATCAATTTATACATCGGTGGTGATGCACGTACCTGTGTTCGTTGTCACCGCTTCAGACACCAGCTTTAGGGTCAGTGTGCATGATCAGAGATCCCAATGTGGCGCCCCTGACCTGGTCAGGCACCACTGAGTACTGCACCCATGCTGGGGACAGTACAAACAGGTAATCCAGAAGGCTGACCGAGGTGTGACTACACAGGCGCATAGTGATCAGGTCTCACACATGTACCTTTGAGAGGACCCCTGGGGATCCCAGGAGGGGGCAAAGCCTTCACCTCCACTGGAATAGTGGAGGGGGTAAAAAGCCTCCATCTCCACTCAAGGGGTGTGGTGGAGAGCCTGGTTGCTAGGTGGCGTAGGCAAGAACAGGGGAGGAGGGGCAGTGAGCCGGTTCAGCGTGCAGTTCAGGGGGAGCAGACGTCAGGAGCAGACCCCTGGGGCTGTGGCAGTCTGACAGCGTCCGCGCAGTGGCTACCGACGGGGGAGAACGGTCACCTAGTAGTGCTACCCGAAATCCATCTTCAGCTAAAGAGAGAGCAACGGAGTGGGAAGTAAGGAGACTGCTAGGGAGTTACCAGGCCCACACGGGTAGTAGGTCCCAGTGCAGGGATAGATCCACCTTTCCTTGCCAAACCTGCTTGAGGGGGTACTTTACGCCCCCAAGAACACACTAAAAAGTCCGCAGCCACGTCGCCACAGTTAGGGCCCATAGTTCACAGGAGGCAAGCAGCCGGAGTGTCCTGGTCCAGGCTACAAGCAAACGGACAAAACGAAGGGGAGAGAGGCTTCAGCAACTTCCCTGGGTGACCCCCATAGGGACTAAAAGTCGGGGTTACTCCAAAACGCAAAGGGCTAAGGAAGGCGAGTCGGTAGTCACCCTCATCAGTCAGCCTGAAGGATACCTGGTTCCAGCCTGGTTCATCCCAGCTACGCCCGGGTTACTCACTCTGCCACCTTCTGTGAGTAAAACCCCTGAAAGACATTCTGCTTGTGTGGAGTTATTCTGCGCCTTGTGGTTCTACACACCTACACAGGGCCCTGGGGCTTGCCTCACTCTCAGGGGGCTACTACAACCGACTGCACCCACCATCAGCCCCAGGCATCCCTTAATTTGCAGTGGCGGTCCCCACTGGCCGCAATTCTGAGAGTGGCGTCACGACAAATAGAAGATTTCCTACCTGTGACAAGATCCAGCCGAGTGGAGTCCCTGAAGGTAATGCACCGACACTGCACCTGTGGGGCTTCACATCTGGCGTCACGAACAGGATAAGGACTAGACCTGTTCAGACAGGTGACCATGTGCCTGGGCGGTCCGCTTGAAAAATTGGAAGCGCCGCCATATTGCCACCATGAAAAGCGCGCTGAAAAACAACAGCAGCCCGCGCTGGGAGAAGTTACCGCCCACGAAGAGGTGTGGCTACCCAGAGATCCCCTGCAGAGTCCTGACCTCGCCAGTGAAGAAAGCGGAGGCGTTCAGAGACGTCGGGACAGAAAGGGAGCCAGAAGCCTGCTGTTAGAGGAAATGGCGTCTGGATGCAGAGATCCCGAGCCAGGCTCCGCTGCCTGGTGGGCCCGAGAGCTTACTCAGTGCTGCAACCAACTAGAAACCAGGGTTCTACGGCAGCTCAGCGAGGGACGCAAGGAGCTCCTGGGGATGGCTACGGCGGTACAGGCCTACGAGGAGAGGGCCACGCGACGAGTGCCAGACCGAGCGGCGACGACTCAGACCCCGATGCTGCTACCGATGGGTGAGTCCAGTGTTGCCCCTGCCAGCACGAGTGCCCCGACCCATGCTGCCACGCCCGTAGTCCCCGAAGAGGCGCCCGCCGCGGCGATGCTGAACCAGGCCGCAGCCACGCCAGGTGCGGCCCGCCAAGCCCAGGCCGCCGCAGAGATGCCCTGCCCGGCCCGTAAAGATCCGGCTGCCACCGCGACCCTCATCCATGCCGCGGGTGTGACGCTGACCCAGGCCGCCGCCTTGCTAGGCCCGGCCCGCCAAGACCCCACCGCAGCAGCGACGCTCATCCACGCCGCAGGCGAGGTGCTGAACCAGGCCGCAGCCACGCCAGGTGCGGCCCGCCAAGCTCCGGTCGCTGCAGCGACGCCCAGCCCAGCCTGCACAGATCCCATCGCAGCTGCGACGCCAATTCAGGCCGCCGCAGCGATGCCCTGCCCGGCCCGCCAAGAACCGGCTACAGTAGCGATGCCCGCTAAGACTTCAGCTGCAACAGCGACGCTGATCCAGGCCGCCGCCATGCCAGGCGCGGCCCGCCAAGACCAGGCCGCCGCCATGTCAGGCGCGGCCCGCCAAGACAAGAATGTACCACTGTTTACCCCGGCCTGCAAGGCCAGAGCAGACACCGCTCCCCAGTCTAAGGAAGTCCCTGCTAGGAAGTCCCTGATAGGAGAGGACCCTGAATACCAGAAGCTGAAGGCTGACCTAGAGGCCCAGTTCCCAAAGGAGATGGTGGACCGGTATCTGCTCCCTCCACATACCCCTCAGAAGACTCTGGAGATGTCCACGCCAAAAAGTCCACCGCCCGGGCCAGCTGATGAACACTCATCCCCAGCGCTGCCACCAAAGGAGTGCTCAGAAGAACTAAGGGGGAGAGGAGGCCAGGAAGCTGAGGAGCTGACCCCGGAGCCATCAGCAGTGGATCCATGCCCAGAGCCAGAGATGCTGCCGTATTCCCGCTGGGATGAAGAGGAAGATTTGTCCAGCAACCTCACCTGGGAGCCTGCCAGCAGTGAAGCAGCCACCCAGCAGAATCAAGCCCGCAAAACACGGCGCCGCAGTAGAACCAAGTTTTCCCCTGCACCGCAGTCTCCAGAGAATAGAGATGAAGTCACGGCCAGAGACCTGGAGGAGAAACGGTTTCTGAGGAGAGCCAGATCCCAGGTTAGAGGGCCACTTTGTCGTGGAGTTGTGGAAGACTTCAGTTTGAAGAGTGGATATGGTTTTATAGTAGCTCCTGGTATGAAAGAAGGCATATTCGTGAATAGAAGAGACGTTAGAGCTCATTTGCCCAGAGGACATCCAGGCAGAAATCTGCGAACAGGAGACTCAGTGGAATTTACCATGCACCAGGGAGAAAGAGGCTGGTATGCATTGGATGTTACCCCATGTACCAGAAAGCCTTACAGCAGTCCTGCAAAAGAAACAGACACAGAAGAAGAAAGGAGAGATAAAGAACCCACTGATGAGACCACCACGGACGATGAAAGAGATCTAGAAACCAACAGGTGCCGCAGCCCTACAGGCCCAAGCCCTGGTATGGAGGAGTAGAGGAAAGTAAAGTCAGAAGTACAACAAGTTACTGTTTTGACCAGTTTGAAGTTTTTGCAACGTTTATAAGTTTAAGCATGTGCCCACATAAACTAATGTGAGAAATGAACCTTAAGGCTATGAACTGGCTATAGCCACAAACTCTCGCAGTGTAAATAGTTACACCAGAGGGTACCACCACCAGGGCCAGCCTGTTTAGGGGCCTGGCTCGCCTGCAACCAGGGAGCACGTCCGTTATGGGGCCTTGGCTTACCTGCAACCAGAGAGCATGCCTTTTTATGGGGCCTGGCTCTCCACCACAAAGAGGGTACCTGGTCAGCACCAACTGTGGAGGCCGCCTCTACATCCTGCCAGAAGAGGCTGAAGGCGCGGATCTACCAGGCCAGGTATACCCTGAAAACCACCAGACCCTGGAAGCCGAGTCTACATCCTGCCAGAAGTGGCTGAAGGCGCGGCCAACGGGAGAGGCAGATTGGAGGAAAGGTCTGGGGAAGTAGATGGCCCAGATCTGGTTACCAAAAGGACCGGTGACCTGCCTCCTGAAAGGGTTTGGGTGGGTTAACGGACTTGTGGGTGGAGGGTGGTGATGTATGGTACCTGGTGGTTTTAAAAGTTTTACCATGTTTTACTGTTTTATGCATTTTAAAATGTTGTCTTGCAGCCCGAGGACGTGCTGGTGATAACTAAGGGGGAATGTGGCGCCCCTGACCTGGTCAGGCACCACTGAGTACTGCACCCATGCTGGGGACAGTACAAACAGGTAATCCAGAAGGCTGACCGAGGTGTGACTACACAGGCGCATAGTGATCAGGTCTCACACATGTACCTTTGAGAGGACCCCTGGGGATCCCAGGAGGGGGCAAAGCCTTCACCTCCACTGGAATAGTGGAGGGGGTAAAAAGCCTCCATCTCCACTCAAGGGGTGTGGTGGAGAGCCTGGTTGCTAGGTGGCGTAGGCAAGAACAGGGGAGGAGGGGCAGTGAGCCGGTTCAGTGTGCAGTTCAGGGGGAGCAGACGTCAGGAGCAGACCCCTGGGGCTGTGGCAGTCTGACAGCGTCCGCGCAGTGGCTACCGACGGGGGAGAACGGTCACCTAGTAGTGCTACCCGAAATCCATCTTCAGCTAAAGAGAGAGCAACGGAGTGGGAAGTAAGGAGACTGCTAGGGAGTTACCAGGCCCAAACGGGTAGTAGGTCCCAGTGCAGGGATAGATCCACCTTTCCTTGCCAAACCTGCTTGAGGGGGTACTTTACGCCCCCAAGAACACACTAAAAAGTCCGCAGCCACGTCGCCACAGTTAGGGCCCATAGTTCACAGGAGGCAAGCAGCCGGAGTGTCCTGGTCCAGGCTACAAGCAAACGGACAAAACGAAGGGGAGAGAGGCTTCAGCAACTTCCCTGGGTAACCCCCATAGGGACTAAAAGTCGGGGTTACTCCAAAACGCAAAGGGCTAAGGAAGGCGAGTCGGTAGTCACCCTCATCAGTCAGCCTGAAGGATACCTGGTTCCAGCCTGGTTCATCCCAGCTACGCCCGGGTTACTCACTCTGCCACCTTCTGTGAGTAAAACCCCTGAAAGACATTCTGCTTGTGTGGAGTTATTCTGCGCCTTGTGGTTCTACACACCTACACAGGGCCCTGGGGCTTGCCTCACTCTCAGGGGGCTACTACAACCGACTGCACCCACCATCAGCCCCAGGCATCCCTTAATTTGCAGTGGCGGTCCCCACTGACCGCAATTCTGAGAGTGGCGTCACGACAAATAGAAGATTTCCTACCTGTGACAAGATCCAGCCGAGTGGAGTCCCTGAAGGTAATGCACCGACACTGCACCTTTGGGGCTTCACACCAGCACTTCCGATCATGCGCACTATGAAGCCAGATGTATGTGACCCAGCTTCAGAGAGGTCTAGTGTACATGAACAGAAGAGCCTGGACTTCTGATCTTGCGAACTAACCCTAAAGCTGGTGTCTGAAGCGGTGACAACGAACACAGCTACACGTGTTGATGATGACTCTGAGCAATGGGCATATAATAACATGTTAGCACGCCCCTGTGGGTGTGCTAACATGCTAAGAGGGAGAGCTAGCTGGGGAAAATAATGCCCTGGTAACTAGTCCCTGCGCTCATTAGCATCTCATAAAGGATATTTAGAAACACTTTTTCTAAAGATCTCTTTATCTATTCTACTTGATACAGGGACAGTTAAGCTGGTGTCACACACAGCGACAATGACAACGACGTCGCTGCTACGTCACCATTTTCTGTGACGTTGCAGCGACGTCCCGTCGCTGTCGCTGTGTGTGACATCCAGCAACGACCTGGCCCCTGCTGTGAGGTCGCCGGACGTTGCTGAATGTCCAGCTTCATTTTTTGGTCGTCACTCTCCCGCTGTGACACACACATCGCTGTGTGTGACAGCGAGAGAGCGACGAAATGAAGCGAGCAGGGAGCAGGAGCCGGCATCTGGCAGCTGCGGTAAGCTGTAACCAGCGTAAACATCGGGTAACCAAGGGAAGACCTTTCCCTGGTTTCCCGATATTTACCTTCGTTACCAGCCTCCGCCCTTGCTGCCAGCGCCGGCTCCTGCTCTGTGCACATGTAGCTGCAGTACACATCGGGTAATTAACCCTATGTGTACTGTAGCTAGGAGAGCAAGGAGCCAGCGCTAAGCAGTGCGCGCGGCTCCCTGCTCTCTGCACTGTGACATGTAGCTGCAGTACACATCGGGTTAATTAACCCGATGTGTACTGTACCTAGGAGAGCAAGGAGCCAGCGCTAAGCGCGGCTCCTTGCTCTCTGCACATGTAGCGACGTTATGATCGCTGCTGCGTCGCTGTGTTTGACAGCTAAGCAGCGATCATAACAGCGGCTTACAAGGTCGCTGCTACGTCACAGAAAATGGTGACGTAACAGCGACGTCGTTGTCGCTGTCGCTTAGTGTGAACCCAGCTTTAGGCAGGGATTAGCAATATGCACCCAGAACTGCTCGTGGTTCTGGCTGCGTATTACACCTGACTGGTTCCCTTTATGATAGGAAGAAATGAAGAACAATTATACTTTGAATTAAACCCTTTTAACACTAGAAGTCCCAGAGAGGGGTCATTTAACATTTCTACCATTGAAACCCTATGGAGCTCGAAATTCCTGGGACTTCTAGTGTTAATTAATAATATCAAATGTAAAAAAAATGGCCTCAGTTACCGCTATCTTTTTAGGCAGATGTCACTTGGTTAAAATGATTCGTTTTTCCAGACTCCTGTATCCCCTCCAAACACTGTAACTGCTGCTAAAACATTTAGACATAAAATAAACAAAGCCTTTTCTCATTTCATTTGGACTGGTAGAAGGCCTAGAATTTAAATGCAAAAACGTACATTACATAGAAGAGAAGAAGTGAAATTCCCAAACGTCAGGGCCTATAATACAGCCAGTCTGTTTCATCATGTGGTAGATTGGCTACATAATACAAATAATGACTCCAGGGTAAGCTTAGAGAAAAAGTTGCTGCCCCTTGGGATTTATCGGCTGTTCTCCACACAAAACAGGCTAAACTTCAGCAGAGGGTTAAATCTTCTCTCTTATTACTAGATACTATAGCATGGTGGACAATAGTCAGGAAAGTATTTTATCTACCTTTTTAAATTTTTAAACAAATGTCAATCTTTAACCATCCAGAATTCCCTCAGGTTCAGAAATCAATTGTGTCCTTCGAATGGTGTCACGCTAGGTACAGGGAAGTACCAAGGGAAAGGGAAGTACGAACGGGGAAAGGGAAGGGAAACCCTGTTTCTAGGGAAGAAGGAGATGGTGACCCCTAACTAAACCTACCACTGGTCCCTGGGGTACCTCACCACCCTAGATAAGTTCTGCACGGTGTCTATGTTTTAAACTATGGAATAATAAAGCAAAGATTTTTATAAATTGTCTGCGAATGCTGTTTTTCCTTCACTCTAGATTGCTTCTGTACAGGAACCGGTCTGATAGTTTTCCATGCACCATGCCCTCTGAGATGTCCTTACCCGCTATGGTGAGCTGAACTGGTCTCTTGCTTCTGTGTTGGACTAGTCCTAGTACTGGACCCTAATTAGGGAACGGGTGGGATCAGCTCTTCAATTCATCAACCCCACTAAACACTAAAGAAGACATAAAGAGGACACACCGGGGGAAATGCATGAACTACTTATCCACAGATGACTCAAGCAGGAGTTCTGCAAATTTTCAGCAACGATGTCACAGAGGAGTACAAGCCATCTGCTTGCAACCAGAGGTTGAGTGAACGGAATAATATCACTAGCACCTGTCCAGGGAAGATGGGAGTATTTAAGCACAAGGGGAATACTGATAATCAGCTGTTGGATGGAAGGCAGAGCTTTGCTTGGTCCTAAAAGGGAAGAGATGAAAACCCAGCAGGAACTCTACCTACTACAATGAATACTGACAGCAGGAACAATAGAAACGCATGGAGCATTTTGTGCAGCCAAATGCTGTGACCTTCTATTGCCAGAAACCACATGACTGCCTGTCACCTGTGACATACCTGTGACAGATAGTCAGTCAAAGTCTGAGAAGAAAATACCAAGTTAGATCAAAAAAACAACCATGCATAACACAATGAAAAATTGGATTCTATATACAAAATTTATGCATAAATAGTGTATGGGTTGTAGGAATATGACGGACCTATGGAAATTCAATAGGGGCACTAAAATTTAGAACAAAGTCTGAGAAGTGCAGAAGATGTGATCCACACAGAAGAAAAAATATGGCTTAAACCTCAAAAAGTTATGGACAAATTTCAGATAAATAATAAGTACCATACTTCTTATACGTTTTGCAAGTTCACTCTTTTTATTCTTCTAGGCTCCATGTATTGGATAAAGAAGAAACTCAATATATCTGGACAACATCGTACATCCAAACACCCATAAGGTACATTATACAGTATCTTCCCTGTATAATAACATAAGACATAAGACACACATTTCTGAAATAAGACCCTAATAGACTCTTTAGAATCTGGGAAAGTTGGACGGAAGATATGAATATATCAGGGGTGATTCTCCAAGGGTGGGAGATGGTGAGGAAGAACATACTGAATGAAAATTGGTTAATGTAAACGGCCCTGTATGACTTCAACATTCCAGCATCCCCTAACTTTCCTATCAGGATAGCAGCATGCCCTAAATATATTACGCCTTCTACTAATTTATGGCATGGGGTATGGGAAAGCACAGTTCACTTGTCACATACACCACAAGTTCTGCTTTTTTACAAATTAAAAAATCCAGAAGAACAGGGGCAAAGACATGCCAAAAGCATACCTAGAAACATACATGCATCCTTGATACTAGCATTCCGAAGCTTGTATAAAGAATGGCTTAAAAACAACACATCAGTAGACATGGTGGGGATATCTCCAATGAAACAATTGTTGGGAACTGAACCTATGGAAGCAGAAAGACACAAAAAACACTGGCAAGAAAGGTTTTCCCGATCTGTAAAAGTTTTATTGCTTTTCATTCTGGGTTCGATGAAATGAAAAAAAATTGGTCAGTTAATTTCACCACATTGAACGGTATTGTTTGGAAAATCTAATGGTGGTGTCACACACAGCGACGACGACAAAGACATCGCTGCTAAGTCGCCATTTTTTGTGACGTAGCAGCGACCTCAACAGCAACATCGCTGTGTGTGACACATAACAACGATCAGACCCCTGCTGCGAGATCGCTGCTCGCTCTTGAATATTCCAGGTCATTTTTTGATTGCTGCTATCTCACTGTGCCTAATGTATCCTTGTGTTTGACACCACAGCAGCGACGGTTGCGACGACGCTGAAGGCAGTGGCGTAGGACTCAAGGCAGGACAATGGCGTGTTTTTGCGGTGTATTTTACAACGCCCCCACGACTCTGATTGGTGGTCACAACAGGGTTCCGATTGGGTAACTTGCCGAAGGCATTACAGTGATTTCATTCTTTAAGTTCCATTCTTTGTTCCACGTAGTAGATTCTCTATCTGCTGTCGCTAGTGTGTCGTTCTTTGTGGATCTGAATGAAATGAAATAGAATGAATGAAAGCACTACTGCGTCTTCCTTTGTTTGGCACGGTCACCCAATCAGGCGCCGCTGTAGTGATCACCAATCGGAACAGAGGGGTGTGAAAAAGGCAACGCAAAGGCGCTGTAGCGATCACCAATCGGAACAGAGGGGCGTGAAAAGAGGCAACGCAAAACATGTCTAGGGGTAAACACCACGCCTCTATCAAGGTCTGAGTCGTCGCATAGCGATGCGTGTGACACGTCCCAACTACCGTCGAGGTCATTATGATCGCTGCTCCATCGCTGCTTAAAATTACATGTTTGACAGCTTACTAGTGAGCATGTAAGGTCGCTGTTACGTCACAGGAAATGGTAACGTAACAGCGACGTCGTTGTCGCTGTCGTTGTGTGTGAACCCAGCATAAGAGGGACTTTAGAGATTTTTAAAATCACAACTTCTTGAGGGAGTAATGTAAAAGATAATAACATTTGTAAAATGCAGTATGTTAAATAAAGTATTTTCCCCTCTTCCCCTCCTCTTTCTACCTCCCCCCCTTTTTCCCCATCTTTCCCTACCCCTTCCACAATGGCTGTAATAGATTTGACTTTTGTCCTTGTAAGCTCAATTAATATACCCAAATTGGGCTTTGCATATTGTTTGTTTGTAAAGTGAAAAGTTTTAATGAAAAAGATATAATAAAAAAATAAAGTATAGCTTTGCATTATGCATGAATGCCCACAAATCTTAACGAACTTAAGTCACATTGTAAAGAAGAGTGGGCTAAAATTCCTCCAAAACAATGTGTGAAACTTTTAAAGTGCTAATAGTGGTTCTACGAGCTTCTGACTCACGGTGTATACTTACTTTTTTGCATACTAGTTAATCTTAGGTTGTACTTACTGAATTTTAAGACCTTTTAAGGACTTGATATGCTTTTTTTATTATTATTATTATTATTACTATAAAATAATAAATAAATAAATATTTATTTTTATATAGCGCTAACATATTCCGCAGCGCTTTACATACATCACTAACACTGTCCCCATTAGGGTTCACAATCTAAATTCCCTATCTGTATGTTTTTGGAGTATGAGAGGAAACCCACGCAAACACGGGGAGAACATACAAACTCCTTGCAGATGTTGTCCTTGGTGGGATTTGAACCCAGGACCCCAGCGCTGCAAGACTGCAGTGCTAACCACTGAGCCACCATGCTGCCCTATTATTATTTCCAGTGATGGGCAAATACTAAAATATTCAGTTTTTATTGATACACACAGTGCAGATAGTGCCTCTATAAATCAAAATATACGTTAAGGTAAACAACTCACAGGGCAGCGTGACCTAGGTTCCACACACAGCAAATTCATTGGACCAATTATATATATTTGTACATATAGTGGAACCAGACATGAGTAAATTATATAACATCAAAAGAGCAGCCTATTTATATGTATACAGTATTATATTGAGCAAATAAATATACATATAGGTAAATAAAGTGCTTAGTTATAGTGCTTTTTTACTGGCTTCACGTATTGCCATATTGCACTTTACCATATTGCACACAACCCAAATGTTATACAAAAAATTATTATCATATGGGATTTGTATTACGTCATCACAACACATGTAAATATTGCATATAAATTAGCCCAATTGCAAAATTGATGCTCAGATCCTGACAATCCATATATACAAAAAGTCTCAAAATTCCACTATATTAGACAAAAGTGGCTCATGATAATAACAGATTAAATTAGCAAATCCAAACATAGTATATATGGATAGCCCAAATTAGCCCAAACATTGCCCCATTCAACCTGTTTTTTTGAGGAAATATGGGGAAAATATGTCCGAATATATATATAATTGGTCCAATGAATTTGCTGTGTATGAAACCTAGATCATGCTGCCCTATGAGTTGTTTACCTTAACGTATATTTTTATTTTATAGAAGCACTATCTGCACTGTGTGTATCCATAAAAACATAATTTTTCTACTAATAAAATAAACTGATATAATAAATCCACTTGGAGACTAATTTATATTTTTATATATGCAACTATAAGTCGATTGTAGGTACATACTAATGTTGGGGACCATAGTAAAGAAGATAACGTAACATAATTATAATATGGATCTGGTGATTCTCATCTTAAGGTTTTTGTCACTAAAATATTCAGGTCCGGATTATTCGTCTCAAATATTCGTATTATTGGTATATCCGCCACGAATAACAAATCTAATGCAAGCCAATGGGAAACGGAAATAATTCTGGCGAGGCTGCAAAAATGTTGGAATGGATGGAAATGTGCTGAAATTGAATGGGAACAGCATGGGAAAGATGCTTGGATGCATCTCTGAAACACAGGTCGCTTCTGTCAATAATGTTATCAGAGTATCACACACTCTGACATGCGGTTCCTGCCTATTTATGTCAAGCACTGAGTTCACCTAATGCCGCAGCTGGCTGCTCACAAAGAGGGTAATATGAGAACCACCAGAAGTGACCTCAGGTGAACTCGGTGCCGGACTGTGCTGCCGGCGTGACACGCAGTCTGACAGTCCAGCACAGAGTTCACTTGAGGTCACTTCTAGCAGCTCCCACGCTGCCTTCAATGTGTCCCGGAGGCCGCAGTGATCGATCACAAGTTCTAAGTTCTTCACTACTCACCACTCACCATGGCCATTGTATGTAGCAGAGCCGGGATTGTCGTGGGACCTCGTGTGGATTACGTTGGACCTCTGGGGCTGTGTTTGGGGTTAATAAATTAGTTAAAGTGGGTGTGTTTAATATTATTTAAAATAAAAGATTTGTGTGTTTGTGTTTTTTTTCTTTTTACTTACAGGGTTGATAATGGGGGAGTCTCTTATACACCTCTCCGTTTCCAGCCCAGAGCTTGATGGCAACTGTGATTTTTGATAAATCACAGCTGACATCAACCCCATATATTATCGCAATTGACACCGCACCAGGGCAATCGGGATGAACTGGCTAAAGCGCCAGAATTGGCACATCTAATGGATGCGCCAGTTGTTGGGCAGCTGTGGCCTGCTATTTTTAGGCTTGGAAGGGCCCAATAACCACCAGAATACCATTCCCCATCTGTCTGCTTTATCTGCACTAATTATCAAGAATGAGCAAGAGTCCACATCATTATTTTATTACTTATTTTAATAATTTAAAAAACATCATGTTGGAGTCTCTATTTTTGATAACCAGCCAAGATAAAGAACACAGCTGAGGACTGCGGTCCCAAGCTGTCTACTTTACCTGCACTGGTTATCACAAATGGCTATCAGCATTACTGTCATAGGAATACAATCCCCTCATGTTTAGTGGCTGAAAATCAGGTGCCAAACATGCTGGGAGGGGACTTGAAACTCACAAGGTGAATATCAAAATACTCAACGAGTAACGAATATCCCGAATATCTTAATATAATATCACTAATTATTTCCTGTTATATAAAACCAGAGAATTTAAAAAAGATGTTCTTATTTTTTGGCATGACTGTATGTGATCACTACATATTATATTTATGTACAGGATTGCTATCTACAAGCCAAAGACAGCATTTTAATAACAGCTGTTGATCTACATTACATGAACAGCCAAAAATTCAACATAAAGAGTTGATTTTCCAACATGTTTGAAAGGTCAAGAAAGGCATTTATAATGCAAAGCTTTTGGATCCTCCTCATTCCAAAAGAAGGGCTGGACTTGTGTGGCGCCCCTGAGGCTTCCGTCGCCACAGGTCATTGCACCCCATCCAGCGGTGTGATGCCCCATTCTGGGAGAGGAAGAGAGTGAACTCCGGTCCCCTGGTAAATCCACACTACACCCATTGCTAGGAACACACTGGGACCATGGAAAGTGGCAGACAACCCTCCCATGCTGCATGCTGGGAGGGGTCGTAAGACCCATCCCTGCTCCTATAGGGTAGAACAGGGCAATTGGGGAGGTGGGAGGAGCCATCTGAGAGCAGACACAGAGAGGAAGGTCAAGTTTAGTCAGTCTACCTCAGGGAGTGAGAGAGTGAGGAGCCAGCATGTAGTTGAAGAAGGAGAACGAGAGAAAGTGGAGAAGGAGGAGGAGGCCTGCTGGAGGCAGGCAAGGAGGAGAAGAAGTAATGGAAAGAAAGCTCCAAGTCAGTCAGGAGCTGGAAGGAAAGAAAGAGACGCTTCCTGGTGAAGATCCTGGGGCTCAGAGGGTCCAGGTGACACCACGCAGAGAACAGAAAGGGTCCCAGGGCCACGGGTAGTCCTAGAGGTACCACGGGTAGTTGTAGAGCTGCGGTGGCCTGCTCCACAAGAACATCGGTGGAGGGATCAAGCTGCAACAGGGGACGGTCCCTAGAAACCAGTGGAGTGCAAAATCATCTCCAAACAGTAAAAACCGAGGCCCAGGGAATGTTGTAAACTCCCCGGGCCACAGCCCACAGCAGTACCCCCAAAAAAGGGATAATCAGCCGACAGGTGACTCCCCAGCCTGGAGGCTGTTGTGGAGGCCAAGCCAGGTTCAACCTACCAAGGCAAGGCTAAGGAAGACAGCAGAAGATAGAGACACTTAAGGGAAGGGTACCGGCTTTTACTCTCTGAATCACCCAGAAACGGCGGAGGTCCCTGACAGTGGTCCCAGCAGTCCAAGGGTCCCTGCAAGACTGTGACAAGAATTGTGAGTAAAGAACTTGAAACTGTACCCTTGAAGTCGCCTCTGTTATTTCAGCTGCATAGACACTCACAAGCACCAACTGTGCCTCGGGGCATTGCTCCACCTGTGGGGAGTAGTACCACCACTGCTGCCATATCACCCCCCGGAGGCCTCATACAGCAGCGGCGGCCTATTAGCCGCATACCACAGGTGGCGTCACGAACACAAACTTTATTCACCAAGCCACATATTCTACTGACACCCACCAGGGCCACGGAGCCGGGCCCAGCCACCACTGACTACCACCGGACTAGTCCGGCCCGGCACCGGGTGTCCCATAGCCCTGGGGTGGGCGAGTCACTTGCATCTTGGAGTAGCTGAAGTACAAACAGTCATAAGAAGGATGGTCTTGTTCATTCATCCCTATCACATGACCCGGGCTGCTGTGGCTTCTGATGTCCAGTGATGTCACGTCAACTTCCGGAATTGGAACTTGACTTGTCATCACCCAGGTGGGACCCTAACTCCCTGAGTGACTGGGCATTGGGCAGAGTGCAATTGCATGTCACAGCCCAGCATCTCACACGCTTTCACCTTCACCGCTTAACAGAGCGCCGCAAGCACACAAGATGCTGTGACGTGCGATGAAACTCCACCCACAGCCCAGTTACTCAAGAAGACTGCGTCCTACCTGGGTGATGTAAGGTCAGCTTCCAATTCCAGAAGTTGATGTGATATCACTGGACTTCAGAGGCCACAGCAGCCTAGGTCACGTGATGGGGATGAGTGGACAGTGATAGCGCCGTGCACAGGCTGAATTGGAAAAAGAAGCTATTTATAAAAAGCCTTCTTTCACTTCTGTACATCGATGTGGCCACTATGCTTTGTAGTGGACCACCTCTTTAAGTCTTTCAATTCTTGTTTGATGGATTTTCATCTATTCTTCCTTGGAAAAGTCTTCCAGTTCTGTGAGATTCCTGGGTCGTCTTGCATGCACTGCTATTTTGACATCTAGCCACAGATTTTTAATAATGTTCAGATCATTGGACTGTGAGAGCCATTGTAAAACCTTCAGCTTGCGTCTTTTGAGTTAGCTTATTGTGGATTTTGACATGTGTTTAGGATCATCATCATCCATTTGTAGCAGTCATCCTTTTTTCAACCTCAGCTTTTTTACATCTTGTGTTATGTTTGTGTCAAGAATTTGTTGAAATTTGATTGAATCCATTCTTCCCTCTACTTGTGAAATGTTCCCAGTGCCATTGGCTACAACAGAATTCTAAAGCATGATTGATCCACCCCCAAAGCTTAATGGTTGTCGAGATATTCTTTTCCTGAAATTCTGTGCCTTTTTTTTTCATCACACATACCATTAATCATTGTGGCCAAAGAGTTCTATTTTAACCTCATTTGTCCACAGGACTTGTTTCCAAAATGCATCAGCTTGTTTAGATGTTCTTTTGTATACATCTGATGCTGAATTTTACAATGAGGATGCAGGAGAGATTTTCTTCTAATGACTCTTCTATGAAGGCCATATTTGTACAGGTGTCTCTGATCAGTAGAACAATGTACCAAAACAGGAGAGGCTGCTAATTCTTCCTGAAGCAGGGGTTCTGTTTTCCCTCTCTAGCAATTTTATGAGTAGCTCTCACAGAAATTTTGCTTGGTCTTCCAGACCTTATCTTAACATAAACTGTTCATGTTAACTGCCATTTCTTAATTACATTTCGAACTGAAGAAAGGTCAACTTGAAAACGCTTTACTATCTTCTTATAGTATTCTCCTGCTTTGTAAGCCTCCACCAGTAGCTAGGCAGCTACTTAGAAGAACCCATGGCTGCTGGGTTTTGGCACAATGTTGTAGATGGCTGGGTTTTTATAAAGTTGTAAAATTTGTATCATTCGGCCTATCTTAACGATGATAGTGAACAAGCTGTTGCTGCTCAATAATCAACCATGGGGCAAGAGAATTTAGATCCAATAGCACAGGAGAAATAATAAAAATAAGACAACAGTTCTTCTGTAATAGTGATCATGTAATTTATGTCATAAATTGCTATTGCGAACTGCAGTATGTTGGCAGGACCACACAATCACTCACGTCACTCATAAATGACTATCAGCACAATGTTAAAAATAGCTTTTTGAAGCATAGCCTCTCCCGACATTTTAGCAGTTAAACATGACACAGCATTTTGCATAACATTAACTTCCGTTGAAAGCGTACCTGTGGACACATTGAATAGACATAAAGTATTAAACCACAAAGAATCATATTGGAGGTGCTTTCTTTCTAAGGATTTATCTATCTATTACAGTTGGCTGTTCCATATGGTTCTTCATTTGTTTGATGTTTGTATATCATACCCATCAGCAAATATATGACTAAAGGGGGAGTTACACGCAGTGATATCGCTAGCGATATCGCTGGGGAAAGCACCCGCCCCCGTCGTTTGTGCGTCATGGGCAAATCGCTGCCCGTGGCGCACAATATAGTTAGGAACCGTCACACGGACTTACCTGCCTAGCGACGTCACTGTTGCTGGCAAACCGCTTCCTTTCTAAGGGGGCGGTTCGTGCAGCGTCACAGTGAAGTTACTAAGCGGCCACCCAATAGAAGCGGAGGGGCGGAGATGAGCGGGACGTAACATCCTGCCCACTTCCTTCCCTCCGCATTGCCGGCGGCCGCAGGTAAGCTGTTGTATGTCGTTCCCGAGGTGTCACACGTAGCGATGTGTGCTGCCTCGGGAACGACGAACAACCTGCGTGCTCAACAATCAACAATTTTTAAAAAAGGAATGACGTGTCAACGATGGACGATAAGGTGAGTATTTTCCATTGTTAACGGTTGTTCCTTGCTGTCACACGCAACGACGTCACTAGCGATGCCGGATGTGCGTCACGGGAATCCGTCATCCTGGCGATATATCTTTAGATACATCACTCCGTGTGACGGGGCCTTAAGAGCAAGGATTGGTCGAAACATTATATTGCTATTCGCTCTTTTTTTCATTTATATGTTATTTGAATAAATAATTCTGTTTGCATCATCAAGACTTATCCTGTGTGCAGGGGATTTTCTATATTATTGATTGAGGATGTTTCCTTCTCTACTTGCACCGGCCTCTCACAAGGACTGAGTGCCTACCATTAAATTGAAGCACTAACTTATCTATAGTCGTTGCTGAATGAGAGGCACGTGACAGCAACAGCCAATGTCTGCTACGACAGAGCCCCAGGTTATACCGGAGTATTGGTAATTATGCCTGCACATCTGTCCATCACACGTTGCATAAATAGCCCAGCATTAATTATTCTCCTTCATACAGTTTATTATAACAAAGGATTGAAATTTATGCGTATCTCATTAATGGCAAATGAGCCAAATAAATTAAATATTCATAACGCTTTTTAATCAAAACTACATTAAAACTTATTTTACTGTAGAAAGACATCACATCCCTTAGTATGAAATTAATATGCAGGTGCAAGTACTCCGTGGCTGCATACATTGGCTACAATACCAGGGGCAGCGTTATTTAAAACATGACAAACTAAAAAGATACATAAAACAATACAAAAAAACCTATGTAAAAAGGCACTCAAAAATGCAATAAAAAAATGCAAGTATCCTAATTTACTTAATAGAGGTATAAATACTGCAGAAAATCAGTAACATCAAAGCCTCACCAAAAACCTATTGTGGGCTCTAAGCCAAAAGGGGATTTCCCAGCATTGAAAAATAAAAAACTGCAAAAAAAAAATGCTTTTATTGGACTCACAACATGCCATGGTGGCATAAGGTACGGTAACTTGTTTTGTGTCTACTAAAAGTCGTTTTTGAACTTTTTTATTGTTTCCATTAGTTGTGTTTTGTCTAGTATGGAATCAAAGACTTGACTTAATCCTACAAAAAATGTAGTTTTTATTGTTTTGCTTGTGCGGTTTTACATCTTTTTTTACATAAACAAAACAGATGAGATTTTTCTAAACTCATAGACATGCTGCTTTTATTTTCAGGCTGGTAATTGACCTATTTGCTGATTTTTTTGGTCCGCAACATGTCAAGTTTGCCCATTAATGTGTTGTCTTTATTAACCCCTTTTTGGGGGAGCATTGTGTACAGAGACTGCTGCAGCTAGAAGCAAACATGGTTTTACAACTCAGAAATAGACGACAGTCCACACATTCCCCAGTTCAGTTAGCTCCTCTCATTTTCTCCAGGTTCCTCAGCCAGTCAGTGCTTTCCTCTGCTGACGCTCTTCCTCTTCCAGTTTTCAAAGAAGGGCAAAGGTTTCTGAGAGTTGTAGTCAAAGGCAATGTAACAAAGGAGGGATTAAGCGGTGGTTCAAAGGATGAAGAAATTTCACTCTAAATCCCCATCTCTTTATTGCCCAATCTAAACAATTTTCTAATTATTGTTATTATTATTATTATTATTATTAATATGGCTATATTCAAAATTTCCTATTGTTTCCTTAATACATTATCTAACTACTACTCATTTTTTTTCTCCTACTTCTTGTCTAATGATGCTTCATTTAAGAATCCCAGTGCACACTGGGATACTTAAACAAAGCGTCTTCAGAGGGCAGAGGTTGCAGTCACTGTCACAGCCCCTGCCCCCTCCTTCTAATGAAGTGTTATCAATGACTCTAGTTTCTGGGGCTGCTCTATCCCTGCTGTCTCTGCTCAGTCTCTCCCTGCTCACTGTTCAAAGTGCAATCTGATAAGTGACAATGTCTGCTCTGTTGCCTGCTCAGATCAGTAGAGCCGGCAACACAGAGCAGCGTGTTGCCGGCGCTACTGATCTGATCTGGCAACAGATCAGATGCCTGGTGCCAGAGTGCAGTGGTGTTCAGAGACCACTGCCAAGCCCACAAGTGGCATCAATGTGGTAATGGAGCCAGTCTCTGCATGCTGCCAGGTACTTTGAGTGCACTGAAAATGTGTGCTGCTCTGTGTTGCCGGCTCTACTGGTCTGAGCTGACAACAGAGTGGATGCTGTCACTGTGCAGATTGTACAGTGCACACCAAGTAGGGAGGAACAGAGCAGCCCTTGAAATGAGTATCACTTATGACACTTCATTTCAAGGAGGAGGCAGAGGCTGTGACAGTATCTCTGCTGTTGTGAATGTCAGTTATGCTTTTGCTGCTGTGAGGCTCCCTCTTGTGGCCAGGAATGGTTTGGACAGAGACCAGGTGTGCTGGAGCAATGGGCGTTTCCATTGATAACTCTCTGCCTATTTAAACCTTGGCCTCTTGGCAGTCTGAGCCGGTTATCATTGTCCTGTAGCTCACCTGCCTTTTCATCTTGCTTCTGACCACATCTACCCCAGATAAGTGCTTGGTTCTTTCTTAAGTTGTTTTGTTCTTTTGTTCTCATCTGGGTTGTCAATTATTGTGGTTATTGTCCGTTTATTTGCAAGCAGGAATCTTCCCTCTCTGTTGCTTAGCTGGGAAGCTCCCTGCAGCTATGTTTGGAGTTTTGCTCCTCTAAGTCCATGTGTTTGTTGCTTCTAGAATTTGTAATTGTTCCTGTTTTCTGTTATTCATCCTTCCTTCCTTTAGGATAGCTAGTTCTCCGGCTGGGTTCGCGGTGCATAGGATGTTAGTTCACCCCTCAGCTACTTCTAGTGTTGATGGTTAGTAAGGGATTGGCGGCCAGATTAGTTGCCAATGCTCTTGTCACCTTTTTGCCAAATGGTCTATTGTGATCTTCCATGGTTTCGGATCATAACACTCTGCCCCCTGCACTGATGATCCTTTGTTTGCATATTCTCAAACAAAGCATCAGCAGACAGGAAGTAGGATAAAAAAAATCAATAACAAAAATACAATATATCCAGCTCACCAGTCTCTCTCTGTCTGGATTCCACCTGGGTCGGTGCACGGTATCCGTGGTTGGTGTCCACAGCTGTCACAATCATTGGAAATGAGGAGGGAAGGGAAACATATCCAGCACTATGTCTTTAAAAAAAACCTTCAAATTTATTAATTCCAAGTAAAACAATGTTTCTTATATGGACTAAAACAATCTCTCCATATGCCTTATAGTGCCTTACATGTTTCAGAGAAGAACTCCTTAATCATAGGCAAATAAAAAGAAGCATATAGTGGCTTAAATAAGATCCATAGACAACCTAATAAATAAAACAATACCTTAATAAATTTGAAGTTTTTTTAAAGACATTGTGCTGGATATGTTTCCCTCTCCTGCTCCTTTCCAATGGAAAAAAAAATCAATGAATAAAAAATCAATAGTACTTAGATAGTGTAGCCAGGGTAAGGTAGAACATTTTTCATACAATTGTCTTGCTCTCTTCCCCGACAGGGACGCTGGCACTCTCACCTTCCAAGTCATTCTGCTCCATCCATAGGCCGTGATGCTGTCCTCCGAGATCTGTGGACGCCACTCGGACATGCCCCTTTTCTTAAAGGGCCAGTATGCCCTAACCAGGAAGCATCTCTCAGCCCATTGCTGAAAGGCATCAGGTATTTAAGACAGGAGGTGCCTGAGCAATGAGTTCTCTACTTTGCTAATTCAGAGGTCTCTTTGTGCTGACGCTGCTGTTACTGTGCTGTGTGCTGTTGCTGATTCCTATTTGTGTTTCAGTTCATTACATGTCCGCTACTGCTGCAACGAACCATGCTGGCCGCTTCCACGATATCCGCTGCCAATGCCGCAACTCTCCACACTGGCCACTTCCACTATATCCACTGACACAACTATCCACAACAGCCGCCTTCCACAATATCTGCTGCCACTGCCGTAAGTATCCATACCAGCCACTGCTACTGCATCCATCCATCCCGGCCAAATCCATGACACCGGCTGCTGCTGCTTCTGCTATCAGAGACTGTTTTCATATCTGTAGTATCAGCCTGCCAAGCTACCAAAGATCCCCTGAGGCTGCCCTTTGTCGACCACCTACCAGCTTGTGTGTCTATAGCCACCTCCAGTGGCTTTAGTGAAGTCTCGGTAGCTGTCTAGTTCGCTCCTCGAGGCCAGTTATCGGTACCTTTGGTCCAGTTTATCCACTGGTTCCATGCTTGCCCCATGAGCGTAACACACAACAAAATCCACAAGAAAAAATATCATCAAAAAAGATATTTTTAAAGATAAAATTTAAAAAAAGTTCATGCTGTAGCAGTCAAGTAGAACAACACAATGCTGTTAGTGTGAAAATTTACAACTACAGACCTCTTTGTGGATAGAAGCAAATCTGCAATGTTTAAGCTTCCATAAATGAGACGGCCTAACACTAACATGCACTATTAACCAGAAATTTAACTTGTGAAACATTCAAAATTCTTGTAATCAAAGTTTACAGAGTGCTTCATGATGAGTGGAACTATAATACGTACAGTCAGGGCCAGAAATATTTGGACAGTGACACAAGTTTTGTTATTTTAGCTGTTTACAAAAACATGTTCAGAAATACAATTATATATATAATATGGGCTGAAAGTGCACACTCCCAGCTGCAATGTGAGAGTTTTCACATCCAAATCGGAGAAAGGGTTTAGGAATCATAGCTCTGTAATGCATAGCCTCCTCTTTTTCAAGGGACCAAAAGTAATTGGACAAGGGACTCTAAGGGCTGCAATTAACTCTGAAGGCGTCTCCCTTGTTAACCTGTAATCAATGAAGTAGTTAAAAGGTCTGGGGTTGATTACAGGTGTGTGGTTTTGCATTTGGAAGTTGTTGCTGTGAACAGACAACATGCGGTCTAAGGAACTCTCAATTGAGGTGAAGCAGAACATCCTGAGGCTGAAAAAAAAGAAAAAATCCATCAGAGAGATAGCAGACATGCTTGGAGTAGCAAAATCAACAGTCGGGTACATTCTGAGAAAAAAGGAATTGACTGGTGAGCTTGGGAACTCAAAAAGGCCTGGGCGTCCACGGATGACAACAGTGGTGGATGATCGCCGCATACTTTCTTTGGTGAAGAAGAACCCGTTCACAACATCAACTGAAGTCCAGAACACTCTCAGTGAAGTAGGTGTATCGGTCTCTAAGTCAACAGTAAAGAGAAGACTCCATGAAAGTAAATACAAAGGGTTCACATCTAGATGCACACCATTCATCAATTCCAAAAATAGACAGGCCAGAGTTAAATTTGCTGAAAAACACCTCATGAAGCCAGTTCAGTTCTGGAAAAGTATTCTATGGACAGATGAGACAAAGATCAACCTGTACCAGAATGATGGGAAGAAAAAAGTTTGGAGAAGAAAGGGAACGGCACATGATCCAAGGCACACCACATCCTCTGTAAAACATGGTGGAGGCAACGTGATGGCATGGGCATGCATGGCTTTCAATGGCACTGGGTCACTTGTGTTTATTGATGACATAACAGCAGACAAGAGTAGCCGGATGAATTCTGAAGTGTACCGGGATATACTTTCAGCCCAGATTCAGCCAAATGCCGAAAAGTTGATCGGATTGCGCTTCATAGTACAGATGGACAATGACCCCAAGCATACAGCCAAAGCTACCCAGGAGTTCATGAGTGCAAAAAAGTGGAACATTCTGCAATGGCCAAGTCAATCACCAGATCTTAACCCAATTGAGCATGCATTTCACTTGCTCAAATCCAGACTTAAGACGGAAAGACCCACAAACAAGCAAGACCTGAAGGCTGCGGCTGTAAAGGCCTGGCAAAGCATTAAGAAGGAGGAAACCCAGCGTTTGGTGATGTCCATGGGTTCCAGACATAAGGCAGTGATTGCCTCCAAAGGATTCGCAACAAAATATTGAAAATAAAAATATTTTGTTTGGGTTTGGTTTATTTGTCCAATTACTTTTGACCTCCTAAAATGTGGAGTGTTTGTAAAGAAATGTGTACAATTCCTACAATTTCTATCAGATATTTTTGTTCAAACCTTCAAATTAAACGTTACAATCTGCACTTGAATTCTGTTGTAGAGATTTCATTTCAAATCCAATGTGGTGGCATGCAGAGCCCAACTCGCGAAAATTGTGTCACTGTCCAAATATTTCTGGACCTAACTGTATATTGCCCATTGTACAGGGCCTTACATCTACACGTCTCTGATTTCATACAGAGACATACATATATATTTATATATGTATAAATATATGAGGGGACAGTACAGAGACCTTTCCAAAGATCTTTTTACACCTAGGCCTGCGACTGGAACACGGGGGCATCCGCTACGTCTTGAGGAAAGAAGGTTTAATCATAATCACAGACGAGGATTCTTTACTGTATGAGCAGTGAGACTATGGAACTCTCTGCCGCATGATGTTGTAATGAGTGATTCACTACTAACATTTAAGCAGAGCCTGGATGCCTTTCTTGAAAAATTTAATATTACCAGTTATGTATATTAGATTTTATGACAGGGTATTGATCCAGGGAACTAGTCTGATTGCCGGATGTGGAGTCAGGAAGGAGATTTTTTCCCCATTGGAACTTGTTTGCCACATTGGGGTTTTTTTTTTGCCTTCCTCTGGATCAACATGTTAGGCTACGGGTTGAACTAGATGGACTTAGAGTCTCCCTTCAACCTTAAAAACTATGATACTATGATACTATGATACAGACTTTTTTTCTGTTATAGGGTAAAGAATATATATCGTTCTGACCCAAAATGACATTAGCATTATTCACATTTCTATATAGCCTTTCTGTTGATAAAACTATGTTTTTTAGGTACAGGAAATATTAATGTAGTTGACCACTACTTAACCACCACTTTTGAATAGTCTAAGTGTGGCGCCCTGGACTAGCCAGGTCGTCACAGATAACACACAAACACCCCACCCCCATTAGACAGGGACACCAGCCAAACACAAAACCCTTGTTGCCTCCCTCCAGTGTCTGATGTCCACACCAGGTGGGGCGGAGCCAAGCGGTTGGCCCCACCCACCGAGGAGTTCACAGGCCTGGAGGCGGGAAAAGTGACAGAGTTTGGAGTTTGAAGTGAGAGGAGTGAGCACTTGGGTGTCTGGGTTTGTGGCCCAGGCACTGACAGCAAGGTTGGCAGACGGTGGTGGCCGTCTGCAGGAGTGGTGGAGCAACGCGGAACCGTAGGACCGGGGTCGGGCGTTGGTCCGCCGGTACCGACCGGGGAGCGAAGTGAAGCCAGCACACACAGGCAGGGCCATCGGACCCTGACCAGGCTTGGAGCCGCCGACAATAGTCAAATCCAAATGTGACTGGAACCCCAGGGGTTTCCTAACAGCAAAAGTCCCGATTGAAGGAAACCGCCCACACCGTGAGGTTATACAGCTACCGCCTAAGGCTAGAGACCCAAGGGCCAGCGCCTGCGGGCAAACGGGCTCCTCCGGTACCCATACACCGGGGAGCGGACTACCGTTGTGGATCGATAGTAGTCAACTAAGAACATCAAGGTGCAGGGAAAGACAGCCGCCATCACCTGTCCGGGGAGAGACACAGCAGCCGGCTGTGGGACCCGTCCATCCAGCTGTTTGGTTTACCGAGGACTTTTTACATTTCTTACTGAGTGAGTAGACCCGTGCCATCCGGCACCGCGCCGCGCTGTCCCTGCATCCCTGCACCTCACCAACCCAGCCTCCCCGTCACATCATCGGACCCCGGGACCACCGACCCCTACCCACGGAGGGGGAAATCGCTCTGAGGATCCCCGTCACCAGTAGCGGTGGTGCCCATCTTCACCATGACCCGTGGGTGGCGTCACAGACTAAATTCCCCAAACCAACCACCCCTTTCACTCACGGGCGAGTCCCCGGATCCGGCCCACCGCTCAAGCCACCGAGCAGCAGTAGCGCCGGACCCGAGCGTTAGTGAGAGCGCAGCAGCGGTGGCGTCCTCCCCGCCCGTGACATAAGGGTGGTAGAAAAAAATACTCATATTCATTCGCAACGTTTCGGCCTTTTATGGCCTTTATGTACACTTGTGGGATAAAAGTTACAATGAAAGAATAACAGGGTAAGTCATGTGTATAACTGCGGCTGTGACCCCAACAGCAAAGTGCTGGTTTGATGGAGGTGTCAGCGTGGTGAGTTAGGTCAGGCTGTCATTTTTAGGGCTCATGTGCACATTGCGTACTGACATGCATTTACGCTGCATATAGCACTGCAGCGTAAATACATGCGTCCTGCGTCCTCTGCACAATCTATGAAAATTGTGCATGAGACGTGCGCACGTTGCTTTTTTGAATGCAGCGATTTGGGTGCTAAAATTTTGACCCAAATCCGTGCGTTCATAAAAGCAGCATGTCAATTATTTGTGCATTCTGGATGCAGCTCCACTCTGTCTATGGTGGTGGCAGCATCCTGAGCGCATGAAATCGGCTTTTTTTTAACAAAAATACTGCATTCATTATACAGTGTTTCTGCAGCGATTTGATGCGCACATGTGCTGTCAAATCGCTGCCGAATATTCTGCAGTTCTGTGCGCATGACCCCTTATATTGGCCATGTAGACTATTACACACTATAACTCACACTGTACATTAGCAGCAATAGACCGATTCAGATCCTTTCTTTGTTATTGCAGCAAGTAATGAGCACCTGTCGTAGAGTAAGTGGAGCTGTGACATCCTCTTGTTGTGGATGCTCGATCCTGTGCATTCAGCTGTTTATAGAAGTGCTACTTGTGATTATAACCATGTCTCTGATAATAATGAACCTGCTCAAAACTCTTGTGTAAAAAAAAAAAAGGATATGCGAGTCCAATATAACCTGCAAGATTTTTATTTTGTAATCATGATATTATATGAAAAAAAATTAGCATAAATTAAATAAGATCCATCTTGCACAAAACCTAATGTAAACAATATGTAATTTTTAGCCGTTTCATTCCCTTCAACATGAGAGAAACTGCAGGAAGGCCACAGGGTTTGTCTTCAAAAGGTCCCACAATTATTTGAGGTCTTCAATAGTATTGGTCTTCTAATGTGCACTGAAGGGACCGTTTGGGCCTCCATAGGTTCCAGGGCCTGGGTGCGGCTTCTATCCCTTCACCTACTACCGGTGAGGACATTAAGTGACCGCTGCATCCCATCAGGAGCCACTGATCGGCTGTAGCTTTCGAATTTTGTCCAAGAAGTTACAGCATTAACAAGATAGTTCTAATTATTTGAGAATTGATAATTTCTAAGGAAGAAAAGTATTTGTTGAAGGGACAGCTGACGGCTGACAGCTATCCTATATGTATGGGCAGGCAACACAATCCTCGCATAATAAAAGAGACATGAGAAGATGCCTTGTGGATACGGTCCAGAGCTCATCATGTAACCAGATAATCTTTCTGTAAGGAATGCTGGCTCTCAGAAGTGAAGTGATGCATTTGGAAATAATCCAAGTGACAACATGAAAAACACAAGAGGTCAGGCCGACTATAGACACCGGCCGGTGTTAATGGGGCAGAGCGGATAATAGGACAGGGATGTCTCCACATGTTGTGCCAAAACAGTCTCCACAGAGGATCCTCATTCTGTCTCCTGCACCCATGACTGAGGAGACAAGCAATGAAAACAAAGGAGGCAGACGGAAGGTGAGAAGTTCACAAAGGAGACCACAACACAGCTTGTCCTCAGCGTCTAGACTCCACAGGCCAGCTAATAAAAGGCCATATGAGAATGTAAAAATGTACTCACTGACCGAATTATGGAAAGGTCAGCAACATTTAAGTAAACACTTCTCATAACAGAGGAAACATTTACACGCTTTTCTAATATGCTGACCATGGACACCATGATGTTGGTGTTTCCTAAATTATTATGTTTCTTATATAGTTCCATCATATGCCATAACACTTTACAGACACCATCATCTCTGTCTCCATAAATTCCCAATTGGTCTGTGGAGTGTGGAAGAAAACCCTCACAAACACAAGTAGAACATACAAACTCCTTGCAGATATTGTCCTTGTCCATAAACAACTGAACTACCATGCTGCCTCGTATGGATTACGTTGGACCTGCAAGGGTGTTTTTTTGGGGGTTAATAAAAGGGCGAAAGAGGGTATTTTATGCCAAATAAAGGATTTTTCTCGGTGTTTGTGTATTTCTTTTTTCTTACAGATTTAGTGATGGGGTGTCTCATAGACCCCTTCCCATCACTAATTTTGCTGATGACAGTTGAGCGCTGTTATTAACCTTAAGCTGAGTAAAACGCCGAGTTTGTCGCATTTAATGGATGTGACAATCTCGGGTAGCTACAGATTGCTATTTTTAGGCTGGGGGCCTAATAATCATAGGCCTCCCCAGTCTGAGAATACTAGCCCCAGCTGTTAGGCTTTATCATGGCTGGGTATTAAATTTTGGAGGGGACCGCATGACGTTTTTCAATACTATTTTTTTAAATAGTTAAAAAAAAAAGGCCACATGCGGTTTCTCTTATTTTGATACACAGCCTAGATAAGCGCAGGGCTGGGGGCTGCACCCTGTAGCCATATGCTTTATCTGTGCTGGGTATCAAAATATGAGGAATCCTATGCAAAATGTTTTATTTATTTATTTTTATACCATATTACTGACCCACAGACAGTGCCTGTGATTGGTTGCAGGCAGACGCTGTCACACAGGCTGGAGGGCGCGTCTGACTCCAACCAATCACAGATGCTAGGACGGCCGGTGGGCGGGAAAAGCAGTGCATATGGATTAGCAATAATGAGCAGGCCTGGAAATGAAGAAGAAGCCGTGAGAGCAGCGTACAGCCACAACGGAGGCTCGGTAAGTATGACGCACTCACTTCATTCTTATTTTATTTTTTTTTCCTTTATTTTTTTAATTTCTCGAGTGCTGAATATGAATCAAATACCCGGAATCCCGGCAGCTGGGTATTTTTGAAACCACACGGATCCAGACTTTTTAGAGTCCAGGTCCACTAATCTCTAGTTAGGAGACCTCCATATAAATAGAGGGCCGACTGGTCCCACCAAAATTTTCATGTTCACTGAACTATAATCTAACGTGTATGGTGGCCTTTGTGAGGAAAAAGTTAACTTTAATGGCTAGAAAAATGATAGAAATTCATTCTTCTATGCAAAGTGCACAAACAGACTTGTTTACGTAACAGACTCTGAGAGAAGATTCAAGGACTCGGAATGTTATGACTTAAAGGAGAGATAACACTTTGCTGGGAAGAAACTGCTTTTTGCTTTGAGAATAAAATTTATGTTATGTTGTTTTGCTGGGAAAATGTAATCCACGCTTATGACGAATCTAAACTAATGAATATGCATATCACATAGTTATGCCCAAAATTAGTTTGGTATAACCCTGTATGTAAACAATAAATCAGTATTCTTTTCGGAGTGCACACTCCACCGTTTGTATCTCATTGAGGCTGGGGGAAGCAGGTGGGATTGACAGTACTCCCCTCGCATTTGGTCATCGCTGGCAACAATTGTGACCTATTAGTCAACCTAACATTTCTGGTGCCCGAAACAGGGACCCGTGTGTCTAATCCAGGACCCAGTGGACCGTCTTGCCACCCGAGGGCGAGGAGACCAGACGTGGGGATCAAAAACACCTGGCCAGGTAAGAGCTGAACCTTCTTCTGCTCTTTTTCTCCTCATCTCTGCTCTCCCTCTCCTCACTGCTGCAAGAGGGACACTGAGTAGAAACTGGGTAATTGGCGGGTCACCACTGAACTCTGAGAGAACTCTTGCCAGTAGATATTTTTTCAGTGCTCCGTCTCTTTGTCTGTTTTTCTGTGCTTTGTCTCCGTGTGTCTGCTTTTCTGCGTTTTGCCTCTGTGTTTCCGTCCTGTCTAAATGGATGTGATATTCACTGCCCTAGTGTTAGTTGGAGGAGCCCTGTTTGCCATTGCTATCGGATATAGAGTATACCTCTGGTACAAGAAGGGTAACCCACCACCATTCTCCATACTCAGCCCCCTCTGAACACAGTTAGGACCCCACCTTAGTAGGAATACAGATAAGGAGTCAGTCTCTGGGTACTTCCAGGATAGGTGAGGCTAGTCCAAAGGATGTTCAAGGGTCTAAAAGCTGAAGAAGATAGACGAAGAATGGGTCAAGGAATATCAAAGGACAGAGCTGGATGCACCCTGCAGCATCTCATTAAGTGTTATCATGGAAAACGAACAGCCAGTCAGTCCAAGGAAGTTTTTAAGACATTTGGATTGAAGGGGAAGGACCAACTGGACCCCAACAAATGGGACAAAATAAGAGCTACCAGAGCAGGAGTAATAGCAGATAAATCATGGACTGAACTGGTCAGAACTCTTTCTGACATGGCAAAAACAGCCCACGATCAAGGTTGGACATACCATGAAGAATCAGACACATGGGAAGAAGCTGAGAAGAAGGCTAATAAGGATCTTGAGCCTCTCCCGTACCTGTCAACTACTCCTGCAACAACCCCACAAGCAGCAGAACCCCAGGGATAGACCTGCACCAATTGTGGCCAGCAAAACCCAGACTGGGAAGAACCATGCCTGGCTTGTGGAACCCCACATCATAAACAGCCCACAGCACCAGCACCTCTTTATCCTATAATAGAGAGAAGAGCCTTCATAACACTACCTGTTGACCCATAAAACCCAAATGCTCCCAGAAAACCAGTCGCCCGTGGGTATGAAGTATATGTACCCTGGACTCCTGCTGAACAGATGGCTTTCCTGCAAAATACTCCAGACCCGACTAGAAACCCCGTCAGTTTTTCACGCTACCTGAACTAAATACAGGTCTCTTACCGGAGCACCTGGTTGGACATGGAAGGTTTGTGTAGAGTCAAAATGTCCCCTGAGATGTATGCCAAACTTACTGCCCATCTGGCAGGACAAGTCCCGGACAATACCCATACTGTGGCATCATGCCAGGACTTCATGGGAAGGCTCAATCTCTTCTGTGCCCAGGAGCAAAGAACAAAGGGCACATTGTTACCAGTGCATCAAGGTCCCATGGAGAATGTCAGTTCATTTTACTATAGACTGATGCAGTCATTCGCAGATGAAGGGCTGGACTTACAAGCAGGTGTGATACATCGCCTGATGGTAAGATCCTTCATGGATGGAATACATGCACCTCTGGCAGATAGGTTTAAAGTATGCTGCCCCGAATGGAGGAACATGGAAGACATAGATCTTCTAGTCAACAAAGCAAGTGGATTGGAAACCGACGCCAAAGATAAAAGGACCAAGAAGATCGTCATAGCGGCAGTGGACGGTCAGTCAGAAGTCACAAGAAAAAAGGCACCGACCTGCTACTATTGTGGAATCAAAGGACACGTGATCAGAGACTGCAGAAAGAAGAAGAGGGACACTCAAAACCAGCCCGAGAATCAGGTAGAGAAGACTGCCTGACTTGCGTCAGCACGGGATAGGGATGCCAGAGGTCCATTTATACACGTCCCCCTTCAAATTGGCAACAAGGAAATAAGGGCTCTGGTGGACTCAGGAGCCTCATGCTCCGTACTCCCCAGGAACCTGGTACCTGAAGGATCCATCTCATCCGAGTCTACTATAGTATCCGGTTTTGATGGACAAGCCCAGATAATCCCAATAACACATCCATTGAAGGTGAAACTGGGACCACACATGTTTGTGTCCAAATTCTTAGTGTCCCCCCTGGGTGGGGATGCCCTAATGGGAGCAGATGTACTATGAAGATTACAAGCTCAGATTGTCTACAATGAAGATGGATCTGCTGTCCTGCAAATTCCAGAGGATATTCCTGAAGAAGTCCTGTGCACCATTCAGATGATCGAAGATCGACCAGAATTTGATGCCACACAGGAAGGAAACACGGATCCTGTATTTCCCGAAGTTCCTGCAAAATTCTGGTCCACATCGAAAACTGACCTCGGCACACTACCCATGCCCCCCGTAAAAGTTTCAGTCAAGCCTGGAATTACACCACCACAGCTAAGACAATATCCTCTCAATGTTCAACAGGAAGCTGCTCTGGACTACCAAATAAAAGAACTGCTGAAGTCGGGAGCTCTCAGAACTACTAAGTCTCCTTACAACACTCCGCTATTCCCTGTCAAGAAAAAACAAGTGAAGAAAGGTGACCCAGTCACGTACCGGATGGTACACGATTTGAGGGCAGTGAACTCAATATTAGAGCCCCTCACTCCTGTTGTTCCTAATTCACATACACTGCTCACACAGGTACCGGCTACATCTACCCATTATATGGTCATAGACCTTGCTAATGCCTTTTTCTTGGTGCCACTGGACCTAGCATGTCAAGATCTTTTTGCAGTCACGCAAAAACAAAATCAATGCACGTGGACAAGGCTGCCCACAAGGGATGCAGCATTCCCCGACACTGTATACTCAGGCTATGAGTAGTGTCCTTCAAGGCTGGCAGCCTCCTGACCGCTGTGTCCTTCTCCAGTATGTGGATGACCTACTACTGTGCTGCCCAAGCGAAGAAGAATGTAAAACGGCTTCATTAAGTCTTTTAATCTTCCTAGCAGAATCAAGATGCAAAGCAAGCAAGGACAAGTTGCAATTTTGCAAGACAAGGGTCACTTTCCTGGGTCATTGTCTCTCTGCAGGACAAAAACACCTCAGCCCGGACAGACAAGAAGTCATCAGGAAGGCAAACGTCCCTAGGACCCTCAAGCAACTCAGAGGATTCTTAGGACTAATATCATTCTGCAGACAATGGATTCCCAATGTGTCACTACTCATGCAACCATTGTATGATTGCACGAAGAATGTTCCTTTCTTCCTTACAGAAGAAGCTCGACAAAGCTTCCAGCGCCTCAAGGAACTAGTGATTAATGCACCTGCTTTGGCACTACCAAACTATGATCTCACCTTTTACTTGTTCGTAGCAGAACTTCAAGGATTTGCCATGGGAGTACTCACCCAGAAGACGGACAAACATCATATAATCGGGTACTACTCCTCTCAACTCGACAACGTCACCAAAGCAGCACCAACCTGTGTCCGTGCTGTTACAGCAGTTTCAAACGTACTGCAGAAAGCATCTGAAATCTCACTCGATTTCCCGACCACCATCCTTACCAGCCATGACATCTATGCTGTTCTCAATCAAGTGCAGCTGAAACACCTCTCCATGGCAAGACAAGTCAGACTTCAGTGCACGCTGTTGCTACCCCCGAACATCTCATTTGCTCAAGTGACCAGTCTAAACCTCGCTGATCTGCTGATCTTCACAAGTTTAGAAGGGGGGACAGAGGAAGAGAGTGAAAAACGTACCAGCAGCACACCATTTGACCATGATTGTCAGGAACTCATCGACCATGAGGCAAAACCCCTGCACAATATTCAGGCAACACCGCTTACAAATCCAGACTTTAAACTTTTTGTGGATGGTAGCAGATATGCCGATGACACAGGCAAGTTCCACACCGGATTTGCGGTAGTGACCCTACATGCAGTCTTAATCAAACAACCGCTACCTTCATGCATATCTGCCCAAGAAGCGGAACTTCTCGCCCTCATCTGGGCAATTGAGTTTCTGGAGGAACGAATAGCGTACATCTACACGGACTCAGCCTATGCACACGGCATTGTGCATGATTTTGGCACTATCTGGCAGACTAGAGGATTCCTCACAGCGACAGGAAATCCTATCAAGCATGGAGCCTCAGTGAAGAAACTAATGTAAGTAGCCTCCTTGATACTAAAGCAGCTAGCTATCATAAAGGTTGCTGCCCACACCAAGGCTCAAACACCCGAGGCAAGAGGAAATCGCTTGGCCGACCAAACTGCAAGACAAGAAGCCTTACTCCCTTTGAAGGAGACGGAAACAGTGTCAACGATGGAGGAAGAAACGCAGAACCTCTCTGAGACACAGGAAAACGCCTCTGAGGAAGAAAAGGCTGGATGGCGGGCCAAGGGGGCACAAAAGGTGGAGGGGATTTGGCGCCTAAATGGACTTTCCGTCCTGCCACGCAGTTGGTTCCCTGCCATTTTCCAAATACTCCACTAACCTACGCACGGTAGCATAAACTCAATCATGAACCAGATGCAACCTCATTGGGCAGCCCCCGGGTTCAGACAATATGCCTCCCAGAGAATAAAATGGGAAGCTGAGACCCAGGCTATTTATGCGTATGATATGGATTGGCAATAGGTGTGGTTGGGGAGGGTTCACAAACGAAAAACTACTCTTACATATAGCTATTGGATTTTTCAAGTCAGTATTCACACAGCAGTTTCTGCTATTTCATGTATTCCCCTTACATAGTCACTGGTGTGCATACCTTATCTCCCCATAGTGATGTTTTTTAGGTTTTTGCACCCAGTTCAGACTTAGAATGGTGTTCCAAACGTTATTCCTTATTTGTTAGTAGTTTTTCGTTTGTGAACCCTGCAGAAGAGACTAACTGAAACCCACCAAAGGGTCTATTCTTCTCTACCTGATCCTGATGCCGTTCCAGGAACCCACTCCCTAAAGTCTGGTGACCGGGTCTACCTAAAGAAGCACGTGAGAAAGACCCTTGAGCCATGATTCGAAGGGCCTTTGACTGTCCAGCTGACCACTCCAATCTCCGTCAAACTTGAGGGGAGATCGACATGGGTCCATGCCAGCCACTGCAAGAAGGCCTAATACTGCTGATAAGTATTTCTATGTGTACTTCCTTTTTGGGGCCTTCTACACCACGGCAGAATTCATTTGAGACCCACCATGAAGTGTTAGTTGAAAAACTTGAGATCACAGACTGGTGGGTATGTACACATGTACCTGTGACAGCCTCCTCCATGCCTTACTTAGCTATACCAGTCCCAATAAACGAGGTGTTCCAATGGGGAGACTGTTACAATAGACTATCAGTCAATGACACAAAGTACCAAAAACTGTGGAACACTAGTGTGCCCATACCAATAGTAGGATGGGTAGATTTTCCCTGGTGGCAAGGCAACCTTACTACCGGCCTTCCCGGAACCCAGCAATACTTAGCCTTTGAAGGAAGCAGCTGGGTACCCCGTAATTACTCAAAAACACCTATTATGGGCAATATTCCAACTGAAGGAATCAAAATAAGTTTTGGGCGAACCTCTGACCGTACAGATGCATTTAAACCCTTGCTGTTAGAGAGACAGCTGCATGACCATGGGTGGGTATACAATTCATTGTTCCCAGAAGGCACAAATAATACTTGTTACTCCAAACCCGGAAATTTATGGTGCAATGATTCAGACCCATATGTGCCTGGCCGAGAAACCTGTGGTGAACAGTCCGCAGGGTATTGTAGTCTCCTAGGCCAACTTCCCGGATGGTGTATGCTGAGAAACATATCGGCCTTTATAGATATAGTACATAGACTTATACTACAACATTCTGCCATCTGGGATCTCCCGCCGCAGACCTACTGGGTTTGTGGTTACAATGCCTACAAATGGCTACCAGTAGGAGTAAATGGCACCTGCACCTTAGCCCGCTTGACTCCTCCCACCTTCATTATCAATATCACTGATATACCGGCAGGGAAAATGCCTCTCCACCTACTGGTAAAGCGAGTGGCAGATAACAAAAAAGACAGGCCTAGTGGCCAACCCCATGTGGTTGAAATGAGCCATGTCAACAAATTTTTCAGTACCCTTTTTCTCTACCCTATGGTAATGCCGATGTATGATAAGTTGGTAGAAAGTACTGACTATCTTGATGTTCAACCCTGCAAACTCATTTAAGGGAATAGGAGGATGGTTAATGGGGATACTGCAATCAGTATTCCAAGTGCTACTATGTTTATTAGTTGCCTATGTAGTGTTTAGATTGCTAATGGCTTTCTTTTCCTGCTGCTTGAGGAAATGCAGATATAAAGATTATTCAGCACCAATATGAAATCACTAATATGTTTTTTTTTTCTCTGCTCTTTCCTCTAGAAATCACCTTGGTGTATTATGATGTGACTCTTGTCGGGAGTTATGCAGGAAGTTTCTGGAGGACGGATGTGGATTTCCAGCTTTCACGTCCCTAAGCAACCCGCGGCTTGGATAGCATCTGGTGGCTAGCCTGCTACACAGCTTCTCGATAGGCCCCAGTCCATCACGCACGCCAAAAGGGGGGATTGTGAGGAAAGAGTTAACTTTAATGGCTAGAAAAATCATAGAAATTCATTCTTCTTTGCAAAGTGCACAAACAGACTTGTTTACGTAACAGACTCTGAGAGAAGATTCAAAGACTCGGAATGTTATGACTTAAAGGAGAGATAACACTTTGCTGGGAAGAAACTGCTTTTTGCTTTGAGAATAAAATTTATGTTATGTTGTTTTGCTGGGAAAATGTAATCCACGCTTATGATGAATCTAAACTAATGAATATGCATATCACTTAGTTACGCCCAAAATTAGTTTGGTATAACCCTGCATGTAAACAATAAATCAGTATTCTTTTCGGAGCGCACACTCCACCTTTTATGTGTACATACCAGTGTCTGTTTGTATCTCATTGAGGCAGGGAGAAGCAGGGGGGGTTGCCGGTACTCCCTCCGCATTTGGTCATCGCTGGCAACAGTTGTGACCTATTGGTCAACCTAACACCTTTTATTGGGTGGGCTTATAATACAATTTATTCTTATAGTGATTTCCTCCCCACCCCATTCTTGTGCTTAAAGACAACTTGTCCCTAGGTCAAAAGTGGGCACTTGTTACTGTTATTTTACTCCTACTCCTCCCTGAGGTATGTAGCGGGTATTTTAAATCTTAAAAATTAGCCCTCAAGTAAAAAGGCCTATATTTCTGAAACCGTATGTGTGGCGGCCCTGACCTGGTCAGGCGCCACTTAGTACTGCACCCATGCTGGATCAGTGCAAACAGGTGATCCTGAAGGCTGGAATAGGGTGTGTACGCACAGACACATAGTGACCATGTCTCCCACACCATTGAGGGGACCCTTGGGCAGACCCAAGAGGGGGCTTGCCTTCACATCCAATCAAGAGGTGTGGTGGAGAGGCTGGAAGCTAGGGTTGCAGTGGCAGTCAGAAAAGGAGGAGGAGAGCCAGTCTGTTAGTGGAGACACAGTCGAGCGGACACGCTAGTCAGACCCTGCACGTGAGTAGCCGCTGGCGGGGGAGAACGGTTACCACACAGTCAGCATGAAAGACACATGAATAGAGTCAGTCATTCGAGTGCGGGGACTCCTGGTAACTAGGCACGCACGGGGAACAGGTCCCTAGAGTAAGACATCCATTTAGTGGTCTGCTAAAACCTGCCGGTGAGGGTACTAGAGGTACCTAACCAACCATACAGAGTCCCAGCCTCAGCAGAAACGATAAGTGGGATCGAGCCTGGAGCCATCTCACTTGGTCCACGCTGCCGGCAAACGGGCCAGAAAGGGGAGAAAAGGCAGTAGCAACTTCCCTGGATGAATCCCTCAAGACTTCAAGTCAGGGGTTATCCGAAACAAGAAGTGCTAGGAAGGCGAGCTAACGGTTACCCCTAGACTGGCCTAAAGGATACCTGGTTCCACCTGGTGTATCTCAGCATCGCCCGGGTTTCTCACAAACCAGCAAAAGTGAGTAAAAACCTGTTGCAAGACACTTCGGACTGAGACTGAGTTATTCTGGAACCTGTTGTTCTACACACCCGAGCCCCTGGGGCCAGCCTCACTCTCGGGAGGCCACACCATCCGATTGCAGACTCCATCAGCCCCAGACGCTCGTTAAACCTGCAGTGGCGGTCACCCATATCCCTGACCGCAAACCGAGAGTGGCGTCACGACTCAGATCTACACAACCTGACATACCTGTCGCCAGAGATCCCAAAGAGAAGACCCTGCGGCATCCCTGGAGGTGGAGTGGTGTCCCTGAGGCGACCGCTGCAGGTGGGTGACTCATATGTTGTATATAAAAAAAAAATGTAATAAGAGTTATTTTGACCTGTGACAGATCCTAAAAAACTGGCCAATATAAGTTAATGAATTTTCCTTTTCTATCGAGCTGAAGAAAACATTCTTTAAAGGGAACCTGACAGCAGATAAATGCTGCCCAATCCGTTGGCCTCATCCTTCAAGTTCAGGCATGGGCTGTACTATTCTGCTTGGCTATGTGTGACTCTGAAAAGCCGGTGAAAAGGTGGGTGCCCGGCTGCCTCTCCCCACCCACTGACAGTGACTGACAGGTATCTCCCTATGTGCGTGTTTAGGCTCAGACGTTTCAGCTGTCCGGCTCCCTTTAAAGGGGTTGGAGCACACTACCTTTACTACCTAACTATGAAATAAGTGATAAATATGTTATTATGGCATCCAACCACCCATCACAAGATCAGGAGTCCTGTGTTCCCCCGTGAACACGTGTGAACACTGTTCAATTCATATTCATTGGGACTGACTGAGCTCATGGTCCTCTGCCCCATTCACCCGTTTGTTACTCATTTACTTCATGTTTCTTGTACTTGTGTTACATATTAAACCCTTTTCATACAGCGTCGTGATAATGGAAATAATGCTGCTTTATTATAATAAATAATAATCACTGATGAAACAGCAGGAGGAGCGTTGGGCCCATAAATACAGCAGGGTGATAACAATTCTCCATTTTCATCAGTTTGGTGCCAGCGCTAGGCAAAGTCTACCTTTTTTTTAATTCCTAACGTTATATTTTTATAATCCAGGCGGTTTAAATGTAAATGTAATTCCTGGCAGATCTACAATTCATGCATTGTTTATATGATAAGCTACAGGAAAGAGGAAATCATCGTTAATAGATAACATAATGTGTGCACATATACTGTATACCAGGTGGCGGAGAACACTCAGCGTAGTTTTCAATCAATACATTACAGTGAGTATGTAACTTAAAACAGCGCTCGTTGTGGCATACACACACGATAGAGACTGTTCATTGTAGACCTAAAATTTTTTATCTCTACTGGCTAACACTGTACAAAGATATATTTTACCTGTATCATTGTAGACCTACAATTTATATAGGTCCCCGTAACAAAATAACACGGCCCAGTATAGGTGCGGATATAGGGCCATATTGGAGTACCTACAGTAGTAGCAGAAGTTATTCCTCACAGAAAGGAACAATATTGCTTCACCTGAGTGAGCCTTTCTATTTCGAGGCACTGTAGCAGTTTCTATGGGGGTTTAGGGTATATGGGTTTTTTTTGAGGCAATCAAAAACAATGAAGCAGTTAAAAGAAGTATGATGTTAATTTCTGGGGTACTCTGGAAGCTGCTAGCGATGTATAGTTAAATAATAGACAAAAGACACCCAGCTTCCCCGCTGATCAGTTGTTCCCAGCGCCAGCGGTGTCCGGATAAGCTCAGAACTGTACGACACAGCTCCCTCAACTGCACAGTGACTCATGCTTGGTACTGCGGTTCTGCTCCAATTCTTTCAAATAGAGGCGGCTGTGCAGTACCTGGCCGCGGCCACTATACAACCGATGGCGCTGTATTGTGCACTTCTTAGCTCACCCAGCTGGCGGCGGTGGCACTGGACACAGTGGATCAATGAGGTTTTTTGTTGTCACACCCCAATCAAAATGAAATTGATAACCTAGTCTTAAGGCTGCTTTACACGCAGCGACATCGCTAGCAATGTCGCTCGTGAAAACACCCGCCCCCATCGTTTGTGCGTCACGGGCAAATCGCTGCCCGTGGCGCACAATATTGCTAACACCCGTCACACTTAGTTACCTTCCTACGACGTCGCTGTGGGCGGCGAACAATCTCTTTGTTAAGGGGGAGGTTCATGCGCCGTCACAGCGACGTCACTCAGTGGCCGACCAATAGAAGCAGAGGGGCGGAGAGCAGCCGCATTAACGACATGCCCACCTCGTTGCCGGAGGACGCAGGTAAGCTGTTGTTTGTCGTTCCTGGGGTGTCACACGTAGCGATGTGTGCTGCCTCAGGAACGACGAACAACCTACATCCACAACGACCAACGAGATTTTGAAAATGAACGACGTGTCAACGATCAACGATTAGGTGAGTATTTTTGATCGTTAACACTCGCTCGGAGCTGTTACACGCAACGACGTGGCTAACGATGCCGGATGTGCGTCACGAAATCTGTGATCACGACGACATATCGTTAGATATGTCGTTGCGTGTAAAGCCCCTTTAAGGATAGGACATCAATATAAAAGTAGTGGTTTACTCCTTTAAGCTGTTGTGATCACAATAGTTATTCACAGGTGCTGGGTGCATAACACATGACTGCATGATTAGTGCACACATCTGGAGCAAATGTACAGGGAATGTTGTGAAGGGGTTAATGATAGTAATCTCGTGTATATTTATATTATAACCACATTTCACTATTTTCTGTCACTTCTATTGTCTGGGGCAGACTCTTGTCTGAGTGGACATATGGCACAACATCCAGAGCTTCTTGGACCATGAATGGTACACCACTACTACATAAGTGACAGGCATCCATAGGCTGAGGGAGGATATACCTGCATATGCATAATGTTCTCTGCAAGTTTATCTGCAACCCCTATAGTTAATCCAGTGGCTGCCAGCAGCTGTTGACTTGACACTTTTGGAGATCAAACATCTGCTACTAGAGGTGTAACTTGAGGCTCTTAGGCCTCAGAGAAGAATATGTAACAGGCCCCCTACCACTATGGGCCAATGATAATGCCGGTGTCTTCTCCTGTGGCTGTGAGGCCTTTGGCTCCGATCAGGCATGAGATGCTGGGTGCAACTGCTACCTTTGCACTTCACAGATATACATGTCTGTAACGTGAAGAGGTGTGCTAGCAGTAATCAAACTTAGGCTGGACTCACAAGAGCGTATGGCATCCAATGCGAGAGCATCGAATGCGATATGCTAATGTGACGCCCTGGCGCCTCCAGGTGGTCACAGAAGTATACTCCACCCTACATAACACCTTCCCACACAAGGGTCCATCAGCCACAAAATCCTAGCCACCCCCCCAGGGTAGGAAGGACACACCAGTGGGCAGGACCGGGTGGATTGGGAGCGCCCACCTAGGTCTTGAGGATCCGGGGGCGGGAACGAGTCAGATCAGTTTTGAGTTTTTGAAGTTGGAAGTCAAGTGGAGAGGAGTGACAGTGACAGACTGTCAAAGGAAAGCTGTGCCTAGTGAGAGTAGACAGGGTAGTGGCCCTGGTCTACTGGATAGGTGGTAAGCAGTGGACCGTGTCCAAAGGCGACTGGAGTACGGTCGCGGGAGATCCAGAGTGGACCGGGAAAGGGTTGAAGCCAGTACCAACAGCGGAGATCCGGTCCGGAAAGCTTGCACAGGCGGGGTACCTGGACCCTAGTTAGAAGACGGTTGCAAGCCCCTTCTCTAATTCACCAGGCGCAGGTTTCAAGCTTAGCTCCAGAAGTTTAGCCCAGATAGAGCGAAACGGCCGTCCACCACGGGGGATAGGGTATCCGCAAACACCCACTGAAATCCCAAGGGTCGGTTTTCGCGGGCACGTCTCCCAACCAGAATACACCGGGAGTGGACTTCCCCGTTCCAGATGGAGTCGTCCAAAAGTGAGGAAAAATTGCAGAGTGCCGGAGAAAGGGACATAGGTACACCATCCCGGGTGTGGGACCCGAGTACACCCGGACGTGGCAGCCGGCCACTGACACTTTGGTTTACCAACGGACGTGTGTGCAATTATTCTACAGTGAGTATACCAACACTTCCCGGTCCGGCCCGGCGCGCCATCTCCGGCATACAACACTCCCAGTGTTCTGGACACACAGCCCTGGGGCAACCATCCATACCTTCGGAGGGGTTAACATCCAGCTGCTATCCTATCACCCCCGGGTGCACCCCAACAGCAGTGGTGGTACCACATCTTACCACACACCGTGGGTGGCGTCACGAAGTATTTACAGCAATCCCCATACATATACGTCCCCTTTTATGTGAGTGTCCGCGCGACCCCCGGGTCCGGAAATCCCTCAAGTCATTGCGGATCCGGATCCAAGCAGCCCAGCTGCTACTGACGTGGGGGCGGCACACTAATGACCCCCGGCTCAGACTCTGCTTCGAGCATGAGCCTAGTGTCATGCGACTGTAGTCCGATCTTGCAATCGGGTCACAGCTGCGAAGCTGAGGACGGCAGCTGCGGAGGAGAGGGAGGGGTTAATACCCCCATCTCCTCCATTGTCAGCCTGTGCGTATGTGACGCCCCTAGACTATCAGGTTGTCACAAGGTACTGCACAACCTATCCTCCCGTGCAGTATTCCACCTCCCTCTTGGTTCTGGGTCCCTAGCTTAATAGTGTTGCCTCTAACAGCAAATCAAATCCTAGATACACCCTGCACCACACACTCCAGGCACACCAGTTGACGGCTTGAGTGGAATAGAGTCGCCCACCTGGGGGGTCAGGGAGAGGAGGTGAGGAGTGTAGTCAGTCAGTGAGTCAGTCAGTGAGTAGTGAGCTGTGATGAGCTCAGAGGAGGTCGGGAGTAGTGGCTCCCAAGAGAAGCTGTCTAGGTTGCAGACGGTGATCTGGACCTAGAGGAGTCAGACCCCCGGTCGCAGGGGATTGTGGCAAGGTGCCTGGATCTGTCAAGTAGGACGGCCAGCAGCCTAGCACTGTCACCAGTCCGGGACCGAAGCCACGGCAGGGTACACGGACCCTAGGTCGGAGAGAAGCTTCAGGCAACCCGACAACCTGAGGAGAACGGAGCCTTTATGATCTGTTCCCACCCGCTCCAGAATCGGGGCATTAGCGCAACGAGGGGGATAGGACTTTCCAACCCAAAACGGTCCAGAAAATCCCAAGCGTGAGCGCTGAGAGCAAGCTCCCACACTTAGCCGGCAAGTTTCAGACTACTGGGCCACCACATTGAAGTTAAACTTAGTGCCAGGAGGCAGGTCACGGATCACCAGGCAACACTATAGGGGATGGGACCCGGACGAGCTCCCCTCAGCGGCAGCGGTACCCAGAGAATTGGTTTACCCGGTTGTCTGCCCCACTTCATCACCCCGGGTATTCCCAACGGCAGCAGCGGTACTTCCAAGTACACCATGGGTGGCGTCACGAACTATATCTAAATTCCCCTGTACATAACCTCCTTTCATTTCAGTTGCCGCAGGACCCCGGGTCCGGAGACCCTCAAGCCACAGTGAACCCGGATCGGCTCGGCTGCTTCCCCGGGGGAGGCACACGTACATCGCACTGCACTGGGATAACATCCGAGTGCAGTCCGATGTTTTTCTCGCACCCATTCACTTGAATGGGAGCGAGTGATACAGCTCTCGCAGAAAATCGCAGCACGCTGCGACTTTTTTCGCATCCAGAAGCTGAACAACTGCTGTCCCACATTGACTAACATTGGTCAGAGTGCAATGAGAGATTTTCTCACATTGCACTCGTCCAATTTCAACGCTCGTGTAAGCGTACCCCTAAGGGAAGGGTATATTCACACAATGATTTTCTTCTTTTTTTTTCCATTTTTTTTAAGCAATCCACTATGAAATATGACTGAAAAAGCACTCCAAAAATATATGTTTAATGTATTTTTTTAAGTTAGAAAATTGACCAAAAAGTGTGTAAAAACATTTAAAAAAATGCTTTTAAAAGGTTTACAGAAAAAGGAAACAAATATTAACAAAACGCTTTAGTAAACATTAACAAAACATTAATCAAAACACTTAAAAGGAATCTGTCAGCAGGTTTTTGCTACCTAAACTGAGAGCAGCATGATGTAGGCAAAGAGACCCTGAATCCAACAATGTATCACTTAGATTACTGGGTGCAGCTGTTCTGACACTATCAGATTTTTTAGCTTTAGTCATGAAGCAGAGCTAAGAGCTGCTCCTACCCACACCAGGCTCTCAATGGAGATTGTACATTGATAGTGAGTTAGGGGTACATTGATCAGAGGAAGGGGTTTGTCGGACTGCCCTGAAGGTGACTTTGTACTCCGAGCAATTATAAAGATCCTGCTGCTTAGACAAACATAACAAATAAACAACAGACCTGACTGTGACAAGAAAGGCATCCCTACATTTTCTGTGTTAACCCTTGCAGCATGCTGCCTTCAGCTACATAGCAGAAACCTGTTGACAGATTCCCTTTAACCCCTTCACGATGGAGGATGTAACGGTACGTCCTAAATCATGAAGGGGTGATCACCACCAGCTGCTGTGGTGAGCCGCCGGTGATCCCCGCACATGTCTGCTGATTTGTACAGCAGATATAAGTACCTCGCAGGGTAGGTGGATCCGCGATCCCACCACTCCTGTTAACCTCTTAAATCACGCTGTCAAAATGTGACAGCGCAATTTAAAGTACCTTTCTCCGCCACCATCGGAGACCCTGAGACGCGATCAGGGAGAGACGATGGTTGCCGTGGTAGCACGGGGTCATGTGATGACTCCTGTCGCTATCATGATGTAGTTCCTGTTACAGCCGGCAGAGCAGCGGCTGTAACAAGAACAGAGCATTTCTCCTGATCAGAGAGATGCTGCTCTGATTAGGAGAAATAAATCAGTGATAAGACTGCTGATCCTTATAGGGAATAATGAAAATAAAAAAAAAAGTAAAAAAAAGTTTTAAAAAAATACAAAAACCTAAAACTTCAACTCACCCCTTCATTCGCCCCATTGAAAAGTAAAGGGTCAAAAAAATAAAAAAATATACACATATTTGGTATCACCAAGTTCAGATATGCTCGATCTATGAAAATATAAAATCAGTTAATCTGATCAGTAAACGGCATAGTGGCAAAAATATTCCAAGTGCCAAAGTTACTTTTTTTGGTCATCGCAAATTTTGCGCAAAATGTAATAACAGGCAATCAAAACATAGCATCTGTGCAAAAATGATACCATTAAAAATGTCATCTGGAGACACAAAAGATAAGCCATCACTGACCCCCATACCCCTAAAAATAAGAACACTATGGGTCGTGGAAAATGTTGCAAAAAGTGTGCCACTTTTTTGGGACAAACTTCTGAATTTTTTTTACCCCTTACATAAAAGTAAACCTATATATGTTTGGTGTCTACGAACTTGCACTGACCCGAGGCATCACAGAGACACATCAGTTTAACCATATAGCGAACACTGTGAATAAAATACCCCCAAAATAATCGTGCAATCGCACTTTTTTTGCAAATTTTTCCACACTTGGAATGTGTTTTGCTATTTTCCAGTACACTATATGGTAAAACTCATGGTTTCATTTAAAAGTGCAACTCGTCCCGCAAAAAATAAGCCCTCATATGGCAAGATTGACTGAAAATAAAAAGGTTATGACTCTCGGAAGAAGGGGAGCAAAAAACAAAAACCGAAAAATGTCCCATGGGGTGAATTGTTAAAGGAGTATTCCCTTCACATGCATTTATTGCATGTCCATTGGATATACCATAAACGTATAACATATGTGGATATCTTCTGTCTCAAAAACGGAACATATGTTGCTGTGAGTGAAGATGTAGTTGGAGTTCTCATTTTCTTGAATCAGAATTCTGACCCCTTCTCCATGAAAAACAGGACCATTCCCTGTTTTGAGGATACATGCAGGTCCCATTTCGAAACAGGTTCTGTTACAAAATCCACAACAAAATCTGCCTGAAATACTCTATTGGTTTTAATGGGAAAATACACTTAAGGGTACTTTACACGCTACGACATCGCTAGCGATGTCGAGCGCGATAGCACCCGCCCCAGTCGCTCGTGCGACATTTGGTGATCGCTGCCATAGCGAACATTATCGCTACGGCAGCGTCACACGCACATACCTTGTCAGCGACGTCGATGTGACCGCCGAACAACCCCTCCTTCAAGGGGGAGGTGCGTTCGGCGTCATAGCGACGTCACTGCGGCGTCACTAAGAGGCCGGCCAATAGAAGTAACATCCCGCCCACCTCATTCCTTCCTCATTGCCGGTGGACGACGATAAGGAGATGTTCGTCGTTCCTGCGGTGTCACACCTAGCGATGTATGCTGCCGCAGGAACGACGAACAACATCGTATCTGTAGCAGCAACGATATTAAGGAAAGGAGCGACGTGTCAACGATCACCGTTTTTGAACGATTTTTCGATCATTGATCGTCGCTCCTTGGTGTCACACGCTGCGATGTTGCTACCATCGCCGGATATGCGTCACTAATGACGTGACCCCGACGATAAATCGTTAGCGATGTCGCAGCGTGTAAAGCACCCTTAAGTCTATGTGCAGGCGCAGTATTTTCGCTGAGATTTCGAAACAGAAAATCAAAGGTCTTGAGGAGTTTTGAAATATGGAGGTGGATTTGGAGAGTTTCCATTCAGTTTCCACTTCAATCTCTTGCAAAAAAACTCCCCCCAAAGCTCTATGTGCACACAGCCTAAGGCTTGAAACACACATCCGTGAAACACGTGCGTGTTTGGTCCGTTTCCGTGTATACTGGAGACACGGCCAAACGTGCACCAATGTTACTATATCTCAGCGGTTACACTTGCGTTTTTGGTTATGTCCGTTAGTCCGTCTCCGTGATGCGTTTTGTGGGCCGTGTCTCACGCCAGCATGTCCGTTTTATTCACGCAACACGCAGCACGGACCCAATGAAAGTCAATGGGTCTGTGCGCACGTCCGAGTGACACGGACGCATCTCTGTTTGTTCCCTGTATGTTTTGTGCTTTTTTCATGTCATGTCAGTCTTTTTTCTTTTTATGTTTCGTTCTCTCCCTCAGTCCGTCGGTCGGTCTCTATGTCTGTCTGTCCCTCTAGCTGTCTGTCGGTCAGTTCCCCCCTCTCTCATACTTACCATTCCCCGATCTCCAGCGCGGCGCTGCACTGCTGTTATAAAAACTCCGGCGGCTTTTCCTCTTTTGAAAAAGCCGGCCGCCCATTAATCAATCTCGTATTCCCTGCTTTACCCGCCCACCGGCGGCTGTGATTGGTTGCAGTGAGACACGCCCACCACGCTGAGTGACAGGTGTCACACTGCACCCAATCACAGCAGCCGGTGGGCGTGTCTATACTGTGCAGTAAAATAAATAAATAAATAATTAAAAAAACCGGCGTGCGGTCCCCCCCCATTTTAATACCAGCCAGATAAAGCCATACGGCTGAAGGCTGGTATTCTCAGGATGGGGAGCTCCACGTTATGGGGGGCCCCCCACCCTAACAATATCAGTCAGCAGCCGCCCAGAATTGCCGCATACATTATATGCGGCAGTTCTGGGGCTGTACCCGGCTCTTCCCGATTTACCCTGGTGCGTTGGCAAATCGGGGTAATAAGGAGTTATTGGCAGCCCATAGCTGCCAATAAGTCCTAGATTAATCATGTCAGGCGTCTATGAGACACCCTCCATGATTAATCTGTAAGTTACAGTAAAAAAACACACACACCCGAAAAATCCTTTATTAGAAATAAAAACACAAACACATTCCCTCATTACCAATTTATTAACCCCGACAAACCCTCCATGTCCGGCGTACTCCACAGTCCTCCAGCGTCGCGTCCAGCTCTGCTGCATGCAGGTGACAGGAGCTGCAGAATACACCGCCGCTCCGGTCACCTCCACGCAGCTAATGAGATGAGTAGCGCGATCAGCTGCTGTCACTGAGGTTACCCGCGGCCACCGCTGGATCCAGCGGTGGCCGCGAGTTACCTGACTGACAGCAGCTGATCGCGCTACTCACCTCATTAGCTGCGTGGAGGTGACCGGAGCGGCGGTGTCTTCTGCTGCTCCTGTCACCTGCATGCAGCAGAGCTGGACGCGACGCTGGAGGACCGTGGAGTACGCCGGACATGGAGGGTTTGTCGGGGTTAATAAATTGGTAATGAGGGAATGTGTTTGTGTTTTTATTTCTAATAAAGGATTTTTCGGGTGTGTGTGTTTTTTTACTGTAACTTACAGATTAATCATGGAGGGTATCTCGGGGAGACGCCTGACATGATTAATCTAGGACTTATTGGCAGCTATGGGCTGCCAATAACTCCTTATTACCCCGATTTGCCAACGCACCAGGGTAAATCGGGAAGAGCCGGGTACAGCCCCAGAACTGCCGCATATAATGTATGCGGCAATTCTGGGCGGCTGCTGACTGATATTGTTAGGGTGGGGGGCCCCCCATAACGTGGAGCTCCCCATCCTGAGAATACCAGCCTTCAGCCGTATGGCTTTATCTGGCTGGTATTAAAATGGGGGGGGGACCGCACGCCGGTTTTTTTAATTACTTATTTATTTATTTTACTGCACAGTATAGACACGCCCACCGGCTGCTGTGATTGGGTGCAGTGTGACACCTGTCACTCAGCATGGTGGGCGTGTCTCACTGCAACCAATCACAGCCGCCGGTGGGTGGGTAAAGCAGGGAATACGAGATTGATTAATGGGCGGCCGGCTTTTTCAAATTAGAAAAAGCCGCCGGAGCAGTGTGAACGCCGTGCAGCGCCGGGGATCGGGGATCGGTGAGTATGAGAGAGGGGGGGACACTTCAGTCACTCGGGGGATTAGTGGTCACCGGTGAATCCTTCACAGGTGACCGCTAATCAGTACACGGCACAAAGACAGAGCCGCGGCATGACAATGAAGTCGGGTGAAGTTCACCTGAGTTCATTCTCATCCCGCTACTCTGTCTTCCGACATGTAGTAACGACATTTTGCATCACACACGTACATTTCACACGGACAACACATACACATGTCAGTTATTTCACTCACGCACACACGGACATTCCACACGCACATACGGCTAGCATACGGGATACACACGCAGGCCACACATACCATAAAAACGGACCTAAAAAATGGAAAACGGACCCGAAAAACGGCCCGTTTTACACGGACGTGGTTTTCACGGATGTGTGGCGGAGCCCTTATAGTACACATGGTGCTGTTTTTCCATGTGTTTTTTTATCACATGTAAAGGTAAATAGCTTCAATTCTTCAGGTGTTTCTGCTTGAAAATTTTTGATTTGTGGCTCAATTCAAGCAGATAATACACCCCATACACAAAAAAACACAGCAAAAATGGGCGGCAAATCCTTCAAACAGGAAAAATAACTTCAATAAACTGAGTAAAAATACTACTGCAGCAATATATACTGCTCAAAATACAAAATCCTTGTTTAAGTGTTCCCAGTATATTATCCTCCCTGAACACTATTGATTTTTGTTCCTGAGGAAGGGGTTTTACAGCTCCAAATGCGTAGAACAATAAAATCCAATGTCCTAATCCCCGTTGATCTTCAGGGATTTTCTTCTGGCAGCGCGGATAGACCCTTCTCTTCCATCTCCTCGAACACCATCTTCCCAGGTTCTGCAGCAACCTTCCTCAACACATAGTTATAGTGGTTGTGTCTTTAACACAACCGCACCAGGTTAGTGCACCTTTAAAATTCTTTCTGGTACCACCAGATAAGACACCATATGCACCCCCCTTCTTTGTCATTTCAGTTTCACGACATACATACAGGACATATCAGTAACGCCCTATAGGTAATTTGTAAGTCCCCCCTCCATAATACACCACAGTGGCAAGTGATTGGCTCCAAAGTCACCAAATGAAGTTGTCTTCTGCGAAAATTGTGTAAGAGTTTGGGCCAACTATAGGTTCCCCGGATAAACTGGTGGGCCAGTCCAATACTTGTGCCAATCACAATGAATGCTAGTGAAGGTGGCCGTGCAGAAATCCTACAAGGTAATATTTCTGCCAGCCATCGAATGGCAGATGTGGCAGCTTGTAAGTCACACCCGGCCACAATTGCTATTATTAGCTGAGATTGTTATGGGCCAAGCCCTAGTCAGATTATATATATATTTGTGAACAGTTAAGGAAGGAGGTACTTGTGCATATCCTGGAGACATTGGCCATGCATTGTAGAATTGTGGCCAGGAATCCATGACGTGTTAGTCACTGACCCAGTGCACTGTGAAGTGGTGTTACCTGGTCTCTGGCCATTGTGGAGAGATAAGAGCCCAAGCTTCCTGTGTTATGGTCAGAAATAACCAGTGAAGGACGCTTCTCACTCCGATAGCGCTGGGCTGAAAGCCTCATGTTATGTAAACAGCATTCTCAAGTGCTGTCGAGGAAGGAGCCGACACACACAATGTCCGACATGTTTTCTACTGTTGTCATTTGTAAAGGACTTAAGTTGTGTAACTCAATCCAGCATTTCCCTTGTTATGCAGGTCGCATATATTATCACATCAATACGCGATAACCTCTAAAGATGGGAACAACCCTCTAAGCAATGTAAAGTAAGCAAAAATTGATTGGAGAAATAGGAAACTTTTTCATTCTTCCTTCTGCTGTCCTGAGTTCTTTCTTTCTGGAAGCGTATGAATAAACTGTCAACTGGATATCATTTCTATACACATAGGGTGTGTCCATTCAATGCTGCTTGTGTGGGGACAGACACACCCTATTGACAGAAGGTATACTAAAACCTAGCCAATTTATTCATACATTTCAGAATGATTAATAGAGAAACGTCACAAAGCTGAATTCTAAGATGTTTCAGTTTTAGTAATTCTTGCAGGAGAATATGTGGCACCCCTGAGGCTTCAGTCGCCACAGAGGTACTGCATCTCCACCAGAGGTGTGATGCCCCATCCTGGGTAAGGAAGAGGTCATCCACCGGTATGCACACAAAACACACAACACTCTCAATTAGCAGCTCCCCACCGGGTCAGGGTTAGGGCTTGGTGTCATTAATGCTATGTATAGCCACCACTGGTGATGGCATTTCCCTCCCCCTAATCCGACCTAACCAAGGGGTGGAGTCTAGTTAGGAGGGGACACTGTAGTGACAGAAGAGAGTTGACAAGGAGCAGTGGAGGAGTGAAGATCTGTGGTCTGGAGCTGGTGCAGCTCGACCCAGGCATAAGATAGACGGGGTGCTAGAGTCCACAGGAAAGTGTGCCATACACCTGTGGTCTCGTTCCACATACGACACATTGGAGTAGCGGGACTTGGTCGCAGATGGGGATCCAGTTCCTAGACTAAAGGAGAAGAACCAACATGCTCATCTGGTAAAACCGGAGGCCTAGGTCACTACAAGGGCCAAAGCCAAAGCCGCACACGAATCAACTGGAAGGTATCCACATAGGGCCAAGGGATAGCTCTTCAAGCCACCCAACAGTGTCTGCGGGCACCGGCTCAGGGCACTGTGTGCGTAGGTGCGGGACAGGCGGGAGAGAAGTTAACACAGGAAGATGACCAGGGAAGGAACATAAGAGAGGTGCACCGGTCTTAAACTCCGAACTACCCGGGACTAACTGGAGCCCATCACAGTGGAACCCAGCACTCCAAATGTGGTAACTGACTAGTCGTGTTGTCTTGGAACCTGCTACAGTGAGTAAAAACCTTGAGACTTCATCCCTGTGTCGCTCCGTTATTTGCCTGCGTCTCCAGCCCTGTACCCCCGCCATCATCTACTAATACTCCCAACAGCCCTGGGGCCCAGCTCTATCTGTGGAGAGATATACCAACCAAGCTGCGTCACCATCTACCCCAGAGGTCCGATCCCCCAGCGTCGGCCATCTCTGGCCGAGTACCACAGGTGGCGTCATGATCATGAATTACCATCCCTACTATTTCCCTTTTAACTGACACCGCCGGAGTCACGGAACCGGGCCTTGCCACCGCAGCATCCCACCTGAGACAAGAATCGCGGCCCAGTAACGTGCCTCACTGCCCTGGTGCGGGCGTGTAAAATACAAGTATGTACTAGTGATGAGTGAGCACTAAAGTGCTCGAGTGCTGGTTACATGGGTCTCGCTGAGCGCAGGGTTGAGACAGTGGCTATGTTGAGTGTTGTCGTCATACTCGGCGTCTGTGAATAGTTGTGCTATTCACAGTTGACGGAGTTGCAGTCGTGGATCGTGCATTACGTCCGAGCTTCATGAGAACATTTTTTTTAATAAATTGTTGAACAAGAGAAAGTGTTTTGTGAGTCTTTATTCAAATAGACTATATTTTTCCTGTGTGTGTGTTTTTGTTTTTTTTACTTTACAGTTTGACAGACACCTATCTATTACTAACCCCTGGGCTTGATGCCAGCTGACATTACACAGCTGACATCAACCCCAAAAATATTATCCCGATTGCCCCGGGAATCAGGAAGAGCTGAGCAAAGCACCAGAATTGGGACATCTAATGTGATGCGTTAATTCTGGGGCAGTTGCGAGCTGTTATTTTTAGGCTGAGAGGGGCCAACTAATCATGGACCTTCCAAGCCTAAAATATCAGCCCCCAGCTGTCTGCTTTACCTTGGCTGTTTATCAAAAACGAGGAGACTCCGTCATTTTTTAAAAAAAATCATCATTGATTTATTAGGCTACCAATAGCAACCTGGGAGTCAGAGATGCATCCAGGCGTCTTCTCCATGCTGTTCCCATTCCTATTGAGCACTTTTTCCATCCATTTCAGCTTCCCAACCTAATAATACAATCCCCCATGCTATCTGCTTCACCTTGGCTGGTTAACAAAAATGGGGGGACCCCATGCTGTTTTTTATTCATTTATTTATTAAATTTAACCAGCCTATAAACATCAGGTACTAAAGGGTGAAAGTGTAAAACCCTGCCTGTATGCCTGCTTTAATCTAACCTGCTTTAATCTACATCAACTCTCCCTGAACTGCATTGAGCTGAGCATCATGCCGCCGAGTCACATATGAGACCCGATGATGCTATGCGGCTGACCAATCACAATAATGCCAGCAACAAAAATGGCTACAGCATTACCACGATTGGCAAGGAATCCCCTCATGTTTAGTGGCTGAAAAACAACCATGAAACATACTTGGCGGGGACTCGAGCATGGCGCTCAAGCACCCCCGATAATAGGCTGAGTACCAAGCATTTCGAGCACTACCATACTCACAAGCATGCTCTTTCATCACTAGTGTTTACTGAAACAGTCATGTTGGCAGAGACAACAGGATGATTTTGAATATATAAAGTCCTAAGAGTGCGGAGAAGAATCATGCTTTTTTCTTACCGGAATGACTTCCAGCCTTGGCATATCATTGTCAGAGTGGCAGAATGTTTAGAAATGCTGAACATGACAGCACCTGCTCACTGAGAGAGGAAACATTCCTGCCCGGCACACAGTGGGCTGTGACCCAGATTTTAATGGTAAGTGTCACATTCAATCACACACCTAAGAAAACATTAGAGCACACTGAATCCACAAGTAGACGGCGAGTCCTCCGACACAACACTGCAGGCCCGGCAGTCCTCCTCACACATCGGGATACATACTATGCATTTCTGGTGCCCTGGGGCGTTGGTGAAAGTTACGGCAAAATCTCATCAGTGTATTTCGATTAGGTATTTGTGCACAATAATTCACAATGTTTCATTTTTCTACAACAGTTCTGAATGGTAAGGAGCAGATGGTAAGATTTTCTCACTTGTCATCCATGTGCCGTCCAAGTTCAAGGCGTATTTTTTACAGGAGCAGATTTTAATAATTTAAAGGACCATTTAAAGTTTTCTACTTTACAAAATAGTAATGTATATATAAAAATCAAATGCAAATCTGTGGCATCTGTTTTTTCTCAAACCCATAGACTTTAATGGGTGAGACTCATCGGATTTTAAAGTCAAATCGCAGCATGTTGAGATTTTTTCCAGACAGATTCTCTCAATGAAATAACTCTGTCTTCTGCACTGCCTCATTGAATACGATGGGTCAGAGTGTTATCTGATAAAAAAAATCAGCACATGTCCGATTTATATGCTCATCTGAACGAGCCCTAAAAAGGGATTATCCAGTGCCTCTCACTTTTGCATTGAGTAGTGTTGGTGGAATTGAATTGACAGGTACCTGGCAGGTGTCGTTAATGGCCGCAAGGTATCATGCAGCTTTCCTATTCATTAAAATAGGGTGGGTGCACAATACTTGCCAACATGTTTCCTGGCACATGTTGGGTTTACGCCAACTCCCAATGCAGAAGTCAGAGGAGCTGTAGAATGTTCATATCATTGAACAGTTTTGAATGTAAGTCCTTTTAGAGATAACAATCTTGTTTTGGGCAGATTCACTTGAAATGGGCAAATTCAATTTGGTCCAAATAAAGTAAGGCCAAATCCGAAGTGCCCCAATTGTGATGTAAAGGCTCATTCCCACCACCATATAACACAGACGAGTGACATGTAGCACTATGGGAAAAAAATAATTTTAGCCTGAGATTGGCAGCGTATCTCAGCTCACTCACACCCAAACAAGTCTATGGGTGCGTGTGAAACATCAGACTGCACATGGAAGACATCCAAGTGCAGTACGATATACGAAGAAATGCAATGGAGACGATGGAAAAATTAAACTCTCCATCTTATCCACATCTATTTTCTGATTCTCATATATGAGGGAATAGGAGCCCAGTGAATGACACTCATTTCACGCTCGCAGCAGAGCTTGAGGTGAGAGTCATCCAATTCTCTTGCATCGCATGCTGTATGTTAGTGTCACCCCAGTCTAAAGTAGCTTATTCTCTGTAGTCTCTCTAAACCCCCACAGTTAGAGATGAGCAGATCCGTGGAGGTTTGGGTTCGCCGGACTTTAGATAAAGTTCAGTTCGAGAAAAGGACTTGACCTGAACTTGATCTTGGAGCCTAAACTCCATTGGAAGTCACTGATTGTGCAGTTTGGCTCTCCACCCACACACAAACAAAAGCATTTCTGGGATGGATGGATTTTTTTTTGTGCACACTACATCTGAAAATGTCGTTTTCAGTGAGAGCCATTGGGCCAACCATTGAGCGTACCCAAGCACCCCAATGCTCAATTGAGTAATTAGCATAAGAGCAGCCCCCGAACTCAGACACTGATTATTTTTAAAGTTTGTGTTCAGTAAGAACCCCTAACTTTACAAGTTTGGTTTCACTCATCTCTAGCTACAGCATAATGACTGACAGGAAGGAGTTTAAAATCACATTATACCCACATGACTCCTTATACCACCTCTGCTTCAGGTCCCATTACCGAATGTAACGATGTGGGCCTGAGACCCAAAAGAACCAAAAACCTACGGTGAGTAGTGATGGGCGAACCCCCCGATGTTCGGGATCGGGAGCCTCGCCCGACAATTTTGTAAAGTTCGTGTTTGGGGTCGGAGATAACACAAACTTGCGTCCAAACCCCGAACTTGGACTTTACAGTTATGTGATGGGGTGGGCAGGCTGTAAAATAAATATGGTTAATAATAAACATTGTCATTATACTTACAGGTCCCGCGACGCTTCCTGCAGACTCTGTCTCCCGGCCGCTTCTGCTTCTGGGTCTGATCACTGCTGTGCCCCCTGGTAACCACCACTGACTTCAGGAACTTCCATGACGTCATAGCCATATGACCAGTCTGGTGTGAATGTTGTAGTACCTCGTAGGTTAAAGACTGGTCACATGGCTATGACATCATGGAAGGTCCTGTAGTCAGTGGTGGTTACCCAGGGACACAGCTGACCGGCCTCAGCTATGTACTCCAATGAAGTCTCTGCCAGTTTTCAGCTGAGTCTCTGTGAGCAGACCTGTGTTTGTCTTCTCGTACAGATGTAGCAGAGCTGAAAATGCTCTCCCACCTTTGGACTACGTTGGAGGGGTTTTTTGGATAATAAAGATGGGGTCCTAAATGTCTTCTGTTTTATTTCTAATAAAATATTTTTTTTCTGTATGTTGTTGTTTTATTTTACTGTTAAAATAACAGACAATCACAGATGCTGTCACAGAGTGGGCGTCTGTGATTGAATGCTGCAGTAACCTGAAACGAACCCATACATTCTAGCATCTAGAATGCATGTGCAGATTCAAGGTTACTCCAACAGCCAATCACAGATGCCCATTGTGCGTGACAGCGTCTGTGATTGGCTGTTGTGTCTATCACACATATAGTAGTGTAAAATAAATAAATGATTTTAAAAAATGACGTATCACGCCACAGTATTTTTGATTTCAAAATACAGGAAGCCCATTAATTTTTTTTTGTAATTATTTAAAAAAAATAGGCTCCTGCCATATTTTGATTGCCAGTCAGGTAAAACCAGGCAGCTGGCGACTGGTATTCTCAGTGTGGTAAGGCCCAAGCACTCTGGGTCCCCCACGCTAAAAACATCAGCCCCCAGCCGCCCCTGGAAATGGAGAATTGTTTCTTAGCACCATTTCCAGATGTGTTACACGGCTCGTCCAACAGCCCTGATGACGGTGGCATGCTGGGTAATAAAGTGGTTAATACCAGCTTTGCATTCTTAGCTGGTACTAAACCCGAAATTCATAGTGTCATGCCAAATTAGACATGGCCACCATGAATTTCTAGTAAACAGTAAAAAAAACCACAACACACAGAAATTTTTTTATTAGAAATAAACCAAAAACATTTTTAGAGACTCCATCTTAATTATAAAAAAATCCTTAGCCTGTCGTAGTCCACAGGTAGAGAAATGTCAGCTCTGCTTCATCGCTCTGTACAGACAAGCATCTATACAGAGTGAGAACCAGAGACAGCAATGTCAGCTCTGCTTCATCACTCTGTACAGACAAGTGTCTCTACAGAGCGAGAAGCAGGGAGAGGAATGTCAGCTCTGCTTCATCAATCTGTACAGACAAGTGTCTCTACAGAGCAAGAAGCAGGCTGACACTGAGGGTATGATTCCACTTGGGTATTACTTGTGCAAGTCTCGCATTGCATCACCCCGCACGGCGCACACTCTCCTGACAGAAGCGCCTCAACTGCATGGAAATACATGCAGCCAACCCACTCCTGTCAGGAGAGTGTGCGCCGTGTCGGGTGATACCGATGCGAGACTCACACAGTGACAGTCAAAGTTCAATCGAGTCCATGAGCCAAGGACTCGGGTGAACCCTGACGTCACAGCGAACACGGCCGAAAACAGCCAAAGACTGCCGAGTGACAGCAGTGTAGTTAATACCCCAGGAAGTTAATGATTGGGCCCGGAAGCAGAAGCAGCCGGGAGACAGTCTGCAGGACGCGTTGCGGGACCTGTAAGTATAATCATAATGTTTTTTAATAATGTGCTTGTTTTTACAGCCTCTGGACCCGAACTGTAACACAAGCTTTCCAGGAAAGCTCGTGTTCAGGATCATGTGCATGAACACTATGTGTTCGGTACGGACCCTGGACTTTACAGTTCGGGTTCGCCCATCCCTACTAGGGAGCTGTAGCGGCGTGAGGAGACAGGTAAGTGTAATGTTGTTGTTTTTTTTTTTTATTATTCTTAGTATTATTATTATTTTTACCCATGCTCAAACTCACAAAATAAAATACAGCTGGATTTGTGCAAATTGAAACTTCAAAATTTTGGATTTGCCACAATCCCAAATTTTGGGAAAATTTGAAGAACAGTTCATTGTGGAACTAACCCACCATTTTCAAAAACATTCCTTCATACATTATATAGATGTTTTTTCCTAATTTTGATCAGTTTTCAGATCTCCAGCCTGTCATTCTTTCCTTCCTTCACCTGTGCTGATGTTTAGCAGATGACTGTTAACAAAGGGATTTAATGCTGACAAAGGGTAATTTTTAGGTCATCACAAACGATTCCATTGATGATCAATTCTTATCTATCAATCATTTGCTGAACGTCTACAGTGGACATCGATCGTGAAATTTACTGCATCTAATGAAAATTATGCATAAAAGTGTAAAAGGATCAGTCAGCTCTTCTATGTCTGTAAGAACATACTATCACTCCTCATGAAATAATTATTTTCTGTGCTGTTTCTATTATTTTTCCTGATTATTTAGGAATAATTGAATAACTGGGTGTTACTAATCTTCAATGTGAAAGTGGCATATTCCTACACAGTCTGCCCTGTCAGCACCAAGTGGTGTCAAATGTGTAAGAACCCCTCCAATTGGTAACACCCAGTTGTCAGTTTATTCAGAATTTTTCAGCAGGAATAACATAATGGCACAGCACAGAGTTATAATAAAAGGCGCTCTAAGGGGGGGACTAGAATACATTTGCAACAAATTTTCCTACTTTTCAAAAAGTCACAAATCATGAATCAGGCTTAAAATCTGGAAATCCAAAACTCTGACCACAACGGTGAACATAAAAAAACAGGTAAACATATAAAATAGATTTAAAAAAGTGGAAAGAAGGAAAAAAAGGCACAAAACATCAAAATCTAGACAAAAAAAACCAAGTGCGATTTGCAATAAAAAATTGGGTTGTATATATCTGGGATAAGCCGTCTTGGGTAGGATCTTCACAGTTTCTTCCAGCCACAATTTATTAGACTGGGAGGTCTATGAATACAGATACATATAGGGAGAGGCCTGTCAGTTAACTACACTGTGTGCAGAATTATTAGGTAAATGAGTATTTTGTCACATGATACTTTTTATACATGTTGTCCTACTCCAAGCTATATAGGCTTGAGAGCCAACTACCAATTAGATAAATCAGGTGATGTGCATCTCTGTAATGAGGAGGGGTGTGGTGTAATGACATAAGCACCCTTTATAAGATGTGCTTAATTATTAGGCAACTTCCTTTCCTTTGGCAAAATGGGTCAGAAGAGAGATTTGACGGGCTCTGAAAAGTTCAAAATTGTGAGATTTCTTGCAGAGGGATGCAGCAGTCTTGAAATTGCCAGACTTTTGAAACGTGATCACTGAACAATCAAGTGTTTCATGGCAAATAGCCAACAGGGTCGCAAGAAGTGCAAAAGGCGCAAAATAACTGCCCATGAATTGAGGGAAATCAAGCGTGAAGCTGCCAAGATGCCATTTGCCACCAGTTTGGCCATATTTCAGAGCTGCAACTTTACTGGAGTATCAAAAAGCACAAGGTGTCCCATACTCAGGGACATGGCCAAGGTAAAGAAGGCTGAAAAATGACCACCTTTGAACAAGAAACATAAGATACAATGTCAAGACTGGGCCAAGAAATATCTTAAGACTGATTTTTCAAAGGTTTTATGGACTGATGAAATGAGAGTGACTCTTGATGGGCCAGATGGATGGGCCAGAGGATGGATCAGTAAAGGGCAGAGAGCTCCACTCCGACTCAGACGCCAGCAAGGTGGAGGTGGGGTAGTGGTATGGGCTGGTATCATCAAAGATGAACTTGTGGGACCTTTTCAGGTTGAGGATGGAGTGAAGCTCAACTCCCAGACCTACTGCCAGTTTCTTGAAGACAATGTCTTCAAGCAGTGGTACAGGAAGAAGTCGATATTGTTCAAGAAAAACATGATTTTCATGCAGGACAATGCTCCATCACATGCATCCAACTACTCCACAGTGTGGCTGGCCAGTAAAGGTCTAAAAGATGAAAAAAATAATGACATGGCCCCCTTGTTCACCTGATCTGAACCCCATAGAGAACCTGTGGTCCCTCATAAGATCTACAGGGAGGGAAAACAGTACACCTCTCGGAACAGTGACTGGGAGGCTGTGGTGGCTGCTCGCAATGTTGATCATAAACAGAGCAAGCAACTGACAGAATCTATGGATGGTAGGCTGTTGTGTGTCATCATAAAGAAAGGTGGCTATATTGGTCACTAATTTTTTGGGTTCTGTTTTTGCATGTCAGAAATGTTTATTTCTAAATTTTGTGCAGTTATATTGGTTTACCTGGTGAAAATAAACAAGTGAGATTGGAATATATTTGGTTTTTATTAAGTTGCCTAATAATTCTGCACAGTAATAGTTACCTGCACAAACAGATATCCTCCTAATATAGCCAAATCTAAAAAAATAAACTCTCCAACTTCCAAAAATATTAAGCTTTGATATTTATGAGTCTTTTCGGTTGATTGAGAACATAGTTGTTGATCAATAATAAAACAAATCCTCTAAAATACAACTTCCCTAATAATTCTGCACAGTATATAGCGGGGCTGGTAAAAATTCACATTCTCTGTCTTGGGCCTCTTTCACACGCCCGTGAAAATCACGCACGTGTTTCACGGACGTGTCAAAGATGCGTATTGCCCTCGGTGAGCTGTGAGTATGGCACACGTGTATTCTCCGTGTGTTATCCGTGATAATACACGGACAATGGGAACTTTCTACTCACCTGTCCCTGGCGTCGCTGTCCGTGGTGCTGATCTTCGGTCTCCGGTCCTGCCGACTCCCCGCTGCTGCTGCTTCCGGCCGCAGTGAAGTGAATAAAATAAAATAAAAAATAAATCTTTATTTTTATATAGTGCTAACATATTCCGCAGCGCTTTACATACGTTGGTCATACTGTCCCCATTGGGGCTCACAATCTAAATTCCCTATCAGTATGTCTTTGGAGTGTGGGAGGAAACCGACGCAAACACGGGGAGAACATACAAACTCCTTGCAGAGGTTGTCCTTGGTGGGATTCGAACCCAGGAACCCAGCGCTGCAAGACTGCAGTGCTAACCACTGAGCCACCATGCTGCCCGAATATTAAATGAGAATAATGAGCGGCAGTCGGCAGCAAGTGACAGCAGCGGCAGAGACTGCAGGGCTGGAGAAGGTGAGTAATGGTTTGGGTTTTTTTTAATAGACACATGTCTATTCTCCGTTGCGTGTCACACGGAACACATCCGTGTGGTCCGTGTGTATTACGTGTGACACGTTTGCGTTCCGTGTGACACCCGTGATGCCGGAGAAAAACGGATATGTCGGCGTGTGGAGCACGGGCACACGTAAGTACGGAACGGACACACGTTCCGTGCAAAAATACTTACGTGTGCCCGAAACGATAGGAAAACATATGTCAACGTGTGCCCGAGTCTCCCGTAAGGGAAAAAAACTGCCCATACACGTACCAGAGGTACGGACGTGTGAAAGAGGCCTTGGATTGTATTCATGTGTGTTGGGCCGCGTTCAAGCATCGATTTTGCTATTTTTCCAAAATTGCATTATAACATTTGCTGCTAATTTAGAAAATTTCTAAAATGAGAACAATGTGATTTTACTGCAATTTTGCAACATGTAACAGAGGCTTGAGCCTACAGTGTAATCTGTCACGGCCGGGCGGTCGGGCAGACCCAGGAGGTGGATCCACTGGACCGAACTCTAAGATGGAGGTAGGGAGTCCGGCAGCTGAAGCACTGAAGGGCAGCAGGATAGTCCGTGCAAGTGAAGACAGCGGAGGAGTCCCTGGGACCACGGAGTCACAGAAGGTAGTCTTGGTGACGTAGCTCAGGTTCGGAGGCCGAGATGATATCAGGCGGAGTCCGGAACCTCTGGAGCAAGATGACGGGTCACCGCAGGGATCCGAGATGGCAGGTGCTGTCGGATGGCAGACGGACAGCGTGCGGGGTTCGGGATACGGCAGACTGGATGGCGAGGCAGGTACGGCTCTACAAAGAGAGATAGGTGAGTACAGGCACATAAACACCAGGAGACCTGACTCCTAGCTCAGGGAACACGAAGATCAGGCCCCGCCCCCTTGGACAAGAACCCCCTTTATACCCTGAACCTGACTAACCTCATTTCCTGTTACTGGACGCTGGCCCTTTAAGAAAGGGTCAGTGACCGCGCGCGTGCCCTAATGCGCATGCGCGCGGCCCGGGTGCCAGAAGCCAGGGAAGGAGGCTGCGAGGAGGACGCAGGAGAGCCGGCCAGGGCCTGGGAAGATGTCGGACGCCGGGATCGGCGACCAGAGGACCTATGGAGGACGGGCACCGGAGGCTGGGACGAGGGGAGCGTGGCAGGTGAGCCGGGGAGCGGAGCTGAGGACCCGGGGAGGGGAGCCGAGGACCCGGGGAGCGTGACAGTACCCCCCCCCCCACGCCCCCCTCCCCGCAACCGGGACATGAAGGCACGGATAAGAGGAGTGCCTACGTTCTCCCTGGGCTCCCAGGACCTATCCTCAGGACCATACCCTGCCCAGTCCACCAGGAAGAACTGCCGACCTCGTACGGTCTTCATGGCCACGATATCCCTTACCGCATAGATGTCATCATCGGCAATAGGTGGAGGAGCTGGACTGGCAGCAGCGGAGAAGGGACCAAGGACCACCGGCTTGAGCAGGGAGACGTGGAACGAGTTGGGTATCCTCATCGTGGCCGGGAGCTGCAGCTTGTAGGAGACCTCATTGATCCTGGTGAGGACTTTAAACGGCCCAATGTAGCGAGGACCCAGCTTGTATGAAGGTATCTTCAGGCGGACGTACTGGGAAGAAAGCCAGACGAGGTCTCCAGGAGAGAAACACGGAGGATCCAGGCGTTTCTTGTCTGCGTGTCTCTTCATCCGCAGGGAAGCACGTCCTAGAGACACCTTGACAGAGTCCCAAATGGTGGCAAAGTCACGGGCTACTGTATCTGCAGCAGGGACATCCGAAGAGGGGGATACAGGCAATGGGATGGAAGGCTGAAGTCCGTAAACAACATGGAAGGGAGAGCTGGAGGACGACTCACTGATGTGGTGGTTGTGGGAGAATTCAGCCCAAGGTAGAAGAGCGGACCAGTCGTCGTGATGGGCGTTAACATAGTGACGTAGAAATGAGGTCAAGATTTGATTGACCCTCTCTACTTGGCCATTAGACTGAGGATGGTATGCAGATGAAAAGTCCAGAGTCACTCCCAGATGGTTACAGAGAGCCCTCCAGAAGCGGGAGGTGAACTGAGTTCCTCTGTCTGATACGATGTGTAATGGAAAGCCATGCAAGCGGAAGATGTGTTGTATAAAAGCGTCCGCGAGTTCCTGAGCAGAGGGCAGTCCAGCCATAGGAACGAAATGGGCCATTTTTGAGAACCGGTCCACCACGACCCATATGACTGTGTGCCCGGATGACAATGGCAAGTCCGTAATAAAGTCCATTGCTATGTGTTGCCACGGAATCGAAGGTATCGGCAGAGGCAGAAGGCGGCCATGTGGGAGGTGTTTGGGCGTCTTGTTTCTGGCACAAGAGGAGCAGGCAGAGACAAAGGCGGCGACGTCCGTGCGAAGAGATGGCCACCAGTAATGGCGTACAATCGCACCCCATGTTCTCTTCTGGCCTGCATGGCCGGCTGTTTTTGAGGTATGACCCCAGTGTAAGACCGTTAGCCTGTCGGTCTCCGAGACATAGGTCTTCCCAGGTGGTATCTGGGCCAGAGTGACAGGAGCCACCGGAACAATCTTGCTAGGAGAGATGATAGGCTGGATAGTCTCTTCCTCCTGTTCCATGGGCATGAGAGACCTAGACAAGGCATCAGCGCGTACATTCTTGTCCGCTGGTCGGAAGTGGAGCTGGAAGTCAAACCTGGCAAAGAATAAGGACCACCTGGCTTGCCGTGGGTTCAGTCGCTGAGCGGACCGCAGGTATTCCAGGTTTTTGTGGTCCGTGTAGATAATCACGGGGTACACTGCTCCTTCCAGGAGGTAGCGCCACTCCTCCAGAGCCAGTTTGACCGCCAGTAGTTCTCGGTCACCGATGGTGTAATTACGTTCGGGTGCTGAGAAGCTCTTAGAGAAGAAACCGCAGGTCACCATCTTCCCGGAGGAGGATTTTTGCATGAGCACTGCTCCGGCTCCTGAGGAGGAGGCATCCACCTCCAAGGTGAACTGGCGGTTTAACTCCGGTCGGTGGAGTACAGGGGCGGAGGCGAATGCTCGCTTCAAAGAACAAAATGCGGCGTCTGCCGCAGGTGACCAGTCCTTAGGATTAGCCTCCTTTTTGGTCAAAGCGGAGAGAGGGGCGGTCAAGGCAGAGAAGTGCGGGATAAACTGGCGGTAGTAGTTGGCGAATCCCAGGAAGCGTTGGATTGCCTTCAGTCCAGAAGGCGGAGGCCAGTTGATGATGGCGGAGACCTTCTTGGGGTCCATCTGCAGTCCAGTATCAGAGATGATGTACCCCAGAAAGGGGAGGGAAGACTGCTCAAAGACACACTTCTCATACTTTGCGTACAGGCGATTCTCTCTCAGTCTTTGTAAGACCAGCTGTACGTTTTCTCTGTGGGTTTGGAGGTCCGGAGAGAAGACAAGGATGTCATCTAGATAAACAACCACACAGATGTAGAGAAGGTCCCGAAACACGTCGTTCACCAGTTCTTGGAAGACGGCAGGAGCGTTACACAGACCGAAGGGCATCACGCAGTACTCATAATGTCCATCGCGCGTATTAAACGCGGTTTTCCATTCGTCACCAGAGCGGATGCGTACCAGATTGTAAGCACCCCGAAGATCCAGCTTGGTGAACACACGAGCTCCTCTAAGCCGGTCAAATAATTCGGGAATGAGCGGCAGGGGGTATTTGTTTTTCACGGTGATTTGGTTGAGACCCCGGTAGTCTATGCATGGGCGTAAGTCTCCCTCTTTCTTCTTGACAAAGAAGAAACCTGCTCCAGCAGGAGAGGAGGATCTCCGAATGAACCCTCTTGCTAGGCTCTCTGAGATGTAATCTGACATGGCCCTGGTTTCGGCTGGAGATAAAGGATATATCCGTCCTCTAGGTGGGGTTGTCCCTGGAAGCAGGTCAATGGCACAATCGTATGGACGATGTGGCGGCAGTACCTCGGACTCCTTTTTGTCAAAGACATCGGCAAAGGACCAATAGGCCGAAGGCAGCCCCGTTAGGGTCTCAGGAACCGGAGGTCGTCGGAGGGGTGGTATGGACTTTAGGCACCTCTCATGACACGAAGAGCCCCAACGGGTGACTTCGCCAGTACCCCAGCTAACCGATGGTTCATGTGTCCGCAACCATGGGAGTCCCAACAGGATCTGGTGGGACATGTGTGGGAGAACGTAGAGAGCGATGTTCTCGGTGTGAAGAGCACCGATGCGTAGTTCGACAGGCCTGGTGATCAAGGAGATGGTATCAGAGAGAGGCCTCCCATCCACCGAGGCAATCACTAGGGGTTTGTCGAGTGGCATGACAGGCACCCGGTACTTGTCCACCGTGGCCTGCTGGATGAAATTGCCTGCTGCCCCGGAATCGAGGTAGGCATCAGCCGTGAACCGCGTCTCTCCCGTGGTCACTTGCACTGTCCATGTAACTGGGTCAGAGAGGGTCCCAGCACCTAGGGTGGCCTCTCCTACCAACCCTAGGCTTTGGAGTTTCCCGGCCTCTCTGGACAGGAGCGTAGCAGGTGGGTGTCCTCACCACAGTAAAAGCAGAGGCCCTGGGCGAGCCGCTCTGCTCGACGTCGTTCAGACTGCCGCACTCGGTCGATCTGCATGGGCTCGTGGACGGGAATCCCAGCTGTTGATGACTGAGGAACGGAGGACTTCTGCGGAGGAGGAGAATGCCGTACCGGGCGTCTCTCCCGAGATAGCTCTTTGGAGCGCTCCTGAAAACGTATGTCCACACGAGTTGCTAGGGCGATCAGTGCATCTAGGGTGGAGGGCACGTCCCGACCCGCCAACTCATCCTTGATGCGACTCGAGAGTCCTTCCCAGAAGGCGGCTGTTAGGGCCTCATTATTCCACCCGAGTTCTGAAGCCAAAGTGCGGAAACGGATGGCGTATTGACCCACCGTCAGTGTCCCTTGACGTAGGCGGAGGAGTGATGAAGCAGAGGCAGAGGCGCGTCCTGGCTCGTCAAAGGTACTGCGGAAGGCCTGTAGGAACTGTTGAAGATCCTTGGTCATGGGGTCCTCCTTCTCCCACAAGGGGTTCATCCACGCCAGCGCCTCGCCCTCTAGGTGGGACATTATAAAGGCGACCTTGGCTTGGTCGGAGGCGAACAGATGTGGCAGCTGCGTGAAGTGAAGGGAACATTGGTTTATGAAGCCCCTGCAGGTCTTGGGATCTCCAGCATACCGAGGAGGTGACGCCAAACGGAGTCGGGAAGCATCTGAAGAGGCTGCCACTGGTACGGGAGCCATGGCTTGCCTGGCGGGGGACCTGGGTGCCGCAGGCGTCATTGATGCTTGTAATGTGTACAGGCGGGTGTCCACGGAGGTCATGAATTGCAGCATGCGGGTCTGGACTTCACGCTGGCGTTGGAGTTCCTCTTGCAGGGCCATTAGTGCAGCAGCGGGATCCATGGCCTGATCTTACTGTCACGGCCGGGCGGTCGGGCAGACCCAGGAGGTGGATCCACTGGACCGAACTCTAAGATGGAGGTAGGGAGTCCGGCAGCTGAAGCACTGAAGGGCAGCAGGATAGTCCGTGCAAGTGAAGACAGCGGAGGAGTCCCTGGGACCACGGAGTCACAGAAGGTAGTCTTGGTGACGTAGCTCAGGTTCGGAGGCCGAGATGATATCAGGCGGAGTCCGGAACCTCTGGAGCAAGATGACGGGTCACCGCAGGGATCCGAGATGGCAGGTGCTGTCGGATGGCAGACGGACAGCGTGCGGGGTTCGGGATACGGCAGACTGGATGGCGAGGCAGGTACGGCTCTACAAAGAGAGATAGGTGAGTACAGGCACATAAACACCAGGAGACCTGACTCCTAGCTCAGGGAACACGAAGATCAGGCCCCGCCCCCTTGGACAAGAACCCCCTTTATACCCTGAACCTGACTAACCTCATTTCCTGTTACTGGACGCTGGCCCTTTAAGAAAGGGTCAGTGACCGCGCGCGTGCCCTAATGCGCATGCGCGCGGCCCGGGTGCCAGAAGCCAGGGAAGGAGGCTGCGAGGAGGACGCAGGAGAGCCGGCCAGGGCCTGGGAAGATGTCGGACGCCGGGATCGGCGACCAGAGGACCTATGGAGGACGGGCACCGGAGGCTGGGACGAGGGGAGCGTGGCAGGTGAGCCGGGGAGCGGAGCTGAGGACCCGGGGAGGGGAGCCGAGGACCCGGGGAGCGTGACATAATCCCACGATGCAAAAACACAAAAACAGGTTTCCACTGCATATTCATTTGCAAAAAATTAAATATAGTGCAGGAGATTTCAAGAAATATATCTGTAGCGTTAATTGACTGAAGTTGTGGGTTTGAGATCTGCACATGTTCACAATTTTATCCGCAGTAGTAAATACTGATATCAATGTGGCATCTCGGTCACAGAAAATGGTGCAGATGCTAAAAGTGGTAACAGGGCTTGAGGATTTTCTGTCATTTCAATGCTGTGAAGTCCCCAAAAATATGACAGGGTCTTATATTTTTTTTTGCTCCGAAAGATGGGCTAGGGTTTATTTTCAGGGGATGTCTTATAAAGTTGCCAAGTCAATGGGCTCTCACATACAAATCTGCGTCGCTCTCAGGTCTCTCTGCATTCTACAGCGGTTGGCTCCCCCCGGTGACTGTAAGCAGTATCACTTGAGTGGAATGATAATGGAACCTGATCTGTTTGTGAGAGCTGCAGTGCAATGCAGCTGCAATGGCGAGAGACATGACAGTGACACAGATCTCTGTGTGAGAGCCCCTACACCATCCGCACTTTAGTGCAATTTTTATTTTTTTTTTGGGGGGAGGAGGATGGTATCTGCTTTTTTTTGGTAGTGTCTGCTTTCTTTAGGGGTGCTTGATTTCTTTTGGGATGCCTGATTTCTTTTGGGGGTGTCTGCTTTATTTGATGAAGAGTACTGCTGTATTCTTTAACTTTTTTAGCTGCTTGGACACTCCCTTATGGAATCACAACTAGGCCTTATTTGTTTAGTGGGGCTTATATTTTAAGCATCCTCTAAAAAGCCCAAAAAATCCTACTAGGGCTTATTTTCGGGGTATCTCTAAATTTCAGGGAAACAAGGTATTCAATCTTTGCCAAATTTTGGGTTTGTTAATAAAATAACTGCATCCCTGTTTTTTCTTTGTCTACATGGATTAGCACACGAAAGAAAAAAACATTTGAAACAACTACTTGGCTGTCCACATGCACCCTAAATCCAATAGCTTGGCAGACTGTACCTTTATGCCTTACTTGACCCACGGTCTCTTTAATCCGGTAACTGATAGTGCCTGCTCTTGCTGGCCCCCATTCATCTTAGTAATATGCTCAGCACAGAGGCACTTAGCCAGTCAAAATCCTAGGAACACTTTACACCGAACCCAGAGAAGTGAAACAGGAGTGGAAGGAGTAGGAGGTGGAAAGTGACTCTCTGGGAGAGAGAGGTCACCGGTCCGGAGCAGGGCTCCTGGAGTTTACTAGGTGTCAGACGTTGGTCTGGGTCTGGTAGGAGCTGGAACCCCGGTCGCAGGGGATCGCTACAAGGGGCACGGACTGCCGAGGAGGGCAGCCGGTAGCCTTGAGCCATCACCGGGCAGGGGCCAGGGCACGACTGGGTATGTGGACCCTAGGCCGCGAAGTAGCTTCACGTGTCCTGGTAATTTACTCGACGGGGGTGAAGACTTCAAGATTCATCCCCAACCCGCTCCAAAATCGGGTTACTAGCACACCGATGGGATAGGACTTTCCCAAATACAGTCCAAAGAAATCCTACGCCTGAACCATGAGAGCAAGCTCACTCCGTTAGCCATACGGGTGAGCGGGACCTGAAAAGTTTCAAGCTTGATGGTCCAACTAGTGAGAAGGTGCTACGAAAAGGGCCACAGGCTAGCAGCAACACCAAAGACACGGATCCAGGCATGCTCCCTCCATGCTGCAGTGGTGCTCAGAATTCTGGTTTACAAGCTGTCTGTGTTATTACTCATGGACTGAGTGAGTATGCTGAAAAGCCCCTTTTCCTCTACCCAATGGCACCCCAAACACCAACACCCAACGGGCGCTGGGGCACAAACCCCCTACCCACGGAGGGGTTAAACATCCTGCTGCTACACCATCTCCAGCGGGCTCCCCCAACAGCAGCAGTGGTCTCCTACATTACCACACACCGTGGGTGTCGTCATAAACTTCCTAATCCCATGTACATACTCCCCCACTTCTTTTATTTCGAGTGTCCGTGCGGACCCCCCGGGTCCGGAGACCCCTCGAGCCACCGTGGCTCCGGATCTGAGTGGTTCAGCCGCTGGCACGAGGGCAGTACACCTCGAAAAACCTGGCGTCACGAACAGGATACGAGCAGGACCCACTTACCTGGGTGACGTGCGCCTTGAAAGCCGAAGACTGCAGGTCGAGAGTCCTTTTCCTGCCAATTCCGCCATTGTCCGCCATCTTTTCGCGCCAAAACGCTGTCTTCATTGAGAAAGCATGCAAAGCCTAAGCCCCGCCCTTCGTCTTCCTTGTGAGGCCGGAACCAGAAGTTCCCAGAGGGCCACGGTCAGCGAGAGAGTGCTGCTGCGAAAAGACCGAGGGGGAGGGCCAGAATGTGCTACTAGCGGAAATGGAGCAGGGACACCAGGACTTTGCGACAATGTTCCTGGAAGACGCAGTGGCAAGATGGCGGAGCGAGACTGATCCCCAGAACGTGCTGTCCCTGGGACCACGACATGGGTAGAGGAGGAAACAGAGCAGCTGAGCAGGAAAATGCGGACGCAGTTCCTGTTTATTCTGAATCATTGGAGGGAAGAGATGAGGAGCCTGGTGTTGGCGGTGAGAGCCCGTGAGATTGAAATCCCACGTGAAGAGAGGGTAAGCGGTTACCCAGTCCCTATTGATTGCCCAAATCCGGCCACAGCGGTTGAGGGATCCGGACCGTCCCCGCTCACTGGGAGCACTCCACCATCGACTACCCCATCCTCGGCGGACGCCGAGCTGCCCACAGCAACCCTGGCAGCGGAATCTTCAGTGTATCTACATGAAGCTCCAGCTGCAGAGATCCAGATCACAGCCCTCATTCCAGTCACGGCAACGGTCATCCAGACACCGGCCAGACCAGACCCGGCCGCATCACCAGGCCCGTCCTCAGAGGCGGAGCACCCGTACCCTGCAACCCCGGCTGCGGAGCAGACGGTTCATCGGTTTACACCTGCGGGAGCGGAACCGAGATGTCTACCCGTTCCGCAACCGCGCGGCATCCCGACAGCTGTTGGGGCAGCCAGAGTCCAAGTAAAGCCAGAGCCAGATAGGGAGCTGAAGACGGATGCTGATGCCCCCTAGTGGGAAAGAAAACAGTACCAGTTGCAGACGGAGATTGCAATCCGAGACCGGCGGCGACGGGAGCTTGCCGCCCGTGATCGAGAAGAGAAGGAGCAGATCAGGAGCGCTGCTTCTCGAGTTAAAGGGCCACGGTGCCGTGGCCTTGTGGAGCGGTTTGACCCCGAACAAGGATGGGGGTTTATCCGTGAAGCGGGCCTCACAGCGGGGGTGTATGTGTCCCGACGAGATGTGGCGCAGCACCTTCCTTGGGGCCACCCGGAGCATAATCTTCAGCCGGAAGAGATGGTTACCTATACCTGGCATTGCGGAAAGCGGGGCTGGTATGCCCTGGCGGTAACTAAGCATGTGATGTTTGAGGAAGGGTATGTGTCAGCATCAGTAGCACGTAGTCGCAAGGAAGCATGGCTGCAGGACCCGACAGTCTATTGTTGAAAAATGTTACAGTACCAGTAGTTGCATTGCCATAGAATTGTTAGGTATCGGTGCTTTTGTTTGTTATTTTTCATAGTTTGTTATTTTCCATATAGAAAATGTTAGTAAATAAGTGCCTAATCAATCAGTTTTAATGAAAAAAGTGAAAGTCACAAGATTTGCAAGTAAATTGTTGAAAAGTGTACAACCGGTACATGGACTTCATTTAAGTTTCTATACATAAGTAAATACGGACCACGGTCACAAGTCTGGCGTGAGCAACACAAACTTGTGTTTTGTATAATAGTTGCACCTCCTGTGCCAACCTGAGTCGTCTAAAAGACAACACCCGAGACCTTAACCTGGTTACGGACCTGCGGATCTAGGGGGAACAAGTTGTTTGGGTGGCGAGTTTTTGGGATCCAGGATGTTGGGACTGGACTGTCGCAGGAAGGGGCTGCAACGGAGTAGGTTGAGCCTCCATTACCATAGAAACCGGTAGCATCCCACCGTTGGGCGACAAACTCTTAATAATTTTAGTAACCCCTGTGAGGGATGGAACCCATTGATAAAAATGCAATGTTAAAATGTTCCTTTTTCCTTTTACAGTAAAAGAAAAGAAAAAATAATACACCTCTGGTGTCCTGTAGCTCGGGGACGAGCTACGTTTAACCAAGGGGGAATATGACGCCCTGGCCTATCAGGTCGTCACAGGGTATTGTGCAATCTGCCCTTCTGCACAGTATCCACTCCTCCTTAGTTACGGATCCTGGTCCTTTGGTGTTGCTAGCAGCTTAGCCAGTCAAAATCCTAGGAACACTTTACACCGAACCCACCGGACACACCATTGGGGGGTCTGAAGGGAATAGTGCCGCCCACATGGAGGGTTGGTAGGGGAAAGTGAGAAAGTGACAGAGAAGTGAAACAGGAGTGAAAGGAGTAGGAGGTGGAAAGTTACTCTCTGGGAGAGAGAGGTCACCGGTCCGGAGCAGAGCTCCTGGAGTTTACTAGGTGGCAGACGTTAGTCTGGGCCTGGTAGGAGCTGGAACCCTGGTCGCAGGGGATCGCATCAAGGGGCACGGACTGCCAAGGAGGGCAGCCGGCGGCCTTGAGCCATCACCGGGTAGGGGCTACGGCACGACGGGGTACGTGAACCCTAGGTCGGGAAGTAGCTTCACGCGTCCCGGTAATTTACCTGACGGGGGTGAAGACTTCAAGATTCATCCCCAACCCGCTCCAAAATCGGGGTACTAGCGCACCGATGGGATAGGACTTTCCCAAATACAGTCCAAAGAAATCCTATGCGTGAACCCTGAGAGCAAGCTCCCCCCGTTAGCCATACGGGTGAGTGGCACCCGAAAAGTTTCAAGCTTGAGGGTCCAACTAGTGAGAAGGTGCCACGGAAAGGGCCACAGGCTAGCAGCAACACTAAAGACACGGACCCAGGCGTGCTCCCTCCATGCTGCAGTGGTGCTCAGAATTCTGGTTTACAAGCTGTCTGTGTTATTACTCATGGACTGAGTGAGTATGCTGAAAAGCCCCTGTCACAAACCACCGGGGGGGTCACTCAGAAATCCCCCGCGCTGGCTACCAGTACGTCACAATCGGGGGGTAACAAGTGGGGGTCACCCCTCCTTTATACCTCCCGACCGACAGAGCACGTGACGCGCTCTCTAGCGCCCCTCTTTAGTCAGGCCAATTATGGAATTGCCCGACCATAAGCAAGGAGGCCGCTATACTACTTATGCCGATTATTGAAGGGTCCCCGGTGAGAGTAAGGTATATATTCCCCCGACCTCCGCGGGCGGAATATATAAAATCTCCCCGAATCTCACTGGCCTCCCCACAATAATCCTTGGCACAATTCGCTGCCACCAACCGATTTACGGTAACTATTAGCCGAACACACAGACGTGGGATTCAAGATCGAGATAACAGAACAGCCCAAGATTAATTATATAATTTAATCAGCCTAAAGCACACTAGAAACTACAATATATACAATAGGGAATCTACAGAATATACATATGTCAGAGTACAGTTACAATCAAAGCATGGGTTACAAACAGGCATACACAGTTCCAGCAGTTACCTTGTTGCGTCTGGCCACAGGGGGGCGCTGTACCCAGGTTTCTAGGATCCTTCCCACAGATGTTTCCTACACGTGCCCCCAGCGAAAAGAACACTGGAAAATGGCCGAAGTAGGGTTATCAACCTGGGCAAATCCAGGTCCCCTCCTACCTTAGTGACCTCAGAGGGAGCACTGCTCCACCCCTGGCTTGAGTTATGGACAATCCACAACATGGAATATGGGCCATAACTTTGCCTGGGAGCGTCGTAGGCGGACGCCAATGCTCTCATTGTGACAGTTATGAATTTAGCTACAGAACGAGGGGACTCATGACCTGTCTGCCAGTTCCCCATTGGCTGATATCACGCCTGGGGCATTTCCCAATGTCCTGCTCCCATAAAAAGGGGGTGCCGGCATCGTCCGCATGCGGAGACACCATTTTTATGGTTGCCATATTTATCGGAAATATGGCTTGCGAGATATGAACCATTTTTTACTGGAGTCGTTCTGTCTGGCTATTTCCATAGCCTTGCTAATGAGATACAACTCTTGTTACAGGGTGACGGCAGGGAGTCATCCTGTGTCCATTGTTCCCACACTACCTCATCTCCATATCACAGGAGATGGCCATGGGATTTGTTGCTAAACCAGTTGTGTGAAGGAAAGGGGGGGTGACACCAGGAGAGGGCTTCCTGACATACTTGAATATCATGATTTATCGTCATATCTCCGGATTTACCTCACACCTCCCCCCTTTTGAGGGCGCTAGGGGGCAGCACACTCCGGTGTTCCCCCGTGCGCCCGTCCGCGACCTCTCCTTGTCGGGACAGCCCGTCTGCGTTACCGTGGTCACGGCCCCTTTTGTGGCGAATGGTGAAGTTGTATTGCTGGAGCGCAAGGCTCCATCGCAACAATCGCCCATTCGTCCCAGAGACGGTGTGCAACCAGCTGAGGGGATTGTGGTCCGTCTCCACGATGAAGTGGCGCCCGTATAGATAGGGTTGCAGACGCTGCAGGGCCCACACTATGGCCAGGCACTCCTTCTCCATTGTGGAATAGGCCACTTCCCTCGGTAACAGCTTCCGGCTCAGGTACAAGACTGGGTGCTCTTGGCTCGCAGAGTCCACCTGGCTGAGCACCGCACCGAGGCCGAAGTCACTGGCGTCGGTCTGTACTACAAACGGCCGCGTGAAGTCGGCTGCCTGTAGCACGGGCGGGCTGGACAGGGCGTCCTTTAGGGCCCGGAAGGCTGTCTCGCAGTCCATTGTCCAATCGACTGCAGAGGGCAGCTTCTTCTTGGTGAGGTCCGTCAAGGGCTTTGCCAGGCTACTATAGCATGGAACAAACCTCCTATAGTACCCAGCGGTCCCCAAGAAGGACATCACCTGCTTCTTGGTCCTGGGGGTGGGCCAGGATGCGATGGCTTCCACTTTCTCAGGCTCGGGCTTCAGTGTTCTCCCACCTACCCGGTGACCGAGGTACTGGACCTCGCTCATGGCCAGCTGACACTTTCCCGGCTTGATGGTCAAACCTGCCCGGTGGATCCGCCTGAGCACCTGTGCTAGATGCTCTAGGTGGTCCTCCCAGGTGGGACTGAAGACGGCAATGTCATCCAGGTACGCGGCCGCGTACCCTTCAAGTCCCTTGAGCAGGGTGTTGACCATCCGCTGGAAAGTGGCAGGGGCATTCCTCATCCCGAATGGCATCACCGTGGACTCGTACAGTCCAAATGGGGTAATAAAGGCAGAGCGTTCCCTGGCCTTGCGAGTCAGGGGGATCTGCCAATATCCCCGGCTCAGATCCATGATGGTCAGGTACTGAGCCCCGGCCAACTGATCGAGCAGGTCATCGATGCGTGGCATTGGGTACGCATCGGCGACCGTGACCGCATTGAGCCCCCTGTAGTCCACGCAGAACCGAGTGGTTCGGTCCTTCTTAGGGACGAGGACTACAGGCGAGGCCCAAGCGCTGTTGGATGCCTGGATCACCCCCAGCTTCAGCATCTCGTCAATCTCCTGGCGCATGTGTTGCTGCACCTCCAGGGAGACCCGATATGCTGAACGCCGGATCGGGGGATGATCCCCAGTGTCCACGTGATGGACAGCCAAGTCAGTCCTTCCGGGCTGGTTGGTAAACAACCCCCGGAAGGGGTGTAGGGTGGCCCACAGCTGGGACCGTTGGTCCTCCAAGAGCTGGTGGCCAACCTCCACATCCTCAATGGATCCGCCTGCCCTAACCTGGGCTAGCATATCCAAGAGGGTTTCCGCTTCTCCCTCCTCGGGCAGGTTGCACACGGGGAGCGCACATGCCTCCCGCTCATGATGTGCCTTCATCATGTTCACATGGAAGGGCTTCCGCCTTCCACGGGCAGGGTCCAGGGTGACCAGGTACGTTACAGGGTTGAGCTGCTGGTACACGAGGTATGGGCCTTCCCAGGCTGCCTGAAGCTTGTCCTGTGGTACGGGGACCAGTACCCACACCTTTTGACCCACTTGGTAGGTCCTCTCACAAGCGTTCTGGTCGTACCAACGCTTCTGATCGGCCTGGGCTTGAGCCATATTGTCGTGTACCAGTTGCGTCAAGGCCTGCATTTTGTCCCGGAAGCGCATGACATACTCGATAACCGACACTCCAGGGGTGGCCAAATCCCCTTCCCAAGCCTCTTTCACCAGAGCCAGGGGGCCCCGCACACGTCGCCCGTACAGGAGCTCAAACGGTGAGAATCCTGTTGAGGCCTGTGGAACCTCCCGGTAAGCAAATAACAGGTGTGGGAGATACCGCTCCCAGTCACGCCCATGGGAGTCGACCAACATCTTAAGCATCTGCTTTAAGGTGCCATTGAACCGCTCGCACAGGCCATTAGTCTGTGGATGGTACGGGCTGGCCACCAGATGTCGCACCTGGACTTGCTTACAGAGGGCCTCCATCAGCTGGGACATGAATTGGGTCCCCCGGTCAGTGAGCATTTCCTGGGGAAAACCCACTCGGGAGAAAATCTCCAGCAATGCGGTGGCCACCTTGTCAGCCCGAATGGACGACAAGGCCACTGCTTCTGGGTACCGGGTGGCATAGTCCACTACCGTCAGTATGAAGCGTTTCCCGGAGCTGCTGGGGATGGCCAGCGGGCCGACCAGATCCACAGCCACCCTCCTGAAAGGCTCATCGATGATTGGCAGAGATACCAGTGGGGCTTTGGGGCGTGGCCCCGCCTTCCCCACTCTCTGACAGGTTTCACACGAACGGCAGTAGGCAGCCACATCGGCCCCCATTTTTGGCCAGTAGAAATGCTGGTTTAACCTGGCCTTGGTCTTAGCGATCCCTAGGTGTCCGGCCATCGGAATCTCATGTGCGATCCGCAACAACTCCGTCCGGAACGGATAGGGTACCACCAACTGTCGGTCCCTGGGCCACGCCTCCGGTGAACCCTGCTGGACCGTGGCCCGGTACAGCCGTCCTTGGTCCCAGACCACTCGCTCCGGGTCCGAGTCCGAGGGAGGCTGTGCCGCCTGCTCCTTAAGAGCTTTCAGGCTGTCGTCAGCTTCTAACGCTGCCTGAAACCCCTGACTAGATGTGGCCAGAATCGACGAGACTGTCACATCTTCAGTCAGTACCCCGGGACCTGTGTCCTGGCCTCCACCTGACTCGGCTGCCACTTGGTCAGAAGGGGAAGAGCTATCGGACCTCCGGGAGGCCCCTCGGCTTCCAGCACTCCCACTGCGGGTGACAGCGGCCACAGCCGCTGCGACCGTGGGTCGTGCCTGCTCCTCCTCCGTTCCTGACCAAGTCGCCGGTTCAGGCAGACCTACCTGGCTTCCTGACACCCCGGTTGTGGGGGAACCATGCACCGAGATCTTACCTGGGAGCACTTCCGCTCCTGGACCGGCCCCAATCTCACCTGCCTGTTCCCCTCCTGCAGCAACAGAACCCCGCTGTGAAATCTCTGGGGACCCCACATTTGCTGTGGTAGCCCCCACCCCACACACTGGTCCTCCCCCTGCAGCACCCTGCTCTCTGCTTATCCCTGCAGAGGGCAACAGATCCCAGCTCACAGGCTGGTTACTTGTAGAGGCATTGTCACACCTTTCTCTGACCCCCTCCCCTGTCACAGCTGCAGCTGAGTGTGTGTCTATGGTGTCTATGCAAGCAGAAATATCAGAGTTCACTCCCTCCTCCCTTACATCATTCATAGATAACACATTAACATTGTCCGGAGGCATGTCAGTACTGGCTGAAGGTTCAGCCCTTGGTTGGGGCCCAAACTGGGAGGTTATCTGCCCCAAATCTGTCCCAAGTAGCACGTTTGCAGGGATCCGATCAGTTACCCCCACCTCCCTCACCCCTCGCCCTGCGCCCCAGTCCACATAAATGTCAGCAACAGGCAGCGCCGGGTCAGTGCCTCCAATCCCGGAGACAGCGAGGGTTTTTCCAGGGATCAAGTCTTGGGGGGACACCATCTCAGGCCGCACCAGAGTCACCTCCGAGGCGCTGTCTCGCAGTCCTATGGTCACAGACCGGCCGACGGTGACAGGTTGGAAGCTGTCCAGGGACCTACCACCACCCCCACCCACACAATACACCTTGGGCGGCCCTTGGGACGGGGACGGAGCCGGGGCCTTGGGACGCTGAGGGCACATGGCCTTGAAGTGTCCAGGTAGGTTGCACTGGTGGCACCGTCTTGGTTCCGCCACGGGCCTGGAGAGGGGAGTTGAGGGGGACACCCCCTGCAGTCTAGGGGCAGGTGGGGCAGTCGCAGAATTCATCTTACCCCCTCTCCAGGTGCTGCTGGTGGCCGCTCTCCTGGCCTCAGGGGCCCGGTTGTTGGTGTAGTCATCGGCAAGGGCAGCTGTAGCCGTGGACCCCTTTGGCTTCTGGTCTCGGATGAACTGGCGGAGATCCTCAGGGCAGTTCCACAAGAGTTGCTCCGTGATGAACAAGTCCAGGATCTCCGGTCCGGTGGAAAGCTGCAGGCCTTGGGTCCAGTGGTCGGCAGCTCGGGCAAGTGCCCGCCGGTGGTCAGCCCAGGAGTCCTTTGGTCCCTTCTGTAGGCTCCGGAACTTCTTGCGGTAGGACTCTGGAGTGAGGTTGTACTGTTGGATCAGGGCCCGCGTGATGGTGTCGTAGCCCTGATCTGCCTCAGCAGGCAAGTCCCCAAGGATATCCAGGGCCTTACCCCTTAAACGGGGGGTCAGGTATTTGGCCCACTGGTCCTTGTCCAGATGGTGCTGCAAGCAAGTCCGTTCAAAAGCAGTCAAGAAAGAGTCCAAGTCTCCATCCTTCTCCAGCACTGGGAAGTCCTCAACACGGACCTTTGGAAGTTTGGTGTCTCGAAGGTCACATGTGGCTGATGAGGGCCGGAGCTGAGCTAGCTGCAGCTGGTAGTCACGGTCTGCCTGTCGCTCTCGCTCTTCACGCGCTGCCTGCCGCTCTCGCTCCGCAGCCTCACGCTCTGCGTGCCGCTCTGCCCTGCGCTCTGCCAGGAGTTCCTTGTAGCCCTTCTGGTCTCCAGCCTGGAGAAGGGCCATAGCCATTTGAAGAAGGCTATCCGAGCCTCCCAGGCTCGGTGGAATGGCACGTGGTGATCTGCGGCACGCTGCAGAGCTAGGCGATTCACTGTCCCTTTCAGAGCGGAGGGCTGGCATCTGGCTCGTTGAGGAACCTTGGGTGAGCTCCTCCTCATCTTGTCCAGCAGTGCCAGGTTGCGCAATGTCCTCGGCAGAACGGTTTTCTGGCGCCGAGCTCCTGGAGGACTCGTGGGCAACCTCCTCATTGCTGTCCACAGCACCGTCCTCCCTCTCTTCGGCTCCTGCCTTAGCATTGGCCAGTTGCATAGCTCTGCTCCTGGTGCCATCAGCCATTCTTGCAGACTTTTGGTCACTGACACAGAACTGACACCTGATGCCTCCACACACCTTACAGTATCTGCACTCTGACACTCTAGTGTTGAGCTAGTCTGAAGACCCCAGCAGCCACAGCTGCTGCAGGCAGTCTTTAGTGTCTGGGAGTATGGGTCTCACACTCACACACACTATTATCTCGATCCCACCGCTATGCCACCAATATGTCACAAACCACCGGGGGGGTCACTCAGAAATCCCCCGCGCTGGCTACCAGTACGTCACAATCGGGGGGTAACAAGTGGGGGTCACCCCTCCTTTATACCTCCCGACCGACAGAGCACGTGACGCGCTCTCTAGCGCCCCTCTTTAGTCAGGCCAATTATGGAATTGCCCGACCATAAGCAAGGAGGCCGCTATACTACTTATGCCGATTATTGAAGGGTCCCCGGTGAGAGTAAGGTATATATTCCCCCGACCTCCGCGGGCGGAATATATAAAATCTCCCCGAATCTCACTGGCCTCCCCACAATAATCCTTGGCACAATTCGCTGCCACCAACCGATTTACGGTAACTATTAGCCGAACACACAGACGTGGGATTCAAGATCGAGATAACAGAACAGCCCAAGATTAATTATATAATTTAATCAGCCTAAAGCACACTAGAAACTACAATATATACAATAGGGAATCTACAGAATATACATATGTCAGAGTACAGTTACAATCAAAGCATGGGTTACAAACAGGCATACACAGTTCCAGCAGTTACCTTGTTGCGTCTGGCCACAGGGGGGCGCTGTACCCAGGTTTCTAGGATCCTTCCCACAGATGTTTCCTACACGTGCCCCCAGCGAAAAGAACACTGGAAAATGGCCGAAGTAGGGTTATCAACCTGGGCAAATCCAGGTCCCCTCCTACCTTAGTGACCTCAGAGGGAGCACTGCTCCACCCCTGGCTTGAGTTATGGACAATCCACAACATGGAATATGGGCCATAACTTTGCCTGGGAGCGTCGTAGGCGGACGCCAATGCTCTCATTGTGACAGTTATGAATTTAGCTACAGAACGAGGGGACTCATGACCTGTCTGCCAGTTCCCCATTGGCTGATATCACGCCTGGGGCATTTCCCAATGTCCTGCTCCCATAAAAAGGGGGTGCCGGCATCGTCCGCATGCGGAGACACCATTTTTATGGTTGCCATATTTATCGGAAATATGGCTTGCGAGATATGAACCATTTTTTACTGGAGTCGTTCTGTCTGGCTATTTCCATAGCCTTGCTAATGAGATACAACTCTTGTTACAGGGTGACGGCAGGGAGTCATCCTGTGTCCATTGTTCCCACACCACCTCATCTCCATATCACAGGAGATGGCCATGGGATTTGTTGCTAAACCAGTTGTGTGAAGGAAAGGGGGGGTGACACCAGGAGAGGGCTTCCTGACATACTTGAATATCATGATTTATCGTCATATCTCCGGATTTACCTCACAGCCCCTTTTCCTCTACCCAATGGCACCCCAAACACCAACACCCAACGGGCGCTGGGGCACAAACCCCCTACCCACGGAGGGGTTAAACATCCTGCTGCTACACCATCTCCAGCGGGCTCCCCCAACAGCAGCAGTGGTCTCCTACATTACCACACACCGTGGGTGTCGTCATAAACTTCCTAATCCCATGTACATACTCCCCCTCTTCTTTTAATTCGAGTGTCCGCGCGGACCCCCCCGGGTCCGGAGACCCCTCGAGCCACCTCGGCTCCGGATCCGAGCGGCTCGGCCGCTGGCACGAGGGCGGTACACTAACATTTTACACCCTAGATTTGGCAGATCTTCTTTATTTCTTAAAGCTTTTTTTGGAAAAATGAATAAAGGTGATTGAACATGACTGTAAATTCTTTCTGATGCTTTATATTTAGAGGCCACATCAGACCACGCTCTGTACGTTACATTCGGCTTACAATGACAGCCATACATATATGACATTTGGTAGATATAAACATGCACCATAAAATAAAATGCCTGATAGGATTCACTTCTCCAAAGTGCTGACATTTTTATTCCAGACCCTGTGTCTGAGCTGCGTTATGTAGGAGAATATTGACCAGGTGGAGGGAAGTTGTCTGCATCACACGAGCACCAGCGCAGCGCCCTGTAATCTATAACTTCAGGGTTTATCACTTCTATCTGACGAGGTGCGGCAGAACAGTAATAAATACATGACCTAGAAAGCATTTCACTGATAGTTCTGTAACAGGGCAGACAGCTGACACTGGCCCATTACTTCATTAATGATATCACGTGTTTTGTCAGAGAGATAGTGAGTGGTGGCCATAATTCTAGTATTATTAGATATTTAAATCAAACCTGTCATGTCCCCAAACACTAATAACCTAACCGGAGTTAGAATAGCATTCTAGAGCTTGGCAGCCATGAGTAAATGACCTTTATTCCTTCCAGCAGCCTCTGGCTTTCAGTCATGTCGGCACAGCTTCAGTTACCACTCAGTACACTGTGAGCAGTGGCTGAAACCGGTTCTTTACTGATGCCCTGTTGAGTCGGCTGTCAGTCAGTACCAAAAGTGCAGTTACAGCTGCCACTCACTATGTACTGAGCAGTGACTGAAGCTGCGCCGGCTGTAACTGAAAGCCGGAGGCTGCTGGGAGGAATAAAGATCATTTTCTTCTAGTAGCTGAGCTTTCAGTGCAGCGGCCACACAGCTTTAGAACGCTATTGAACTGCAAAGTAACCTCATATCTGCAGATTAATAGCATTTAGGGACATTGCAGATTCCCTTTAACATTTGATATCTCCTAGGCCTGATATAAAATTTGTAAAAGGATTGTCCTAACTACAAAGGGACATTTTTAGCACCAGTATCCTCTTAGGTTACAAAGGGCCTATTGGGCCTCCAAGCACCATATGCAACTGCAACTTAGTCATCATCTATGGTTATTCTCCTACCCAGAAGTATGAGTGAAAAAGCGGCCTAATTCCATCAGGGCTCAAGCTTCCACCCCAGCTATAGAGTCTTATTTTTGGATTGAAAAATATTGATTCTAACAAGACAGGTCAGTATTACACCCTCTGATTCCTTTGCACATAACTCCGACCATATGAAAATAGCAATGTCTGCTTTTACAGCAAAAATTCGAGGGAAGCATCGAAATGGTACTTACTGCTATTCCATTAAATAAGCCTAAAAATGTTTGGCATTATATAATAAATATGTAAATTTGAATACAAATAACTGGGCCTCATATAAATGTCAGATCTCTAATACTGCTCAGTATCCATCTAAAGTGTCATACACAGAAGGTGTATATCCACCCCGTTCTCCATGCTACAGACACCGTCTCATATAGAACTATAGCACACTTTAAAAATTAGGAACCTAATCCTTATAAGGTCTGCATATATACAGCAACTGCTGATTTACCCAACTATATATGAGTTCCTACTAGGTGACCCTGTGACGCCCTGGCAAAGCCAGGTTGTCACAGAAAGAGTTAATCCTCCTTGGTAACCTGATCCCACACCAGTGCAGCAGGACAAACCACATCCCCCAGTGTAAGAGAAAAGCAGAGCAGAGGGGAGGGGCTGGAGCAGAGTGTTTGGAGAGACAGACAGAAGAGGAGTCTGGAGTTGTAGCTCCCAGGCTGATAGTGAAGCGTGCTCCGAAAGGGCCGGGACAGGCTGTAGTGAGGAAGGGGCCAGAGGAAGCCGGAGCAGGGTAGTGGCCCGTCGGTACCTAGGGTGACCCGGATCACTGCAGGGGAGTGGATTCCCCGTTCCCGGCTGAGGAGAAAGAGGAAGAGAGTGGAGAGAAAGGCACCTGGCTGCAGGGAAAGAACAGGAGCTGCTGCACCGTGTGTGGGACATTAACACCCCCCGTACCAAAGGCTGCGGACACCGGCAATTCCTAGTTTACCAGTGACTCTGTGTGAAATACTTGTGAGTACGCCCGTGCCCTCGGGCACCACACCGCAGCACTGCGCCTTGCTCCCTGCTTACCCCATCACCGGGCCCCGGGACAACCAACCCCCTACCCACAGAGGGGAGAATCACCAACTCAGCTGCTCCCTGTCACCGCTCCCGGGATCCCCATAAAGAGCAGCGGTGGTGTCCACACAATCACCACAACCGTGGGTGGCGTCACGGACAATCTCCCTTACCCAATCCCCTTTTTACTGTGGAGCCTGGGATCACAGACCGGGTCACGCCACCGTGATACCCACAGGAGTGACCCCGTGGCCCGGATCTGAGTACCCCTGGTCCCCGGGCGACACTTTTGGCGTCATGAACAGGATCGAACCCATCCAGCTACCTGGTGGAAGTGCGCCTTGCCTCGTCCGTCAGCGGTGTCCTGCTGAGGAAAAATCCCGAAGTCCGCCATTTTAGCCGCCATTTTAGGCGCCAAAAACAACAGCTTGGCGCCTTCTTCTCCGAGCGGCGGGCGCGAAAAAGAGGCTCCGCCCCTGAGAACGCGGGCGGAAGTGAAGCTCCGGAGGACCGGAAGCGAAAGGAAAACTCTAAAAGTTGCTAGAAGGACTGCTCCCGAGTACCAAGGAGGAGCAGGAGGAAGGAAACGCAGTTTATGTGACCAGGACTGTAAAGGCAGGGACGCCAGGACTTTGCCTAATTCCGTTCCTGGACAAGCAGTAGCCGCAACCCCGATGACATCTTACCCGGCTCCGGCAGTCCGCCCAGCCACCACGGTGATGACGTCGGCTCCGGCAGTCCGCCCGGCCGCAACGGAGGTGGCACCCGATTGGAAGTCTGCCCCAGATGTGGCGCCAGCCGCTCCCAGGTACCCCGTCACGGCTGTGGAGCAGCCGGAGTGCACCTGCAGAGAGGAGGAGCAGGCCAGTGAGAGATGGAGCCCTCGGCAGTTAGCGAGGCCGGTTGTAGCCGGCGCCGAGGGCATCCAAGTGGGCCTGGCTTCTGAGCAGGAGGCAGAGCACGGAACCCGTGCCCCGTACTGGGAGTGGCGGCAGCGGCAGTGGTAGTGGAGCATGGACGGCTACCCACAAGTTAAAAAGTTGACTGTTTCATGGACTGTCACCCCTGTTGAACGCCCTCAAGTTCAGGAGAAGGCCATCTGCTCCGCAGGTGTGGGGTGCCAGAACAGTTTAAAGTTTTAGAAAACATACCTCCCGATGTGGGAAGATGTATGATTGTAATGTGTTTATTTTTCCTTTTTCCAGTTTTAATAAATGTTGGTGCCCAGACAGCCCGAGGATGGGCTGTGTTTTACCAAGGGGGTGTGTGACACCCTGGCAAAGCCAGGTTGTCACAGAAAGAGTTAATCCTCCTTGGTAACCTGATCCCACACCGGTGCAGCAGGACAAACTACATCCCCCAGTGTAAGAGAAAAGCAGAGCAGAGGGGAGGGGCTGGAGCAGAGTGTTTGGAGAGACAGACAGAAGAGGAGTCTGGAGTTGTAGCTCCCAGGCTGATAGTGAAGCGTGCTCCGAAAGGGCCGGGACAGGCTGTAGTGAGGAAGGGGCCAGAGGAAGCCGGAGCAGGGTAGTGGCCCGTCGGTACCTAGGGTGACCCGGATCACTGCAGGGGAGTGGATTCCCCGTTCCCGGCTGAGGAGAAAGAGGAAGAGAGTGGAGAGAAAGGCACCTGGCTGCAGGGAAAGAACAGGAGCTGCTGCACCGTGTGTGGGACACTAACACCCCCCGTACCGAAGGCTGCGGACACCGGCAATTCCTAGTTTACCAGTGACTCTGTGTGAAATACTTGTGAGTACGCCCGTGCCCTCGGGCACCACACCGCAGCACTGCGCCCTGCTCCCTGCTTACCCCATCACCGGGCCCCGGGACAACCAACCCCCTACCCACAGAGGGGAGAATCACCAACTCAGCTGCTCTCTGTCACCGCTCCCGGGATCCCCATAAAGAGCAGCGGTGGTGTCCACACAATCACCACAACCGTGGGTGGCGTCACGGACAATCTCCCTTACCCAATCCCCTTTTTACTGTGGAGCCTGGGATCACAGACCGGGTCACGCCACCGTGATACCCACAGGAGTGACCCCGTGGCCCGGATCTGAGTACCCCTGGTCCCCGGGCGACACATTTGGCGTCATGAACAGGATCGAACCCATCCAGCTACCTGGTGGAAGTGCGCCTTGCCCCGTCCGTCAGCGGTGTCCTGCTGAGGAAAAATCCCGAAGTCCGCCATTTTAGCCGCCATTTTAGGCGCCAAAAACAACAGCTTGGCGCCTTCTTCTCCGAGCGGCGGGCGCGAAAAAGAGGCTCCGCCCCCTGAGAACGCGGGCGGAAGTGAAGCTCCGGAGGACCGGAAGCGAAAGGAAAACTCTAAAAGTTGCTAGAAGGACTGCTCCCGAGTACCAAGGAGGAGCAGGAGGAAGGAAACGCAGTTTATGTGACCAGGACTGTAAAGGCAGGGACGCCAGGACTTTGCCTAATTCCGTTCCTGGACAAGCAGTAGCCGCAACCCCGATGACATCTTACCCGGCTCCGGCAGTCCGCCCAGCCGCCACGGTGATGCCGTCGGCTCCGGCAGTCCGCCCGGCCGCAACGGAGGTGGCACCCGATTGGAAGTCTGCCCCAGATGTGGCGCCAGCCGCTCCCAGGTACCCCGTCACGGCTGTGGAGCAGCCGGAGTGCACCTGCAGAGAGGAGGAGCAGGCCAGTGAGAGATGGAGCACTCGGCAGTTAGCGAGGCTGGTTGTAGCCGGCGCCGAGGGCATCCAAGTGGGCCTGGCTTCTGAGCAGGAGGCAGAGCACGGAACCCGTGCCCCGTACTGGGAGTGGCGCAGCGGCAGTGGTAGTGGAGCATGGACGGCTACCCACAAGTTAAAAGGTTGACTGTTTCATGGACTGTCACCCCTGTTGAACGCCCTCAAGTTCAGGAGAAGGCCATCTGCTCCGCAGGTGTGGGGTGCCAGAACAGTTTAAAGTTTTAGAAAACATACCTCCCGATGTGTGAAGATGTATGATTGTAATGTGTTTATTTTTCCTTTTTCCAGTTTTAATAAATGTTGGTGCCCAGACAGCCCGAGGACGGGCTGTGCTTTACCAAGGGGGTGTGTGACGCCCTGGCAAAGCCAGGTTGTCACAGAAAGAGTTAATCCTCCTTGGTAACCTGATCCCACACCGGTGCAGCAGGACAAACCACATCCCCCAGTGTAAGAGAAAAGCAGAGCAGAGGGGAGGGGCTGGAGCAGAGTGTTTGGAGAGACAGACAGAAGAGGAGTCTGGAGTTGTAGCTCCCAGGCTGATAGTGAAGCGTGCTCCGAAAGGGCCGGGACAGGCTGTAGTGAGGAAAGGGCCAGAGGAAGCCGGAGCAGGGTAGTGGCCCGTCGGTACCTAGGGTGACCCGGATCACTGCAGGGGAGTGGATTCCCCGTTCCCGGCTGAGGAGAAAGAGGAAGAGAGTTGAGAGAAAGGCACCTGGCTGCAGGGAAAGAACAGGAGCTGCTGCACCGTGTGTGGGACACTAACACCCCCCATACCGAAGGCTGCGGACACCGGCAATTCCTAGTTTACCAGTGACTCTGTGTGAAATACTTGTGAGTACGCCCGTGCCCTTGGGCACCACACCGCAGCACTGCGCCCTGCTCCCTGCTTACCCCATCACCGGGCCCCGGGACAACCAACCCCCTACCCACGGAGGGGAGAATCACCAACTCAGCTGCTCCCTGTCACCGCTCCCGGGATCCCAATAAAGAGCAGCGGTGGTGTCCACACAATCACCACAACCGTGGGTGGCGTCACGGACAATCTCCCTTACCCAATCCCCTTTTTACTGTGGAGCCTGGGATCACAGACCGGGTCACGCCACCGTGATACCCACAGGAGTGACCCCGTGGCCCGGATCTGAGTGCCCCTGGTCCCCAGAAAGGCTAAAGTTAAGGCTGCTTTACACGCAGCGACATCGCTCGTGAAAGCACCCGCCCCCGTCGTTTGTGCGTCACGGGCAAATCGCTGCCCGTGGTGCACAATATCACTAGTACCCGTTACACGAACTTACCTGCCTAACGACGTCGCTGTGGCAAACTGCCTCTTTTCTAAGGGGGCGGTTCGTGCGGCTTCACAGCGACGTCACACGGCAGGCGTCCAATAGAAGCGGAGGGGCGGAGAGCAGCCGAATGAAAGTCACGCCCACCTCGTTGCCGGAGGACGCAGGTACGGTGTTGTTCGTCGTTCCTGGGGTGTCACACGTAGCGATGTGTGCTGCCTCAGGAATGCCGAAAAACCTGCGTCCTGCACCATCAACGATATTTTGGATTTGAACGACGTGTCAACAAACAAGGATTAGGTGAGTATTTTTTGATCGTTAGCGGTCACTCGTAAGTGTCACACGCAACGACGTTGCTAATGAGGCCGGATGTGCGTCACGAATTCCGTGACCCCAGCGACATCTCGTTAGCGATGTCGTTGCATGTAAAGCCCCCTTTAGCCGAAGCGTTGGTTATATCTGAAGGCTTCAAGCCACTCTGTAATAAGAAAAATAATTCTGCAAACCACAAATATTTTTCGTGTTTGGTGTTCTAGGAATACTCTTCAGACAGAAATACAACAGCAGCAACTGCAGGCAACAGTAACAGTACTCTGCTTCTCTACGGAGAGAAAAAGGAGCCAGCACGATCTGAAATTGGCATGCATCATATAAAAAGTGAAAATTCACAGATTTATTCCAACTGTACTATAATAAAAAAAAATGAGATTTTTAGCAAATAATTGATCAATTCTTTGAGCCACCCCTGCCAACGTCACGGCAAATCTCAATAGGGGGGTCCTAACCTATGTTACGTATTTCATGTGCCATGCGGCCTCCTAGATAAAGTTAAAAGCAGAACCATAATGGAGCACACATACCTGTAACCTGTATATAGCCGCTTCCATGTTGCAAAAAAGGCAATTGTGGATAGAGACCAGCCCAGGTCCCAGCATGTGGAGCAAGCTCTACACATACCAGGACTATATCAGAACTGACCCTCCCAGTGCCAGACAGCAACCATTGATAAAGGTGGATCAGATCCAAGAATGGTGCTTAATTAGCATTGCCTGTGGAAAGGGGTGAGGTAACTGAATGTGAACAGCTACCAACAGGAGGAATACATTGCAAACCAAAATCAGGCGTGCATGGTATGGTGATGGTCAGTCACCAGAAATTGTAGCATAACTACTGTCATAACAGAGAAAAAGGAGCCAGCACGATCTGAAATTGGCATGCATCATATAAAAAGTGAAAATTCACAGATTTATTCCAACTGTACTATAATAAAAAAATGAGATTTTTAGAAAATAATTGATCAATTCTTTGAGCCACCCCTGCCAACATCACGGCAAATCTAAATAGGGGGGTCCTAACCTATATTACGTATTTCATGTGCCATGCGGCCTCCTAGATAAAGTTAAAAGCAGAACCATAATGGAGCACACATACCTGTAACCTGTATATAGCCGCTTCCATGTTGCAAAAAAGGCAATTGTGGATAGAGACCAGCCCAGGTCCCAGCATGTGGAGCAAGCTCTACACATACCAGGACTATATCAGAACTGACCCTCCCAGTGCCAGACAGCAACCATTGATAAAGGCGGAACAGATCCAAGAATGGTGCTTAATTAGCATTGCCTGTGGAAAGGGGTGAGGTAACTGAATCTGAACAGCTACCAACAGGAGGAATACATTGCAAACCAAAATCAGGCGTGCATGGTATGGTGATGGTCAGTCACCAGAAATTGTAGCATAACTACAGTCATAACAGAGAAAAAGGAGCCAGCACGATCTGAAATTGGCATGCATCATATAAAAAGTGAAAATTCACAGATTTATTCCAACTGTACTATAATAAAAAAAATGAGATTTTTAGCAAATAATTGATCAATTCTTTGAGCCAACCCTGCCAACGTCACGGCAAATCTCAATAGGGGGGTCCTAACCTATGTTACGTATTTCATGTGCCATGCGGCCTCCTAGATAAAGTTAAAAGCAGAACCATAATGGAGCACACATACCTGTAACCTGTATATAGCCGCTTCCATGTTGCAAAAAAGGCAATTGTGGATAGAGACCAGCCCAGGTCCCAGCATGTGGAGCAAGCTCTACACATACCAGGACTATATCAGAACTGACCCTCCCAGTGCCAGACAGCCACCATTGATAAAGGCGGATCAGATCCAAGAATGGTGCTTAATTAGCATTGCCTGTGGAAAGGGGTGAGGTAACTGAATCTGAACAGCTACCAACAGGAGGAATACATTGCAAACCAAAATCAGGCGTGCATGGTATGGTGATGGTCAGTCACCAGAAATTGTAGCATAACTACTGTCATAACAGAGAAAAAGGAGCCAGCACGATCTGAAATTGGCATGCATCATATAAAAAGTGAAAATTCACAGATTTATTCCAACTGTACTATAAAAAAAATGAGATTTTTAGCAAATAATTGATCAATTCTTTGAGCCACCCCTGCCAACGTCATGGCAAATCTCAATAGGGGGGTACCTAACCTATCCAATAGAAGCGGAGGGGCGGAGAGCAGCCGAATGAAAGTCACGCCCACCTCGTTGCCGGAGGACGCAGGTACGGTGTTGTTCGTCGTTCCTGGGGTGTCACACGTAGCGATGTGTGCTGCCTCAGAAATGCCGAAAAACCTGCGTCCTGCACCATCAACAATATTTTGGATTTGAACGACGTGTCAACAAACAAGGATTAGGTGAGTATTTTTGGATCGTTAGCGGTCACTCGTACGTGTCACACGCAATGACGTTGCTAACGAGGACGGATGTGCGTCACGAATTCCGTGACCCCAGCGACATCTCGTTAGCGATGTCGTTGCATGTAAAGCCCCCTTTAGCCGAAGCGTTGGTTATATCTGAAGGCTTCAAGCCACTCTGTAATAAGAAAAAAATTCTGCAAACCACAAATATTTTTCGTGTTTGGTGTTCTAGGAATACTCTTCAGACAGAAATACAACAGCAGCAACTGCAGGCAACAGTAACAGTACTCTGCTTCTCTACGGAGAGGTACAGAGTCACAGCAGCCACATGGGCACAGGAACTGGTAGAAACCTGGCCAGGGTGATCTCACTGATGGCAGACGGCACAGTCTATACTTTCCCAGTATACGGCTATGATAGGTGTACCCAAGACAGCTCTCCATTCAGTTTCTCTGCTGTCTCATACGTGGACCCCATTATTTAGTCATTAGCCTTAATGAGTTTATTGTATTCAAGACTACAACCACAATATATATACACAATGCTTGAAATAAGTAATGAACAGGTCACCAAATAAATTTCTTACTGTGCTATTGTCATTAATTTCTCAGTAGATGTGATTACCAACCATCCAATCCACACAGCTAAATAAATGTATCCATAGATGTGTAATGATGAGAACTGACACAGGGAAAAGTATTCAACATGCTTTGTGAAATTTATTTAATACTTATACTACTTATTTAATACTACTCTCCACAGGTGGTCCTTGGCTCTTTGACAACTCTTCTGATGATATTATTTTCACTCCTCTGTCTGAAATCTTGTGGGGAGCACCTGGTCGTGGCTGGTTTATGGTACCACGATGTTCTTTCCACTTCTGGATTATGGCCCCAGTGCTCATTGGAACTTTCAGTAATTTAGAAATTCTTCTGTACCCAATTCCATCAGTATATTTTGTATTTTGCAACAATTATGTTGCGAATGTCTTCAGCAGCTCACTGTTTTTACCCATAGTGAGATGTTTCTTGTGTGGCACCTTGGTAGTGAGACACCTTTTTATAGGCCATTAGTTTAACCAGCTATTATTTTTCACTAAGTGGTATGATTGCTTTCTAACTACTAACAGATTTCAGCTGGTGTCATGACTTTGCGTGGCTTTTTGCACCTCTCTTTCTTCACATGTTCAATACTTTTCCCTGTGTCATTTCTCATTATTACACAATCAAATTTATGGACATCTCTGGTATGATTTTATTTTTGCCTGCATGGTTTTAATGGGTTGTTAGCAACATCTGGTGAGAAATTCATGTCAATAGCACCTTTAGAAACATATTTACTCTGAAAATTGGTAATGTGTGCAATAATTATTTCACATATACACAAACACACTATATACCGTATGTGTATTAAAAATATGTGTATATATGCACTAAAATTGTTGTCTAGTGCAAAGGGGAGGGGAGATGTTCATTCTTGTGGATCAGGCTGCATGTGACTGTATTTGTGGGGATCTGGCTTGCGCCTCTCTCCTTGTGGTACTAATTCGTGTACACTTCTCAGTGTGAAATTCTCAGACACAGTTGTCTCTGCTTCACCCCACATGACCCTCTTATCAACCATGTTCTCATCCAGTAGGAGATATTTCTGTTTTTGTCAGATACCCCAAACAGCTGGAAAGGGAAGAAAATCTCAAGACCTGCCAGTGCCAGGGACTGTGTATTTAAGGAATAGGGGAGGATGGTAAATTGTGTGAGTTTGGCAGTATGATTTCTCCCTTGTTTACCTCTTATATATCTTCTAAGTGTAATAAAATGATGTGATATGACATTTCACAAGTGGAAAGATAACGCATAGCTGGACTTGGCAGCGTGAGAAAAAGCGCATGTAGGATCCTCCACTGTGTGTAGCGTGGGTTGCAAGCACCTAGGTCAAGATATTTTGCGAACCCTAAACAGACTGTTAGACATATTATACAAAATATAGTAAGACATTGTTATATTTTTTGAACATTTTGCTTTTTTTTTTATTGTGTTATTTATTTATTTTTCTTTTTATGTAACTATTTTATTATCATAGGGTTAAACCTAACCCTAGTCCTAACTTTAACATTAGCCCTATCATTAAACCTAGTCCAACCGAAGTCTTAAACCAGGCGTGCACAACATACTTCCTGTATTCAGCTGTATTCACGTCTTTCAGATGTGAATACAGTTGAATACTTGATCGCTGGGACTGGAGCAGAGTAAAGATCATAATCCTCTGGCACACAGCAGCGTGATGAAGCCATCACACTGTGAACTCATCACACTGCTGCTATTGCCGACGCCACAATTCAGAGGAGACATGGATGCGTGCTGGAAATAGTAAACACTCCATGGAGGAATCGAGGATTATTTATGGTATTATATTAGGGAGGAGAAAGGATTGGTGCTGCTATGAGGACACCTTAGGAAGGGATGGAAATGTAAAGGAGGCACAGTATGTAGAGGGGAAATATGGGACATATTTTGGAGAGGTGTAAGGTGTGGGGGACATTATGAAGTGGTGCAGGGTGTGGTGAAACATTATGGAGCAGTTCAGGGTGTGGCAGAAATTATGGAGTGGATCAGGGTGTGGCGGAACATTATGGAGCAGTTCAGGGTGTGGCGGACATTATGGAGTGATCAAGGTGTGAGAAACATTATGGAGTGGTGCTGTGAGGGCCGGGGAGGACTGGTAGGCCCAGGAGGTGGATCCACTGGACCGAGCACCCCACCTGGAGGGCAGAGTACACGGTAGCTGGAGCACTAGCGTGGCAGGAACGGGAAGAACCAGGTGACCAGGGTCATGGAGTCCCATAGGACAGTACAGGAACAGGTGCAGGTATCAGGAAGCAAAGACAGGACCAGGTCACTAGGGTCACAGCATACTTTAAGGCAGTAATACAGGAAACAGGAACAAAAGGACCTGAGTACCTAGCTCACAAGACAAAACAAAGAAACACAAGCGATGATCAGGCCCCACCCACATGGAAAGGCCAGTCTTATATATCCAGCACAGCCTCAGGTCATTTCCTGTTGCAGCAGTGCTGGGCCTATAAGACCAGGTGAGTGGGCACGGCCCGGTCCTATACAGAAACATGTGTCTAAGACTCAGAGTCAGACTCCTGAGACCTGGAACAGGACTCAGGGGAGCAAGAGCAGGAGCGACCGGCGTGACCGTTGGACACATGGACTGGATCAGTGAGCACGGAGCGGTGCAATGCAGGTGCGACCGGATCAGTGGGTACGGAGCGGTGCTTGGATGGTGAAACTGGCTCAGTAGGTAAGGAGCGCTGCTGGGACACCGGGAGCGTGACAGTACCCCCCCTTGAAGCCCCCCTCACCATGGCCGGGACATGAAGGCGCACCGAAGAGAGGCAGCAACGTACTTCCGGGACAACCAGGACCAGGCCTCAGGACCACAATCAACCCAATCGACCAGGAAGGACTGCTTACCCCGGACCGTTGTCATGGCCACTATGTCCCGTATCGGGGAACCCATGTCAGTGGCAAGGGAGGCAACGGAAAGGGAAGGACAGTCAGAAGCAGGACTGGAATCTTGGACGACCGGATCGAGCGTCGCGGACCAGGTACAGGACAGTGTCTCATCCTCAGTAGCCGGTGGACTCAAAGTCTCAACTTTAGAAGGCGGTGGAATCAAAGTCTCAGATTCCTCGGGCGGTGGAACGTCGCTGGATAGCGTAGTCTCTTCTTCAAGATCCTGCAGCTTGACTGAGTCAAGTGCGAGGGGCTGAGGAACAGGCTGCAAGCAGGTTTCATGGCACAAGGGACTCCAGCGGGTAATCGCGCCAGAGCGCCAACTAATAACAGGGTCAGGGAGTTTCAGCCAGGGCAGGCCCAGCAGGAGCTTAGGAGCCATCCTTGGGTCACATAGAAGGCGATGGTCTCTGTATGCGAAGTGCCAACCTGGAGGTTCACGAGCTCGGTGGTATACCGGACAGGCTCGTAGAGCGGTTTGCCGTCTACGGAGGTGAACCAGAGGGGCTTCTTCAGCGGAGTAACAGGGACCTGGTATTTGTCTACCGTGGCCTGGTGGATAAAGTTGCCTGCTGCCCCGGAATCGATGTGGGCCTCTGCCGAAAACCGGGTCCCCTCTGTCGTCACCTGAACCGTCTGTTTAACTGGGACTGAAGGGATTCCGGTGCAAGGGTGGCGGTTCCCACCATCCCTTGGACCTGGGGTCTACCAGGTTTCTCAGGGCATGTTCGAAGCATATGTGACCCGTCTCCACAATAGAAGCACAGGCCCCGGGCGAGCTGTTCTGCACGGTGTTGCTTGGCTTGGGTCAGACGGTCCACTTGCATGGGTTCTGGTGACGATTCGCAGAAAGGCAGGGACGAGGGTGCGGTAGGTGTCTGTGGGGGCAAGACATGGCGAGGTGGTCACTTCTCCCGGACTACCTCCTGGGCACGCTCTAGAAAACGGAGGTCAATCCGGGTGGCCAGGGAAATCAAAGCATCCAAGATGCGTGGAACGTCACGGCCGGCGAGTTCATCTTTAATACGACCAGAGAGACTCTCCCAAAAGGCCGCCGTTAAGGCCTCATTGTTCCAGCCCAGCTCCGAAGCGAGCGTGCGGAACTGTATGGCATACTGGCCGACTGTTTGGGTCCCTTGGCGTAGCCGGAGGAGCGTAGAGGTCACGGCGGTAGTTCGTCCGGGTTCATCGAAGGTGCCCCGGAAGGCTCGTAGGAACTCCTGGATATCGGTGGTCATCGGATCCTCGTTCTCCCACAGGGGGTTAATCCAGGCCAGGGCTTCACCTTCCAGGTGTGACATCAGGAACGCCACCTTGGCCTGGTCTGAGGCGAACAAGTGCGGGAGCAACTGGAAGTGCAAGGAGCACTGGTTCAGGAAGCCTCGGCAGGACTTGGGATCCCCTGCGTAGCGAGGCGGAGCAGCAAGGCAAAGTTGCGAGGCCGTGGAAACAACTGGTTCGTACCTGGAGACTGGTTGCTGCGTGGACTGAGACGAGGCGGTAGTCTGCAGCGCATATAACCGGTGGTCCACGGACGTCATGAACTTCAGCATCCGGTTCAGGGTTTCGCGCTGTTGCGCCAGCTCCTGGCGCAGCTCAGCCAGCTCTGATTTCTGTGCTTCAGCGGAATCCATGGCCTGATCATACTGTGAGGGCCGGGGAGGACTGGTAGGCCCAGGAGGTGGATCCACTGGACCGAGCACCCCACCTGGAGGGCAGGGTACACGGTAGCTGGAGCACTAGCGTGGCAGGAATGGGAAGAACCAGGTCACCAGGGTCATGGAGTCCCATAGGACAGTACAGGAACAGGTGCAGGAATCAGGAAGCAAAGACAGGACCAGGTCACTAGGGTCACAGCGTACTTTAAGGCAGTAATACAGGAAACAGGAACAAAAGGACCTGAGCACCTAGCTCACAAGACAAAGCAAAGAAACACAAGCGATGATCAGGGCCCCGCCCACATGGAAAGGCCAGTCTTATATACCCAGCACAGCCTCAGGTCATTTCCTGTTGCAGCAGTGCTGGGCCTATAAGACCAGGTGAGTGGGCGCGGCTCGGTCCTATACAGAAACATGTGTCTAAGGGCGGCTTTGCACGTTGCGACATTGCACGTGCGATGTCGATGGGGTCAAATCGAAAGTGACGCACATCCAGCGTCGCAGTCGATATCGCAACGTGTAAAACCTTTTTGATACGATGATCGAGCGCAAAAGCTTCGTTATCGTATCATCGCTGCAGCCTCCGACATTTCCATAATGCCGGTGCAGCAACAGGTGCGATGTTGTTCCTCGCTCCTGCAGCAGCACACATCGCTGTGTGTAAAGCCGCAGGAGCGAGGAACCTCACCTTACCTGCCTCCCGGCTGCAATGAGAAGGACGGAGGTGGGCGGGATGTTTAGATCCTGCTGATATCCGCCCCTCCACTTCAATTGGCCGCCTGCCGTGTGACGTCGCTGTGACGCCGCACGACCCGCCCCCTTAGGAAGGAGGCGGGTCGCCGGCCAGAGGAACGTCGCACAGCAGGTATGTGCGTGTGAAACTGCCGTAGCGATAATAATCGCTACGGCAGCTTTCACTAGATATTGCATGTGCGACGGGGGCGGGACTATCGCTGCAGCATCAGTAACACATTGTTACCGATGTCGCAGCGTGCAAAGCCCGCCTAAGACTCAGAGTCAGACTCCTGAGACCTGGAACAGCGGCAGGCGTGACCGGTGGACGCATGGACTGGATCAGTGAGCACGGAGCGGTGCAATGCAGGTGCGACCGGATAAGTGGGTACTGAGCGGTGCTTGGATGGTGAAACTGGCTCAGTAGGTAAGTGTCGCGGGCGGAGGAGGGGACGCCGCGCTCTCCCACTGCTCGGGTCCGGCTGCCGCTGCGGCTGCTGCGGCCTGCTGCTGCTGCTCGGTGGCTCGAGCGATGGGCCGGATCCCGGGGACTCGAGCGGCGCTCCTCGCCCGTGAGTGAAAGAGGATTGGGATTTGGGATAGTTTATTGTCCGTGACGCCACCCACGGTTGTGGTGATTTGTTGACACCACCGCTGCTCTGTATGGGGATCCCAGGAGTGATGGTATGGAGTAGCTAGATGTTAGTCCTCCCCTCCATGGGTAGGGGGTTGGTTGTCCCGGGGCCCAGTGATGAGGTGGGTGATGCAGGGCTTGGTGGGGTGCAGGGACGCGGGGGCAGCTCTGTGCCTTGCGGCACTGTGGTACTCACTCAGCCTGAGACGATGACACAGTTCTCGGTAAAACACACGGCTGGAAAGACGGTTCCCACGGACGGCTGCACTTGCTTTCCCCAGTAGTTGACGGTGACGGTCCCTTTTTTCTGCACCTAAGATGATGATGGTTTTGATGGGTTCCCACCGGTAACCCGCTCCCCGGCTTGGATATGGGCCGGAGGAGCCCTACTTTGCTCGCAGACGCTGGCCCTGAGAAACTGGTGCCCTGGCGGTGGCGGTGTCTCTCTGTAACGGTTGGACTGTTGCCTTCAATCGGGACTTGCTTGTTGGGAGACCCAGAGGTCCCCTTCACTAACGGATTTGGCAAATTCACGGCGACTCCTAGCCTTGCCGGGATCCGAAAGGCCCCTGCCACTGGTGTTGACTGCTCTTCGTATACCAAGGATTTTTGGTTAGCCTTGGTGTTCCTAACTGGGGTGTAGGGTGTGGTGGTGTTATGACCTGTGACCCCTGGCTTGCCCAGGGCGTCACATTCCCCCTTAGCAAAATGCAGACCGTCCGCGGGCTGCCCGTCCAACACAGGTTTTATTTTCTGAAAATATATAAAAGGTAAAACGGTAAACATAACAATTTATGACATCATCCCACACCGGGAGGTTCAGCGCTTAAACGGTGCAGTTTTAAATGGTTAACGGTTACGGTCTCCGCTCTCTCCCACCCAAGTAACCTGGCCCTGATGCTGCCCCTAGAAAACAGGCAGCACCCCTTGACCCCAGTCCTGAACCAGTTACCCGAGCGGGATCTGTCCTTCCCCTCCAGAGGGTAGCCACCGGTTCCTGTGGTGGCTGGGCCCCAGCCTGCTCTGCTGTGGGCCCTCCCTCCAACCTGCCTCTCCGGAGGCGGCAATTGCGGAAACGGTAACGGTAACACAACTTATTTACAAGCCACTTAACGTTTGTGGTTGCCCTGCAAGTTCACGGGCTTGTCCATAGGAGTTCCTATGCAAAAAACTTTTTGAAGGGTCCCCACGGGGACAACGATGCCGGCAACGGCCGGTTTCCAATCACAGTTAATCAGGTGAAGCTTCGGTTATTATTCTCATTTTTGCAAAAACTTTTCAAACACACTTAAAACACACCTGTTTTCTTCCCCCTCCCCCTTTTAAAGAACGGTTTCCCTGTACCTAAGTGGGGGCCTACCTAGGTTGGGACGGGTGGACCTCCGGGGTCCGGTGTCAGTGGGGCTAGGCAGTGGGGCAGAGGGAACAATCGGTTCCTCCTCCCTGCTATCGTGTGGGGCAGGCGGAGGCATAGGGGAGCTGGGCACAGGTTCATCCCTGGGCACTGGCACTGGTTCTGGCTCACGGTTGACCGCTTCCACCACTTCTTCATCCACAGGTTGTGGGAACAGTATCACTGGAAGAATCACCGCGCCGTTCTGTGTAGGCCAGTCTGCTGGGAAGTCACCCATCACAGTGTGGATCACCTCTTTTGCCTTCTCTGCTGGTGGAGGAACTGGTACTTCAGCCGTCGCCCTCAATGCTGGTGGGCACCTTTTCAGATGGTCCCGGGAAACCGTGGCCAAAGTGCCCCCTTGGTCACGACTGATCTGGTAAGCCTTTCCATCTTCCCATCCTGTGGGTTGTATGACGTATGGGATTTGTTCCCATTGATCATCCAGCTTGTGGGTCTTCCTCTTCCGCTTTAACACCACATCTCCAGGCTGGAAAGGGCCCGCAGACGCTTTCTGATTGAAGCACTGCTCCTGTTGTTCTCGACTCCGACTTAGGTTCTTCTCCACATACTCCTGAATCTGTCGGTACTGCACCCTCCGCCGGGTTTCCCATTCAGCCGTTGAGGGGAGTGTCTCTGGGGCTTACAGTCCCATTTCCAGGTCCACCGGCAGTCGGCCGGGCCGAGTCCTCATCAGATACGCTGGGGTGCACTTCGTTGAGCTAGACGGGATATTGTTGTACATATCGACCAAGTCAGGCAGCTTCTCCGGCCACAGGTTCCGCTCCTCCAACGGCAACGTTTTGAGGAGCCAAGGACCAGATGGTTCATCTTCTCACACATACCGTTGGTCTGGGCATGGTAAGGTGTGGTCCGGATCTTCTTGCAGCCGTACAGCTGACAGAACTCATGGAACACCTCCGCCTCAAAGGCTGGACCTTGGTCGGTAAGCACCTTCTCAGGGTATCCATGGGGTCGACAGAAGTAAGCTTGGAACGCTCTAGCGGCGGTACGGCCGGTTAAGTCCTTGACCGGGACAACCACCATGAACCGGGAGTAATGATCTACTATGGTCAGAGAGTAAGTGTACCCACTTCGGCTGGGGGTGAGCTTTACATGGTCCAAGGCGACCAGCTCCAGCGGTTGGTGTGTAATGATCGGGCGTAGGGGAGCCTTCTGGCTGGCTTCATCCTTCCTCCTCAACGTACAAGGACCGCACTCTCGACACCAGGCCTCCACAGACTCCCGCATCCCACTCCAATAGAACCGCTCCCTCAACAGCATCTCCAGCTTCTTCCATCCGAAGTGGCCGGCACCATCATGGTACGCCTGCAGAACAGTGGGTACATCAGCTTGGGGAATAACCAACTGGCGGATCTTCTCATGGGTCTTCGGGTTGATCAGCTCACGGTACAACCTCCCCTGATGTAGGCACAGCCGGGTCCGTTCCTTCCACAAGCGTTGGGCTTCAGCTGGGGCAGCAGGGTCCATCCCAGCAGCGCCTTGCTCCTCCAGGGTCTTGACTAGGCGGACAGCGGGCGCCTGATTTTGAGCTTCCTGCCACTCCTGACTGGGCAGTGGATCCAGGTTCACCCGTTGTTGGTGGACATGTACCTTCTCAGTTGGTGGCCGGTGGAATACAGGCAACTCGATCTCCTCGAGGTCATCATCCTCGCACCCACCTTCTGACAAGTGGGGCATCCGAGAGAGGGCATCAGCATTAATGTTGACACGACCGGCCCTGTATTTGATGGTGAAGTCATAGTTGGCTAGTCTGGCCACCCACCGCTGCTCCAACGCGCCCAGCTTGGCCGTGTCCAGGTGAGTCAACGGATTGTTATCCGTGAAAGCGGTGAATTTTGCTGCGGCCAAGTTGTGGCGGAACCGCTCGGTGATAGCCCACACCAGTGCCAGGAGCTCGAGCTTGAAGGAGCTGTAGTTCTCAGGGTTCCTTTCAGTCGCCCGGAGTTTTCGGCTAGCATAGGCAATCACCTTCTCCTTTCCTTCCTGGACCTGGGACAAGACTGCCCCCAAACCCACATTGCTGGCATCTGTGTAGATGATGAATGGGCAGCCGTAGTCAGGGTACGCTAGGACCTCTTCTCCAGTCAAGGCCGCTTTCAGCTGACGTAAGGATTCCTCATGCCTGTCCTCCCACACCAGTGGGGCTCCGATGGGTCTACCACCTTTGGTCTGTCCCACGAGGAGGTCTTGCATGGGAGCAGCCATCTTCGTGTACCCCTTGATGAAGCGCCGGTAGTACCCCACCAGACCCAAAAACTGCCTTACTTCCCTCACGGTGGTTGGTCTTGGCCAGTCCTGACTGGCAGTGATCTTCTCGGGGTCGGGGGCGACACCTTCCGCACTCACCACATGCCCCAGGTACTGCACTCTGGGTTTCAGCAGGTGGCACTTGGAGGGCTTCAACTTCATCCCGTATTTGGCAAGGGACGCGAACACCTCAGCTAGGTGCTCCAGATGGGCTTCATACATCTGAGAGTACACAATCACATCATCCAGGTATAACAGGATGGTCTCGAAGTTTAGATGTCCCAGACAGCACTCCATCAGCCGTTGGAAGGTTCCAGGGGCATTGCACAGCCCAAACGGCATGCTATTGAATTCACAGAGCCCCATTGGGGTGGTGAAGGCGGTTTTCTCCCGGTCTTCCGGGGCCACTGCCACTTGCCAGTACCCACTGGTGAGGTCAAGGGTAGAGAAGTAATTTGCGGTTCTCAGTGCGGCCAAAGACTCTTCAATACGGGGCAGTGGGTAGGCATCTTTATGCGTTATCTGATTAATCTTCCGGTAGTCCACACACATCCGCATGGTACCATCCTTCTTCTTGACCAGTACCAACGGAGCGGCCCAGGGACTACAGCTGTCCCGAATAACCCCTGCCTCCTTCATGTTCCTCAACATATCTTTGGCACACTGGTAATGTGCAGGGGGAATAGGCCTGTACCTCTCTTTGATAGGGGGGTGTTCACCGGTGGGGATGTGGTGTTGGACCCCTTTGATCTGCCCAAAGTCTAGTGGGTGTTTGCTGAAAACTTGTTCATACTCCCGCACCACCCTGTATACCCCTGCTTTGTGATGTGTAGGGGTATCATCAGTGCCCACATGTAGCTATTGGTGCCACTCATTTACCTCCCCTTGAGGCGGGGGAGTGCTGGTAGTAGGTGGGGAAACTGAGGGAGTGGCCTCGTGGATGGTGTGGGGATCCAGGGTGAGCAACTTGGCAATGGTGGCATACCGGGGAAGCCTGACTTCTTCCTCCCCACAGTTCAGTACCCTCACGGGCACTCTCCCCTTCTTTACGTCTACCACCCCTCGGGCGGCCATTACAGTGGGCCAGTGCTCGGAGGGTATGGGCTCCATCATGGCAGGGTAGTCACTCCCCTGAGGCCCTACCGCTGCCCTACACCAAATCATCATCTCACTCCTAGGGGGCACAATCAACGGAGCAACATCCATCACTCTTACTCCACCAATCTCTCCTCCTGTTGAGTTTACATGCTGGCGGTACATCAAGGCTCGGATCTCACGCTGCATAGCTCTCTGTCGGCTCCCCGCCGCCGTGGCGGCCAGCTGTTGCAGTAGGGCCAACACATCACCCATACAGTGCTCCATCACATTGGTTCCTAGCACTATCTTCGGGTTATGATCACTGGGTTCATTTATGATCACAATCATACCCTGGTGTTGCAGTTTAGCTTGCCCCACTGTCATAGCCACCTGTTTATACCCCACTTGGGTCAATGGGAGTCCATTAGCAGCAATTAGTGTTATACTAGTATCTGGGGGTGCCAGCTCGTCTATCCCCCAATACCGCTGGTACAATGTGTATGGTATGGTGGTTACCTGTGATCCAGTGTCCAAGAGAGCCATCACCGGTATGCCGTCCACAGCCACGGGGATGATGGGCCGGGCCCCGATATACCGGTCCCGCTAGTCTGGGGGGCCACGGGGTTCTACTCCTAAGGATTGGCCCGGGGCCCCAGGGGTTGCTCGTTTAACGGGCACTGTCGGAAGTAATGCCCAGGCTTACGGCACTTGTAGCAGGTTGGAGGTCTGCTCCGCGGGTTGTTAGCACTTCTCCGCTGCATCCAGGGAACATCCTCAGGGCTGTCGGCAAGCTGTATCTGTGCTGGAGGCTGAGACCTGATCAAAGGTTGGAGTGCAGCGAAAATCTTGGCGAGGTCTCCGTCCATGTGACGGACCTGGGCTGCCAGTTCCTCCATCGTGCTGCTTGGGGCTGTAGGTATTGGATAAGTTGGTAGGGCAGGGGCCACCACAACGGGGGCCGTCTCAATGGGCCACGGGGCTGGCTCCAAGATTTCTGAAGCTGGGGGCTGCAGTGCTTTAATGGCCCGTTCCTTTAACACGGCAAAGTCCACATCAGGGTGTTCTAGGGCCCACAGCCGGAGTTGTTTGCGATCCTCAGGGGACCTCATCCCCTGCACAAATTGCTCTACTAACATCTTGTTGCTGTCCGCCTCATTGATAGGACTCACCCGCTTTAGCGTGCGGAGGGCGGTTTGCAGACGTTAAGCATAGTCCCGAATGCTATCCACAGACCGTTGCCGGCACTGGTAAAACTGCATCCTCAGCTCAGCTTCAGTACGGGTCTCAAAGGCAGTCTGTAGCTTCTCAAAGATGGTGGCTACAGAGAACCGGTCCCCCTCGGCCCAGGTCTCCACCTCCTGCTCAGCCGTGCCGGTTAACTGGCCCAGTACTACCGCTGCACGTTGCTTATTGGTCAGGGTGTACAGTTCTAGCAACGGGTTAAGCTTTTTCCGGAAGACCTGTAAAGCATCAGGTTTCCCGTCATACTGCGGTAGCCAGGTAGCTCCGGGCGCATAGGGCAAGGAGAACGGCATCACCTGAGCGAGCGCGGGGGCCGCGGCACCTCCCGCCAGCACGGCCGGGACCTGGGCAGGCCCATTCCCATTCACGGGTGCCACTGCGGCTGCGACCACCGCTCCTCCAGCGGCTCCATCGGGCGCAGACATCTTGTTTCCGTCCCCCTTAGCCTCTTTCCGGCCCCTCCTCTATCGGGGCGGGGTTTTGGCCTTCGCGCCTCTACTACTCGAGAAGACGCTCGAGCGGGAACTTTTCGCGCCAAAGATGGCGGCTTCTGAAATTTTTCGGCCGGATACCTCCGGCGGTCACAAGGCGCACCTCTACCCAACGGCAGAGCGGTAAGATCCTGTTCGTGACGCCAAGTTGTCGCGGGCGGAGGAGGGGACGCCGCGCTCTCCCACAGCTCGGGTCCGGCTGCCGCTGCGGCTGCTGCGGCCTGCTGCTGCTGCTCGGTGGCTCGAGCGATGGGCCGGATCCCGGGGACTCGAGCGGCGCTCCTCGCCCGTGAGTGAAAGGGGATTGGGATTTGGGATAGTTTATTGTCCGTGACGCCACCCACGGTTGTGGTGATTTGTTGACACCACCTCTGCTCTGTATGGGGATCCCAGGAGTGATAGTATGGAGCAGCTAGATGTTAGTCCTCCCCTCCGTGGGTAGGGGGTTGGTTGTCCCGGGGCCCAGTGATGAGGTGGGTGATGCAGGACTTGGTGGGGTGCAGGGACGCGGGGGCAGCTCTGTGCCTTGCGGCACTGTGGTACTCCCTCAGCCTGAGACGATGACACAGTTCTCGGTAAAACACACGGCTGGAAAGACGGTTCCCACGGATGGCTGCACTTGCTTTCCCCAGTAGTTGACGGTGACGGTCCCTTTTTCCTGCACCTAAGATGATGATGGTTTCGATGGGTTCCCACCGGTAACCCGCTCCCCGGCTTGGATATGGGCCGGAGGAGCCCTACTTTGCCCGCAGGCGCTGGCCCTGAGAAACTGGTACCCTGGCGGTGGCGGTGTCTCTCTGTAACGGTTGGACTGTTGCCTTCAATCGGGACTTGCTTGTTGGGAGACCCAGAGGTCCCCTTCACTAACGGATTTGGCAAATTCACGGCGACTCCTAGCCTTGCCGGGATCCGAAAGGCCCCTGCCACTAGTGCTGACTGCTCTTCGTATACCGCTCCGGTACCGCCGGGCCACCACCCGTCCGCGGTCCTTCCAGCAACCTCCAAGCAGTCACCCCTGCAGACAGTCACCGCCGTCTGCTGACCTTGCTGTCTCTCAGTCCGGGGCACACACCCGGACCAGCTTCAGGCTTTCTTAACTGTTCCTTTTCTGTCACTACTCTTACTGTCCTCCTTTACCACTTCCTTCTACTTCACTCCTCTAAACTGGACTGCCTGGTTTTCCCGCCTCCAGGGCTGTGAACTCCTCGGTGGGCGGAGCCAACCGCCTGGCCCACCCCCTGGTGTGGACATCAGCCCTTGGAGGAAGGCAACAAGGATTTTTGGTTAGCCTTGGTGTTCCTAACTGGGGTGTAGGGTGTGGTGGTGTTATGACCTGTGACCCCTGGCTTGCCCAGGGCGTCACATAAGGAGCGCTGCTGGGACACCGGGAGCGTGACAGGTGCAATGTGTGTTGGACATTATGGAGTGGTGTAGGGTGTGTGTGACATTGTAAAAAGGTGTTGCGTGTAAAGGAACATTAAAGAATGGAGTAGGGTGTGGGGGACATTATGGAGCGATGCAGGGTGTGGCTGAACATTATGGAGCAGATCAGGGTGTGGTGGACATTATGGAGGGATCAGGTTGTGGGGGACATTATGGAGCGGTGTAGGGTGTGGGGGAACATTGTGAAGAGGTGTTGGGTATGGGGGAACATTATGGAGAGATGTTGGGTGTGGGGGAACATTAAAAAATGGAGTAGGGTGAGGGGGACATTATGGATCAGAGAATGGTATGGAGGATACGGAGCAGTTTAAAGTGTGAGGGATATTATAGAGAGGTTAAATGTGGGGACATACTATAGAGAGCGGCAGTGTGGGGGGTAAACTGACCAAATACTGAACGCGGTCTTAGAAGAATAGTCAAAAATACTTGTCTTTGACCCAGACTCTTGACAAGGATCAGGACAAAAGGAAGGCTGGCTAGGACACAGTCTAAGGCGCCACTGCTCAACAGATTAGTAATAGTCTGCTTGGCCGAGTTATAATAAGGCCCGTTTCACACGTCAGTGAAAAACACAGACGTTCTTCACTTAAGTGTAAAACACGCACATGTCCCTCCGTGTTCCGTGATTCACGGCACACGTGGGTTGTCTAAATGCAATCTGGGCTCCGTTCTCCGTGGTCCGTGATTGCACATAGAGATTAACTCACCTGTACCCGCTCCCGCTCTCGATGGTGCTGAACGTTCCCGCGGTGCAGCATCTGGCCGGCGCTGACCTCCGCAGCAGCTGCTTCCGGGTCGGCTGTGTCGTGCATTCATGAATATGCGCGACAATAATGAGCCGACTCAGAAGCAGCAGGGAGAACAGAATGCAGAGAGCGCCGCTGAAGCCGGGTGAGTAAAAATGATTTTTATTTTATATGCACGTTTTTTTCTGGCACGTGTTTCACGGATCACACCACTGCGTGGTCCGTGGGACATCAGTGATGCCAGAATAAAATAGAAATGTCTCCGTGCGGCAATCACGGACACGCGGGCATGCTGCACAGAGACACGTTCACTGATGTGTGAGCAGACCCATTGATTATAATGGGTCTGCGTATGTCAGTGATTCTGGTACGTATAAAAAAAAGCACAAACGTACCAGAATCACTGACGTGTGAAACAGGCCTAAGACACAGTTTTCACCTTTTGATTCTGCACATGTTCAGTATTTGGTGAGGTTTTTTTACCTCAGTATTAGGAAGCCAAAACCAGGAATGGGTGATAAATACAAAACTGCTGACGCGTTTCTATTATACTTTTTCTCTGACTGTCCCACTCATGGTTTTGGCTACAAACATTAAGGTAAAATACTGACTAAATACTCAACATGTGCACATGACCTAATTGTCTTTAAAGGGGGCATTACACTCAGCGACATCGCTAGTGATATCGCTGGTGAAAGCACCGTCCCCCGTCGGTTGTGTGTCACGGGCAAATCGCTGCCCGTGGCGCACAACATCGTTAGGACCCGTCACAAGGACTTACCTGCCTAGCAACGTCGTTGTGGCCGGCGAACCATCTCCTTTCTAAGGGGGGGTGGTTTGTGCGGCGTCAAAGCGATGTTACACGGTAGGCGGTCAATAGAAGCGGAGGGGCAGAGAGCAACCGCAGGAAAATGACGCCCACCTCGTTGCCGGAGGACGCAGGTAAGCTGTTGTTTGTCGTTCCCGGGGTGTCACACGTAGCAATTTGCGCTGCCTCAGAACGACGAACAACCTGCATCCAGTACCATCAACGAGATTTTGAAAATGAACGATCAACGATCAACGATAAGGTGAGTATTTTTGATCGTTAACACTCGCTCAGAGCTGTTACACGCAACGACATCGCTAATGAGGCCGGATGTGCGTCACAGAATGTAAGACCCCGGCGATATATATCGTTAGATAAGTCGTTGCGTGTAACGGGGCCTTAAGGCTGATTTTCCGTATCATCAGGTGATCTTGTCTCAGCCCTGCCTTTAACAAACGTCTTGGATACAATTTTAAATCAAGGAGAACAAAGGATCTTTAAATAGTCACTGTTGTGTAAAAAAAATTCTAAATAAACAGCATACTGTATATGGCCCTGTGCGCACTTGCCGTTTTTTGCCGCGGATTTTTTGCGGATTTGCTGCATGTTTCGCTGCAGAAAATGTTCATAACATGTCTGCAGTGATTCACCAGCAAATCCTATGGGAAAAAAAAATGCTGTGTGCACTATGCGGAATTTGACAGCTGCATGTTTTGCTGCGGGATTCCCGCAGCAAAAACAATTGCATGTCTCTTCTTTTCCGCATGTCGCTGCGGGATTTCACTCCATTGACTGCAATGTAATCGTGAAATCCCGCAGGGAATAACGCAGGCAGCAAATTCTGTGCGGTTCATTGCGTTTTCCTGCGTTATTCCCTCCGGTATTTCGCGGTTTACCAGGCGGTAATGTACATCGCTGCCTGCGGTTTGCAGGGAAGTGATGTCATTATGACAGGAAGAGGAAGCGGAGCAGAGATTAAACACACACACATCACAGACACACACAGACATCACAGACACAGACATAGAACACAGACACAGACACACACACAGACATATAGAATACACATAGAAAGCAAACGGAAATATAGAAAAAAAACACGTGGGATCCGCTGTATTTTTACCTTCCAGCCAAGGTAAACACACAGCGGTGGCCCGGTATTCTCAGGCTGGGGAGGGCGAGGGGCAGGGTTAATGTCCCCTGCCTCCTTCCCGCCTCCCGCAGCCGAGAATATCAGCCGCAGCTGCCCCGGGACTGTTGCATGCATTATGCGGCAGTACCGGAGTGTCCCCAGCTCTTCTAGATGCCGTGATGCGGTGGCGATCCAGGTAATAAGGAGTTAATGGTGGTGTCTAGCCGCCACTAAGTCCAGGCTTGATCATGGCAGCATCTATGTGACAGGTGACATGATCAACCCGTAAGTAAAGTGAAAAAACACATGTGACGCCCTGGACAAGCCAGGGGTCACAGGTAATGACATCACCACACCCTACACCCCGGTTAGGTACACCTAAGCTAGACCAGAAATCCTTGTTGCCTTCCTCCAAGGGCTGATGTCCCCACCAGGGGGTGGGCCAGGTGGTTGGCTCCGCCCACCGAGGAGTTCACAGTCCTGGAGGCGGGAAAACACAGGCAGTTAGAGAGGGAGTTGAGCTCAGGCAGAGCTTGAGTGCAGAAGAGTTAGAGTTTTGGAGGAGCAAGTGAGAGGAGAAAAGTAGTAAAAGAGCAGCCTGAAGTTAGTCCGGGTGTGTGCCCCGGACTGAGACAGCAAGGTTAGCAGACGGCGGTGACCGTCTGCAGGAGTGGCCTATCGGAGGTGCCGTAAGGACCGTGGACGGGTGGTGGCCCAGCGGTACCGGACCGGTATACAAGGAGAAGCCAGCACCATTGGCAGGGGCCTTTCGGATCCCGGCAAGGCTAGGAGTCGCCGTGAATTTGCCAAATCTGTCAGTGAAGGGGACCTCCGGGTCTCCAAACAACCAAGTCCCGATTGAAGGCAACAGTCCAACCGTATGAGAGAGACACCGCCACCGCCAAGGCACCAGTTTCTCAGGGCCAGCGCCTGCGGGCAAAGAGGGGCTCCTCCGGCCCATATCCAAGTCGGGGAGCGGGTTACCGGTGGGAACCCATCCCTACCAACATTGAACTCGGGTGCAGGGAAAGAGACAGTCACCGTTAACTACCGGGGAAAAGCAACAGCAGCCGTCCGTGGGAACCGTCTTTCCAGCCGTGTGTTTTACCGAGAACTGTGTCAACGTCTCAGCCTGAGTGAGTACCACCGTGCCGTACGGCACAGCGATGCCCCCGCGACCCTGCACCTCACCAGGCCCCGCACCCGACCTGCCATCCATCCCTACCCCATCACCGGGCCCCGGGACAACCAACTCCCTACCCATGGAGGGGAGAAATAACAACAAAGCTGCTCCCTGCCACCGCTCCCGGGATCCCCATACAGAGCAGCGGTGGTGTCCACACAATCACCACAACCGTGGGTGGCGTCACGGACAATAAATCCCCAAAATCAAACCCCCCCTTTTCACTCACGGGCGAGGAGCGCCGCTCGAGTCCCCGGGATCCGGCCCATCGCTCGAGCCACCGAGCAGCAGAGGCCGCAGCAGCAGCGGCAGCCGGACCCAAGCAGTGGGAGAGCGCAGCGTCCCCTCCTCCGCCCGCGACACACACACACACCAAAAAATCCTTTATTTTAAATAAAACACAAAAAAAGCTCCTGGTTCACCTTTTTATTAACCCCCCAAAACACACCGCTCCGGCGTAATCCACGTCCTGCGATGCTTACATCCAGCCGCGACTGACACAGACACAGCGCTGAATGCAGCCTTGCAGCGAGACAGCAAAGGTAACCACAGGGCATTTCCCACGGCCGGTAATGTGAACACACTACCGACCGTGAGAAATGCAGCGTGTGCTCACAGGGACTCTATCTATCTATCCCTCTATCTAACTATCTAGCTATCTCTCTATCTATTCTTCTATCTATCTATTTATCTATTTGCTATAAAGGACATTTTTTTTCTTTTCTTTTTTTTTTCAATGTGCTTTATTGCATTGAATGCATTAAAGCACATGTACCAACCCGCACGCGGCAAAACCGCAGCAATACCGCGAACAACACCGCAGTAAAGCCGCAGCAAACTGCAGCAAACCGCAAGCGGTTTACAGGTGCGGAATTCCGCGTTTTTTTACCGCGGGTGCGGTAATCTTTCAGTGCTTGCGGAATTTTCTTGAGAAAATTCCATTTTCCAGTGCGCACAAAGCCTATAGGAAGTTTTGGAAAATATTCTATTAGAGAAATGTACTTCTCTATCCTCCTGCTACATTGTCTGAGCTCAACATACACTGAAATATTACTAAAATCCATCTTGCTGAAGTCAAAATACACTACCGTATCACAGAGTTATCAGTTTTTCCTTTGGATAGGGACGGGGAGAAAAAGAGGTAACAGCAGAATGAGAGCTAGTTTTATGGTATGACCGCACTTTGCGTTCTCCTACATGCAGTTCTAAACGCACGTTTTGGCCTTAATTGATTTGACCAAAGTTGCCTTTTTCAGAAATTTAGCGCTGAAAACGCATGCGTATTTACCGCGTTTTTGATGCGTTTTCAGCGCTTTTTACATGCTTTTCCACCTGCGTTTTGATAGATGCGTTTTGAACATCAAGACACTGCTAAATAAAGTTTAAATAGTCAAACTCAATGAAAAAATTGGAAGAAAAGAAACATCTATATTTTTGTGAAAAATTATGAAAATAGATTAATTTAATGAAATTATAGCGGTAATATGATATTTAATGGAAAAATAGCAATAATTTATTAAAATTCTTATTTTTAATTGTCGGTCTATGTGTGTGTGTGTAAAGGGACATATGAAATCATTATTTTGAAGTCCAAAACGCATGTTTTCTGCACTGAAAAAGCAGGTAAAGCGCAGGAATTTGCTGGAATCTTGTTTTTTGCCATTTCTCATTGACTTCAATGTTAGCAAAACGCACCCAAAATGGCAAAAACAATTGACATGAACGCATGGTTTTTGCCACAAAATATGCAAATTAAATGCAGCGTTTTAAAACGCAAAGTGGGTTCTAGAAATCCCCATTTTCCATAGACTTTGCTGGGAAATCAAAACGCATGCCTTTTGGCATGAAAAAAGGTGCTTCTCAAAATGAACCTAAAAAACAGCTGAAACGCAGGTGGAAACGCAAAGTGCGTTCTCACCCTTAGAGAGACTGTGCTGCTGCTTTCTTGTGTTTTATCTCACTCTAGTGCTGGGTTCACAGCTACACTGCTCAACACTGCTGCATAATGTCATCCATGCAGCTGCTGCTTTGTGACTTTGCTAAATAGAGACAAGAATCGCTCATGTCTGTGTGTGCAGTGTATAAGAGACATCATAGAAGCTAGTCCTCCACTAGCTCGGAGTCAAGTAAAAATTAGAGATAAAGGTCGGCTTTGCACGTTGCAACATCGCATGTGCGATGTCGGTGGGGTCAAATCGAAAGTGACGCACATCCGGCGTCACTTTCGACATTGTAGTGTGTAAATTCTAGATGATACGATGAACGAGCGCAAAAGCGTCGTTATCGTATCATCGGTGTATTCTCCGACATTTCCATAATGCCGGTGCCGTGACAGGTACGATGTAGTTCCTTGTTCCTGCAGCAGCACACATCGCTGTGTGTGAAGCCGCAGGTGCGAGGAACATCACCTTACCTGCCGCCAGCAGCTATACGGAAGGAAGGAGGTGGGCGGGATGTTTACATCCTGCTCATCTCCGCCCCTCCGCTTCTATTGGCCACCTGCCGTGTGACGTCGCTCTGACGTTGTACGACCCGCCCCCATAGGAAGGAGGCGGGACGCCGGCCAGAGCGACGTCGCACGCCAGGTGAGTGCATGTGAAGCTGACGTAGCGATAATGTTCGCTACGGCAGCTATCACAAGATATCGCTGCTGCGACGGGGCGGGGACTATCGCGTGCGACATCGCAGCATCGGCTTGCGATGTCGCAACGTGCAAAGCCCACCAAAGACTACAAATGGGCTACACTGGTGAAAAATGCAGGATAAACTCATATAAGGGCAAAGATTATCCCTCATGTGCATACATTGGAAACTTCAGGTACGCTTTAGGAAAGGAATATAGTGAGGTGAAAGTGAGAACTTTACTCAGCAGTTCCTATTGATAACCAGACTGTACCTTTAAAATGACAGCTCTTTATGATAAATCCATATAATGGGATTGCCATTCATGCATTTGCCTTACATAGAATGTGCTATAAATCTGAACAATGCTGTAACATATAATATTAATTGCTCTTTCGTGTTTGCACCAATTTTCAATCTTCCCATCTTCACATATATTATATACTTCCCTGAATCATTAAGAAAACATTTCCAGTTAGTGACAAATATGCATCCGTCAGTAAATACTTCTTAGGACAACAATTCCCATTCAGTGTCAGTCACTGACTTTGCAGCATAGCAGAAGGACTTACGGGACAAATGATTCAAGGAGAATGTTTTGATTAAAGCTAATGTCTCAGAATAAACTTTTCATTTGTTTTTCATTAAGAACAAAAGAGATGGTGACAAGTAGCTGGCCTGTGCCATGTGTGAGTGTGTGTAAGAGAAGACGGGCACAGGATGTGTTTCTCCTACAGATAACACTGCACGACTATGGGGCCAAATCATCTGTGTTTTCACAAGAAAAACTAGTAACAAAAAAAGAGACCGTGGCACTCTGCAGTGCTATGTTATACAAACAATGAATATGGGAATATAAACATGCAATACTGTTATGAAAAACATGCAAAAATCGAGATACTTAGCACACAAAAATGGCCAGTATTATGTCAGCCCAACAGCCAACGTCAAGGTGACCTCTTTTTTGTTGGGTCCCTGCCTACTTTAATGCCTCTCTTTGGGTTAAAAAAAACCCCTCCAATTTATGGGTGGACAGGAACCTGCAAATGGAGAATTAAAATAGCCTAAAGCCTACTTTACACGCTGCGATATCGGTCCCGATATCGCTAGCGTGGGTACCCGCCCCCATCTGTTGTGCGACATGGGCAAATCGCTGCCCGTGCCGCACAACATCGCCCAGACCCGTCACACATACTTACCTGCCCAGCGACGTCGCTGTGACCGGCGAACCGCCTCCTTTCTAAGGGGGCGGTCCGTGCGGCGTCACAGCGACGTCACTGAGCGGCTGCCCAATAGAAGCGGAGGGGCAGAGATGAGCGGGACGTAACATCCCGCCCACCTCCTTCCTTCCACATTGTGGCCGGGAGGCAGGTAAGGAGAGCTTCCTCGTTCCTGCGGTGTCACACGGAGCGATGTGTGCTGCCGCAGGAACGAGGAACAACCTCGTTACTGCTGCAGTAACGATTTTTGAGAATGGACCCCCATGTCACCGATGAGCGATTTTGCATGTTTTTGCAACGATGCAAAATCGCTCATAGGTGTCACACGCAAAGACATCGCTAATGCGGCCGGATGTGCGTCACCAATTCCGTTACACCAACGAGTTCGCATTAGCGATGTCGTAGCGTGTAAAGCCCCCTTAAGGCTGAAAAGGAGGAGTGCGCAATTAGAAGACATGACTCTATAAGCTAAGAAAGACTGATGGCACAACCTAACTCTCTAATGTGAACAGGTGCAAACTGAGCATGAAACATAGCAACAAAAAGGAGACAGTTGCACTCTGTTTTCATTCCATTCCATTATGGGAGTTACACATGTGATTGTTTGATGGCTTGCGTCATTACTGCAAAACTTTGTGAAGGTCTCCTATGAAGCCTATCTACAGGCTGTACATGAAATATTAATGGATTGCTTGTTAAAAATCACAAACTGCGACTCAGACGCTCCGGTTGGCATTATTAGGTGTGTTTACACATAGGATTTTTCTATGGATTTTCTGCTACAAAATCAATATCAAAGAGTATATTTGAAGAGATTTTCATGTAGATGTAGAAGCGGATCAGCTTCTAAATGGACGCAAACGAAAACTGTCGTTTGGCTATATTCACACATCCATGTGGCTTTTTCTATCCATGAGAAACGGACCATTTTTTTGGATCACATTTTATTTGTCATCCATCTTTTTTTCCACAGAACAGCTGTGTTTGTGTCCAAGCTAATAATAATACCCCTGGAAGGTTTTTTTTTAGTCAAATTATATTGAAACAGATCCGTGAGACATGAGAGAAAAATAGAAGCAAATCAAAAGCAATCCCTCTCACAGATCCCCATTGACTTGTATGGCCGATCTGAGCCGCAAGTGTGACGCCCTGGACCCCAGGGGTCACAGGTCACAACACTCACCACATACACCCCCACACTAGAAAGGTACCATCAGTCAACCGCAAAGACCTGATTGCCTCCCTCAGTGTTAGACAGGCACACCAGGTGGGCGGAGTCAGGTGGAAAGACACGCCCCCGAGGAGTCTGCTGGCCTGAGGCAGGAAAAGACAGAGCAGTTCAGAAAGGAAAGTGGAGTGGAGGTCAGCAACGAGAGCAGTCCAGTTCAGTACAGGGTTCTGTGCAGACAGACGGTTCAAACAGTCAGGCAGGCAGACGGCAGTGGCCGCCTGCAGGAAACCGGGAATACGACCAGCGGAACCGTAAGGGACCGGGACAGGGTTTTGGCCTGCCGGAACCGAACCAAGGAGCTAACAGGATACCAGAGCACCAGGCAGGGTACTGAGACCCCGAACTAGGCTATATGCCACCACCATAGTCGAATTAACTGATTGCGGTCTGGACCTCAGGGGTTCATTCCCACCAAAGTCCCGTTTGAAGGCAACAGCCCAAACCATCCGGATAGTAGCCACCGCCAGAGGCCAGAGATCCAAGGGCCAGCGCCTGCGGGCAACAGGGGCTCCTACGACACATACACGCTGGGGAGCAGACTACCAGTGCCCAGGCACAGTGGTCACACTACAAACACAGGTGCAGGTGAAAGGCAGACATTGCCAACTCAACTAGGAAGCTGCAGCCGGCTGCGGGCCCCGGTCATTCCTTCGTTTGGTTTACCAGTGACTCTGTGTGGTTTAATCGTGAGTACACCAGTGCCATCAGGCACCGCACCGTGCTGCACTGCAACACTGCGCCCTGCATCCCTGCCCACAGCCTGACCGGGCCCCGGGACCAACATCCCCTACCCACGGAGGAGTCAACACCTAACTGCGCCACAACACCGCTCCCGGGAGTCCCCGTACCCTTACCGCAGCGGTGGTGCCCACCATCACCACAACCCGTAGGTGGCGTCACGAACAATCATCCCAAAACCAAATACCCGCATCCCCCGTGTGTAACGCCAACCCCCTTGCAGAGCGACGTGACCCCCGGGTCCGTGAGAGGCTCGAGCCACCACCCGAGCACGGATCCGAGCGGCTCGGCGACCGCAGCCGAGGCCGTGGGGTGGTACACAAGCATGGATCATAATCGGACCTGCTAGAATCTAATTATATACCGTACTGGCTTGACTTCAGATTGTGTGACTCTCAGGCCCCTCTATATTTTAGACTCCAACTCATTCTGTTCCTAACACCTTATCTAATATAATTATGATACTGGATATGATGGCCACAGCAGCCCCATTTATTGAATAAACATCGTATAAAACATTAGATATCATTAAATACCTATCAATAGGATCACCAGAAAGAGGAGGGGGGTTTGAAGATTCCAATCATATGCTTAACTGCAATAAAACAACTCATCCACACCACCCCCAGCAGGACCACACCGGCTCGGGGGCACTAGCTGAATGTTGTCCCGCTGAGACCTAGTCCAGTAGGGACCCGCTTACACTTCTGTAAGAACCTAGTGGTCTTTCTTCGTCCTTCAGTGCAATCAACCTGCTTCAAAACCTCCCTCCCTTTCCGCTAACTGTTATGACAGATTAAATAAAAGAACCTCACTTGAACATCTATAAAATAATAACCAGTACAGTGAATGCGTGGGATGTCCGGCGGATGAGTGGGAAGTCCGGCAGATGAGTGAGATGTCCGGCGGATGAGTAGGAAGTCCGGCGGATGAGTAGGAAGTCCGGCAGATGAGTGGGATGTCCGGTAGATGAGTGGGATGTCCGGCGGATGAGTGGGATGTCCGGCGGATGAGTGGGATGTCCGGCAGATGAGTGGGATGTCCGGCGGATTAGTGGGATGTCCGGTGGATGAGTGGGATGTCCGGCCAATGAGTGAGATGTCTGGTGGATGAGTGGGATGCCCAGCGGATGAGTGGGATGTCTGGCGGATGAGTGGGATGTCTGGCGGATGAGCGGGATGTCCGGCGGATGAGCGGGATGTCCGGCGGATGAGCGGGATGTCCGGCGGATGAGTGGGATGTCCGTTGGATGAGTGGGATGTCCGGCAGATGAGTGGGATGTCCAGTACATGTTCACCACTGCAGAATTGACGTCCCCTCTGATCCCTCCCTTTTATACCCCCCAGTTGAACCCACCGATCAGGTAAGTCCAGAGTACCTTCTGCCCCTCCATCCCTCCCCTAAAAAATCCCGCTCAAACCAAAGCTTCTCTTTATTAACCCCTTACCACCGAACATTCTGGCCTAACATACATCCTAAGTAATGAAGCCCTGCTTGAATCCTGTTGGGGTCTACAGTCCGGGCCATGGATATGCGCAGTGTGAGCGAGCCCTTACCTTTAGGCTGGGTTCAAATGAGTGTAAGAAAAATTATCTGACCTTCATCCTGATAAAATGTTCAATTTTCATCTGTATTGTTATCAACATTGCATCCATGTGCCATCCATATGTGAATTATTATTATCCATATTTCATCCGTATGGCATTCAGTTTTATACAGCCCCAATAAATAAAACTTATAAGACCAATTTCCTATATTGAGAATTGCAATATATCCATAAAAAGTTGATGCTATATGGGTAGGATCCGATTTGGGTTTTTTTTAGCAAAAACCTTAACTTGGATGGAAGAGTCTCAACTGATAAAAAAAAGTTTTGCATGCTGCTATTTTTTTCATGGGGAAATATACCGACTTGTGAATGGCTCTATTGAATAACATTGTTCTGAGTGATATACTTTTGTTTTTTAGTTGCTTATAGAGCACCATTAATTTATTAGCATTTTACAGACATATTTATCACTGTACCATTGGGCTGACAATCTAAACTTACTATCAGTATTTCCTTGGAGTATGGTTAGAAATCAGAGTAGAGGGAATCCACACAAATGGGAGAACATACACTCTCCTTGCAGTTGTCCTTGGTGGGTTTTGAACCCAAAACCTCAGTACTGCAAGACTGCCGTGCTAACCACTGAGCCACCCATAGCCAATTTTACCTTGAACACCATACATCCATATGTAGGAGGTGGTCGTATCACCCCAATCCTATGATGTACATATAATGTATATTAAAGTTCATGTTTTATTGCTAACGGCTGGAGATGTGGAAGAGCCGCAGTAATACAGTGATCAGCGCCCTCTAGTGACCGACAGTTTTAAGTGTATTACTGCATATTGTATTTTACAGTATTTTAGGGTAATCTATTGTGGCGCCCCTGACCTGGTCAGGCACCACTGAGTACTGCACCCATGCTGGGGACAGTACAACACAGGTAATCCAGAAGGCTGACCGGGGTGTGGACAGACAGGCGCATAGTAACCAGGTCTCCCACATTGACCTTTGAAGGGACCCCTGGGGAATCCAGGAGGGGGTGTGGCCTCCATTTCCACTCAAGGGGTGTGGTAGAGAGGCTGGTTACTAAGTTGCGTAGGCAGGCACAGTGGGGAGAGGAAGTAGTGAGCCAGTCAGTTAGTGAAGCTCAGGCAGAGAGAGCAGTCGCAAGGAGGGAACCTGGAGGCTGTCACTAGTCAGACACCGCAGGTGCAGTGGTTGCTGGCAGGGGAGAACGGTCACCTGGTAGTGCCGCCCGAAATCCACCTAAGGCCAGGGTGCAGAGAGGTGGCTGAGTACGGGGACTGCCAGGCGAGCACCAGGCCCGCACGGGGTTACAGGTCCCCAGAGCTGGGGCCCATTCAGTTGGCCTGCTCAACCTGCAGGTGGGGGTACTTCATACCCTCCACCAAAACACCACAGAGTCCGCAGCCACGTAGCAACGAGAGGGCCCATAGGAACAAGAGGCAAGCAGCCGGAGTTACCTGGTCCATGCTACAAGCAAACGGGACGAAAAGGGGAGAACAGGCGCAAGCAACTTCCCTGGGTGACCCCGTAGGACTACAAGTCTGGGTCACCACATAAACAAGAGGGCTAGGAAGGCGAGTCAGCAGCCACCCCCTAAGTCAGCCTGAAGGAGCCTGGTTCCCACGTGGAACATCACAGCATCGCCCGGATTACTCACCCCTGCCATCTGTAGTGAGTAAAAACCCTAAAGCCGATCCTGCTGTGCGTGTGAGTTCTTCTGTGACCTGTGGTACTACACACCCACACTGGGCCCTGGGGCCAGCCTCACTCTCGGGAGGCCATCACATCTAACTGCACCGAACATCAGCCCCAGGTGTCCCCTAATCTGCAGTGGCGGTCGCCCTGACCGCAATTCCGAGAGTGGCGTCATGAATCCCATTGAAGTTAACCTACCTGTGACCAGAAGGACCCAGGACGCGCCGTCCCTGAAGACCCTGAGATGACCTGAAGGTAACGAGGCACTGGGCGGCACACTATCATGTGTGACTAATGCATAACTGCATAATGTAAGCATCAGAATTTCAAGTAGGAATGTTAACAGATTGGTATTGGAGTAAAAGAAGGTTTATAATGTACAATATATACAGTGCCTACAAGTAGTATTCAACCCCCTGCAGATTTAGCAGATTTACACATTCGGAATTAACTTGGCATTGTGACATTTGGACTGTAGATCAGCCTGGAAGTGTGAAATGCACTGCAGCAAAAAATAATGTTATTTCTTTTTTTTTTTTTTTTTTTTTTTTTTTTTAAATTGTGAAAAGTTTATTCAGAGGGTCATTTATTATTCAACCCCTCAAACCACCAGAATTCTGTTTGGTCCCCCTAAAGTATTAAGAAGTATTTCAGGCACAAAGAACAATGAGCTTCACATGTTTGGATTAATTATCTCTTTTTCCAGCCTTTTCTGACTAATTAAGACCCTCCCCAAACTTGTGAACAGCACTCATACTTGGTCAACATGGGAAAGACAAAGGAGCATTCCAAGGCCATCAGAGACAAGATCATGGAGGGTCACAAGGCTGGAAAGGGGTACAAAACCCTTTCCAAGGAGTTGGGCCTACCTGTCTCCACTGTTGGGAGCATCATCCGGAAGTGGAAGGCTTATGGAACTACTGTTAGCCTTCCACGGCCTGGACAGCCTTTGAAAGTTTCCACCCATGCCGAGGCCAGGCTTGTCCAAAGAGTCAAGGCTAACCCAAGGACAACAAGGAAGGAGCTCATGGCAGTGGGGACATTGGTTTCAGTCAATATCATAAGTAACGTACTCCACCGCAATGGTCTCCGTTCCAGACGAGCCCGTAAGGTACCTTTACTTTCAAAACGTCATGTCAAGGCTCGTCTACAGTTTGCTCATGATCACTTGGAGGACTCAGAGACAGACTGGTTCAAGGTTCTCTGGTCTGATGAGACCAAGATCGAGATCTTTGGTGCCAACCACACACGTGACGTTTGGAGACTGGATGGCCCTGCATACGACCCCAAGAATACCATCCCTACAGTCAAGCATGGTGGTGGCAGCATCATGCTGTGGGGCTGTTTCTCAGCCAAGGGGCCTGGCCATCTGGTCCGCATCCATGGGAAGATGGATAGCACGGCCTACCTGGAGATTTTGGCCAAGAACCTCCGCTCCTCCATCAAGGATCTTAAGATGGGTCGTCATTTCATCTTCCAACAAGACAACGACCCAAAGCACACAGCCAAGAAAACCAAGGCCTTGTTCAAGAGGGAAAAAATCAAGGTGTTGCAGTGGCCTAGTCAGTCTCCTGACCTTAACCCAATTGAAAACTTGTGGAAGGAGCTCAAGATTAAAGTCCACATGAGACACCCAAAGAACCTAGATAACTTGGAGAAGATCTGCATGAAGGAGTGGGCCAAGATAACTCCAGAGACCTGTGACGGCCTGATCAGGTCTTATAAAAGACGATTATTAGCTGTAATTGCAAACAAGGGTTATTCCACAAAATATTAAACCTAGGGGTTGAATAATAATTGACCCACACTTTTATGTTGAAAATTTATTAAAATTTAACTGAGCAACATAACTTGTTGGTTTGTAAGAAATTATGCATCTGTTAATAAATCCTGCTCTTGTTTGAAGTTTGCAGGCTCTAACTTATTTGCATCTTATCAAACCTGCTAAATCTGCAGGGGGTTGAATACTACTTGTAGGCACTGTAGATACTTCCTGATTGCTGAGGAACTGAGAGTCAGGATGGGAGAAGTGTCAGAGAATAGAGGGTTGGATAGTCAGACAGGCCAGGAAGAGAGTTGGTTCTGCAGAGAGGTTCCTGGTGTTAGGACTAGCCCTGGTGTGGAGTGTGGCGCCCCTGACCTGGTCAGGCACCACTGAGTACTGCACCCATGCTGGGGACAGTACAATACAGGTAATCCAGAAGGCTGACAGGGGTGTGGTACACAGGCGCATAGTAATCAGCTCTCACACATGTACCCATGAGAGGACCCCTGGGGATCCCAGGAGGGGGAAAAGCCTTGACCTTCACTGGAATAGTGGAGGGGGCCAAAAGCCTCCATCTCCTCTCAAGGGGTGTGGTAAGAGAATCTGGTTGCTAGGTGGCGTAGGCAAGAACAGGAGAGGAGGGGCAGTGAGTCAGTTAGAGCAGAACTCCATAGGGCTCAGTGAGGAGCAGACCTGTGGGGCTGTTGCTGTCTAACAGCGCCCGCGCAGTGGCTACTGACGGGGGAGAACGGTCAACTAGGAGTGCTACCCGAAATCCATCTCCAGCTAAAGAGAGAGCACAGAGTGGGAAGTAAGGAGACTGCTAGAGAGTACCAGGCCCAAACGGGCGGCAGATCCCGAAGCGGAGATAGATCCAGCTTTCTTTTGCTAAACCTGCCGGTGTGGGGCTCTCAAAGCCCACGCCACAACACCACAAAAAGCCGCAGCCACGTAGCCACAGTTAGGGCCCATAGTTCACAGGAGGCAAGAAGCTGGAGTGATCTGGCCCAGGCAACAAGCACACGGCAAACGAAGGGGAGAGAGGCTTCAGCAACTTCCCTGGGTGACCCCCATAGGGACTCAAAGTCGGGGTCACCCCAAACCACCAAGGGCTAAGGAAGGCGAGTTAGTAGTCACCCTCACAAGTCAGCCTGAAGGACACCTGGTTCCCGCCTGGTTCATCCCAGCTACGCCCGGGTTACTCACCCTGCCACCTGAAGTGAGTAAAAACCCTGAAAGACATTCTGCCTGTGTGGAGTTATTCTGCGCCTTGGGGTACTACGCACCTACACCGGGCCCTGGGGCTTGCCTCACTCTCAGGAGGCTATTCCAACTAACTGCACACACCATCAGCCCCAGGCGACCCTCAACCTGCAGTGGCGGTCCCTACTGGCCGCAATACTGAGAGTGGCGTCACGACAACTACAAAGAAGGTTTCCTACCTGTGACCAGACAGATCCAGCTACGTGGAGTCCCTGAAGGTAATGCACCGACACTGCACCTGTGGGGCTTCACATCTGGCGTCACGAACAGGATAAGGACTAGACCTGTTCAGACAGGTGACCATGTGCCTGGGCGGTCCGCTTGAAAAATTGGAAGCGCCGCCATATTGCCACCATGAAAAGCGCGCTGAAAAACAACAGCAGCCCGCGCTGGAAGAAGTTACCGCCCACGAAGAGGTGTGGCTACCCAGAGATCCCCTGCAGAGTTCTGACCTTGCCAGCTATGAGAGTGGAAGCGTCCAGAGACGTCGGGACAGAAAGGGAGCCAGAAGCCTGCTGCTGGGAGAGGAGCTGCTGAAAGAGGCAGAGCAGAAACTGAACAGCTTGCTATCAGAGGCAACGGCGAGTCCACAGCTGGAGAGTCGTGCAGAAGAGGGCGCAGAAGAAATGGCGTCTGACCGCAGAAATCCAGAACCGGGCTCCGCTGCCTGGTGGTATCGGGAGCTGGCCCAGTTCTGCGACCGACTGGAGACCCGGGTTGTGGAGCAGATCCGGGAAGAACGAATGGAAATGCTGGAGATGACCGCGGCGGTTCGGGCCTATGAAAGGAGAGCCGCGCGCCGAGTGCCAGACAGGACGGCGATGACGCAGACCCCGATGCTGCCACCGGTGGGTGAGTCGAGTGATGCCCCGGCCAGCGCAAGTGCCCCGACCCCTGCTGCCACGCCCGCGGTCCCCGAAGAGGCGTCCGGTGCGGCGACGCTGAAGCAGGCCGCAGCCATGCCAGGTGCGGCCTTCCAAGCCCCAGCGGCCGCAGCGATGCCCTGCTCGGCCCACCAAGATCCGGTCCCTGCAGCAACGCCCAGTCCGGCCCGCAAAGAACCGGCTGCCACCGCGACCCTCATCCGCGCCGCAGGCGTAACGCTGACCCAGGCCGCCGCCCTGCTAGGCCCGGCCCGCCGAGACCCCACCGCCGCAGCAACGCTCGTCCGCGCCGCAAGTGAGGTGCTGAACCAGGCCGCAGCCACGCCAGGCGCGGCCCGCCAAGCCCCGGCCGCCGCAGCGATGCCCTGCTCGGCCCACCAAGACCCGGTCCCTGCAGCGACGCCTAGCCCAGCCTGCACAGATCCCATCACAGCTGCGACGCCGAACCAGGCCGCCGCCAAACAGGGCGCGGCCCGCCAAGATCAGGCCGCCGCCATGCCAGGCGCGGCCCGCCAAGAAGAAAATACCTCATCATTTACCCCGGCCTGCAAGGCCAGAGCAGACACCGCTCCCCAGTCCAGAGAGGTCCCTGCTAGGAAGACCCTGATAGGAGAGGACCCCGAATACTGGAAGCTGAAGGCTGACCTAGAGGCCCAGTTCCCACAAGAGATGGTGGATCGGTATCTGCTCCCTCCGCATACCCCCAAGGAGATTCAGGCAGCCCCTGCAGCCGCGCCAGAGAGTCCACAGCCCAGACCAGCTGAGGACCACTCATCTCCAGCGCTACCACAACCAGAGTGCTCAGAAGCACTAAGGGGGAGAGGAGGCCTGGAAGCTGAGGAGCTGACTCCGGAGCCACCGGCCGTGGAGCAATACTCAGAGCCGGAGATGTTACCCTATTCACGTTGGGATGAGGAGGACTTGACACCGTCTGCTGTCGAAGATCAGCCCAGAAACCTCACCTGGGGCCCTGCAGGCATTGAGGTAACAGCCCGGCAAAACCCAGCCCTCAAGACAAGGCGTCGCAACAGAACAACGCTGTCCCCTGCACCACAGTCTCCAGAGCAGAGAGAAGTCACAGCCAGAGACCTACAGGAGAAAAGGTTCCTGAGAAGAGCCAAAGCCCAGGTCAGAGGACCCCTTTGCAGAGGAGTAGTGGAGGATTTCAATTTGAAAAGTGGATATGGATTCATTGTAGCACCTGGTGTGAAGGAAGGGATATTTGTCAACCGAAGAGATGTGAGCGCTCATCTGCCTAGAGGACACCCTGGCAGAAACCTAAAGATGGGGGATTCAGTACAGTTTACCATGCATCAAGGCGAAAGAGGACTGTACGCGCTTGACGTAGCACTATGTACCAGCAAACCTTACAGCCACCCCATGCTACAGGAAAGAGAAACAGATACAGGAAAGGAAACAGATGAAGATAGAGAAAGCAGAGACAAGGAACCTGCAGATGAGACAACAACAGATGAAGAAAGAGGCCAAGAAAGCAACAGGTGCCGCAGCCCAACAGGCCCAAGCCCTGGTATGGAGGAGTAAAGTAAAGAAAGAAGTTACCAGTTAAAGTTTTGAAAAAGTTGTTTTGCAACGTTTTAAAAGTTCAAGTTTAAGCAATGTGCCCACATAAACTAATGTGAGAAATGAACCTTAAGGCTATGAACTGGCTATAGCCACAAACTCTCGCAGTGTAAATAGTTACACCAAAAGGGCACCACTACCACCAGAGTCAGCCTGTTTAGGGGCTTGGCTCGTCTGCAACCAGGAGGAGCCCGTCCGTATATAGGGCCTTGGCTCACCTGCAACCAGAGAGCATGCCTGTTTATGGGGCCTGGCTCTCCACCACAAAGAGGGTACCTGGTCAGCACCAACTGTGGAGGCCGCCTCTACATCCTGCCAGAAGAGGCTGAAGGCGCGGATCCACCAGGCCAGGTATACCCTGAAACCACCAGCCCATGTAAGCCGCCTCTACATCCTGCCAGAAGTGGCTGAAGCCGCGGCCAACGTGAAAGGGGTTGGGTGGGTTAACGGACTTGTGGGTGGAGGGTGGTGATGTATGGTACCTGGTGCTTTTAAAAAAATGTTTTACATGTTTTAATGTTTTATGCATTTTAAAATGTTGTCTTGCAGCCCGAGGACGTGCTGGTGATAACTAAGGGGGAATGTGGCGCCCCTGACCTGGTCAGGCACCACTGAGTACTGCACCCATGCTGGGGACAGTACAATACAGGTAATCCAGAAGGCTGACAGGGGTGTGGTACACAGGCGCATAGTAATCAGCTCTCACACATGTACCCATGAGAGGACCCCTGGGGATCCCAGGAGGGGGAAAAGCCTTGACCTTCACTGGAATAGTGGAGGGGGCCAAAAGCCTCCATCTCCTCTCAAGGGGTGTGGTAAGAGAATCTGGTTGCTAGGTGGCGTAGGCAAGAACAGGAGAGGAGGGGCAGTGAGTCAGTTAGAGCAGAACTCCATAGGGCTCAGTGAGGAGCAGACCTGTGGGGCTGTTGCTGTCTAACAGCGCCTGCGCAGTGGCTACTGACGGGGGAGAACGGTCAACTAGGAGTGCTACCCGAAATCCATCTCCAGCTAAAGAGAGAGCACAGAGTGGGAAGTAAGGAGACTGCTAGAGAGTACCAGGCCCAAACGGGCGGCAGATCCCGAAGCGGAGATAGATCCAGCTTTCTTTTGCTAAACCTGCCGGTGTGGGGCTCTCAAAGCCCACGCCACAACACCACAAAAAGCCGCAGCCACGTAGCCACAGTTAGGGCCCATAGTTCACAGGAGGCAAGAAGCTGGAGTGATCTGGCCCAGGCAACAAGCACACGGCAAACGAAGGGGAGAGAGGCTTCAGCAACTTCCCTGGGTGACCCCCATAGGGACTCAAAGTCGGGGTCACCCCAAACCACCAAGGGCTAAGGAAGGCGAGTTAGTAGTCACCCTCACAAGTCAGCCTGAAGGACACCTGGTTCCCGCCTGGTTCATCCCAGCTACGCCCGGGTTACTCACCCTGCCACCTGAAGTGAGTAAAAACCCTGAAAGACATTCTGCCTGTGTGGAGTTATTCTGCGCCTTGGGGTACTACGCACCTACACCGGGCCCTGGGGCTTGCCTCACTCTCAGGAGGCTATTCCAACTAACTGCACACACCATCAGCCCCAGGCGACCCTCAACCTGCAGTGGCGGTCCCTACTGGCCGCAATACTGAGAGTGGCGTCACGACAACTACAAAGAAGGTTTCCTACCTGTGACCAGACAGATCCAGCTACGTGGAGTCCCTGAAGGTAATGCACCGACACTGCACCTGTGGGGCTTCACATCGAGTCCATCAGGGAAACGGCAGGTCTCCGGTGTGTTTTGAGAATTAGGCTCCCCTTGTGTTGGGCATCCTAGACACCATCTGATGTGATAATAGGAAACGGGAAACTGCAAAGCTAAGAAACAGGGAAGAGTAGAAGTTTATATTCAGTCGCTTTAAGGCTAATACCCACCCAAGGGTTAAACAGGAAAAATACCCAACAGAACAGAGGCAGCAGAACAGGATTGTATGGCCATGTCTGTCCAGAAGATTGCAAGTCAAATAAAAAGTTTGTTGTTGTGTTGCAAAGAATCTCTCTGTGTGATGTGTTATCATGCTATGTCTCTGACGGTGACCGGCAGTGGGGTGGTGAACACACCCCTGAAGACCCAACTGTTATGTGCCGCCCCCACGTCAGCAGCCGAGCTGCTCGGATCTGGATCCGCAGTGGCTCGAGGGGCGTCCGAACCCGGGGGTTGTGTGGCCACTCAAATGAAGGGGATATTTACAGGGGATGGTGTATCTACAGTTCGTGACGCCTCCCGTGGAGTGTGGTAAGGGGGAGTACCACCGCTGCAGCTGGGAGTACCCAGGGGCGATAGAGTGGGCAGCTAGGTGTTTAACCCCTCCACGGGTAGGGGCGAATGCCCCGGGACTCGGTGATAATGACGGGAATGTGCCGTTGGGGAGGTAAGGGTCACTTGCGTACTCACTCAGTCCATAAAGCTGACACCGACAACTTAGTAAACCAAAGTTCTGGACACCGCTTTTGCTGAGGGGAGCAAGTTTGGGTCCCGTTCCTGCTGGTGTTGCCTGATGATCTGTGACCTTTCCCTTGGCACCTTGTTCTCTTCTTAGTTGGCCCCTATAGCTTGAAACTAGTCGGGTCCCGCTCCCCAGTGTGGCTAACTGAGGGAGTTTGCTCTCAGGGTTCACGCTTGGGATTTCCTGGACCGTTTTAGTGGAAAGTCCTATCCCCTCGCTGCGCTAGTACACCGATTTTGGAGCGGGTGGAGAGCGGATCTTGAAGGCTCCGTTCTCGTTGGGTGAATTGTCAGGTTGCCTGAAGCTACTCCCTGACCTAGGGTCCACGTACCCCATCATGCCCTGGTCCCAGCCTGGTGATGGTACAAGGCCGCTGGCTGTCCTCTACGACAGTACCGTGCCCCTTGTCACGATCCCCTGCGACCGGGGGTCCAGCTCCTACTATGCCCAGACCACCGTCTGCTACCTAGTACTTCCAAGGAGCCCGGCTCCTGACCTCCTCTCTCTTTCACTTCCAACACTACAATGGCCTACTCCTGACACTCCTGAACTCCCCTTACCAACCCCCCAAGTGGGTGACCCTATTCCACTCAGGCTGTCTACTGGTGTGTCTGGTGGGTGTGGTGCAGAGTGTTCCTAGGATTTTGATTAGCTGGTTTTGGCAAAACCATTGGTTGGGGACCCCTAACCAAGGAGGAGGTGGATATTGCACAGAAGTGCAGATTGCACAATACCCTGTGACGACCTGATAGGCCAGGGCGTCACAGTTGCACCCCCCAGTCAGTGCAGAACACATACACAAGTTCAGACTAGTAAAGTGAAAGGAATTCCAGTCGGCAGTCACCCGGCTCCCTCCTACACATATAATAGTCTGAATGTCCTCTTAGAGTTGCGTCTTGTAATTAGTTATTTTCTTGTGTGTCTATCACATGATTACCACAGTTTTAGCTTAGGGTTATAAAGAGGACAAATCAGAAGTCGTCTCAAGAATGTAAATGCAATTCTGTTTTTTCTTTCCAAGGAGAACTGCTCCTGGTGAAGCTCCAGCTGTTTACACTGAGGGGGCTTCCATCTCCCCTCCTGGACAGTTATTTATCACTGTCTTGATATACTTGTTTGCTGTTGTCCAGGGTGTTGATATTGTTCTTTCCCAGGCAGAATTAATTGCTGGGACATACCAATGTTGTTTTTCCAGTGGCATGTAAACACATATTAGCAAATTACGACCATGTCTTCCCATCGAAAGACACTTAAGTCGGAAAGTAACAAGAAAATATAAAATAATGAAAACAAATGTTGGCCTGACTCTCAGCCAAGACACTGACAACGCTCACAGGTGGTAAAATTTTGGGAAAAAAAAACGGAGAAATTTTGCATATTTTTTTATTTTGGGAAGGGGAGGGCTCCATTGCAGTTTTTGATGTCACGTAAGGCAAAACCAGGAGAAAATCCAAGAAGAAGGACAAGAGTGAGTACCATAGATCATTTCTTTATATCACCCATTCCTTTTGAATACACTTCTGGCTTTGGCCGGGAAAACTTCAAGCAATATTACAGTGGTATTATCCCCCAAAACATGGTGTGATACTAATATCTGCCCATTCAAAACGAAAAACAACTTGAAGGGAACATGTATCTCCCTGTTGGTCACAGACCCAGTGATCTCAGCTTTTCTTAATGAAGTTTATGCATATACACTATTTTAATGGATATAATATAATCCCCATCGCCATTTTTATGTACATTAGCTGAATTAATTTAAATGGAGACTGTCAACAGTTTTTAGGTAAAATATATCTTTGTATCGTGACTATTCAGATTTCGCGTTATACTGAGCCTGACGAAGAGACCTGAGTAGTCTCGAAAGCTTGCTATTATCACCATCTTTTCAGTTGGCCATTAAAAGGTATCAACCACTGAGGACTTCAGTTCTTTTAAACAATTTTTTTAACAGTTTTTAGCTATGATGTAGGGACAGAGACTCTGATTGCAGCCATGTATCATTTAATTTACTGGGTGCTGCAGTTTTGAGTGAATACTGTTTTCTTTGTTGCAGCTTAACAATCCATTAGATGCGACAATCCTGGGTGGCTGCAGGCTGCTATTTTTAGGCTGGGGGGCTAAATAAGCATGGGTCTCCCCTGCCTGACAATACCAGCCCCCAGCTGTCGGGATTATCTGAGCTGAGTATCAAAATTGGGGGGTGGGAGGCGCATGCTGTTTTTTTAAATTTATTCAATTTTTTTTTTTTTTTTAAAAAAAAAAAGCCGCAGCTCCTCTTATTTTGATACACAGCCAATATAAGCACTCGGCTGGGGGCTGCAGCCTGTAGCCATATGCTTTATCTATGCTGGGTATCATAATACAGGAGGACCCTATGCCAAATTTTTCTTTAATTTATATACCACAATAGATGCACACAGCGTCTCTGATTGGAAGTTACAGCCAAGTCAGAGACTTGTTAAGTATATCCCGCTTCTTTCTATTCCCGTCCCTTCTACCACCATTTTTAATTGCTGGATTCTGGCCCCCATAGACTTATGTGGGGACCGGCATCTTGCCAGATACCTGTGATAAATCCCAGGCCATAACCGGGTTTTGTTTTGTTTTTTTAAAAAAACTGTTTTTTTTAACCAGTTAGACTCGTCAGTCTCAGGTATCTGCGAGACTGCCCATCACTACTTTAACTTATGGATTTTTATGTGTGTACAGGATCAGAACTCATAACCACAAGATTTCATCACCAGAAACAACGGCATTACAACCCTCATCAGAAATACTGTACATCACCAGAACCACCATCAGCATATGGTGCATCAATTGTAATATCAGGTTAGACCCATATACATTTGTATTGCATGAACCTACATATCCTAGCCTGTTCTTTACAACGGTAAGGAAATATTAGGAGTTGTTCTTATCGTCCATCATCTGACTGTGGACCATACAGGAACCACAATACTGATGAGAATTAGTATCACAAATAAACATTTACATCCAGGTACCTTGTACAGTGTCTTTGATTAGAGTCATTGTCTTTCTTTTCTTCATCTTGTCCAGATGCCATGATGACTTTTCACATCCACAGATTGTCTCTGCAGACTTCTATCTTCTCCAATCTTCTGCAGCACTTCCTGACACATTGCCCTTAAAAATAGCAGAATGATTATAATGCTATTGGATAAAAAATATCTGCCCTACGCTGTGCCCCTGAATAAATAATTGACCCTTATTGTGTTCCCTGCACAAAATATGACGCACACACTGTCCCTCTTATGGTTCGTGCCATCCACACTACCTTTTCCTTTCCGTAATGAGCCCCCTCTTCACACTGTCCTCTAAACTGTGTATCCTATACGTGTCACCCTCGCTCCTCATACTGCATCTACACCCATCCCCATCTCTCACTTAGGGCTAAGCCACACGGCGAGAAAAACAGTGCGAGTGGAGTGCGATAAAACATCGCATTCCCCTCGGACCAATTCTAGCCTGTGTGTCAGCACACATGAGCGATTATTTTCTCAGCCCTAATCGGACTGAGAAAACAATCGCAGCATGCTGCGATTGTAATCCGAGACTCTTTCTCTCGCACCCATTCAAGTGAATGGGGCGAGAGAAAAATCGCACTGCACTCGCGGTACACCGGTGTACCGCTAGTGCAGTGCGAGAATGGCAATAGCCGGCTACGCAGTAGAGAGGAAGAGAAATCCCTCCCTCCCCTCCTGAGAGCCGGCCCGCCCCCCGCAGCTGAGGTCTGCTCGCACGAACGGACCTCAGTTGCAAGGACACACGCATGACACTCGGCTCTGCTGTACTGCCAGCACGAGCCGAGTGTCATGCAAGTGGATCGCAGTAGTCCCCGTGTGGCCCCAGCCTTACTGTTTCATCATACACCCCCCCTCGCTCTTCACACTGTGTCCTCAAATTCCCCCCCTCACTCACCATACTGTGTCCACCCATCCCCTTCGCTCCCCAATACTGTGTCCGCATACATTCCGACACGGGAAAACACCTTGGACCGCCATTTCAGGGGGCCCAATGGTCCCCCCTGGCACAAGTGCCCAGAACAAATGCCCCGCACCCCTATCCCTGAGTACCCCAGTGAGCAATCTTCTCCGATTGTGTGTTTGCTCCATTTTTTATATGTGTCTTCTCCCTTATCTTATGTGTTTTTGGTGCAGATACAAATCCGCATTTTTAATGCTTTTTTAATACGACAGAAATCTATGTTCCCGTGCCTTAAAAATGGTGTGTTTTTTAACTGTTTTTTTTGCAGGCTCCACATAGAAACCTATAGAATAAAAAAAGCACCAAAATCGCACAGTACTTAGTCTTTGCATAAACTTGATGTAATTGTCAATAAAAAAAAAAAAAACACATGAAATATTTATAATTGCACTACAGCAACCATAGAAACATCTAACTCTTTTCTTTTAACAGACTTTTCTTTTAAGGCTATGTGCCCACGCTGCAGAAAATACGCGGATTTTGCCGCGGATTTCTCGCGGAAAAGCCGCGGATTTTCCAGAAATCTGCAGCACAGCTACTCCCCAGCCATTTCTATGGCATTTGGGAAATGCTGTACCCACGCTGCGGATTTTTCCGCAGCGGAAATCGTGCGGATTTTCGTGCGGAAAAATCTGCAGCATGTCAATTATTGTTGCGGATTTTCGTGTGGATTTTGCCTATTCAATTGAATTAAAAAAAAAAATCGCAAAATCCGCAACAAAATCCGCATCAAATCCGCACCTATGAAAAGGTGCGGATTCCGGGGGAAAGCTGCGGATTTTGATGCAGAAAAATCCGCAGATACAGAGTCCCGTGGGCACATAGCCTTACGATTTCAAGTAACTGACTTGATAGATGAACGCTCTGAAGTAAGATTCATCTTGTGCAAGCCTAGACAGGTCCACCAGGGTCTTCTCGGACGTTATCTTGATAGTATCAAGTTAACGGGTTGCTGGTCTTCTTTTTTGCCTTGTTCCTTCTATTTTTCCCACCATGATATCCTTCTCCAGTGATTGCTCTCTTTGTATGATGTGTCTGTCGCGGGCGGCGGGGCGCTGCGCTCACCACGCTCGGGTCCGGCGCTGCTGCTACTGCTGCTCGGTGGCTCGAGCAGTGGTCCGGATCCGGGGACTCGAGCGGCGCTCCTCGCCCGTGAGTGAAAGGGGTGCTTTGTTGGTGTTTGGGATGTCGGTTTGTGACGCCACCCACGGTGTGTGGTGAGGTTGGGGCACCACCGCTGCTCTGTATGGGGATCCCGGGAGCGATGACAGGGAGCAGCCGAGATGTTTCTCTCCCCTCCGTGGCTAGGGGGATTTGGTGGTCCCGGGGACCGGTGATGGTGGCTGGGAGGTGGATGGCGGGGTTCGGGGAGGTGCAGGGTTGCGGGGGGGCAGCGCGGTGCCAGCCGGCACTGTGGTACTCACTCAGCCAGTAACGTACACGGAGTCTCTGGTAAAACAAACGGCTGGATGGACGGGTTCCGCAGACGGCTGCTGTAGTTTCTCCCATGACTCCAGGCTAATAGTGTGCGTCCTTTCCTGCACTTTCTTTATATACTCCTCCTGTGCTCCGGTTTCCAGCTGGCTCCCCGGTTCGGTACCGGACGGGCCACCACCCTGTCCCGGCTACCTACGGTTCCACCAGGTCTGTCTTCCCGGCCCCTGCAGACGGCCACTACCGTCTGCCTGACTGACTACAAGAGGGTCCTAGGCTCCAACCTAGGCCCCTGTCTGCTTCTGCCACTCTGCACACCTCCTCTCCCTTCCTCTGCCTGGACTTGTGTGCGTTGTTTCCTGCCTCAGACCAGCTAGACTCCTCGGTGGGCGTGTCCATCTGCCCGACTCCGCCCACCTGGTGTGTCTGTCTGAACCCGAGGGAGGAAATCAGGTCTCGCTGTAGATGACTGCTGTGACCTGCTAGGGGTGTGTGTGTGTGTTGTTACCTGTGGCCCCTGGCTATTCCAGGGTGCCACATGTCCAAAGTAGGAAAGTCATACAATAGCTTGGTGATCCTTGCTTTGAGTGAAATGTCTGGTTTGATATGTTCCAAAATTGATTTGTTTGTTCTTCGTGAAATCCATGGTATTGGTAACATCCTTCTCTGTCACCACATTTCAAAGGCGTTGATTCGTCTTCTGTCTTTTTTCTTGATCATCCAAGTTTCACATCCGTATATAACCACAGACAAGGTCAGACTATGTACGAGCCAGTGAAATGTTTCTTGATTTGAGGACCTTGTCCAGTGACTTCATTGTTTATTTTCTCATAGCTATTTTACTATTGATTTCCGGTGTCATCGCTGCATCTTGACTGATTATTGATCCCAGTACGCTGAAGTCCTTTACAACTTCCTTTTTGTCGCAGTTCATCTCAAATTTGTCCTGATTGTACCTGGCAGTAGTTAATATCTTTGTCTTTTTTGTATTTGTAGCGCCCCTGAGCCACTCAGGGCACTACTAGGTGCTGCATCCCCACAAGGATGCAGGGCCTACCCTCTGGGACCTGGAACACCAGTGCCAGTAACACCTACACACACCTAAAATCCTAATTGCCACACCACACTAGGGGGCACTGCTAGTCAAATAAGGGGAGTGCCACCCAATGGGCAGAGCCTGACCAGGGAACTAGACAGCCTGGTGGGTGTGGATTGGGAGCAGTCTGTGAGAATGTAGTGAGGAGAACAGACGTGCCTCTAGCTGTGTAATGGTGACCTGGGGGCACGGGAGTCAGGTTGCCAGCATAGGGGCACCTAAGGACCTCTGGGCCGGAATCAAGACCCCAGGGACGGTTCAAGAGCGCATTACTAGAACCTGGGCACACACGGGGCACAGGGCCCTAGGTCAGGCGACAGTTTCACAATGCCTAGCAAATCCTGCACAGTGACAGTCTCACTGACCTACAGATCCGGGGGCATCAGCAGTAAAGCGAGGTTCGGAGTTCAGGCACATACCTCCCCACACGGTCCACACTGCCAGCCGAACGGACAGACCGCTGTATCACAGCTGGGGGACCCCCAAAGTTTCAAGCTTCGGGGTCTCAACTAAAATGAGAGTGCTGGGGACCGAGCAACCGAGTCATTAAAACTGGCACTGGAAATACAGGGACCAGAACCAGCTTTCCACAGGTTAAAGTGAGTAGAGACTGTTGATTACAACCCCGCTGTGGTCTCCTTCATTATAAAGTGCAAAGGTCCTATCTCACAAATCCCCTGGCTAAGCCCTGCCTGCCTACCACCATAGCTGCCATCACCATCAGCCCAGGAGTAAGTCCACTAAACAGCGGCGGTTCCATCCTATTAACCTGTTTTCTATACAAACTATTACTTCTTGGTCGATGTAAAGGCTCCTGTTGAGGCTGATCAATTGTTTGCCACACCCATATACTTCATGGTATTTCTTCATGGCATTCCAAAGTTTCTGGTGGTCAACACAGTCAAAGGCTTTGCTGTAGTCGATGAAGCAACAAAAGAGTGCCTTGTTATATTCTTTGGCCTCCTCCATCATCCATCTAATGTTAGCAATTACATCCTCTGCCTGCTCTGAATCCTGCTTATTCCGCTGGCAGCTCTTTGTCAAAGTAACGCTTCAACCGTCTTTGTAGGATCTTCAGTAGTATTTTGCTAGTATGAGGTATGACTGCAGTAGTTCGATAGTTTCCACAGCCGGTAGCATCTCCCTTCTTTGGAATAGGGATAAACACTGCTCTTGTCCAGTGCTTTGCAGTTTACCAGTTGTCCATATCTATTGACATATGAGTGTGATGACGTCAACTGCTGCTTCAGAAGACTTTATTGGAATATTGTCACATCCAGATGCTTTTAAGATGTTTGGTTTGCTATCATTTCCAGTATCTGTTTCTTCCAAATCACTGAGTTGTTCTTCTAGAGGTGCTCAGTGTAGTCTTTCCATATTTCCTTGATCTGTTCTGGCTCAGTTGGTTTGTTTCCTTTGGCGTATTTCAACATTCCCACTCTTGGTTGAAACATTCCTCATATCTCTTTGATCTTTTGGTATGCCTTCCTAGTCTTGACCTTCAAATGTTAATTTTCTATCTCTGTACATATCTTTTGGTAATAAAGTTCTTTTTCTGCTCAAATGCCTTTCATAAGTATTTTACTGCGACCTGCTTGTTACCTTTTGATTTTGCCATTCGTCTTTCTTCAATGATCTTTAAGGTCTCTGCTATTAACCATGGCTGCGGGGGTCTCTTCTGCCTCTTGTTTATTGTATTTCTGGCTTCTTCAGTAACAATAGTCTTTATATGTGTCCATGATTCCTCAGGATTCCTTTCATCCGTGTGCAGAGGTATAAATAGGATGTGCAGACCGTTCCAAAAAAACTTCAGGTATGTTGGTCAAATTGAAGTTGGAATTGACCTGTTGTCTAGTCCTTTTGAACAGTGTGACTCTAATCTTTGCTGTTAAAATTTCATGATCAGTGCCACAGTCACCTCCTGACCTTGTTTTCGCAATAATGATTGATGACCTCCAGCTTTGTTGAACACACATGGAATTAATCTGAATCTTATAGGCCAAATTGATGTCTATGTTTAAAGTCTCCGTTTGTGGTTTTTCAAGAAGGTGATTATGATGGACAGTTGATTTGTCATGCAAAAGTCAATGGAATCATCCTCCAGCCTCATTTCTTTAACCAAGTCTAAAATTTCCAAAGCTGAATCCATATTTGCCATGGCTCATGATAATGAGTAAGGCGGGCTTTGCACACTGCGACATCGGTAACAATGTGTTACCGATGCTGCAGCGATAGTCCCGCCCCCGTCGCACGTGCGATATCTAGTGAAAGCTGCTGTAGCGATTATTATCGCTACGACAGCTTCACATGCACTCACCTGCCGTGCGACGTCCCTCTGGCCGGCGACCCGCCTCCTTCCTAAGGGGGCGGGTCGTGTGGCGTCACAGCGACGTCACACGGCAGGCGGCCAATTGAAGCGGAGGGGCGGAGATGAGCAGGATGTAAACATCCCGCCCACCTCCGTCCTTCTCATTGCAGCCGGGAGGCAGGTAGGTGATGATCCTCGCTCCTGTGGCTTCACACACAGCGATGTGTGCTGCCGCAGGAGCGAGGAACAACATCGCACCTGTCGCTGCACCGGCATTATGGAAATGTCGGAGGCTGCAGCGATGATACGATAACGACGCCTTTGCGGTCGTTCATTGTATGAAAAATGTTTTACACGTTGCGATATCGACTGCGACGCCGGATGTGCGTCACTTTCGATTTGACCCCATCGACATCGCACTTGCGATGTCGCAATGTGCAAAGCCACCCTAAGACTTGTTTTGGCGTCTTGTCAATTTCTTCTTCTACTTGATCGTAGAATAGTTCAACGTCCTCCTCCACAGCATCTGTTGTTCGTGAGTAGATTTGTATAACTGTGACATGGATTGGCACTCCTTGTAGTCTCTATCAAGAAGACTCTATCACTGACTGCATTGTATTTCAGAACAGTGCCGGGCAATTTTGTTTGAGAATAAAAGTGACATCATTTCTTCTTTGGTTATCATTACCAGGATAGTAGACCCAATGTTCATTTGACTGGAAATGTCTAGATTGAGTTCATCTTAGCTTGCTAATCCAGAGTAAATTGAGTCCTGTTCTCTCTATTTCAAATTTGAGGATGTCAAGTTTGCCTCGATTCATGGTTCATACATTCCAAGTTCCGTACTTTATAATGTCTTTCCAGCTTTTGATCTTCCCTTTTAGTCAAGAGATATCAGAACCAAGATGTCTTTGCGGCTTTAATCCTGGCCTGCCAAGAGTTTAGATCATATCCAGGTTGACCATTGGCTATTCCCTAGTAGCTTATTGAGTGCCTTTTGATCTAGGGGCGCATCTTCCAGCACTTTATCCATTTCCTTTAGTTGTACTCTCCATGAAGTTTTTTTGGCATAATGCGGAAGTAGATTATCAGGCCTATCTTCCACGACGTAATGTGGCCCCCAATAAGGAGCCACACTGAATCAGAGTTGTGCGTTGTCAATACTAATAGTTCTAAAAATACTATAATAGAAAAAATGTGAAAAACAAAATTTGTGTCAATCTCAAACTTTTTGACCACAACTGTAGATTTCCGCAGGCTGGTATAGACTTTCCGGGCAAAATCAGTTGTTTGCCAAGAGTGCCACAGGCAAGACCTGGGGAGATTAGCTGCTGCATCTCCAACTTAAATATAAGTTTCTGTAAGAGTTGCCACTATTAAAAAAGTCTATTTCATAATGTTAAATGAAAAGTGTACTGATCCAAAAAGTGTAGCACATCAGCCTGTTACATATTAGGGCCACTACTTTCTCGTTAATGGCCTCATCAGTTGGTGTTTCATATATAGAGGAGTCATGGGGATGCCAGTTTAACAAAAATGAATTAAGGCTTGAAACACATTGAATTGAATTGTGATGACAGGTGGAGCAGCGAGGCGTTGTAATGTGCAGCCTTCAACACAGGGAGCAAAGCAAAAGCAAGAAGAGATTCCATTGAGATGAGAATGTAGCCTGAGAAGGTTTTGCTACAGAGAGTGTTCGGTGTTGCTGGAGTGATGAATGAGACTATATATACAATCCCCGATGTAAGGTATTCTGCGGAGGTGTGCATTCACACAGTAAGTGAAAACATGGCTAAAGCTCACATTGGGGTTAGATTAACGATGTTTTATCTGGGGTAACAATGCACCAGGTGCTTTTCTCCAATTACTCAAAGAGCAAACCATATTTTGACATGTAACTCTACCCCCAATTAATTAAATTCACTGCTGGCAAGCAGATGTTTAGCATTTATATACTTAAGACCACTCATGTGTGTGCACATTTCTCTGTGTACAGACAATAGACGTTAGCTTTTATTTCACAATTCACTCATATACAGTGATTGCTGAAGGGTCCAGTTCTAACATGTCCTTAAATAAAAAGAGGCAAAGCTCCAAAGTGTGAAATAGGAATGAAGTTTATTCAGCATTGGTCACCAAATTAAGTTTCAGCTCCGCCATGCAGCCTTTTCATTTAGAGGCTTCCATACCCAGTGGATGGAAGTCAGCCAAAACCATCAATTTTGGTGGGATCAACCATCTAATGCTAATGGAGATAGCCTGACTGTTATGCTCGCGGATTCAAGCAGGAGTGGACCCACTGGGCCACAGTACCGGCTGGACCTGAGGGATGTAACTAAGAGACTGCCTCGTCTTCACTAGAGCCTCTGATGGTGAGGACAGGATTGTGCTGGAATGTAGCCGCCAGGTGCTATGCAGGGAGACACGGTATTATGACAGCTGACCCCAGGGGTAAGAAATGCAGGTTTACCACCCCGGTGTTGGTCGGGCTGCTCGGATCCGGGATCAGGGGGGTTTAGAGGTTATTTGGCAGAGCAGAGTGCAGAGTACTCATTGTGGGTAGTCGTGGTGCAGGATGAGGATTATAAAGGAGACACACACGCTGCAAGTAAACCAAATTCTCTGTGCATCACAGTCACTGCGGGGAGCCCGTCCAGGTATCCGCTCCCACCGGTGTCACTTGGTAACCCGGAGCTCCATGCACAATTTAGTTGTCTGTTTGTGGTCCCTTGGCTTGAAGCTGTTGGGGCCTCGCTCACTATGTGTAGTGTAGCTGTGCTCTTGATGGCTGGACTTTGAATTTCAGTGGGCTGCTTTACTCGAAAACCCTATTCCTCGCGGTGTGCTGATGCCTTCAATCTCTGAGCTCTTAGAGAAGTTTGTGAAGATACTCTCCCTCCCAGGTTAATTATCAGGACGTTGAATGGGTTCCTGACCTAGGGTCCTGTACCCCGTCGTGCTCGGTACCGGTCAGTTTCTTTTGGGCTGGCTAGTGCCGACAGTCCTCCTAGACTATTTCCGTTACACCCTCTTACAATGTCACTGCCACCAGTCCTGGACCACCATCTGTGAGCTAACCTCGGTCTAGCTCCCCAGGAGTTCACTCTCCCCAGCTCCTCTCTCTCTGAGGGCTCTCACTACTCTCTTCTATTTCCCTCCCACCAGTTTGCCCGACCCCTAGGTGGGTGGCCCTTTTCCAGCTAGACCAACCCACTGGTGTGTCTGACAGGTCATGATGTGAGGTGTTGATTGGGATTTGTGGTGCTTATGGAGGTGACACCGATTTCTTAGGAACCTGGAACCATGGGGGGTAGGCCCTGAAGCCTGGGTAAGGATGCAGTACCCTGTAGCACCCTGATGTACTCAGGGGTGCAACACAGGTATGGGCACAAACGCAGGCAGGGACAGTCTCTGATGCAGATAGAAGCAGCCGGGACGGCTGATGCAGAGTGGACGACTAGTTCAGGTTGGTACAAAGGTTACGGCTGATACAGCAAGTGCAGCAGGTTCGGCAGGTACAGCAGCCACGGCTGGTGTAGATAGGTGCAGCAGGCACAGCGGGTACAGCACGTACAGTGGGCATAGCTGGTACAGATATGTGCTGCAAGTACAGCTGATTCTAGGTTAGTAATAGCAAACACAGTTTAAAATACAGCACTCGGGAACAAGATTTGAAAACTAGCGATATGTCTCTAGGAATAGAACGCATTGCTTAGGCACCTCCCATAGGGGGAGGGTGCCTTAACACTAGAAGTCCCAGAAATTTCGAGCTCCCTGGGTTCCAAAGGTAGAAATGTTAAATGACCCCTCTCTGGGACTTCTAGTGTTAAGTAGCTAGTGTTTCTCAGCCATAGGTGGAGAGGCACTTTTGGGTTAGAGCGTGCTGGCCGTTAAAGAGAAGACGTGCGCTCCCGATGCATGTTCCCAGGAGACTTGCATGGTGTGTGCAGGCTATGGGAGCTGGTGGCAGGAGCCGTTTCAGATGCCTCCACTGTACGACTTCCCTGCCGGGAGAATGAAGCGGGGACGCCAGCGGCATTACACTGACTCTCCAACAAACAAATAACATCAGGGAAGAAAAAAAACAGGCAGTTGAAATTTCAATACGATTTTCCTGATATTTTATTTTTCAGGGGAGATAAGTAGCTGTCAGAAGATTCTGGCAGCGGTTTTCACCTCTCTCCCAATTATAAACACATGAACACTTGGCCAAGCACTCATTTTTATGTCTGAGTTGGGAGAGATAGCTATCTGCCAAACGAAGGTTTGACCAACAACCATCTCGTGAATGGCCAACTAAAAGAGAATTTGTCAGCAGGATTTCACACCCCAAACTATTTATATTCACATGTAGCTCATAAATCTTGCAAGTCCATCAAGCTCTTTACAAGGCCAGTCCGTTCTTCCAGTACTGAGAAATCAGCATTTGAATTTTTATGCAAATAAAGCTGAAGAACTATGTTAGATCTGATACCTCTGTCACTCTAGCTCTATTTCCCACCTAGCGCCGTCTTCTCCTCTTGGTTGACTGATGGCTCCTTCGTCCTGAAGTCACACAGCCTATAGGCTATCAATCAATTATGTGGAAGCGGCGCTGGTAAGTGAATAGACCTAGAGTGACAGAGACTTCAGACCTACCATAGCTCTTCAGCTTCATTTGAATATCCATTCAAATGCTGATTTCTCAGTAATGAAGGAACAGACTGGCCATGTAAAGGTATTTCTGGACTTGTCTTTCATAGAGCTACATGCACATATAGTTTGGCGAAGAAATCCTGCTAACAGTCAGCAGATTTTTGTGATGTAATGAGAGAGCTGCATGATTTAGGGACAGATTCCAACAATTATTATTATTATTATTATTATTATTATCATTATTCCATTTATTCCATGGCACTTTACATATGAAAGGGGTATACATAGTAGGGAGAAGTACAATAATCATAAACAAAACAAGTCACAAACAGGTACAGGAGGAGAGAGGACCCTGCCTACGAGGGCTCACAATCTACAAGCGTTGGGTGAGGATACAGTAGTTGAGGGTAGAGATTGTCGTGCGGTGCTATAGTGGACTGAGGGTTACGGCAGGTTGTAAGTTTGTCAGAAGAGGTGGGTCTTCAGGTTCCTTGTGAAGCTTGTCAAGGCAGGCAAGAGTCTCATATGTTGTGGCAAACCATTCCAGGGTATGGGGGATACAAGATAGAAATCTTGGATGTGGTGGTGGGAAGAGGAGATGAGAGGGCAGTAGAGAAGGAGATCTTGTAAGGATCGAAGGTTACATGCGGGTCGGTACCGAGAGACTAGGTCATAGATGTACGGAGACAGGTTGTGGATGGCTTTGTATATCATGGTTAGGGTTATGAACTGGAGTCTTTGGGCAATGAGAAGCCAGTGGAGGTATTGGCAGAGAGGAGAGGTCGGGGGACAGGTGGATTAGTTGGGCGGCATAATTTAGAATGGATTGAAGGGGTGCAAGTCTGTTAGTAGGGAGGCCAGAGAGCAGGAGGTTGCAATAATCCAGGCGGGAGATAATAAGGGCATGCACTAGGGTTTTTGCAGCTTCTTGGGAAAAGAATACAATGCATCCCTTACTAGACTGCTTGGTTTAGTTTTGATAGAATCCCTGTTCTTTTCTATTGTAAATGTAGCAGTGTTCAGATTGCTGAGCTGGGTATAACCCACAACAACACTAATTGGCAGTCTCATTTTTACACTGCAATTTAGTCTGATGTCAGCTTTACACCCCTTTTTCCTCTAGCAGCTTCATCTAGTAGTTACCTGGAGCGGCTTTCCTTTACTTTAAGGCATACTATTGGCTGCTTTGCCTTCACTCTGCAGTTCAACTCATTCCAGACCATCTCAATTGCTTTGAGGTTGGGTGATTGTGGTGGTCAAATCATCTGCCTGCTATCCCTTTCCTTCTTGGTCACAAAGCTCATAAATAGCCTGTAGGTCTGTTTAGGGTTTTTGTCCTGTTGCAACACAAATACTGGTCCCACTAAGTGAAAACCAGCTGAATGCCTTTGCAGAATGCTATGAGAGCCATGCTCGATAAAGCTGGGGTCACACATAGCGACACAGCAGCGATCACGACGGGCGACCTGACCTTATCAGGATCGCTGCTGCGTCGTTACATGGTCGCTGATGAGCTGTCAAACAGGCAGATCTCACCAGCGACCAGTGACCAGTCCTCAGCCAGCAGCGGCACGTGGAAGCGATGCTGCGCTTGATAACTAAGGTAAAAATCGGGTAACCAAGGAAAGCACTCTCTTAGTTACCTGATATTTAGGGAGCAGGAGCTGGCTTCTGGCAACCTGCGGTAAGCTGTAACCACGGTAAACAAAGCCCTTTGCTTGGTTACCAGATATTTAACTTCGTTACCAGCGTCCGCCGCTCTCACGCTGCCAGTGCCGGCTCCCTGTTCCCTGCACTCCTAGCCAGAGTACACATCGGGTTATTTACCCGATGTGTACTCCAGCTACGTGAGCAGGGAGCCTGCACTGGCAGCGTGAGAGCACACCGCTTAGCGCTGGCTCCCTGCACTCCTAGCCAGAGTACACATTGGGTTAATTACCCGATGTGTACTCCAGCTACGTGAGCAGGGAGCCTGCACTGGCAGCGTGAGAGCACACCGCTTAGCGCTGACTCACTGCACTCCTAGCCAGAGTACACATTGGGTTAATTACCCGATGTGTACTCCAGCTACGTGAGCAGGGAGCCTGCACTGGCAGCGTGAGAGCACACCGCTTAGCGCTGGCTCCCTGCACTCCTAGCCAAAGTACACATTGGGTTAATTACCCGATATGTACTCCAGCTACGTGTGCAGGGAGCCAGCGCTAAACGGTGTGCTCTCACGCTGCCAGTGCCGGGTCCCTGTCCCTGCTCGCTTCAGTTTGTCGCTCTCTCGCTGTCACACACAGCGATGTGTGCTTCACAGAGGGAGAGCAACGAGCAAAAAATGAAGCAGGACATTCAGCAATGACCGGCGACTTCACAGCAGGGGCCAGGTCGTTGCTGGATGTCACACACAGCAACAGCGACGGGACGTCACTTCTACGTCGCAGAAAATGGTGACGTAGCAACAATGTCGTTGTCGTCGTCGCTGTGTGTGACACCACCTTAAGTGTGCCTTTGAATTAGGACTAAATCACCAACAATGTCACCATAAAACATCATCATACATGCTTCACAATGCTTCACAGTGGGCACTTCACATATTACAATCATCCACTCACTCACCTATGCGTCTCACAAAGACATGGCATTTGGTGCTAAAATCTCACATTTTGACTTATCAGACCACAGTACAGATTTCCACTAATCTAATGTCCAATCTTTGTGTTGCTTGGCCCAAATGAGTATCTTCTTGTTTGTGGTCCTCAGTACTGACTTCTTTATTTGTAGCATTGGGCTATAAAAGCCTGTTTCTCACAGTTTTCTTTGGACAGTTGATGTGGAGATGTGTCTACTACTTGATGTGTGTAGATCATTTAAAAGGGCTACTATCTAAGGACTTACAGTTAGGTCCAGAAATATTTGGACAGTGACACAATTTTCGCGAGTTGGGCTCTGCATGCCACCACATTGGATTTGAAATGAAACCTCTACAACAGAATTCAAGTGCAGATTGTAACGTTTAATTTGAAGGTTTGAACAAAAATATCTGATAGAAATTGTAGGAATTGTACACATTTCTTTACAAACACTCCACATTTTAGGAGGTCAAAAGTAATTGGACAAATAAACCAAACCCAAACAAAATATTTTTATTTTCAATATTTTGTTGCGAATCCTTTGGAGGCAATCACTGCCTTAAGTCTGGAACCCATGGACATCACCAAACGCTGGGTTTCCTCCTTCTTAATGCTTTGCCAGGCCTTTACAGCCGCAGCCTTCAGGTCTTGCTTGTTTGTGGGTCTTTCCGTCTTAAGTCTGGATTTGAGCAAGTGAAATGCATTCACAGCAAAAAAGGGCAACCAGTCCAGTTAGCCCAGGCCAACACATCTAATGCACAAACAGGATGCAGACAAGCCTCTCAACATGATGGACACTTCACAGGCGCAAGGTAAATTGCACACTAGTGGCGCGCATAGGGCACTGTTCACACTTGTATGCGCATGGTGTCCAGCCAGCAACCTATTACCACGCCCTTACTATTAGATTAGGCGGGTTACTCGGACACTACTCACTGCAGCACGCAAGGGACAGAAATTCCACTATGCACGGCCGTATTAAGAGGCCCGGCTGCACCCCGCATAGTCAAAGTGCAAAAAATACATATAAAATATATGTGAGGTATTAGTTTGTAAATTGGCCAATGTACGTAAGCCCACAATCCTCATCACAGATCCTCACGTTTGCGGGTCCCTACACTGATAAATATCAAAAATAGCAACAAGAAGAGGAGATGTCATCAATAAACACAAGTGACCAAGTGCCATTGAAAGCCATGCATGCCCATGCCATTACGTTGCCTCCACCATGTTTTACAGAGGATGTGGTGTGCCTTGGATCATGTGCCGTTCCCTTTCTTCTCCAAACTTTTTTCTTCCCATCATTCTGGTACAGGTTGATCTTTGTCTCATCTGTCCATAGAATACTTTTCCAGAACTGAGCTGGCTTCATGAGGTGTTTTTCAGAAAATTTAACTCTGGCCTGTCTATTTTTGGAATTGATGAATGGTTTGCATCTAGATGTGAACCCTTTGTATTTACTTTCATGGAGTCTTCTCTTTACTGTTGACTTAGAGACAGATACACCTACTTCACTGAGAGTGTTCTGGACTTCAGTTGATGTTGTGAACAGGTTCTTCTTCCCCAAAGAAAGTATGCGGCGATCATCCACCACTGTTGTCGTCCGTGGACGCCCAGGCCTTTTTGAGTTCCCAAGCTCACCAGTCAATTCCATTTTTCTCAGAATGTACCCGACTGTTGATTTTGCTACTCCAAGCATGTCTGCTATCTCTCTGATGGATTTTTTCTTTTTTTTCAGCCTCAGGATGTTCTGCTTCACCTCAATTGAGAGTTCCTTAGACCGCATGTTGTCTGGTCACAGCAACAGCTTCCAAATGCAAAACCACACACCTGTAATCAACCCCAGACCTTTTAACTTCTTCATTGATTACAGGTTAACGAGGGAGACGCCTTCAGAGTTAATTGCAGCCCTTAGAGTCCCTTGTCCAATTACTTTTGGTCGCTTTAAAAGAGGAGGCTATGCATTACAGAGCTATGATTCCTAAACCCTTTCTCCGATTTGTATGTGAAAACTCTCATATTGCAGCTGGGAGTGTGCACTTTCAGCCCATATTATATATATAATTGTATTTCTGAACATGTTTTTGTAAACAGCTAAAATAACCAAACTTGTGTCACTGTCCAAATATTTCTGGACCTAAGTGTAGGTGTTATCAATGTATGGTTTCTAAAGGTACCGTCACACTAAAGGCCCAGTCACACTAAACAACTTACCAGCGATCCCAACAACGATACAACCTGATAGGGATCGCTGGTAAGTTGCTAGGAGGTCGCTGGTGAGATGTCACACTAAGCGACGCTCCAGCGATCCCACCAGCAACCTGACCTGGCAGGGATCGCTGGAGCATCGCTACACGGGTTGCTGGTTGGCTGTCGCACAGGCAGATCTCAAAAGCAACCAGTGACCAGCCCCCAGCGCCGCATGGATATGCCACAGTACACATCGGGTTAATTACCCGATGTGTACTCTGCTACGTGTGCAGGCAGCAGGAGCCGGCTTCTGCGGATGCTGGTAACCATGGTAAACATCGGGTAACCAAGAAGCCCTTACCTTGGTTACCCGATATTTACCTTCGTTACCAGCGTCCGCCGCTCTCACACTGCCAGTGCCGGCTCCCTGTTCCCTGCACTCCTAGCCACAGTACACATCGGGTTAATTACCTGATGTGTACTCCGGCTACGTGTGCAGAGAGCAGGGAGCCGGCACTGGCAGTGTGAGAGCGGCTGACGCTGGTAACGAAGGTAAATATTGGGTAACCAAGGTAAGGGCTTCTTGGTTACCCAATGTTTACCGTGGTTATCAGCGTCCGCAGAAGCCGGCTCCTGCTGCCTGAACATTTAGTTGTTGCTCTGTCGCTGTCACACACAGCGATGTGTGCTTCACAGCGGGAGAGCAACAACTAAAAAATGGTCCAGGACACTCAGCAACAACCAGCGACCTCACAGCAGGGGCCAGGTTGTTGCTGGATGTCACACACAGCAACATCGCTGCTACGTCACAAAAGTTGTTCCTTAGCAGCGATGTTGCTAGCGATGTTGCTTAGTGTGACGTGGCCTTAAGCAACATCGCTAGCAACATCGCTGCTGAGGCACGACTTGCTAGCGATGTTGCTGTGTGTGACATCCAGCAACAACCTGGCCCCTGCTGTGAGGTCGCTGGTTGTTGCTGAATGTCCTGGACCATTTTTTAGTTGTTGCTCTCCCGCTGTGAAGTGTGGCGCTCCTGAGGCTTCCGTCGCCACAGAGACATTGCACCCCAGCCAGAGGTGTGATGTCCCATCCTGGGTAAGGAAAGGGGTGAACACCGGTCCACAGGCAAATTCACACTACACCCATTGTTAGGTACACACAGGGACCGGGGACAGTGGCAGCAACCCTCCCATGCTGCATGCTGGGAGGGGCCGTAAGACCCATCCCTGCTCCCATAGGGCGGTAGCTTAGCAACTGGGTGGGTCGGAGGAGCCAGCCGAGTGTAGAGTAGACAAGGAAGGTCAAGAGAGAGAGTTTCAGTTTACCTCAGGGAGGAGGGGAGTGAGGAAGTTTGTGGGAGGCAGAGAAGTGAGAAGTGAGAGTCTGCAGAGAGAGCTGAAAGAAGAAGTGCTCTAGTCAGTCAGGAGCAAGAGAAGAAAGTGACGCTTCCTGGTGAAGACCCTGGGACTCAGAGGGTCCAGGTGAAACCAAGTAGAGAAAAGAAGGGATTCCAGGGCCACAGATAACTTTCAGGCTCGTGGCCTGTTCCACAATAAGAAGATTCGGTGGAGGGATCAAACTGCACACAGGGGACGGTCCCTAGAAACTGGAGGAGGAAAAGTCATCTCCAAAAGTAAAAACCGAGGCCCAGGGAAAGCTGCAAGCTCCCCGGGCCACAGCCCACAGCAGAACCTCTAGAAAGGTGGTAAATTACCGACAGGCAAGCCCCTGGCCCGGAGGCTGTAGTGGAGGCCGAGCCAGGTTCAGCCAACAAGGGCTAGGCTTAAGGAGACAGCTGAAGAAAGGAACACATAGAGGGGTGTACCGGCTTTTACCCCCAGATCTACCCAGGATCGGCGGAGGTCCCTGACAGTGGGTCTCAGCAGTCCAGAGGTACCAGTGTGCACCTACCAGGAACTGTGAGTAAACAACTTGAAACTGCACCCTTGGTGTTGCCTCTGTTATTTCATCTGCATAGACTTCCATCACTGCATAGACACTCACAAGCACCAACTGCGCCCCGGGGTACCGCTCCACCTGTGGGGAGCAGGACCATCCAAGCTGCCATTCCACCAGCCCCGGAGGCCTCATACAGCAGCGGCGGCTTAATAGCCGCAAACCACAGGTGGTGTCACGAATATAAACTTTAATTATCACCCCCAAGTCACCAGCCATATTAATTGACCCCACCAGGGCACGGAGTCGGGCCCAGCCACCACTGACGTCCCCCGGACTAATCCGGCCCAGCACCGGGTGTCCCATAGCCCTGGGGTGGGCGAGTCAGAAGCACACATCGCTGTGTGTAACAGCGAGAGAGCAACAACTAAATGTGCAGTGAGCAGGGAGCTGGCTTCTGCGGACGCTGGTAACCAATGTAAATATTGGGTAACCAAGAAGCCCTTTCCTTGGTTACCCGATATTTACCTTTGTTACCAGCGACCGCCACTCTCACGCTGTCAGTGCCGGATCTCTGCTCCCTGCACACATAGCAGACTACACATCGGGTAATTAACCCGATGTGTACTCTGGCTAGGAGTGCAGGGAGCCAGCGCTAAGCGGTGTGCTCTGGTAACCAAGGTAAATATCGGGTTGGTTACTCGATATTTACCTTAGTTACCAAGCGCAGCATCGCTTCCACGCGTCGCTGCTGGCTGGGGGCTGGTCACTGGTTGCTGGTGAGATCTGCCTGTGTGACAGCTCACCAGCAACCCATGTAGCGACGCTCCAGCGATCCCTGCCAGGTCAGGTTGCTGGTGGGATCGCTGGAGCGTCGCTTAGTGTGATGGTACTGTGACGGGGTGTACAGCAGAGCAAGGAGAGACAACAGGCCGAGGATGATCCAACAGGTTTACTAACAGGAATACAGGAACAGTATGCGACAAGTCCAAACAAAACAGATTTGGGGCACCTCCCGATAATCCAAAGTGCCAGATCACGACGTAATAGTTCTTTTCAGAGTCCCAGAAATCCCACACAATCCACTGGACAGCGAGATCTGTCCGCAGCATCAGATCTCGCTCCCTTCCTCTTCAAAGTTCAGCTCCCAACTGCACTTAGAATCAGGAGTGTATTGTCTGAGCTCGTGGGCCCGCCCCTCAAGGGTAGGGGTCTATGCAATGGTTGGGCCCACTAGAAGATTCTAGAAGGTTGGCTCCGAGATGTCTACAGGTTTGTGTAGTTGGCATTATCCACTGCTTACGAAACAATGGGAAGTTCCCCTGGCTGTGTGGACAAGAGATAATTGCATTATGGGCCCAGAGACACAGGAGATGGGGGGAAAGTATGGTTACTTACATCCCAAGACATTTCAAAGTGTTCAGTAAGTACAACCAAAGGAAAGTTACATCACATCCTGACATAGTATTACAGCAAATACAGTGAGAAGGTAAAATACATCACATGGCATCTTATACAAAAAATATGGGATGGAGAAAAGCACATACATCATGACAGGTACCTTTAGGCTGATAAAGTTGATGTGTCGCGGGCGGGGAGGGTGCAGCGCTCACCACGCTCGGGTCCGGCGCTGCTGCTGCTGCTCGGTGGCTCGAGCAGTGGGCCGGATCCGGGGACTCGAGCGGCGCTCCTCGCCCGTGAGTGAAAGGGGAGTAGTTTGGTTTGGGGATTTGGTCCGTGACGCCACCCACGGGTTGTGGTGAGGTTGGACACCACCGCTGCTGTTGACGGGGATCCCGGGAGCAATGGCAGGGAGCAGCTGGGATGTTGTTTCCCCCTCCGTGGGTAAGGGTTGGTGGTCCCGGGGCCCGGTGAGGTGAAAGGGGAGGCAGGGTCGGGCAAGGTGCAGGGGGCGCTTGGACTGCGCAGCGCGGTGCTGGACGGCATGGTAGTACTCACTCAGCCACAAATGGATGCAAGTCTCTGGTAAAACAAACTGCTGGATGGACGGGTCCCGTAGCCGGCTGCTGTGGTTTCTCCCGTACGGTTGGTGGTGGCTGCCTTTCCCTGCACCTTTTGTGTAACTTCGGTCCCGATGGCTTCCCACCGGTAACCCGCTCCCCAGCGTGGATATGTGCCGGAGGAGCCCTTTTTCCCGCAGGCTCTGGCCCTGGGAACTCTAGCTGTGGCGGTAGCTGTATTTCCCTTTTGCTGTTTGGACGGTTGCCTTCAATCGGGTCTTGGCTGTTTGGAAACCCCTGGGGTTCCGGTCACTAACGGATTTGACCTGTTTAACGGCGACTCCAAGCCTGGTCGGGGTCCGCAGGCCCTGCCGGTTTGTGGTGGCTTCACTTCGCTCCCCGGTTCGGTACAGGCGGGCCACCGCCCGTCCCCGGTCCTACGGTTCTGCGTTGATCTGCCTCTCCTGCAGATGGCCACCACCGTCTGCCAACCTTGCTCTTGGTGCCCGGGCCACGTACCCGGACACAGTCAGATTGCTCCTCTACTACTACTTTACTCCTCACTCTTTCCCTTCCCTAACTCATCTGACTTCCTTTCCCGCCTCCAGGACTGTGAACTCCTCAGTGGGTGGGGCCAACCGCCTGGCTCCACCTCACCTGGTGTGGACATCAGCCCCTGGAGGGAGGCAACAAGGATTCTGTGTCTGACTGATGTGCCTATCTCGGGGTGGGGGTGTTGTGTTGTAGTACCTGTGACGACCTGGCTAGTCCAGGGCACCACAGATGCACTTATTCTCTGCAGCAGAGGTAATTATTGGTCTTTGTTCTTCAGAGCAGTTATGAAAGCCAGTTCCATCATAAACAATTGATGGTTTTCATGACTGCACTTGAGCATACCTTTAAGATTCTAACAACTTTCCAGGTTGACTGACCTTCATGCCTTAAAGTAATGATGGACTGTTGTTTCGCTTTACTTGGTTGAGTGGTTCTTGCCATATTCTGGCTTGGAACTGTTGTGGAAGAGGGCTTATTGCTATATGGAGCTGTGTATCAACACTGCCTCTGCACAACTACCTGATAGTAACAAAAACTCTCTTGATAAGGTTTACTTCTTCATGGGAAGCCATTCCAGGTGAATGCCTGATGAAGCTGCTTGAGATAATGACAAAGGAGTGTAAAGATGTCAACAGAGTAAAATGGAGGTGTTTAGATTCCTGAAAGGTTTTTCACACATTTTGGTTTGTGTCATGTGTATTTCTTTCCATATGTGTGCCTTTGTGGTTTGGTTTTGCTACCTTAAGTCTGATTCTACATTGTGCACATTATACTAAGAACAAGGAAATCCATTATATGAACAGGTAAGTCCAAATTTTCAACCAAAACTGTTCCACCTATTCGCACGGTCAAACTGATTTTTTGCTATGGTCAAAAAGACTTCAGATTGGTCGGATAAATGGACTTCCTTTAGAAATCTCAGCTGTCATCAGGGGAAAAAGGACTACAAGTAAATTAAGGTGTATTCACCCAGTGAGTCAGAGTTTAGCTGTGAAGAGGTGAACTCCCCTGACAAGTCTTAATGATCCCTCTAGGCATAACTTCTCCATAACGTCATTGACTTTACCCTTCACTTATTAATCTTGTATATTCAGAAAATTGTTACAAGAGAAATCACATAAATCCCTTAATAGCGATGATGCAATCCGGGATTATCCACATTCTCTTCAGGAAAATTTCTATTATTTTTTTTTGTATATTTTTTACTTGTCAATTAAATTGTGAGGTAATTCACTTTTCTTAATCCAAAAGTAATGAAGCGGGAAAAAAATGAAAAGAAAAACAGATTGGTAAAAAAATTATTTGTAATTAGTTTTGTTACTAATTCATGGAACAGATTGTCATGTATTATCCACCATTATTTAATATAGACTATATAATGTACTATTATTCACTGATATATACTAGAATGCATTACTCGCAGAAAGAAAAATGGTGTTTATAAAGATACTTAGTATTTGATGCAGGCTTATGTTGATATGCACATTAATATGTCTTGTCTGCACAGTGTGTCACCTTTTAGAGAAGCAGTTTGTGCTCCAGAGCAGCACTTCTAACTGAAGACAGGGAAATATAGTCAGCCGTTTCTTTGACTATGAAGAATTTTATTCAGGAACTTTCAACATGGTAAAAACTCCAGTTGCACAGGCCTTATCAATTCATTTCAATGAGCTACAACATTTGCAATTCTAGGCAAAATATAAATTTATTACTAAAGCCTGCTTTACACGGGACGACCGATCGTGCGATTTCACAATCGATCGTACCCGCCCCCGTCGTTTGTGCGTCACTGGCAAATCGCTGCCCGTGTCGCACAAAGTCGTGAAACCCCCGTCACACGCACTTACCTGCTGAGGACCTTGCTGTGGGCGACGAACGTCCACTTCCTGAATGGGGAGGGACGTTCGGCGTCACAGCGACGTCACACAGCGGCTGGCCAATAGAAGCGGAGGGGCGGAGATGAGCGGGACGTAAACATCCCGCCCACCTCGTTCCTTCCTCATAGCCGGCGGGAGCCACGGGACCCAGGTAAGCTGTGTTCATCGTTCCCGTGGTGTCACACGGAGCGACGTGTGCTGCCACGGGAATGATGAACAACTTGCTGCAGGAAAAATAAACGATATTATGAAACTGAGCGACGAGTACACGACTCACGATTTGTGAGTGATACTGCGTCGCTCAGATTTCACACGAGACGACGTCGTGTATGATGCCGGATGTGCGTCACGAAAACCGTGACCCCGACGATGCATCGCACAATCCGTCGTCTCGTGTAAAGCACCCTTAAGATTTCCCAAAATGGCACTTGTATAACAAGAACACCAAAAGAGAAGATCATGCCAGAATAGAAACAATCAAGGCTCTGTTTGTAAACATCAAATTTTATTTAATATGTATAATAAAAACGTGAATATATATAAATGATATCGACAGAAATTTATATATATAATCGTATTTTCCCGAAAATAAGCCCTAGCAGGAATTTTCTGCCTTTTCGTAGTAAGCCTTAAATATAAGACCTACCCCGAAAATAAGCCCTAGTTGTGGTTCAATAATGAAGTGTTCCTGCAGCTAAAAAAAGTTAAAGAATACTCCATTACACTTTATTAAAGAAAGCAGACACCCCCAAAAGAGAGAAGACAGCTCCAAAAGAGAGAAGAGAGACCTGCAATCATACTCACCAGACCCCGAACAGCTACAGCTTGCAGGTGATGACAGACCCACACACACTGTAGTACTGTACTGCTTTGGGGACCTGGGATGCTGTGGAAAGTGAGGACCTGCCATGGAACGCATCTAGAACCTGCAATGGAATGTATCTACAACCTGCCGTGGAACACATCTAGAACCTGCCGTGGAATGCATCTAGAACTTGCAGTGGAATGCATCTAGAACCTGCAGTGGAACACATCTAGAACTTTCCATGGAATGCATCCAGAACCTGCAGTGGAACACATCTGGAACCTGCAGTGGAATGTATCTACAACCTGCCATGGAATGCATCTAGAACCTGCAGTGGAAGTCATCTAGAACATGCAGTGGAACACATCTAAAACCTGCAGTGGAATGCATCTAGAACCTGCAGTGGAATGCATCTAGAACTTTCAGCGGAATGCATCCAGAACCTGCAATGGAATGCATTGAGAACCTTTAGTGGAATGTATCTAGAACCTGCAGTGGAATGCATCTAGAACCTGCAGTGGAATGTATCTAAAACCTTCAGTGGAATGTATCTACATCCTGCAGTGGAATGTATCTACAACCTGCAGTGGAATGCATCTAGAACTTTCAGTGGAATGCATCTAGAACCTGCAGTGGAATGCATCTAGAACCTGCAGTGGAATGTATCTACATCATGCAGTGGAATGCATCTAGAACCTGCAGTGGAACACATCTAGAACCTGCAGTGGAATGTATCTACAACCTGCAGTTGAATGCATCTAGAACCGGCAGTGGAAGTAATCTAGAACCTGCAGTGGAACACATCTAGTACCTGCAGTGGGATGTATCTAGAACCTTCAGTGGAATGCATCTAGGACCTGCAGTGGAATGCATCTAGAACCTGCAGCGGAATGCATCCACAACCTGCAATGGAATGCATTGACAACCTGTGGTGGAACCCATCGAGCATCAGAGGTGGAATGCATCAAGGACCTGTGTTGGAACGCATCAATGCATCGCACCGCGGCTGGAAACAGTATGGTATCACTGGATGTGTGTTTGTGTGTGATGTTACTGCGATCAGGTGTGTATGTGTGTGTGTGTGAGTGTCTGTGAGAGTGGTAGGTCCCCCCTGCTGGAAGCAGGGGTGGACCACTGGGGGATCACATGAGGACCTGCTGGGAGCACCTGCTTTCGATCGCAGGAGGACCTTGGAGCGACGCAGATGTCCGTGGTCTCATACGTATGACTGTCATGGAGAGGAAAATATCCAGCATCAGAAGGAGGAGAGGTAGTAGTAAAACTTAAATTTTATTGAATCCATTAAAAACAGGATACAACACGCATAGATGCTAGGGACACACAGTGAAACACAGGACTCTCCTACGCGTTTCAACCTTACGGTCTTAATCATGGATTGTTTGGTATCTCCAAAATGAGAGATTTAAGACTGTGCAAGGGGGCGTCATAGATGCTAATTAAGAACAAACATTCACAATGCTGTGCACTCATTAAAATCATAGGAGAAAAGGCACAATGAAACCACAATGTCATGTAAAAACAGAGACACCAAAAAAAACACAAATGGACACAAATAAATGAAAAAAGAAAAAAAAAAAAAGGGAAAAATTAGTATACATGAAAAAACAGGATAAAAGTGAATGTATGTGTATTCATAATAAAACCTTTATATCCATGTATATGAAGTTTAAGGAAGCAAAAAACAAGATTTGTTTGTGCGCATGTATAAATACGTACAAGTACTTAGGCACGCATCTATGCAAATATGTAGACATATATGCCTATATGCAGGATTGTAGAAAGAGCAAACAGCTTATTGAAAGAAAAAATATATATATATGTATCTCCCAATAAGTATAGGAGCCATAAAGGAAGCCTTGTTTTAATCTTAATGTTCAGTGCCCTGCTGATTTGTTACTTCAATGGAAGCTGATAGACTTATATATAAAGTATTTTCACTTATGTGAAGTCGCAGGTGCGGCTCACCACGGCCAGACACTCAAAAACACCGCAGGAAAACTGCAGTGCAATTGGTATGTGGTCGCAATAAGAGTCGCAGCAGCGGCAATGTGTGTCAGCACTAAAATGGCTTGTAATATGTTTGTTAAAAAGTTGAGCATACAGCAGTACAGCTGATTAGTTTGTAGCATGCACTGATGTGGAGACATAGATGTGAAAAAGGAGAAAAAGTGAGAATATTCTTTGCCAAAAGTGTCAAGAACTATATAAGTCAAGGTAGTGTCATTTTAGCCAAGCCATGAGTGCGGCTCGTCTAGACAGAACACAAAACACGCTGCAGCAGAGGCTGCAGCGTGATTTAATGCGGCCACGACGAGCCGCAACAGTAGCCCAGTACGTATCCACACCATCAAAAAATAACAAACCAATTAATCTATAATTGAAAGAAATGACATGTCATTAAAGATTTGATAATCATAATATATGTTATGTTCAAAATATTCAATATAGCTTCATGGTATAACATGTGATTGAAGAACTTGTATCTGTTTATATGTGAGACAGGAAGATATATAGTCTTGTTATGTATATGTTATATGTGTATGTGAATTGGAAAAAAAAAAATATATAATAAATGCTTGTATTTTTGTATATACTAATAATATTGAATAATAAGATCCTGACGAGTATTTAGTCCATGTGGTGTACGGGTATTAAGTTTGAAAATCCAGAAGGATTCCCTGTTTAGGAGTTTTCTCCTATGATCTCCCCCTCTAGCTGGCCTAAAAACCTTTTCTATACCCATGAACTTAAATGTATCAAGGCATCTATTGTGTGTTTCTACAAAGTGCTTAGAAACCGCTTAGATGTTGATGGCAGATACACTTAAAGTATCAGACATGTGTCGTCTAATTCTTTTTTTTAGAGGACCACCTGTACAACCTATGTATTGGATTCTACAGGTGGTACACTCAGCAAGGTAAATTACATGAGGAGTATTGCAATTTATGTAGCTTTTTACGTTGTATGTGACGCCTGTATGTGTGGAAGTGAAAGTTCCACTTTTATTTACATATTTGCATGAAATACATTGGTTATGTCCACAGCCATAGAAGCCAGAACATGATAACCACGGTTTTCTTGTTATTTGACTGTTAATGACACTAGGTGACAAAATGTTAGCTAAACTCGTTGCTCGTTTGGCTACAAAATTAATTTTATACTTCTCAAGGATAGTATGTAAATTGGCATCTTGATGTAGTAGTAAATGTAGTAAACATTTGTGTTTTTTTTGGTGTCTCTGTTTCTACATGACATTGTGGTTTCATTGTGCCTTTTCTCCTATGATTTTAATGAGTGCACAGCATTGTGAATGTTTGTTCTTAATTAGCATCTATGACGCCCCCTTGCACAGTCTTAAATCTCTCATTTTGGAGATACCAAACAATCCATGATTAAGACCGTAAGGTTGAAACGCGTAGGATAGTCCTGTGTTTCACTGTGTGTCCCTAGCATCTATGCGTGTTGTATCCTGTTTTTAATGGATTCAATAAAATTTAAGTTTTACTACTACCTCTGCTCCTTCTGATGCTGGATATTTTCCTCTCCATGACTGTGTTTCTCCGCCCGGGCCAGGGCGTTCCGTGCATCGGTGGTGGATCCTAGAGTGAAGAGGGGTGAGCTGAACATTTTCTTTTTCTCATATTGCGTTGGTTGCTGTTTTCGTGCTCCCTCTACCAGAGTGACTTTCATATGCATAGTGGGTTTCCACTTTTAATATTTCCACTCAACTATGGATCCACCAAAAAACAGGAGATCCAAATTTGATGCTATTTTCAACACGCATTCTGATCCAACTACATCAGATCAGCAAGCAGGGGACTTACAAACACACGTGAATGAAGACTTTTTACTCCTTCACAAACAACTTGAAAAAAATAAAATCAAAGAAGCAAAACTTTGGTGGGACTCTACCTCTCTATGTTTTTACATAGAAAAAAATATGATTCCTTGCGGTTTAAGGATTTTAAAAAATCCTACATTTTCCTCCTATACTGAGGAATTTCTGAATAGTTGGAATGCTGTCTTATCTAGCTGTTCCATAAAATTAATGGAACTGATAGTTAAACATGAGGAATTAGAACTAGACAACATCAAAAAACAACTTACAGAAACAGAAACCGCATTGGAAAAATTTAGAGACCACAAGGATTTTACAATAATGCAGGAAAATTTAAACAAGCGTCTTACTGCTCTTGAAGATAATATTGCTAATAGAAAGAAAAATAAATTTGAAAGAGATGTTCTGGATTACAAAATGAACAAAATCTATACCTGGCGATCATCCTTCAAACTCACTACTACCCCGTATAATAACAAATACAATAAAAAGCCCTTTTTCAAGAATCGCAATAGAAAAGTCAGCTTTGGGGAAATAAGTGTCTCCTCGGCCTCCACTAATTATACAGCTGATAATTCTACAGATTCATCTTCTGAGGAAACAGAGGAATCACGATCAAATAGCAATAACACCAAAAAAAATACAAAAACCTTTTCAAAAAACGTATACGAAGAGGTGGAAGGAAGTATAACAAGCAATCGCTATCCAGACCGACGCAAAAAGAAAAAGAGGCATTAACATGCCCAGTGTGGAACTTATCTGCCCAGATTATCTCACAGCATCAAATCTCAGTTTTATCCAAGGGCCTTAATTTTTGTCCTACACAAAAATTCGATATTTTCAACACTCTTTTGGATATAAATAAATTCGCAAGAAACCTTACATTGAAATGCCATTTTGTTGAAGATTTAACCACCAACACCAATGCTGATTCACTGACAAATAATAATAATTTTGAAACTAATGTTGTTCCAGAGTTTAGTGAACTAGTCAAATTGACTGATCTTAGAGCTCTTGAAGCTGAATCAAGAAACTACGATAGTATGCCGGAGGATAACTTTAGGACTTCCAATCCCTACTTTTACCCCTTGCAATCTAGACCTTCTATCCTGGATATTTTTCAGGAAAAAATTGAAGTAGATTTGGTCCGCCTCGACAATCTGCATAAAATGGGACATAACAATCTAAGTCCACATGAGAAAATAGCCCTTAAGGATCTAAAATCCAATAACAACTTGGTGATCAGAGAGGCGGATAAAGGGGGGGGGATTGTAATTCTGGACTCTGCATTATACTTCAAAATCAACAAAGACATTCTCGATGATACCAGTACCTATATACACCTAAAAGGAGACCCCACTAAATTATTCAAAGAAAAAATTGACAAGCTTTTGGATGAGGGACTGTACAAAGGGGTCTACACACAAAAGATCTATGATTACCTCAAGGTTGATTATCCAGTGATTCCAATATACCATGCTCTCCCCAAAGTCCATAAGGGGGTCTTCCCTCCCCCCTTCAGACCAATAATCTCGGGCATTGGCTCATTAGGGGAAAAACTGGGATCATGGATTGACTTTTTTCTCCAACCGCTAGTCAAAGAACTTCCTGGCTTTTTGAGGGACACTAAAGCGCTATTGTACAATGTTGATTCTATAACGTGGCACCCTAATTATATGTGGATGACCTGCGACATTGTCAGTCTTTACCCTTCCATTCCCCATCATATAGCCATTGATTGCATATATCAATTTCTTAGAAACCATAGTTCTTACCCCATCAAGATTCAGGACTTCATTGTTTCAGCTGTTAATTTTTTATTAACACATAACTATTTTTCCTTTGACAACGAGTTTTTTTTACAGAGATGTGGAGTTAGTATGGGGGGGAAATTTTCCCCCTCATTAGCTAATATCGTAGTGGCTATGTTTGAAGAAGTCTATATCTTTAATATATATAATAATATATTTGCAGATCATATCATCTTTTACACCAGGTATATAGACGATCTACTAATAATATGGAAGGGTACCCCAGAAGAAGCCAAATGTTTTGTTGATTTTGTCAATTCCAATCCTTTTAATTTAAAATTCACTTTTTTCACACACCCTAACAAAATCAATTATTTGGATGTTACTCTGGTTAGCAATTTAGACAAGATCGAGGCTTATCCGTATAAAAAAGAAACAGACTGTAACTCTATTTTACAAGCTACCTCTTGCCATCCCCCACACACGATCAAAAATATCCCTCTAGGAGAACTAATTAGAGTTAGGAGAAATTGTTCCAGATCCGATGTATTCCCACTAGAGTCAACAAAAACTTTGGCCAGACTCAAATGTAGAGGTTACCCAAATTGGTGCCTCCAACGAGCACAAACAATAGTGAACAATATAGAGAGAGCAGATTTATTCAAATGTAAAAACAGGAACAAAAATCAAATGCACAATCATGTCACTTTCAGTACTACTTTTTCTCCACAGTATAATGAAATAATTAAAATTATAAAGAAGTATCTGCCCCTACTACATCAAGATGCCAATTTACATACTATCCTTGAGAAGTATAAAATTAATTTTGTAGCCAAACGAGCAACGAGTTTAGCTAACATTTTGTCACCTAGTGTCATTAACAGTCAAATAACAAGAAAAACGTGGTTATCATGTTCTGGCTTCTATGGCTGTGGACATAACCAATGTATTTCATGCAAATATGTAAATAAAAGTGGAACTTTCACTTCCACACATACAGGCGTCACATACAACGTAAAAAGCTACATAAATTGCAATACTCCTCATGTAATTTACCTTGCTGAGTGTACCACCTGTAGAATCCAATACATAGGTTGTACAGGTGGTCCTCTAAAAAAAAGAATTAGACGACACATGTCTGATACTTTAAGTGTATCTGCCATCAACATCTAAGCGGTTTCTAAGCACTTTGTAGAAACACACAATAGATGCCTTGATACATTTAAGTTCATGGGTATAGAAAAGGTTTTTAGGCCAGCTAGAAGGGGAGATCATAGGAGAAAACTCCTAAACAGGGAATCCTTCTGGATTTTCAAACTTAATACCCGTACACCACATGGCCTAAATACTCGTCAGGATCTTATTATTCAATATTGTTAGTATATACAAAAATACAAGCATTTATTATATTTTTTTTTTTTCCAATTCACATACACATATAACATATACATAACAAGACTATATATCTTCCTGTCTCACATATAAACAGATACAAGTTCTTCAATCACATGTTATACCATGAAGCTATATTGAATATTTTGAACATAACATATATTATGATTATCAAATCTTTAATGACATGTCATTTCTTTCAATTATAGATTAATTGGTTTGTTATTTTTTGATGGTGTGGATACGTACTGGGCTACTGTTGCGGCTCGTCGTGGCCGCATTAAATCACGCTGCAGCCTCTGCTGCAGCGTGTTTTGTGTTCTGTCTAGACGAGCCGCACTCATGGCTTGGCTAAAATGACACTACCTTGACTTATATAGTTCTTGACACTTTTGGCAAAGAATATTCTCACTTTTTCTCCTTTTTCACATCTATGTCTCCACATCAGTGCATGCTACAAACTAATCAGCTGTACTGCTGTATGCTCAACTTTTTAACAAACATATTACAAGCCATTTTAGTGCTGACACACATTGCCGCTGCTGCGACTCTTATTGCGACCACATACCAATTGCACTGCAGTTTTCCTGCGGTGTTTTTGAGTGTCTGGCCGTGGTGAGCCGCACCTGCGACTTCACATAAGTGAAAATACTTTATATATAAGTCTATCAGCTTCCATTGAAGTAACAAATCAGCAGGGCACTGAACATTAAGATTAAAACAAGGCTTCCTTTATGGCTCCTATACTTATTGGGAGATACATATATATATATTTTTTCTTTCAATAAGCTGTTTGCTCTTTCTACAATCCTGCATATAGGCATATATGTCTACATATTTGCATAGATGCGTGCCTAAGTACTTGTACGTATTTATACATGCGCACAAACAAATCTTGTTTTTTGCTTCCTTAAACTTCATATACATGGATATAAAGGTTTTATTATGAATACACATACATTCACTTTTATCCTGTTTTTTCATGTATACTAATTTTTCCCTTTTTTTTTTTCTTTTTTCATTTATTTGTGTCCATTTGTGTTTTTTTTGGTGTCTCTGTTTTTACATGACATTGTGGTTTCATTGTGCCTTTTCTCCTATGATTTTTATGAGTGCACAGCATTGTGAATGTTTGTTCTTAATTAGCATCTATGACGCCCCCTTGCACAGTCTTAAATCTCTCATTTTGGAGATACCAAACAATCCATGATTAAGACCGTAAGGTTGAAACGCGTAGGAGAGTCCTGTGTTTCACTGTGTGTCCCTAGCATCTATGCGTGTTGTATCCTGTTTTTAATGGATTCAATAAAATTTAAGTTTTACTACTACCTCTCCTCCTTCTGATGCTGGATATTTTCCTCTCCATGACTGTGTTTCTCCGCCCGGGCCAGGGCGTTCCGTGCATCGGTGGTGGATCCTAGAGTGAAGAGGGGTGAGCTGAACATTTTCTTTTTCTCATCATACGTATGACTCTCCAGGGGATTGTTTGCTTTTTTTGAAGGGTAAACTTACCCCCAACTCATGTTTCCCCAAAAATAAGGTCTAGCGCATTTTTGGGGGCAAAAAAATAATATAAGACAGTGTCATATTTTCATGGAAACACGGTATATATACACAGGTGTGTAGATATACATATATACAGTATAAATACACATATGGTAAGTGAGCAAACATGGGAACCCCACCACTATAAACTGCAAGCATCAAATTAATTTATTACAAGGTAAATATAGAAATGCAATTATAATTTTATGTTTATGTATAAATGTTAAGTAAGTTGATTACATTACATATGGGCACCATGCCAAACTTAAATATAGTCCATGTATGATTAAGATCAGAAGAGATAATACTAGTACTAAGCTCACCCACCAATCACCCGACGCACGTTTCACCAATACTTCATCAGATGTTTCGTGGGTGAGCTTAGAACTGACCTCTAGTATTACCTATTTTAACTTTAATTATAAGCATCTTAACTGATCTCCTCAGGAATTAGGAGTTAAGCCGGCTTTACACATTATGTGGCTGTCAGCTAAATGACTACTTGGCTGATCGCTTAGCCAACAGCCATCTCATCTGACTTGCCATACACTGGAGATCTCATTTGGCTGGGCACTCCTGTGTTCTCTATGACAAAGTTGATGAAACGTTGGCCAGTGGTTTATTTCTGGGAGAACAATATGATCGGCAACTCGTAATTGGACATGCTAAATTGAGATTTTTCCCAACCATCAGTGGGCCGGTGCCCCATACTAATTAGAATATAGGCTGAATCCTTTGATATCGGTGAGTTCAGCTAAAATTAGTTTAATGTTTATGGGGCCATTAGTAGAAGTCCGCATTTGTAGCCACTGTCAGGAATATACACTCAGGAGGTATACATATAACACCTTGCCACAGTCAGAATGGATATCTACTTATCTGTCTATAACTGGGACACATTTAAAAAACCAATGCAACATATATAATTTTTTCTTGCAGCGACATTTTCTATAGAAAAGCATAGTCTACTGTGCTTTCTTATAGCATTAAATTAATGGTGTCCAGTACATAGCCAGACGGTAGGCAAAAGAACACACTTTTGGCCTCCATCTGGTGAATGGCGGCCTGTGTCAACAGTATAATATACATCGGGAAAAAACCCAAGCATATTTGTTTGGGTACATTAACCCCTTCACCCCCGGCCACTAAAACACCCTAATGACCGGGCCATTTTTTGTAATTCTGACCAGTGTCACTTTCACAGGTTATAACTCTGGAATGCTTCAACAGATCCTGGCGATTCTGAGACTGTTTTTTCGTGACATATTGTACTTCATGTCAGTGGTAAATTTAGGCGGATATTTTTTGCGTTTATTTGTGAAAATTTAGGAAATTTTGCGAAAATTTCGCAATATTCAAACTTTGAAAATTTATGCCTATTAATCTGAGAGATATGTCACACAAAATAGTTACGAAATAAAATTTCCCACAAGTCTACTTTACATCAGCGCAATTTTCTAAACAAATTTTTTTTTCGTTAGAAAGGTCATCAGCAATTTCTCATTTTTCCAACAAAATTTACAAAATAATTTTTTTTAGGGACCACATCACATTTGAGGTGACTTTGAGAGGCCGAAGTGACAGAAAATACCCAAAAGTGACCCCATTCTAAAAACTGCACCCCTCACACTGCTCAAAACCACATCCAAGAAGTTTATTAACCCTTTAGGTGCTTCACAGCAACCAAAGCAATGTGGAAGGAAAAAAATGAAAATTTTACTTTTTAACACAAAAATGTTACTTTAGCCATAAAATTTTCATTTTCACAAGGGAGAAAAGAGAAAGTGCACCATACAATTTATTGTACATTTTCTCCTGAGTACGCTGATACCCTATATGTGGTAAAAATCAATTGTTTGGGCACACGGCAGAGATCGGAAGGGAAGCAGCGCCATTTGAATTTTTGAACACAAAATTAGCTGCACTCATTAGCGGACGCCATGTCAGGTTTGAAGACCCCCTGAGGTGCCTAAACAATGGAGCTACCCCACAAGTGACCCCATTTTGGAAACTAGAGCCCTCAAATAATTTTTCTAGATGTTTGGTGAGCACTTTGAACCCCTGGGGGCTTCACAGAAGTTTATAACGTTGAGCCGTGAAAAGAAAAAAAAAAAATTTTACCACAAAACTGTTGCTTCAACTAGGTAGCTTTTTTTCACAAGGGTATCAGGAAAAAATGCACCATAAAATGTATTGTGCATTTTCTCCTGAGTACGCAGATACCCCATATGTGGTGGAAATCAAATGTTTGGGCACACGGCAGGGCTCGGAAGGCAAGGAGCGCCATTTGAATTTTTGACTGCAAAATTACCTGTACTCATTAGTGGATGCCATGTCGGGTTTGAAGACCCCATGAGGTACCTAAACAATGGAGTTCCCCCAAAAGTGACCTCATTTTGGAAACTAGAGCCCTCAAATAATTTTTCTAGATGTTTGGTGTGCACTTTGAACACCTGGGGGCTTCACAGAAGTTTATAACGTTGAGCCGTGAAAAGAAAAAAATAAAATTTTTATCACTAAACTGTTGCTTCAACTAAGTAGCTTTTTTTTCACAAGGGTATCAGGAAAAAATACACCATGAAATTTATAGTGCATTTTTTCCTGAGTACGACAATACCTCATATGTGGTGGAAAGTGACCCCATTTTGGAAACTAGATCCCTCAAGGAATTCATCTAGATGTTTAGGGAGCCCTAAGGGGCTCCACAGAAGTTGATAATGTTGAGCCGTGAATACAATTTTCTTTTTCACCACAAAACTGTTACTTGAACCACGTAGCTTTTTTTTCACAAGGGTATCAGGAAAAAATGTACCATAAAACGTATTGTACAATTTCTCCTGAATACGACGATACCTCATATGTGGTGGAAAGTAATTGTTTGGGCGCATGGCGGGGCTCAGAAGAGAAGGCGCACCATTTGACAGCAAAATTGGTTGGAATCATTAGCGGATGCCATGTCATGTTTGTAGACCCCCTATGGGGCCTAAACAGTGGAGCTCCCCCACAAGTGACCCCATTTTGGAAACTAGACCCCTCAAGGAATTTATCTAGATGTTTGGTGAGCCCCTTGCACCCCCAGGGGCTCCACAGAAGTTGATAACATTGAACCGTGAAAATTGTTTTGGGTTTTTTTTACCACAAAATTTTTGCATCAACCAGGTAGCTTTTTTTTTTTTACAACGGTATCAGGAAAAAATGCACCATAAAATCTATTGTGCAATTTTTCCTGAGTACGCAGATACCTCAGATGCAGATCCGTTATGTGCATCCCTGATCAGCGCTTGGCGGGACGCACGGACAGATGCGATACAAAACGCGTTGGGGATACGGAAAAAAAAAAAAGTCACGCCAAAAATTGAGCAGGGATGCAGATCCGTTATGTGCATCCCTGATCAGCGCTCGGCGGGACGCACGGACAGATGCGATACAAAAACGCGTTGGGGATACGGAAAAAAAAGTCACCCCAAAAATTGACCACGTATGCAGATCCGTTATCTGTATCCGTGATCAGTGCTCGGCGGGACGCACGGACAGATGAGGTGTAAAAATGGACAGGATACAGGGGAAAAAAAAAAATGTTATACTCACAGTACCCAGAGGATTAGCAGGAGGATCACTGACCAGAAGAACTGCAGGAGGAACAGAAGGCAAGCGAGATGGACAGCTTTACAGGAGCAGTAGGCAGGACGTTGGACAGATCAGCAGAAGACCCAGGAAGAAGGACCCAGAGATGGAGGCAGATGTGATCGGGCCAGTGAAGACCTCGGACGACCCGGTGAAGACAGGTAAGAGGACGTCAAGGGGAGAGGGGAGGGGGAGAGCAGAGGGGGGCACGGGAGAGCAGAGGGGGATACCGGAGAAGCAAAGAAGGAAGGAAGCAGAATAGAGATGACAGAGGAGGCAGGGAGATCGCAGGGGGAGCAGATCGGGATGTCGGGGGGCAGATCGGGGCGTGGGGGGGCAGATCGCGAATGGCACGGGCAGGGGCCATAATGGGAGCGCGCAGGGGCCATAACGGGAGCGTGCAGGGGCCATAACGGGAGCGCGCACGGGCTGCAAGGGGAGCGGAATACTCACGTGGAGCAGGAGCAGAAGCGGTGACATTGGCGTCTGCGGCGGCAGCAGCAGTGGTGTGATACCACAAGTACCAGCCAGTGCACGCTGCAGACATGTTGGGGGAGGCTCCCCAGACCAGGACACTCCTGGGGAAGGCGGCCACCTGCAGATCAGACCGCCCAACTACACACTGATTGGAGCGATTGCGCATCATTGCACGATCGCTCCAATCAGTGCTGCAGGGGCTGGGGGCGGCATATTTGAGATCTACCTATGATATGCTGCAGCTGCTACGGCATCTCATAGCCGGATCTCACATTATCGCACTAATTCGGGCATTATTTTTGCCGAAATCGGTGCAAACGATGTGGTTGGCGGTTCAGATTTGAACAGCCAATCACATCGATCGTCTATGGGGGGTGGCGATGCCACCCCCCCTGGGGTCAAGCAAAGGTCCCCTGCTGTAAGAAACAGCAGGGGACATCATTTGAAAGCCGTTGCTATGGCCACGGCAATCAAATGAACTTTAGGCAGTAAAGTTACGTCCCTGGTCGTTAAGTCACGTTAAAATAGGACGTAATTTTACTGCCCACGGTCGTGAAGGGTTTAAACTTAAGGTTTCCAAAATGGCCACTGTTTGAGAGACACATGCCATTTTATGATTGGAGTTTTCCTGTATGAAGATTAAACACGTGTCCTCGATCCGGTGGATCAGTGCAGATCCATATTAGAATGGGAAGATTGAGTGATCTGATCAACATTTAATGAGTCATGAGACTAGAGTACTGGGGCTAGACTAGCCGGGGACAGTGTCTTAAAATCTCCGAAGTTTGTGGAGTGTTCTCATGCTGCTTTGTCGGGGGTTTACTAAGAATGGAGTGATTGAAAAAAACATTGAAGAAAATTCTATGGCCATAAACCACATGTCAACAAAAAGGGAGAGGAAGATGTTAAGAATCGTTCAAATGAACAAGAGGTGGAAAGTCAAGAAAATTGCAGCGAAATACAATGGGAATGTGTCTACACACAACTTGTGAGTCTCTAGCATGGATGGCTATAACAGCAGACAACCTCTCTGGGCTGCTTTGTGCAGTTTTAATAGAATCCGTTTTCCGCTTACTTACTGTTTGGATGTGTGAGGTAACTTATTGGCTGTTTTGACAGTTAGCCTGCATATTATCAGGTGGCCTATAGGAACAACAGCTCTGCTTCTGTTTTGCTACAGGCCATTAATAGGGACTATGATTGGTTGCTATAGGCAATGAAGGATATTCTTAGTATAAGACAGCTTATGTGTCAGTTAATATAATTTCGGTGTTTAGTGGTAGAGAGAGAGAGTGGGAGAGAGGGAGACAAAGAGAGTGGGAGAGAGGGAGGGTGGGAGAGAGGGAGAGTGGGAGAGAGGGAGAGTGGCAGAGAAGGAAAGTGGGAGTGAGGGAAAGTGGGTGAGAAAGAGAGGAAGAGAGGGAGGAAGAGTCGGAGAGAGGGAGAGTGGGAAAGAGGGAGAAAAAGAGAGTGGGAGACAAAGAGTGTGGGAGAGAGGGAGAGTGGGAAAGAGGAAGATTGGCAGAGAAGGAGAGTGGGAGAGAGGGAAAGTGGGAGAGAAAGAGAGGAAGAGAGGGAGGGGGAGTGGGAGAGAGGGAGAGTGCAAAAAAGGGAGAGTGCGAGAGTGGGAGAGGAGAGTTGTAGGGAGAGAGTGGGAGTTAGTGACAGTAGGAGAGTAGGAGAGAGGGCAAGTTGGAGAGAGGGAAAGTGGGAGAGAGTGAGAGAGTGGGAGAGGAAAGAGCAAGAGACTTAGTTACTATCTTAGGCAACACTGGTTACTACAGGTGCTTGTATAATATACAGTCATATGAAAAAGTTTGGGCACCCCTATTTATGTTAACCTTTTTCTTTATAACAATTTGGGTTTTTGCAACAGCTATTTCAGTTTCATATATCTAATAAATGATGGACTCAGTAATATTTCTGGATTGAAATGAGGTTTATTGTACTAACAGAAAATGTGCAATCCGCATTTAAACAAAATTTGACCGCTGCAAAAGTATGGGCACCCTTATCAATTTCTTAATTTGAACACTCCTAACTACTTTTTACTGACTTACTAAACCACTAAATTGGTTTTGTAACCTCATTGAGCTTTGAACTTCATAGGCAGGTGTATCCAATCATGAGAAAAGGTATTTAAGGTGGCCACTTGCAAGTTGTTCTCCTATTTGAATCTCCTATGAAGAGTGGTATCATGGGCTCCTCAAAACAACTCTCAAATGATCTGAAAACAAAGATTATTCAACATAGTTGTTCAGGGGAAGGATACAAAAAGTTGTCTCAGAGATTTAAACTGTCAGTTTCCACTGTGAAAAACATAGTAAGGAAATGGAAGAACACAGGTACAGTTCTTGTTAAGCCCAGAAGTGGCAGGCCAAGAAAAATATCAGAAAGGCAGGAGAAGAAGAATGGTGAGAACAGTCAAGGACAATCCACAGACCACCTCCAAAGACCTGCAGCATCATCAAGCTGCAGATGGTGTCAATGTGCATCGGTCAGCAATACAGCGCACGTTGCACAAGGAGAAGCTGTATGGGAGAGTGATGCAAAAGAAGCTGTTTCTGCAAGCACACCACAAACAGAGTCACCTGAGGTATGCAAAAGCACATTTGGACAAGCCAGTTACATTTTGGAAGAAGGTCCTGTGGACTGATGAAACAAAGATTGAGTTGTTTGGAACCCCGTATTGAGCAGCGGTGGTGCTACAAATCACCACAACCGTGGGTGGCGTCACGGACATTATCCCAACACCCCAAATCCCCCTTTCACTCACGGGCGAGGAGCGCCGCTCGAGAACCCCCGGGATCCGGCCCACAGCTCGAGCCACCACTGAGCAGCGGCAGCCGCCGGACCCTAGCAGAAGGGGTGAGCGCGGTGTGCTGACACCCTCCTCCCCGCCCGCGACAACTTGGCGTCACGAACAGGATCCTACCGCTCTGCCGTTTGGTAGAGGTGCGCCTTGTGACCGCCGGAGGTATCCGGCTGAAAAATTTGTAAAACCGCCATCTTGGGCGCGAAAATTTCCCGCTCGAGCGTCTTCCCCGAGCAGGAAAGGCGCGAAAGTGGAGCCCCGCCCCCTGAAGAAGGAAGTGCTAACGAGAAGCTAAGGGGGACGGGATGGCGTCCGGCCGCATGTGAACCGCGGCTGTGGAAGCAGGGACGCCAGGACTCTGCCAGCATTTGGTTCCTGGAAGAGGCCGCCGCAGCGATGCACCGAGCCGTTACCCCTGTTACCGGTAGCGGAGCCTGCAGCGTCTGTGGGGGAGGACCCAGACCTGGGGTCCCCAGGCCTCACCTTGTCACCGCCCTGCCACCGGCCCCAGCAGTCCGCCCGGCCGCGACGGAGATGACGACGGCTCCGGCAGTCCGCCCGGCCGCAACGGCAGCGAAGTACCAGTCCCGTTGACCACTCTGAAGCCGTTCCTGGACTGGGGTCAAGGGGTGCTGCCGGGGTTTTAGGGGCAGCACCAAGGCTAGGTTGTTTGGGTGGGTGACCGAAGGAACCGTTATATTGTTATTATTAAAAGTGTTGGACTGTTACTGCAACGTTAAAGTAATGTGCATCCCGTTTTGGGAGGGTTGAAAATGCTTGTGTTAATGTTTTGATCTTTTGCAGTTTAAAGAAAAATAAAACCGGTGATGGACGGGCAGCCCGAGGACGGTCTGCATTTTGCTAAGGGGGAATGTGTCGCCCTGGACAAGCCAGGGGACACAGGTAACAACACACACACACCCCCACCCCCAGCAGTTTCACAGCAGACATCCCCAGTGAAACTTGATTCCTTTCCTCAGGCTCAGACTGACACACCAGGTGGGCGGAGTGAGGAGATGGGACGCCCACCCAGGGGTTAGCTGGCTTGAGGCAGGAAACAAGCCCAGTCTATTCCTAGGAGAGGAAAAGTGAAGGTCTGCAGAGAGGCAGACGGAGCCAGGGGCCTAGGTTGGAGCCTAGGGCCTCGTAGAGAGAGTCCGGCAGACGCTAAGTGCCGTCTGCAGGGATCCGGGGAGACAGCTGGTGGAACCGAAGGTAGCCGGGGCTGGGCAGTGGCCCACCGGTACGGAACCGGGGAGCCAGCTGGAAGCCGGAGTGCAGGAGAAGGGTGCACGGAAGTGGACGAAAAGACTTACACCATCAGACTGGGTCAGGGGAGAACAACAACCGCAGCCGTCTGGGGGTACCCGTCCATCCAGCCGAGTGTTTTACTAAAAACTGTGTCAACGTCTCAGGCTGAGTGAGTACCACAGTGCCGCAAGGCACAGCGCTGCCCCCGCGTCCCTGCGCCCACTAGGCCCTGCATCCTACATATCATCACCGGGCCCCGGGATCACCAACCCCCTACCCACGGAGGGGCAACACAACACCTAGCTGCTCCACATCACCACCCCCGGGGACCCCGTATTGAGCAGCGGTGGTGCTACAAATCACCACAACCGTGGGTGGCGTCACGGACATTATCCCAACACCCCAAATCCCCCTTTCACTCACGGGCGAGGAGCGCCGCTCGAGAACCCCCGGGATCCGGCCCACAGCTCGAGCCACCACTGAGCAGCGGCAGCCGCCGGACCCTAGCAGAAGGGGTGAGCGCGGTGTGCTGACACCCTCCTCCCCGCCCGCGACAACTTGGCGTCACGAACAGGATCCTACCGCTCTGCCGTTTGGTAGAGGTGCGCCTTGTGACCGCCGGAGGTATCCGGCTGAAAAATTTGTAAAACCGCCATCTTGGGCGCGAAAATTTCCCGCTCGAGCGTCTTCCCCGAGCAGGAAAGGCGCGAAAGTGGAGCCCCGCCCCCTGAAGAAGGAAGTGCTAACAAGAAGCTAAGGGGGACGGGATGGCGTCCGGCCGCATGTGAACCGCGGCTGTGGAAGCAGGGACGCCAGGACTCTGCCAGCATTTGGTTCCTGGAAGAGGCCGCCGCAGCGATGCACCGAGCCGTTACCCCTGTTACCGGTAGCGGAGCCTGCAGCGTCTGTGGGGGAGGACCCAGACCTGGGGTCCCCAGGCCTCACCTTGTCACCGCCCTGCCACCGGCCCCAGCAGTCCGCCCGGCCGCGACGGAGATGACGACGGCTCCGGCAGTCCGCCCGGCCGCAACGGCAGCGAAGTACCAGTCCCATTGACCACTCTGAAGCCGTTCCTGGACTGGGGTCAAGGGGTGCTGCCGGGGTTTTAGGGGCAGCACCAAGGCTAGGTTGTTTGGGTGGGTGACCGAAGGAACCGTTATATTGTTATTATTAAAAGTGTTGGACTGTTACTGCAACGTTAAAGTAATGTGCATCCCGTTTTGGGAGGGTTGAAAATGCTTGTGTTAATGTTTTGATCTTTTGCAGTTTAAAGAAAAATAAAACCGGTGATGGACGGGCAGCCCGAGGACGGTCTGCATTTTGCTAAGGGGGAATGTGTCGCCCTGGACAAGCCAGGGGACACAGGTAACAACACACACACTCCCCCACCCCCAGCAGTTTCACAGCAGACATCCCCAGTGAAACTTGATTCCTTTCCTCAGGCTCAGACTGACACACCAGGTGGGCGGAGTGAGGAGATGGGACGCCCACCCAGGGGTTAGCTGGCTTGAGGCAGGAAACAAGCCCAGTCTAGTCCTAGGAGAGGAAGAGTGAAGGTCTGCAGAGAGGCAGACGGAGCCAGGGGCCTAGGTTGGAGCCTAGGGCCTCGTAGAGAGAGTCCGGCAGACGCTAAGTGCCGTCTGCAGGGATCCGGGGAGACAGCTGGTGGAACCGAAGGTAGCCGGGGCTGGGCAGTGGCCCACCGGTACGGAACCGGGGAGCCAGCTGGAAGCCGGAGTGCAGGAGAAGGGTGCACGGAAGTGGACGAAAAGACTTACACCATCAGACTGGGTCAGGGGAGAACAACAACCGCAGCCGTCTGGGGGTACCCGTCCATCCAGCCGAGTGTTTTACTAAAAACTGTGTCAACGTCTCAGGCTGAGCGAGTACCACAGTGCCGCAAGGCACAGCGCTGCCCCCGCATCCCTGCACCCACCAGGCCCTGCATCCTACATATCATCACCGGGCCCCGGAATCACCAACCCCCTACCCACGGAGGGGCAACACAACACCTAGCTGCTCCACATCACCACCCCCGGGGACCCCGTATTGAGCAGCGGTGGTGCTACAAATCACCACAACCGTGGGTGGCGTCACGGACATTATCCCAACACCCCAAATCCCCCTTTCACTCACGGGCGAGGAGCGCCGCTCGAGAACCCCCGGGATCCGGCCCACAGCTCGAGCCACCACTGAGCAGCGGCAGCCGCCGGACCCGAGCAGAAGGGGTGAGCGCGGTGTGCTGACACCCTCCTCCCCGCCCGCGACAATACAAAAAGGCGTTATGCATGGAGGCAAAAAAACACGGCATTCCAAGAAAAGCACTTGCTACCCACAGTAAAATTTGGTGGAGCTTCCATCATGCTTTGGGGCTGTGTGGCCAATGCCAGCAACGGGAATCTTGTTAAAATTGAGGGTCGCATGGATTCAACTCAGTATCAGCAGATTCTTGACAATAATGTGCAAGAATCAGTGACGAAGTTGAAGTTACGCAGGGGATGGATATTTCAGCAAGACAATGATCCAAAACACCGCTCCAATTACAATGTTCTGGAATGGCCATCCCAGTCCCCAGACCTGAATATCATTGAACATCTGTGGGATGATGTGAAGCGGCTGTCCATGCTCGGCGACCATCAAACTTAACTGAACTGGAATTGTTTTGTAAACAGGAATGGTCAAATATACCTTCATCCAGGATCCAGGAACTCATTAAAAGCTACAGGAAGCAACTAGAGGCTGTTATTTTTGCAAAAGGAGGATCTACAAACTATTAATGTCACTTTTATGTTGAGGTGCCCATACTTTTGCACTGGTCAAATTTTGTTTAAATGCGGATTGCACATTTTCTGTTAGTACAATAAACCTCATTTCAATCCAGAAATATTCCTCAGTCCATCAGTTATTAGATATATGAAACTCAAATAGCTGTTGCAAAAACCCAAACTGTTATTAATAGGGGTGCCCAAACTTTTTCATATGACTGTATCATGTTATTATTTTACCATTGGATGTTTATGTTCTTATATTCCAGGTTTATATTCCTCATTTCAATCCAGAAATATTACTCTGTCCATCAGTTATTAGATATATGAAACTGTTTGAAATTGTTATAAAGAAAAAAGGTTAACATTAATAGGGGTACCCAAACTTTTTCATATGACTGTAAGCTGTAATTCTGGATTGTAAGGGCTCATGTAGATGTCTGTGGATTTCGGTCCAATCACATATTACAATGCACAGACGGAGGATGACAGCCTCATAGGAATACATAGACCTGTGGCTATTCTGTGCTTCAGTGCTCCGCGCTCTGACCAATCTGCACGGACTTCTGCACAAGCCTTAAGAAAAATAATTGAATGTTTTATTAAGTGACTCACTTAAATGTTGACTAATTTTATTTATGTTCAAAAGAAATCATATTTTACATTATTCGTTGGAAAACAAACCATCATTCAAAAGAACACACAAACAACAAAAGCCCGGCTGAGCAGATCACAAGATCTGTATACTCACCGAAGAATCCCATTGAGTGAGTCTCCCATTGTGAGGATAGACTAGATGACTTCTCACTGGTGAAGTGCTTCCTGATCCCCCTATTTACTGACAATGAGATAATTCCCACTTTGTAAATACAGACACTCATCCCAACCATTGTGCACCTCATGTGGGATTATCTGCTTTATATTATATTGTACAAAGGTGTAGATCACTAACAATGGAGAAGTTGGCTTTTCTGAATATGATCATGACAAAGAACTCCTAAACTTTCCCTAGGGGTAGTAAAGCCTTTTGAACGATTCCACTGACATCATAAGATTTAAAGGAGCCTTGTCAAGAGGAGGCGAAATGCAAAGTAATCTGATATTGTGACAAAGGAATTGTGAATAACCAAGGTTTATGTGAAGCCCCACAGGTGTTGTGTCGGTGCATTACCTTCAGGGACTCCACTCAGCTGGATCTGGTCACAGGTAGGAGATCTTCTTCTTGTCGTGACGCCACTCTCAGTATTGCGGCCAGTAGGGACCGCCACTGCAGGTTGAGGGTCGCCTGGGGCTGATGGTGAGTGCAGTTAGTTGGAATAGCCCCCTGAGAGCGAGGCAAGCCCCAGGGCCCTGTGTAGGTGCGTAGTACCACAAGGCGCAGAATAACTCCACACAGGCAGAATGTCTTTCAGGGTTTTTACTCACTTCAGGTGGCAGGGTGAGTAACCCGGGCGTAGCTGGGATGAACCAGGCGGGAACCAGGTGTCCTTCAGGCTGACTTGTGAGGGTGACTACTAACTCGCCTTCCTTAGCCCTTGGTGGTTTGGGGTAACCCCGACTTTGAGTCCCTATGGGGGTCACCCAGGGAAGATGCTGAAGCCTCTCTCCCCTTCGTTTGCCGTTTGCTTGTTGCCTGGGCCAGATCACTCCAGCTGCTTGCCTCCTGTGACCTATGGGCCCTAACTGTGGCTACGTGGCTGCGGCTTTTGTGGTGTTGTGGCGTGGGCTTTGAGAGCCCCACACCGGCAGGTTTAGCAAAAGAAAGCTGGATCTATCTCCGCTTCGGGATCTGCCGCCCGTTTGGGCCTGGTACTCTCCAGCAGTCTCCTTACTTCCCACTCCGTGCTCTTCTCTCTAGCTGAGATGGGTTTCGGGTAGCACTCCTAGTTGACCGTTCTCCCCCGTCGGTAGCCACTGCGCGGACGCTGTCAGACTACAGCAGCCCAGGGGAAGGGGTCAGCTCTCCTCGGAGCTCCCTGGACTCTGCTCTGAACTGGCTCACATCTGGGACCTTCACTGCTGCTCCTGTCTGAGCTTCACTTTCCTGCTCCTCACTCCTCCACACTCTGCTGCAGACTCTAGACTGTTTACTCCTCCTTCTCTTTTCCCTTTTGTGCCTGCCTACGCCACCTAGCAACCAGACTCTCTTACCACACCCCTTGAGAGGAGATGGAGGCTTTTGGCCCCCTCCACTATTCCAGTGAAGGTGAAGGCTTTTCCCCCTCCTGGGATCCCCAGGGGTCCTCTCATGGGTACATGTGTGAGACCTGATCACTATGCGCCTGTGTTCCACACCCCGGTCAGCCTTCTGGATTACCTGTGTTGTACTGTCCCCAGCATGGGTGCAGTACTCAGTGGTGCCTGACCAGGTCAGGGGCGCCACATTCCCCCTTAGTTATCACCAGCACGTCCTCGGGCTGCAAGACAACATTTTAAAAATGCATAAAACATTAAAACATGTAAAACATTTTTAAAAGCACCAGGTACCATACATCACCACCCTCCACCCACAAGTCCGTTAACCCACCCAAACCCCTTTCAGGAGGCAGGTCACCGGTCCTTTTGGTAACCAGGTCTGGGCCATCTACTTCCCCAGACCTTTCCTCCAATCTGCCTCTCCCGTTGGCCGCGGCTTCAGCCACTTCTGGCAGGATGTAGAGGCGGCTTTCATGGGCTGGTGGTTTCAGGGTATACCTGGCTTGGTGGATCCGCGCCTTCAGCCTCTTCTGGCAGGATGTAGAGGCGGCCTCCACAGTTGGTGCTGACCAGGTACCCTCTTTGTGGTGGAGACCCAGGCCCCATAAACAGGCATGCTCTCTGGTCGCAGGCGAGCCAAGGCCCTATATACGGACGGGCTCCTCCTGGTTGCAGACGAGCCAAGCCCCTAAACAGGCTGACTCTGGTGGTGGTGGTGCCCTTTTGGTGTAACTATTTACACTGCGAGAGTTTGTGGCTATAGCCAGTTCATAGCCTTAAGGTTTATTTCTCACAATAGTTTATGTGGGCACATTCTTGAACTTTAAAACGTTGCAAAACAAACTTTCCAAACTGGTCAAAACTTGCTGTACTTTACTTAAACTTATGCAGACTCCTCTTCACCAGGGCTTGGGCCTGTAGGGCTGCGGCACCTGTTGGTTTCTTGACCTTTTTCCTCATCTGTAGTGGTCTCATCATTAGGTCTTTGGTCTTTTCTTTCTTTATTACTGTCTTTCCTTTCTTCTTTGGGACATGGTACTACATCTAGCGCGTACCACCCTCTTTCTCCTTGGTGCATGGTGAACTGTACGGAGTCTCCTGTACGCAGGTTCCTTCCAGGATGTCCTCTGGGCAGATTAGCTCTGACGTCTCTCCGATTGACAAAAATACCTTCTTTTATACCAGGTGCTACGATGAACCCATATCCTGACTTGAGGCTGAAGTCCTCCACTACTCCTCTGCAAAGGGGTCCTCTGGCCTGGGCTTTGGCTCTTCTCAGGAACCTTTTCTCCTGTAGGTCTCTGGCCGTGATGTCATCTCTCTGCTCTGGGGATGGCGGTGCAGGGGAAAACTGGGTTCTGCTGCGGCGCTGTGTCTTGCGGGCTGGATTCTGCGAAGTGCAGCTTACAAGCTCCCAGGTGAGGCTTTGGGGCAGATCTTCCTCAGCAGAAGGTGTCAGGTCTTCCTCGTCCCAACGGGAATATGGCAGCATCTCCGGCTCTGGGACTAGCACTGCTGCTGGCTCCGGGGGCAACTCCTCAGCTTCTTGCCCTCCTCTCCCCCTTAGTTCTTTGGAGCACTCCTGTTGTGGCAGCGCCGGGGATGGGTGGTCATCAGCAGGCCCGGGCTGGGGACTCTTTGGCGTGGTTGCTGCAGAAGTCGCCTTGGGGGTGTTCGGAGGGAGCATGTATCGGTCCACCATCTCCTGTGGGAACTTAGCCTCCAGGTCAGCCTTCAGCTGCCAGTATGTGGAGTCTTCACCTATCAGGGATTTCCTAGTAGGGACTTCCTTAGGCTGGGGAGCGGTGTCTGCTCTGGCCTTGCAGGCCGGGGTAAATGGTGATGCAATCTCTTGGCGGGCCGCGCCCTGTATGGCGGCGGCCTGGTCTTGGCGGGCCGCGCCCTGTATGGCGGCGGCCTGGTCTTGGCGGGCCGCGCCCTGTATGGCAGCGGCCTGGTCTTGGCGGGCCGCGCCCTGTATGGCGGCGGCCTGGTCTTGGCGGGCCGCGCCCTGTATGGCGGCGGCCTGGATCGGCGTCGCAGCTGCGATGGGATCTGTGCAGGCTGGGCTGGGCGTCGCTGCAGGGACCGGGTCTTGGTGGGCCGAGCAGGGCATCGCTGCGGCGGCCGGGGCTTGGCGGGCCGAGCAGGGCATCGCTGCGGCGGCCGGGGCTTGGCGGGCCGAGCAGGGCATCGCTGCGGCGGCCTGGGCTTGGCGGGCCGCACCTGGCATGGCTGCGGCCTGGCTCAGCGTCGCCGCGCCGGGCACCTCTTCTGGGACCGCGGTCGTAGCAGCAGGGGTTGGAGCACTTGCGCTGGCCGGGGCAACTCTGGACTCACCCATCAGTGGCACCATCGGGATCTGAGTCGTCGCCGCTCGATCTGGCAGGCGTCGCGCGGCTCCCTCCTCGTAGGTCCGAACCGCCGCAGCCATCTCCAGAAGCTCCGTGCGTCCCTCACTGAGCTGTCGCATGATCCTGGCCTCCAGCTGATCGCAGAAGATAGCAAGCTCCCGGCACCACCAGGCAGCAGAGCCTGGTTCTGGGTATCCACGTCCGGACTCCATCTCTTCTTTCTGCAGCAGCAGGCTTGTGGCTCTCTTTCCTTCCCGCCGTCTCTGGACGCTTCCGCTCTCTTCACAAGCGAGGTCAGAACTCTGCAGGGGATCTCTGGGTAGCCACACCTCTTCGTGGGCGGTAACTTCTCCCAGCGCGGGCTGCTGTTGTTTTTCAGCGCGCTTTTCATGGTGGCAATATGGCGGCGCTTCCAATTTTTCAAGCGGACCGCCCAGGCACATGGTCACCTGTCTGAACAGGTCTAGTCCTTATCCTGTTCGTGACGCCAGATGTGGAGCCCCGCAAACGCTGTGTCGGTGCATTACCTTCAGGGACTCCACTCAGCTGGATCTGGTCACAGGTAGGAGATCTTCTTCTTGTCGTGACGCCACTCTCAGTATTGCGGCCAGTAGGGACCGCCACTGCAGGTTGAGGGTCGCCTGGGGCTGATGGTGAGTGCAGTTAGTTGGAATAGCCCCCTGAGAGCGAGGCAAGCCCCAGGGCCCTGTGTAGGTGCGTAGTACCACAAGGCGCAGAATAACTCCACACAGGCAGAATGTCTTTCAGGGTTTTTACTCACTTCAGGTGGCAGGGTGAGTAACCCGGGCGTAGCTGGGATGAACCAGGCGGGAACCAGGTGTCCTTCAGGCTGACTTGTGAGGGTGACTACTAACTCGCCTTCCTTAGCCCTTGGTGGTTTGGGGTAACCCCGACTTTGAGTCCCTATGGGGGTCACCCAGGGAAGATGCTGAAGCCTCTCTCCCCTTCGTTTGCCGTTTGCTTGTTGCCTGGGCCAGATCACTCCAGCTGCTTGCCTCCTGTGACCTATGGGCCCTAACTGTGGCTACGTGGCTGCGGCTTTTGTGGTGTTGTGGCGTGGGCTTTGAGAGCCCCACACCGGCAGGTTTAGCAAAAGAAAGCTGGATCTATCTCCGCTTCGGGATCTGCCGCCCGTTTGGGCCTGGTACTCTCCAGCAGTCTCCTTACTTCCCACTCCGTGCTCTTCTCTCTAGCTGAGATGGGTTTCGGGTAGCACTCCTAGTTGACCGTTCTCCCCCGTCGGTAGCCACTGCGCGGACGCTGTCAGACTACAGCAGCCCAGGGGAAGGGGTCAGCTCTCCTCGGAGCTCCCTGGACTCTGCTCTGAACTGGCTCACATCTGGGACCTTCACTGCTGCTCCTGTCTGAGCTTCACTTTCCTGCTCCTCACTCCTCCACACTCTGCTGCAGACTCTAGACTGTTTACTCCTCCTTCTCTTTTCCCTTTTGTGCCTGCCTACGCCACCTAGCAACCAGACTCTCTTACCACACCCCTTGAGAGGAGATGGAGGCTTTTGGCCCCCTCCACTATTCCAGTGAAGGTGAAGGCTTTTCCCCCTCCTGGGATCCCCAGGGGTCCTCTCATGGGTACATGTGTGAGACCTGATCACTATGCGCCTGTGTTCCACACCCCGGTCAGCCTTCTGGATTACCTGTGTTGTACTGTCCCCAGCATGGGTGCAGTACTCAGTGGTGCCTGACCAGGTCAGGGGCGCCACATTTACACTTACAGGAATTGTTTTATCATAAAGTTAAAGGCTCATAGGTTTGGACATTGACATAAAGTGAAGCTGTTCTGCAAGATACTTGGCATGAGATCCTTCCATCATGCTGTGTGTACATGATGCATTTTATATGCATTTTTTGGTGCAATTTTGATATAGTTTGTGGCCCAAATCTGCATCTCTCTTCATGCCAGCTATGCCAGCAAAGTCAATGAGAATTCAGAAGTGTTATCTGCACCAAATCTGCAGCGTGTGCACATAGCCTGAGACTCCATAGACAGCTAGTCTCTTTATATGAATGTGTCGCGGGCGGGGAAGGACGCCGCTGTGCTGTGCTCGCTAACGCTCAGGTCCGGCGCTGCTGCAATGGCTGCTCAGTGGCTCGAGCGGTGGGCCGGATCCAGGGGCTCGAGCGGCGCTCCTCGCCCGTGAGTGAAAGAGGGAAGTTTGGTTTGGGGATTTGGTCCGTGACGCCACCCACGGGTTGTGGTGAGGTTGGGGACCACCGCTGCTGGTGACGGGGATCCCGGGAGCGATGGTAGGGAGCAGCTGGGATGTTGTTTCCCCCTTCCGTGGGTAGGGGTTGGTGGTCCCGGGGCCCGGTGAGGTGACGGGGAGGCAGGGTTGGCAAGGTGCAGGGTCGCCTGGACTGCGCAGCGCGGTGCCGGACGGCACGGTTGTACTCACTCAGCCACAAATGGACGCAAAGTCTCTGGTAAACCAAACGGCTGGATGGACGGGTCCCGCAGCCGGCTGCTGTGACTTCTCCCGGACGGTTAGTGGTGGCTGCCTTTCCCTGCACCTTTGTGTATGTTCGGTCCCGATGGCTTCCCACCGGTAACCCGCTCCCCAGCGTGTATATGTGCCGGAGGAGCCCTTTTGCCCGCAGGCTCTGGCCCTTGGAACTCTAGCTGTGGCGGTAGCTGTATTTCCTTTTGCTGGTCGGACGGTTGCCTTCAATCGGGTCTTGGCTGTTAGGAAACCCATGGGGTTCCGGTCACTGACGGATTTGACCTCTAATGGCGACTCCAAGCCTGGTCGGGGTCCGCAGGCCCTGCCTGTGTGTGCTGGCTTCACTTCGCTCCCCGGTTCGGTACCGGCGGGCCATCGCCCTTCCCTGGTCCTACGGTTCCGCGTTGATCTGCCTCTCCTGCAGACGGCTACCACCGTCTGCCAACCTTGCTCTTAGTGCCCGGGCCATGCACCCGGACACGGTCAGTTTACTCCTTCACCACTACTTCACTCCTCTCCCTTGCGCTTCCCTAACCGACTGACTTCCTTTCCCGCCTCCAGGACTGTGAACTCCTCAGTGGGTGGGGCCAACCGCCTGGCTCCACCCTACCTGATGTGGACATCAGCCCCTGGAGGGAGGCAACAAGGATTTTGTGTCTGACTGATGTGCCTATCTCGGGGTGGGGGGGTGTGTTGCAGTACCTGTGACGACCTGGCTAGTCCAGGGCGCCACAAATGTAAGAAGTGGTAAAGTCCCTGTGGTGCAGATAATGCGATGTGATGTAAAGTGTAATATGTTCCTTCATAGTAATATGGTATAATGCACAAGGTAATATATGTGTATGAGGTATGGCAATGTTATTATATGAGAATGTGTGAGATGTAAAGTGCTATGAATTAATAGCGCTATATAAATGAATAAATTAATTATTATTATTATTATTATTATTATTATTATGTAGTGTAGTGCAGGATAATGCAGAGTTGTGTGTATGTTAAGCTGTTAGGAATATCATGTAGGATACAGGCATTATATACGTGATGTTGCCATCTAGTGGCTAGTTGCTGTATTACGGGTATGTTATAAGATCGATTGCCTGGCAACCGACTGTAGGCAAATGCTGGTGCCGAGAAAAAGGACGGTCTCCATCTTGTAATTGAGATAAGGCCGCTTTACACGCAACAACATCACTAACGAGATGTCGTTGGGGTCACGGAATTCGTGATGTAAATCTGGCCTCGTTAGTGACATTGTTGCGTGTGAAACGCACGAACGACCGTTAACGATCAAAATTACTTACCGTTGACGCGTCGTTCCTTTCTCGATTATCGTTGCTGTTGCAGGACGCAGGTTGTTCGTCGCTCCTGCGGCAGCACACAGTGTGACACTGCAGGAATGAGGAACATCACCGTCCCTGCGTCCTCCGCTAATGAGGAAGGAAGGAGGTGGGCGGGATTTTCGTCCCGCTCATTTCCGCCCCTCCGCTTCTATTGGGCGGCCGCTTACTGACGCCACTGTGATGCCGCATGAACCGCCCCCTTAGAGAGGAGGTGTGGCGCCCTGGACAAGCCAGGGGCCACAGAGAACAACACCCACACACCCCACACTCCCAGCAGGCACACCGAAGTCAAAACACAAAACCCTTGTTGCCTTCCTCCAGGAGCTGATGTTCACACCAGGGGGTGGGCCAGGCAGTTGGCCCCGCCCACCGAGGAGTTCACAGTCCTGGAGGCGGGAAAACCAGACAGACCAGTGTTGAAGGTGAAAGTGAGCAGAAGGAAGTAGTAGTTGAGCAGCCTGAAGTTGGTCCGGGTGTGTGGCCCGGACAGATCAGCAAGGTTGGCAGACGGTGGTGACCGTCTGCAGGAGTGGCCTATCGGAGTTTACCGTAAGGACCGTGGACGGGCGGTGGCCCGGCGGTACCGGACCGGTACGCAAAGAGAAGCCAGCACCATCTGGCAGGGGCTTACGGACCCCGGCAAGGCTAGGAGTCGCCGTGAATTTGCCAAATTCGTTAGTGAAGGGAACCTCCTGGGTTTCCCAACAGTCAAGTCCCGACAGAAGGCAAAAGTCCAACCAAGTGAGGGAGACACCGCCACCGCCAAGGCAACCGTTTCTCAGGGCCAGCGCCTGCGGGCAAAAGGGGCTCCTCCGGCCTATATCCAAGCCGGGGAGCGGGTTACCGGTGGGAACCCATTGGAACCATCTACCATATCTAGGTGCAGGGAAAGGCAGTCACCATCAACCTGCCGGGAGCAGAAACCACCGCAGCCGTCAGTGGGACCCGTCCATCCAGCCGTGTGTTTTACCGAGAACTGTGTCTTCATCATTGGCTGAGTGAGTACCACCGTGCCGTGCGGCACAGCGCTGCCCCTGCGACCCTGCACCTCACCAGGCCCTGTAACCCGCCTGCCATCCATCCCTACCCCCATCACCGGGCCCCGGGACAACCAACCCCCTACCCACGGAGGGGAGAAATAACAACAAAGCTGCTACCTGTCACCGCTCCCGGGATCCCCGTCCAGAGCAGCGGTGGTGTCACCAAAATCACCACAACCGTGGGTGGCGTCACGGACAATAATCAAAAACCCCCACAATCAAAAAAAACCCTTTTCACTCATGGGCGAGGAACGCCGCTCGAGTCCCCGGGATCCGGCCCACCGCTCGAGCCACCACCCAGCAGCAACAGCCGCAGCAGCAGCGGCAGCCGGACCCGAGCAGTGGGAGAGCGCAGCGTCCCCTCCTCCGCCTGCGACAGAGGCAGTTCGCCGGCCACAGCGACGTCGCTAGGCAGGTAAGTCCGTGTGATGGGTCCTAAAGCGATGTTGTGCGCCACGGGCAGCGATTTGCCCGTGACGCACAACTGACAGGGGCGGGTACGCTCACTAGCGATATCGATATCGCTGCGTGTAAAGTGCCCTATAGGGTTTCTGACTGAGAAGAGAGCGGAGTGCTGGCTAAGGTGTGAGGCGCTACCAGATATCTCATTGTTAACTCCTGAATGTATGAAGCCATCTACCTCTGGATGTTCACCCTTGCACCAAATATGAGCCACTGGAGTGAGCATTGATTTTTCCTCCGATGGGGGATACGGATGTAGAGTTTGGCTATAGGAAGAGGTAGCAAGCCTGTTAAAAACTGCAGACCTAAGCCGGGGGGGGGGGGGGTCAGAGTATAAAAGACAGACTTGAAAGGAGATAGATCAGCTGGGAACCAAAAGAAAGTCCTGAAGTGAGTTGGAACCTAGGAAGGAAGGTGAGAAAGTATCTTATCGCATGTGTTGGACCACCGTTTGCTGAAGACTGTTCAGTAAAGTGAGTTTTGAAGAAGAACTTTTGGTGTCCCGTGATTCAAGTGTGGCCAACCCTGAGTGGCGAAACTTGTAAGGTGGTAGCAAAATGCAAGAAACCTGTGAGTGTAATGTACCATACTCAGATCAACACACACAACCAACAATCCGTTTTCAGTGTGAGGTACCAGAGTGCCAGGGTGCAACAATATGGCCTCTCCCACCACTACTGCCCTCTGGCACCTTACATGAGTAGTCCAGTCTTGGGACAAACGTCTGTGATCCCTTTACATGAATGCACACTGCGAACTGTGACAGTGGGTGATGCGCTCGCTGTCAAGATCCCCAGTAATGCCGATCCGAGCAGATAATCACATGACCACATGTAAGTGATTTGCCCACTAGACACATTCTGTTTCTCCCAATGGAAGTGAAGTGAGAGAGCCAAATAAGACTTATCAGAATGTGACCACAGGTATGCAAATCGCATGACCGCCCAATCGCAACAGCAATACCCGGAAATCAGGAAATCATGACAGTGTGCGTGACAATGTGAGTTTCCTGCAAGTTGTCATGATGCAGCAGCCTACAGCTACATAGAGTGACTGAAGTCTTTTGTCCAAAGCCTGAGCAACCCGTTTATGGAGAGCAAACACCCCTCCCCCCCCAAGTCATGCATTATGGCTGGGGCCACACGAGCATATGACATCCGATGTGAGTGCATCGGATGTGAGATGCCTAATGACCCCCGACTCCCGCTGTGATGCGAGTGTAAGCCGAGTGTCATGTCACTGTGCTCCGATCCTGCAATCGGTTCACAGCTGTGGAGGAGAGGGAGAGATTACGCTCCTTACCTCCTCTATTGTCAGCTTACGCGATTATTGTACTGCACTCTGGTGTCATCCGAGTGCACTGCGATGTTTCACTCGCACCCATAGACTTGTATAGGTGCGAGTGAATACGGATCGGATTCAACCCACAGCATGCGGCGACTGTTTACTCGGTCCGATTAAGGCTGAGAAAATAATCGTAGATGCGAACTGCCCCAAAGAGTAACATTGGTCTGGGTGGAATGCGATTTTTTTTATCGCATTCCACACGGGCCGTTTTACTCGCCTTATGTCCTAGCCCTATCTCTGACAGTGGCTCACTGTGTTCTACATTTGATAAATGATAAATAATGAAAAACATCTTTCTATCTAAATCATTTTGTCACTGGTGGTGGAATAAAACTTCAACAAGTAGATTATTATTATTATTATTTATTATTATAGCGCCATTTATTCCATGGCGCTTTCAAATGAAAGAGGGTATACGTACAACAATCATTAACAGTACAAGACAGACTGGTACAGGAGGAGAGAGGACCCTGCCTGCGAGGGCTCACAGTCTACAGGGAATGGGTGATGGTACAATAGGTGAGGACATAGCTGGTTGCGCAGTGGTGTACTAGACTGAGGGCTATTGTAGGTTGTAGGCTTGTTGGAAGAGGTGGGTCTTGAGGTTACTCTTGAAGCTTTCCACGGTAGGGGAGAGTCTGATATGCTGAAGTAGAGCATTCCAGAGTATGGGGGAGGCACGGGAGAAATCTTGTACGCGATTGTGGGAAGAGGAGATAAGAGAGGAGCAGAGAAGGAGATCTTGTGAGTATCTGAGGGTGCGTGCAGGTAGGTACCGGGAGACTAGGTCACAGATGTAAGGAGGAGACAGGTTGTGGATGGCTTTGTATGTCATGGTTAAAGTTTGGAACTGGAGTCGTTGGGCAATGGAACGCCAGTGAAGGGATTGGCAGAGTGGCAAGGCTGGGGAGTAGCGGGGGGAGAGGTGGATTAAGCGGGCCGCAGAGTTTAGGATAGATTGGAGGGGTGCAAGAGTGTTGGAAGGGAGGCCAGAGAGCAGGAGGTTGCAGTAGTCGAGGCGGGAGATGATGAGGGCATGCACTAATGTTTTTGCTGATTCTTGGTTAAGGAAAGCACGGATCCGGAAGATATTTTTGAGTTGTAGTCTGCATGAGGTGAAGAGGGCTTGGATGTGTGGCTTGAAGGATAGAGCAGAGTCGATGGTTACTCCAAGGCAACGAGCTTGTGAGACTGGGGAGAGTGAGCAACCATCAAGTTTGATGGAAAGGCTTGTTGGAGGAGATGAGTGAGGAGGAGGAAAGACAATGAACTCTGTTTTGTCCATGTTAAGCTTTAGGAATTGCGCAGAGAAGAAGGATGAAATAGCAGACAGACATTGTGGAATTTTGGTTAGTAGAGAGGTAATGTCAGGTCCAGAGAGGTAGATCTGCGTGTCATCGGCATAGAGATGATACTGGAAGCCGTGGAACTCTATGAGCTGTCCCAGGCCAAAGGTGTAGATCAGGGGTGGGCAATTAATTTTCCCATGGGGCCGCATGAAAAATTGGGATTGGTTTAGAGGGCCGGACTAATATAATTACCTCAGTTCTACCCAATATACTACATCACTACACCCCCTCCATATACTACACCTGTAATAAACTACACCACTACACCCCTATATACTACACCTGTATTATACTACACTCCCTCCATATACCTGTAATATACTACACCCCCATATACACCTGTATTATACTACACCACTATATAATACACCTGCGATATACTACATCATTACACCCCTATATACTACACCTGTAATATACTACATCACTACACCCCATATACTACACCTGTAATATACTACATCACTACACCCCTATATACACCTGTAATATACTACATCACTACACCCCTATATACACCTGTAATATACAACATCACTACACCCCATATACTACACCTGTAATATACTACACCTCCATATAGCACACCTGTAATATACTACATCACTACACCCCTATATAGCACACCTGTAATATACTACACCTCCATATAGCACACCTGTAATATACTACATCACTACACCCCTATATAGCACACCTGTAATATACTACACCTCCATATAGCACACCTGTAATATACTACACCTCCATAGAGCACACCTGTAATATACTACACCTCCATAGAGCACACCTGTAATATACTACACCTCCATAGAGCACACCTGTAATATACACCTCCATATAGCACACCTGTAATATACTACACCTCCATATAGTACACCTGTAATATACTACACCTCCATATAGTACACCTGTAATATACTACATCACTACACCCCATATACTACACCTGTAATATAGTACACCCCCATATAGCACACCTGTAATATACTACAACTCCATATAGTACACCTGTAATATACTACACCTCCATATAGCACACCTGTAATATACTACAACTCCATATAGTACACCTGTAATATACTACACCTCCATATAGCACACCTGTAATATACTACACCTCCATATAGCACACCTGTAATATACTACACCTCCATATAGCACACCTGTAATATACTACATCACTACACCCCTATATAGCACACCTGTAATATACTACACCTCCATATAGCACACCTGTAATATACTACACCTCCATAGAGCACACCTGTAATATACACCTCCATATAGCACACCTGTAATATACTACACCTCCATATAGTACACCTGTAATATACTACACCTCCATATAGTACACCTGTAATATACTACATCACTACACCCCATATACTACACCTGTAATATAGTACACCCCCATATAGCACACCTGTAATATACTACAACTCCATATAGTACACCTGTAATATACTACACCTCCATATAGCACACCTGTAATATACTACACCTCCATATAGCACACCTGTAATATACTACATCACTATACCCCCATATACTACACCACTATATACACCTCCATATAGCACACCTGTAATATACTACACTCCCATATGTCACACACCCTGCTCCCCATACAGCCTGCACCCCCATATCACACACACTACACCCCCATATGTCACACACCATGCCCACATATCTCACCCTGCCTGTACCCCAACTTACCCCTCTCAAACACTCTACACCCCTTCACATCCTTCTGTCAGTCTGCAGCCCTCATATGCACTCACCCTGCAGCCCCCCTCCCCCTCATGTCCCCTCTTTTCTTATTACCAGTCATCATGTGTCCACATCTCCTTCAGGATTCACTATCTTTGCTTTCTGCCCGGCATCCTGTGTCTCCTCCCACACAGTCACATGGGTGTGACATCATCGCAGGTCCTGCAGCATGAATTATTCCGTCTGCTGTGCTGCTTCTTCTCCTGCAGGGCGGGCGGGAACTTTTGAAATGACACACGCAGCGCAGTACTGACAACGTCAGAGCGCGCGCTTGTGTCACTGACAATTAGTGCCGGCAGGGAACAGAGGAAAGACTCCTGCGTTCCGCTGCCTGCACTTACTGTGCGGACCTGCACAGGATCTCTCCCTGCTCGGCACGCTGCAGCCCGGCTCCACTGCACCGGCTGAAGACGGGCGGGCCGGTCACAGAGAGCAGGCGGGCCGGATGTGGCCCGCGGGCCGCCCCTTGCCCAGGTCTGGTGTAGATGGAGAACAGCAGGGGTCCAAGAACTGAGCCTTGGGGGACACCGACAGATAGGGGGCAAGATGAGGAAGTGGTGTGAGAATGGGAGACGCTGAAATTTCGGTCGGTTAGGTATGAGGATATCCAAGATAGGGCCAAGTCTGTGATGCCCAGAGATGAGAGAATCTGTAGTAGGAGGGAATGGTCTACTGTGTCGAAGGCAGAGGACAGGTCCAGGAGGAGGAGGATAGAGTAGTGTCGCTTGGCTTTGGCGGTTAGTAGATCATTGGTGACTTTGGTTAGGGCAGTTTCAGTAGAGTGATTGTGGTCAGAAGCCAAATTGTAGCCGGTCAAAGAGGGAGCAGGAGGAGAGGTATGAGGACAATTCAAGATGGACATGCTGTTCCAGTAGTTTTGAGGCGTAGGGGAGAAGGGATATGGGGCGATAGTTTGACACAGAGGATGGGTCAAGGGAGGGCTTTTTGAGGATGGGTGTAATGGAGGCATGCTTAAAGCATGAGGGGAATACACCACTTGTTAGTGATAGGTTGAAGAGATGGGTTAGAGCTGGGATGAGGACTGCAGTGATGTTGGGGATGAGATGCGATGGGAGCGGGTCAAGTGCACAGGTGGTTAGATGTGATCTTGAGAGTAGAGTGGAAAGATGTAGAAGTAGATGTAGTTATATCGCTGTAATGGACTCGGGAAGCTAAGAATATGATAAAGCTATAAATGAAAAAAAAAAACACTTCATATCGATTGTGCTTTTTGTTTATTCACTTAAGTTAAAGTGACAGTAACCCACTAATTGCCTGGTAGTAAGATCTAAGAATGGAGAAAAGTTACAACAGTGCCACCTACAGGTTATAACATATTATTACCAAAACACTGAGGTGAAAGCCACCACACAGCAAGACAAAGATGAAATTGGTCACAGAGCCAACAATTAAAGATTCTGCACACTACACAAGTACAATGCCCAAATGATAACATCATAGTATAGACATGTGTATATTTATACTATAACCACATACTGCCTTGTTCATCTACAACCAAAAAATACATGTGCATGGGCAAAGGTATTAGAACATCTCTAGATTACACCTACAGGAGCTTTTAGAACATCTCATTCTAAATCCATAGATGACAAGTGGCAGCGTTTGTTACACCACATATCTGGATCTGTGGTGAGATACACGGAGATGCACAGAGATGCGCTCATCCCAAGCTCCTGATTCATGAAGAGGCGTTTGGGCATCTGACTCTAACTCATCTCCTCATCTAGAACAACGCCAATCTTGATGTATCGGATCCAAAATTTATGGGAGCAAATCCACTAGAAACACCCCTTGACAAATCCCTTAAAAAATCTTGAAAGACTCATTCTACTCATTTTTACTTTAAGTAGTTAAAAGAATTAACATGTTCATTTTTTGCTTTTTTTTTTTTTTACTTTTCTTAACTGTACACAGTAAAAAATGCCGGCAGCGGAGTCACTCTACGAAGAACGGCAAAGCCACCTCAGAAAGTGTCTTTGACTGGCAAAACGTACGGACTGTTGGGTAGTGATGGACGAACCCAGACTGTAAAAGAACCTAAGCACTGACCCCTGTCCTGGAGTTCTCAGGGAACTCTGGGTAACAATCCGGGTACGGCTACCCGAATAATTAAAAACACCTTCATGTGGATCCTCTTATTTTGATACACAGCCAAGATAAGCGCATGGCTAGGGGCTACAACCTGTAGCCGTATACTTTATCTGTGCTCGGTACCATAATATAGGGGATCCTACATCAATTCTTTTTATTTATTTATATATTTTTACAGCAATAGAGACACACACACTGCCTCTGATTGGTTGCATTCAGACACGCTGTCACACAGGGTGGAGGCGCGTCTGACTGCAAGCAATCACAGACACAGTGACAGCCAGTGGGCATGAGAAGCAGTGCATATGTATAAGGTTAATCAGCGGCCCCAGAACTAGTGTTAGAGCTTTGTGGGAGACTCAGTAAGTGTGACACCCTGGACTAGCCAGGTAGTCACAGTTAGCGCCCTGCACAACACCTGTCCCCTAAAAAGGTGTCATCAGCCAACCATTAAACTCTAGTCACCCCTCTCAGAGCTTGATGGACACACCAGAGGGCGGAGCCAGGTGGTTGGCCACGCCCACCGAGGAGTTCAGAGGGCCGGAGGCGGGAAAACAGTCAGATCAGTTTAAAGTTCAGTCTGACAAGCAGGTTAGTTCAGGAGGTGGAGTAAAGTGGAAGCAGGCCTATGTGTCAGGTCTGCAACAATCTGACAGGTGCCAGGGTTGGAGCCCGGGCACCTTTGGCTAGGAGGCAAGCGGTGGCCTCATCCTGCAGGAACCGGGGAGGACGGCTCGGTGGAACTGTGGTGGACCAGGACAGAGTAGTGGCCCGCCGGTACCGACCCGGGGAACCGAATCGGAAACCGGAGCACAAGGGGGGGTACTCAGACCCTGAAACGAGGTCCAGAAGCCACTGGACCGAGTTAATTAACTGATTGCGGTCTTGACTATACGTCCTTTCCCACCCAAAGTCCCGACTGAAGACAACAGCCCAACGAGGGGGATAGAAAGCCACCGCACAGGCAGAGAGATCCCACGGGCCAGCGTCTGTGGGCAAAAGGGCACTCCCGACATTCACAAAGCCAGGGAGCGGACTCCCGTCGCTGAAGCACAGGCAGTCCACAGCTACACTACACGGTGCAGGAGAAAGGCAGAGACTACCAACCGGGTGGGGGACCAGACGCAGCCGGCTGCGGGTACTGACCACCATCAACTTGGTTTACCAGAGACTTGTGTGTCTTTCTAATCGTGAGTACAACAGTGCCCTCCGGCTGTGCACCTCCCTGCATCGCCCAACCAAACTCCAACTTACAACGGGTCCTGGGGCCACCATCCCTGCCCACGGAGGGGTTAACAACTTGCTGCATAACATCTCCCCCGGGTGTCCCGCAATAGCAGCGGTGGTGTCCACCTTCACCACAACCCGTGTGTGGCGTCACAAACTCAAACACGTCTCCGGCCGTACACTTACGTCCCCTAAACCGCCAGCCCCTTTCAGATCGAAGTGACCACGGGGCCCCCGGATCCGGAGACGCTCGAGCCACCCACCAGTGAGCCCGGATCCGAGCGGCTCGGTCGCAGCCGAGCCCAGGGTGGTACACATCGACTCTTCTGGCGTCACGAACAGGATACTTACCCATTCACTCACCTGGTGAAGTGCGCCTTGTATGAACAGTCAGCGGTGATCTGTTGTGAAATTTCTGAAATCCGCCATCTTTTGGCGTGAAGATTCCCGCCAGAGTTTTCTTCCCCGCAGAAAAGGCGCGAAAGTTGAAGCCCTGCCCCCTGGGAGCACGGCCGAAAAGCAAGAAAATGAAACTGACCGGCCGGAGGAGGGAGTGCCGCGAAAAGACCAAGGGGGAGAAGCGGGAAGATGTCCGCGCTTAACCCGACGGTGGAGTGGCGCCAGCCGCTGGATCGGCGGCGCCCGCGGGTGTGCTCGATGATGGGAATGTGGCAGGAGCGGGGGAGGCCGCGGCTCTGACGGTCGCCCAGGTAATGCCAATCTCCTTGCCCTACGTGCCCGATGCTGCCTGCCTACCCCAGTATGATGGGAAGCCTGACGCCTTGCAGGTGTTCCGGAAAAAGATATGCACAATTCTTGTTTTGTATGCCATGACTGGCAAGCAGCGTGCAGCGGTAGTGCTAGGGCAGCTGACCGGCGCGGCCGAGCAGGAGGTGGAGACTTGGGCAGACGCAGACCGGGCCTCGGTAACCGCCATTTTTGATAAACTCCAGGTCGCCTTTGAAACCCGAACGGAAGCGGAGTTACAGATGCAGTTTTACCATTGTTTTACCATTGTCGGCAGCGACCGAAGGACAGTATAAGAGACTATGCCTTGAGGCCCCAAACAGCCTTGCGTACACTAAAGCGGGTGGACCCTATCAATGAGACTGATAGCAACAAAATGCTAGTGGAACAGTTCCTGCAGGGGCTGGGGTCCGCCGAAGATCGCAAACAATTGCGGCTGTGGTCTTTGGAACACGCCGACCTGGACTTTGCAGTGCTGAAAGAGTGGGCCATCAAAGCCCTACACCCCCGATCTGCCGGCTTCTGGTGATACCGCTCCCGTTTCGGTAGCGACCCCCTTGCTGGCCCTGCCGGCCCCTGCTGCAGCCACCGGCGCTCCGGAAGACCTGTCATCACAAATCCGGCGCCTGAATGAGGACGTTATCCGGATCCTCGCCGCTCTCCAGCTACCGACGAGAGGCAAGCCCGCGGAGAAGACCAGCTCGCCGACCGGAAGACGTCCCTTGGATGCAGCGGAGGAGGAACAACGACCCACGGTATGGACCACCTGTCTGCTACAAGTGTAACAAGACCGGCCACTACTCCAGACGGTGTTCGTTAAACAAGCAACCCCTGAGGCCAAGGGCCAATCCTCAGGAGTAGATCCTCAAGGCCCAGCTGATTGGCGGGATCGGTACGTTGGAGGCCACCCCATCATCTCCCTGGCGGTGGATGGTGTCCCGACCATGGCCCTGCTCGACACCGGATCGCAGGTAATGACTATGCCTTACACGTTGTACCAGCGTTATTGGGCTGATAGTGAACTTACTCCTCCGGACGATGGGTTAACTATCATTGCGGCCAATGGGCTCCCTATGATCCAGGTGGGGTTCAAGGAAGTGACCCTGACTGTAGGACGGACGGAGCTGAGACGTCAAGGGATGATTGTGGTGCTGAATGATTCCAGTGACCGTAACCCAAAAGGGGTCCTTGGGACCAATGTGATTGAGAATTGCATGAGGGAAGTGTTGAGCCTGTTGCAACAACTGTCTGCCACTGCGGGAGGGGGTCGGCAGAGGGCACTGCAGCGTGAGATCCGGGCCCTCTTGCAGCGGCAGCAGGTGAATATGACAGGTGGAGAGATTGGTGGTGTGCGGGTGATGGACACCGCGCCTTTGGTGGTACCGCCACGGAGCGAGATAATGATTTGGTGTAGGGCAGCAGTAGGCCCCCAGGGACAGGATTACCCGGCAATGGTAGAGCCCCTGCCTTCGGAGCATTGGCCCACAGTAATGGCAGCCAGAGGGGTGATTGATGTCAAGAAGGGGAGAGTGCCCGTGAGAGTGATGAATTGCGGAGAGGAAGAGGTCAGGCTTCCCCACTATGCCACCATAGCCAAATTGTTCACTGTAGTTGGGCAGGGAGGACGCCGTTGCTGCTGCGCTCTCGCTAACGCTCGTGTCCGGCGCTGCTGCGGCTGCTGCTGCTGCTCGGTGGCTCGAGCGGTGGGCCGGATCCGGGGACTCGAGCAGCGCTCCTCGCCCATGAGTGAAAGGGGTGGTTGGTTTGGGGGATTTAGTCCTTGACGCCACCCACGGGTCGTGGTGAAGATGGGCACCACCGCTGCTGGTGACGGGGATCCCGGGAGTGATGGTAGGGAGCAGCTGAGATGTTGTTTTTCCCCTCCGTGGGTAGGGGTCGGTGGTCCCGGGGCCCGGTGATGTTGTGATGGGGTGGCAGGGTTGGTGAGGTGCAGGGTTGCAGGGACAGCGCGGCGCGGTGCCGGATGGCACGGGTGTACTCACTCAGCAAGAAAGGTTCAAAGTCCTCGGTAAACCAAACGGCTGGATGGACGGGTTCCGCAGCCGGCTGCAGTGCTTCTCCCTAGACAGGTGATGGCGGCTGTCTTTCCCTGCACCTTAATGTTCTTCTTTCTGATTACTATGGATTCCCAACGGTAGTCCGCTCCCCGGTGTATGGGTACCGGAGGAGCCCGTTTGCCCGCAGACGCTGGCCCTTGGGTCTCTAGCCTTAGGCGGTAGCTGTATACCCTCACGGTGTGGGCGGTTGCCTTCAATCAGGACTTTTGCTGTTGTGAAACCCCTGGGGTTCAAGTCACATTCGGATCTGACTATTGTCGGCGGCTCCAAGCCTGGTCGGGGTCCGATGGCCCTGCCTGTGTGTGCTGGCTTCACTTCGCTCCCCGGTCGGTACCGGCGGGCTGTCGCCCATCCCCGGTCCTACGGTTCCGCGTTGCTCCACCACTCCTGCAGATGGCCACCACCATCTGCCAACCTTGCTGTCAGTGCCTGGGCCACAAACCCAGACACCCAAGTGTTCACTCCTCACTCCTCAAACTCTATCTTCTAACTGACACTTTTCCCGCCTCCAGGCCTGTGAACTCCTCGGTGGGTGGGGCCAACCGCTTGGCTCCGCCCCACCTGGTGTGGACATCAGACCCTGGAGGGACGCAATAAGGATTTTTGTTTGGCTGGTGTCCCTGTCTAATGGGGGTGGTGGTGTTTGTATGTTATCTGTGACGACCTGGCTAGGCCAGGGCGCCACATAGACGCACACGCTATCCATGAAACAACCCCCACGGCCACCACATTACACTGTCTTCCAAATTATTATGCAAAAAGAGTTTAGGAGTGATAAGGTTAGAAATTTTTTGTTTGTCATTTAAACTCATTGATGGTGATGTGTGTCAGGGCTCTTTATATCACCGAAAGCAATTGTAGATACCTGTGCAAATTAGTTTGGAAGGTGTATCCAAATAAAGGCAAGACTACTTAAGAAGGCTGTTCCACATTATTAAGCAGCCTACATTTTTTGCCAAAATGGGAAAGAAAAAGGATGTGTCGGCTGCTGAGAAGCAACAAATTGTGGAGTATTTAGGTCAAGGTATAACTACAATCAACATTGCCAAGACACTTCATCGTGATCATCGCACAATCAAGAAGTATGTAGCTGAGTAACAGCACACACATGTGCGTGCTGATAAGGAGAAATTGAGGACTCTTTCCAACAGGCAATTGCATCAGGTTCAAAGAGCAGCTGCTAAAATGCCTTGTCATAGCAGCAGACAAGTTTTTGAAGCTGCTGGTGCCTCCAATGTCCCCCGAACAACAAGATTCAGGGTCCTTCAGATGTTTGCAGCTGTGCGTAAGCCATCCTGTCGACCACCTCTATCCACTTCAGACAAGCAGAAACGGCTCCAGTGGGCCAAACGATACATGAAGGCTGACTTCCAAACTGTTTTGTTCACCGATGAGTGTTGTGCAACGCTCGATGGTCCAGATGGATGGAGTGGAAGATGGCTGGTTGATGGACACCCCATGAAAACACGGCTAAGGCGCCAACAAGGAGGAGGTGGAGTAATGTTTTGGGCTGGAATCATGGGAAGAGAGATTGTCGGCCCCTTTAGGATCCCTGTAGGGGTAAAGATGAACTCCATAATCTATGTGGCGTTTCTTAAACAGCACTTCCTGCCATGGTTCAGGAGGAAGAACCGTGCATTCCGCAGCAAGATCTTTTCATGTATGTACTGTCTCATGCTGCAAATAACACATCTGCATCTCTGGCTGCTATGGGCATAAAAGAGGACAAACTTATGGTGAGGCCACCATCTTCCCCTGACCTCAACCCCATTGAGAACCTCTGGAGCATCATCAAAAGGAGTGTCTATGATGGCAGGAGGCAGTTCACATCTAAGCAACAGCTCTGGGAGGGTATTCTGTCCACATGCAAAACAATTGAAGCACAAACCATCCAAAAACTGACAAATTCAATGGACGAGAGAGTTCAGAAGCTTCTTTCAAACAAGGGGTCCTATGTGCAAATGTAACATCACGTAGAATTAAGTTTTGACTTGAAAACTGTTTGATTTCATTTTGTAATAAGCTGATAATGCTAATAATTTCACAATTGACCATTTTGTTTTTCAAAATAAAAATAAAAAGGTTGAAAACTCTGATATGCATAATAATTTGGAACATGCATTTTGAGTGTATTTTGAATGTTTATTATTTTTAAAAATATACTGTTTTCATAGGCAGTTTGATCAAAAACATTTAAATTATACTTGAATAGTAGATGACTGAAAATAACAATGACTGCAATTCATAAAGTTAATTTAGGATAATATGAAAAAATATTTTTTGCATAATAATTTGGAACACAGTGTACATTCGGGCAGCGATCCTCCACCCAGACAGTTAGATGAGTGGTGCCGGGAGTTGCACGTTGGCACCGAGTCCACACCCATGCACCACAAGGAAGGGGTATACCGGGTAGTGCAAGAGCACGGGCAGGTTTTCAGTAAGCACCCGCTAGATTTTGGGAGAATTAAGGGGGTTCAACACCATATCCCCACGGGTACACATTCGCCCATTAAAGAAAGGTATAGGCCAATCCCACCTGCACACTACCAGTGCGCCAAGGACATGTTGAGGAACATGAAAGAGGCAGGGGTCATCTGGGATAGTTGTAGTCCCTGGGCAGCTCTATTGGTGCTGGTGAATAAGAAGGATGGGACCATGAGAATGTGCGTGGACTACCGGAAGATCAATCAGATAACACATAAAGATGCCTACCCTCTCCCCCGCATTGAAGAGTCACAGGCTGCTAATTATTTCTCTACCCTTGACCTTACTAGTGGCTACTGGCAGGTGGGGGTTGCACGGGAAGGCGTAGGCCCGGATCCTGTGAAGATTACCGCTGTCCAGAGATGGCCGCATCCAACCAAGGTGAAGGAGGTGAGACAGTTCCTGGGCCTGGTGGGCTACTATCGCTGCTTTATCAAGGGGTACATGAAGATGGCCGCGCCCATGCAAGACCTCCTTGTGGGACAGATCAAGAATGGTAGTGTCGCGGGCGGAGGAGGGGACGCTGCGCTCTCCCACTGCTTGGGTCCGGCTGCTGCTGCTGCTCGGTGGTGGCTCGAGCGGAGGGCCGCATCCCGGGGACTCGAGCGGCGTTCCTCGCCCGTGAGTGAAAAGGGGGTTTTGATTGTGAGGATTTGGTATTGTCCGTGACGCCACCCACGGTTGTGGTGAAGTTGTGACACCACCGCTGCTCTGGACGGGGATCCCGGGAGCTGTGGCAGGGAGCAGCTTTGATGTTAGTTCTCCCCTCCGTGGGTAGGGGGTTGGTTGTCCCGGGGCCCAGTGATGGGGTAGGGATGGATATCAGGCGGGTTACGGGGCCTGGAGAGGTGCGGGGGCAGCGCTGTGCCGCACGGCACGGTGGTACTCACTCAGCCCAATGATGCACACAGAGTCTCTGATGAAACAAATGACTTGATGGACGGGTCCCATAGGCGGCTGCGGTGTTGTTTCTCCCAGCAGGTTGATGGTGACTGCCTTTCCCTGCACCTGTGTAGTGTAACGGTTACAATGGGTTCCCACCGGTAACCCGCTCCCCAGCTTGGATGGGTGCTGGAGGAGCCCCTTTTGCCCGCAGGCTCTGGCCCTGGGAACTTTAGCCTTGGCGGTGACTGTGTTTACCTCTCTCGGTTGGACTGTTGCCTTCTGTCGGGACTTGACTGCTGGGAAGCCCAGGAGGTTCCCTTCGCTATTGGATTTGGCAAATTCACGGCGACTGCTAGCCTTGCCGGGGTCCGTAAGCCCCTGCCGGATGGTGCTGGCTTCTCTTTGCGTACCGGTCCGGTACCGCCGGGCCACCACCCGTCCACGGTCCTTACGGTTAGCTCCGATAGGCCTCTCCTGCAGACGGTCACCACCGTCTGCCAACCCTGCCGATCCGTCCGGGCCACACACCCGGACCAACTTCAGTCTGCTCTACTACCACTTTCCTTCCTTCCACTTCACTTCCAAACTAAAACTAAAACTTTTCCCGCCTCCAGGACTGTGAACTCCTTGGTGGGTGGGGCCAACTGCCTGGCCCACCCCCTGGTGTGAACATCAGCCCCTGGAGGGAGGCAACAAGGGTTTTGTCTGACTTTGGTGTGCCTGACCGGGAGTGTGGGGTGTGGTGGTGTTGTTCTCTGTGGCCCCTGGCTTGTCCAGGGCGCCACATTCCCCCTTAGTTAAATGCAGACCGTCCGCGGGCTGCCCGTCCATCACCGGTTTTATTTTTCCAAACTGAAAAATAAGAAAAACGGTAAACATATTACAATTATAATAACATCTTCCCACATCTGGAGGTACTCTTACTTAAACGTTGCAAAACGGTTACGGCTTCCGCTCTCTCCCACCCAAGCAACCTGGCCCTGATCCTGCCACTAAGCAAATAGGCAGCACCCCTTGACCCCAGTCCAGCACAAGTTGCCCGAGCGGGTTCTGTCCTTTTCAGGGGACCCACGTCCATGGGGAACCCCTGAAGCCCCCAGAGGATCACCACCGGTTCCGGTGGTGGCTGGGCCCCAGCCTGCTCCACTGCGGGCCCTTCCTCCAATCTGCCTCTCCGGAGGCGGCAACGGTGAAAGCCATAAACATAATTATTTACAAGCCATAAGTTCGTGGTTGCCTTGCTAGTTCTCAGGCTTGTCCATAAGGAGTCCCTTATGCAAAACTTGGAAGCAGTCCCCACGGGGACAACGGTGCCGGCAACGACCGGTCTCAATCAGGCTGACAATCAGGTAAATCTTCGGTTAATCATTCACTTATCATTCTTTTAAACGGTATTTTTAACACAGGTGGTCCCAACGGGGGACAATTGCAACGGTACTCCGCTGCCATCACTCGGATTCTTCGGCATCGGTCGGGGGAGGGGGCGCGGTACACACTCGGGCCTCTTGGCTGCCCCTCAGCTTTGCATCCAACGCAAACCACCCCCTCTCCCCGCAGTGCCGGGTGTACTGCACCAGGTCTCCGGGCATCAGATTGCGGCCGGGATGCTCCTCCGGCAGGTGGGCATTAACATCTCGCCGGGCTATAAAGACTTCGGCCTCCAGGCCCGGTTCATAGATGAAACCATAGCCCCGGCGGACATCAAACCGCTCACCTGCCCTTCATACAGGGGGCCCCGGACACGGAAGGTCGCTTGACGGAGGCTCTCTTTCTCCCGGATCGTACGGGCCACCAACTCCGCCTTCTTCCTCTCTCTCTCGGCAATCTCTGGGCCCAGCGGTGTTGGCTCCCTGTCCCAATACGGAGCTGCTGCGAGCTCCGGCGCACGGGTCGGGCCCCGCAAGACCTTCTAGACAGACACTACCCAGCACTGGTGATCTGGGTGGAAGGTTCCGCGGTGACTTTGCCTGGGGTGCTGCCTTGCAGCGGCAACCCGGCGCAACCTCAGCCGAGGTGTGGGGGATGGGCACAGGGGTCCTCTTCCGCCGGGCCTCCTGCACGGAGCGGCCTGTCGGCTCCGGCTCGGGAAGTTTTTCGGGGGATGCCTCTGGCTCAGGCTTCTGCACCTTCCAGGGTAGCACTTCCGGTCGGTCACAGGCTCCGGCTACAGGTCGATCCGCCGGGGCGGACATGCAGGGTACCGCTACCGGTTGCGGGGGTAGCGGGCCTAGTGGCGGGGCCGCGGCGGCCAGTACGGGTAGCGGGGGAGGTAGCAAGGTGAGCGGGCGTGGACCGGGTCCCTCGGCCTCGATGACCGACCCGCTAGGGGTACAGGGGCGTGGGTCACTCACCCTCCCTTCCGAAGCTCCCTCTTACTCGCGTCTCCGCACGGTCGCTACGACCTCCGCCATGTCAGCCTCCCACTCCTCCAGGAGGAGCTGCATCTTGACCTGCAGCCGTTGTCTGAGCTGCGCGGTCCGGATCTCCACCCACGCCGCGGTTCCAGGCGCGGGGGCTACGGTGCTGCGGGACGGCATGAACATATTTCCGGCGGCCTCTTCCAGGAACCAGCAATAAGATGGCCGCAGGGTCCTGGCGTCCCTGCTTTTGTAGCCGTGGGCTACATGCCGCCAGACGCCATCAGTCCCCCTTAGTCTCTTTCCGGCTCCTCCTCTACAGGGGCGGGGTTTTAGCCTTCGCGCCTCCACTAATCGAGGAGACGCTCGAGCGGGAACGTTTCGCGCCCAAGATGGCGGCTTCTCAAATTTTCCGGCCGGACACCTCCGGCGGTAACAAGCCGCACCTCTACCAGATGGCAGAGCGGTAGGATCCTGTTCGTGACACCAAGTTGTCGCGGGCGGAGGAGGGGACGCTGCGCTCTCCCACTGCTGCTGCTGCTCGGTGGTGGCTCGAGCGGTGGGCCGGATCCCGGGGACTCGAGCGGCGTTCCTCGCCCGTGAGTGAAAAGGGGGTTTTGATTGTGGGGATTTGGTATTGTCCGTGACGCCACCCACGGTTGTGGTGAAGTTGTGACACCACCGCTGCTCTGGACGGGGATCCCGGGAGCTGTGGCAGGGAGCAGCTTTGATGTTAGTTCTCCCCTCCGTGGGTAGGGGGTTGGTTGTCCCGGGGCCCAGTGATGGGGTAGGGATGGATATCAGGCGGGTTACGGGGCCTGGAGAGGTGCGGGGGCAGCGCTGTGCCGCACGGCACGGTGGTACTCACTCAGCCCAATGATGCACACAGAGTCTCTGATGAAACAAATGGCTGGATGGACGGGTCCCACAGGCGGCTGCGGTGTTGTTTCTCCCAGCAGGTTGATGGTGACTGCCTTTCCCTGCACCTGTGTAGTGTAACGGTTACAATGGGTTCCCACCGGTAACCCGCTCCCCAGCTTGGATAGGTGCTGGAGGAGCCCCTTTTGCCCGCAGGCTCTGGCCCTGGGAACTTTAGCCTTGGCGGTGACTGTGTTTCCCTCTCTCGGTTGGACTGTTGCTTTCTGTCGGGACTTGGCTGCTGGGAAACCCAGGAGGTTCCCTTCGCTAACGGATTTGGCAAATTTACGGCGACTCCTAGCCTTGCCGGGGTCCGTAAGCCCCTGCCAGATGGTGCTGGCTTCTCTTTGCGTACTGGTCCGGTACCGCCGGGCCACCGCCCGTCCACGGTTAGCTCCGATAGACCTCTCCTGCAGACGGTCACCACCGTCTGCCAACCCTGCCGATCCGTCCGGGCCACACACCCGGACCAACTTCAGTCTGCTCTACTACCACTCTCCTTCCTTCAACTTCACTTCCAAACTAAAACTTTCCCGCCTCCAGGACTGTGAACTCCTCGGTGGGCGGGGCCCACCGCCTGGCCCACCCCCTGGTGTGAACATCAGCCCCTGGAGGGAGGCAACAAGGGTTTTGTATGACTTTGGTGTGCCTGACCGGGAGTGTGGGGTGTGGTGGTGTTGTTCTCTGTGGCCCCTGGCTTGTCCAGGGCGCCACAGTAGATCTTCCGGACCCCCGTTTGTCTGGGGTGAGAAGCATGAGGAATCCTTCCAACAGCTGAAGTTGGCCCTGACAGGGGAAGAAATCTTGGCTTATCCTGACTTCGGCCTCCAGTTCATTCTTTACACTGACGCTAGCAATGTGGGCTTGGGTGCGGTCCTGTCCCAAGTACAAGATGGAAGAGAGAAGGTGATCGCCTACGCCAGCAGGAAACTTCAGCCGACGGAGAGGAACCCTGAGAATTACAGCTCCTTTAAGCTCGAGTTCTTGGCCCTAGTGTGGGCGATAACAGAGAGGTTTAAACATTACCTCGCGGCGGCGAAGTTCACTGCCTACACGGACATCAACCCGCTGACACATCTGGATACGGCCATTCTGGGCGCCCTGGAGCAGCGGTGGATGGCTCGACTGTCCAATTACGATTTCACCATCAAGTACAGGGCTGGCCGCAAGAACACCAATGCGGATGCGTTGTCGCGGATGCCACACTTGTACGATGAGGGGACGGAAGAAGACAGCCTGGAGGAGTTCGAGCTACCCGCATTCCATCGGCCGAGGGATGAGAAGCCCTGTGTTAGCCAACAGCAGGTGAACCTTGACCCGCTGCCTAGCCAGGGGTGGCAAGAAGCCCAGGATCACGAGCCTGCTGTTCAGCTGGTCAAAACGATGATTGCCCAAGGCTTCTCCAGGATGAACCCCACAGCCCCCTCTGAAGCTCAGCGGTTGTGGAAAGAGAGGGACCGTCTTTACCTGTACCAAGGGAAGCTGTATAGGGGATTGATCAACCCGAAGACCCATGAGAAAGTCCGCCAGCTGGTGGTGCCCCAGGCATGCGTGCCCAAGGTCCTGCAGGCCTACCATGATGGCGCAGGACACTTCGGCTGGAAGAAGCTGGAGATGCTGCTTAGGGAACGCTTTTACTGGAGCGAGATGCGGGAGTCCGTGGAAGCCTGGTGCCGAGAGTGTGGTCCCTATACGCTGAGAAGACAGGACGAAACCAGTCAGAAGGCCCCGCTACAGCCGATTGTCACCCACCAGCCGCTGGAGTTGGTCGCCCTGGACCATGTCAAGCTCACGCCCAGCTGGAGCTGGTATACCTACGCCCTGACCATTGTCGACCACTACTCGAGACATGGTGGTTGTCCCCGTTAAAGATTTGACAGGCCATACTGCAGCCAGAGCCTTCCAGGCCTACTTTTGCCGACCGCATGGCTATCCGGAGAAGGTGCTCATGGATCAGGGCCCAGCCTTCGAAGCAGAGGTGTTCCAGGAGTTCTGCCACTTGTACGGATGCAAGAAGATCCGGACCATGCCCTACCATGCCCAAACTAATGGGATGTGCGAGAAAATGAACCATTTGGTCCTTAACCTCCTCAAGACACTACCCCTGGAAGAACGAAATCTGTGGCTGGAGAAGCGGCCTGATTTGGTGGACCTGTATAATAACATCCCCTGCAGCTCGACCAAGTGTACACCTGCGTACCTGATGAGGGCCCAGCCGGGGCGGCTGCCAGTGGACCTAGAAATGGACATAGAAGTGCCCGAAACTCTTCCCCCTACTGCCAACTGGGATGCCAAGCGACAGACGCAGTACCGACGGATCCAAGAGTATGTGGAAAGGAATTTGCGTCGGAATCGAGAAAAGCAAGAGCAGCGCTTCAACAAGTGGGCTCAGGCTGCCCCTTTTGGACCTGGGGATGTGGTGCTGAAGCGTAAAAGGAGGATGCACAAGCTCGACGATCAGTGGGAAAGGACCCCCTACGTCATACAGCCAACTGGATGGGAGAACAAGAAGACCTACTTGATTAGCCGTGACCAGGGGAAAACTACGGCCACTGTTTCCAGGGACCACCTGAAGAGATGCCCGGGTCCCCTGAGACTGGTAAACGAGACCCCCGTGCCCACGCCAAGCGTGGAAAAGAAGAAAGAGGTGATCCATACAGTGATTGGTGACGTTCCAGCTGACTGGCCTATGCAGAATGGCTCAGTGATTGTTCCCGTGATAATGTTCCCACAACCCATGGAAAACGTGGAACCAGAGACGCCCGCCAGTGAGCCATCCAAGCAAGCGCCCAGGGATGCACCTACACCCCACCCCCGCAGGTCTCTACCCGCCATACCTGACATTCGGGAAGAGGGACCCATTATCCCCTCTCCCCCATTGCCTCCACCTGAGGGTATTGGGCTCAGAAGGTCCACACGCTCTAATCTGGGTCAGCCCCCGCTTAGATACAGGGAAACTGCCATCTAGGGGTGCAACATGTTAATTATGTAAATAGATGTGTGAATGAATGCCAATCACCCGAGACTCTCACCTGATTCCGAAGTTGAAGAGTGTTAAAAGGTAGTGGTTCCATACTGCCATACTGCTCGTCCCCGTTGGGACTTTGTTGACTCTCCCGTTGTTTTAACCCCCATTTTACATAAAGACAAGACTGAGAACTAGCAGGCCACCCAAAAACATTATTGGGCCTTGTAAATAATCCCGGACCACCCTTTCAGGTCCTACAGTCTACGGAGAGGCTAGTTGGAGGAAGGGCCTGCGGCAGAGTAGGCCGAGGTCCCGTCACCATGCAAACCGGTGACAACCCTCCGGGCCAGGGGTCCCCTGGATGTGGGGCCTCTGAGAGACTGCCAGGTATGGAACTTTGTACCCGGCCCGTTGGGCAACACCCGGACCTAAACCCGATTCGTGGACTGGGGAAAAGGGATACTGACCTGTTTTTAGAGGCAGCATCAAGGTTTAGGTTTGCTTGGGTGGGCAAAAAGGAAAGGACCCGGTCCCGTCCCATTCCCGGTTAATAAAAATGCCTCCCGTAAGGAATGAATCCAAGAGCTTTCGTAAATGTAAATATGTTGGTATCTTGTACTCTTTTATCTTTTTCAGTTACAACAAAAATAAACAGTGGTGGTCGGACAGCCCGCGGACGGTCTGTAGTTAACCAAGGGGGAGTGTGACGCCCTGGACTAGACAGGTAGTCACAGTTAGCGCCCCGCACAACACCTGTCCCCTAAAAAGGTGTCATCAGCCAACCATTAAACTCTAGTCACCCCTCTCAGAGCTTGATGAACACACCAAGGGGCGGAGCCAAGCGGTTGGCCACGCCCACCAAGGAGTTCAGAGAGCCGGAGGCGGGAAAACAGTCAGATCAGTTTACAGTTCAGTCTGACAAGCAGGTTAGTTCAGGAGGTGGAGTAAAGTGGAAGCAGGCCTGTGTGTCAGGTCTGCAACAATCTGACAGGTGCCAGGGTTGGAGCCCGGGCACCTTTGGCTATGAGGCAAGCGGTGGCCTCATCCTGCAGGAACCGGGGAGGACGGCTCGGTGGAACTGTGGTGGACCAGGACAGAGTAGTGGCCCGCCGGTACCGACCCGGGGAACCGAATCGGAAACCGGAGCACAAGGGGGGGTACTCAGACCCTGAAACGAGGTCCAGAAGCCACTGGACCGAGTTAATTAACTGATTGCGGTCTTGACTATACGTCCTTTCCCACCCAAAGTCCCGACTGAAGACAACAGCCCAACGAGGGGGATAGAAAGCCACCGCACAGGCAGAGAGATCCCACAGGCCAGCGTCTGTGGGCAAAAGGGCACTCCCGACATTCACAAAGCCGGGGAGCGGACTCCCGTCGCTGAAGCACAGGCAGTCTAAAGCTACACTACACGGTGCAGGAGAAAGGCAGAGACCACCAACAGGGTGGGGGACCAGACGCAGCCGGCTGCAGGTACCGACCACCATCAACTTGGTTTACCAGAGACTTGTGTGTGTTTCTAATCGTGAGTACAACAGTGCCCTCCGGCCGCGCATCTCCCTTTACTGCCCAACCAAACTACAACTCCCAACAGGTCCCAGGGCCACCATCCCTGCCCACGGAGGGGTTAACAACTTGCTGCATACCATCTCCCCCGGGTGTCCCGCAATAGCAGCGGTGGTGTCCACCTTCACCACAACCCGTGGGTGGCGTCACAAACTCAAACACGGCTCCGGACGTACACCTACGTCCCCTAAACCGCCAACCCCTTTCAGATCGAAGTGACCACAGGGCCCCCAGGTCCGGAGACGCTCGAGCCACCCACTAGCGAGCCCGGATCTGAGCGGCTCAGTCGCAGCCGAGCCCGGGGCGGTACATAAGTATAATGTACTTGCTCTAATCCCCCTATCCCTACTACCACCATTTTAAAGCGCTGGATTCTGATTCTCATAGACTTATATGGGGGCTGGCATCCAGATCAATTCCGGGCCTGAAGGAGGGTATTTTTTTTTTAACCCGGTTGGACCCACCGATCTCAGGTATCTGCAAGTCCGCCCATCACTACTGTTGAGTTTGCTCCCATGTAGTACAACATGCCCACCTTTTCAAGTTTTGATAAGCGCGGTGTCAAAATCCAATTATTTTTATATATTTTATTTTTTTTTGCACAAAGTATTATTTCTTGCAAGTTTTGTTCATAAGTAGCAACTTTATTACACAATTATCTGGATCAAGCGTTATTAAAAATGCTCATTTCCCGAGAATCGTGTAATGTAAACAGGATATCATCATCCATTACTAATCGTTTTGCGTTGACGCCTACACACTTGAAATTGGTGCTCGCACAGAGATTTGGGGAAGTTCAGAGTATGCGACCTGCCCAGGATCTTCAGAACTAGTGCTGTGATTTTCTTTTGAAATTTGGTGGCTGCAAGAATATTGTGCCCATGTCAGCTGCGCCTGTGCCCGCACGCTATGCCAGTGCCCATTAGATTTAGTGCCATCCTCTTGGGATGAGATGAGACACCTTATTCCTGCTTTACACGAGTCGATCTATCGTGCGATAACACGAGCGATCGTACCCGCCCCCATCGTTTTTGCGTCACGGGCAAATCGTTGCCCGTGGCGCACAAACTTGTTTAACCCCCATCACACGCACTTACCTTCCAGACGACCTCGCTGTGGGCGACGAACGTCCACTTCCTGAAGTGGGAGGAACGTTCGGCGTCACAGCGACGTCCCACGGCAGCCGGCCAATAGAAGCGAAGGGGCGGAGATGAGCGGGATGTAAACATCCCGCCCACCTCCTTCCTTCCACATAGCCGGTGGGTGCCGCGGGACGCAGGTAAGCTGTGTTCATCGTTCCTGTGGTGTCACACGGAGCAACGTGTGCTGCCACGGAAACGATGAACAACCGGCGCCATTAAAAATAAACGATATTTTGAAAGTAAACGACAAGTACACGACTCACGATTTGTGAGCGATACTGCGTCGCTCGGAGGTGTCACACAAGACTACGTCGTGAACGATGCCGGATGTGCGTCACGAAAACCGTGACCCCGACGATGCATCGCACGATAGCTCGTCTCGTGTAAAGCACCCTTTAGTAATTGCAGAGAATATGATATGACCAGCAGAAAATTCTTGGTGGGATATCTACACTTTTCATCTCATAGGAAAGAAGATCTGATTTATCTGCCATGTACATGACTAAGTGACAAATAACCTGTTTTCTGGCAGGCGCAGGATGTGGCTGTCATGGAAGATACTGCGACGTGCATGTATATTAAATGAAGTGACTGCAAGGAACATTTTAATGACAGCTCTCCACACACTGGCAGACTCACACGAGAGAATGCGAAAATGAGCCCATACAATCTGCAGCGTTCCCATTCCAGATAATGGACTGTAACTGTCAGGAGGTGACCGCACTCAGAAATCGAAGTTGTTCCTCTTCTGTCATCCAAGATCATTTTGAATCTGCTATTTTAGGAGACAGAAGAAAGAAAAAAAACATCATCTACATCCTAAGAAATCTGCTGCTCTGTTCAATTCATATTTCATAATCAACTGCATTAAAGGAAATCTGTCTGCAGGTTTTTGCTACCTGATCTGAGAGCAGCATGATATAGCAAAAGGGACATTCAATCAGCAGACATGAGCAGCTAACATGCACGGGTGGATCAGAGATCCACCTATGCCTGCTTACCACTTAGATCGCGCTGTCAAAATCTGGCTGCGATAGGGATCGCGCTGTTACCCGCCACCATCAATGGCCCCATAACGGCTCACTGGGTGCTATGGTGTTGCCATGGTAGTGCAGGGTCAGCTGATGATTCCTGACAGTACCAGGATGTATTTTCTATGAGAGCCGACAGAGAGCCAACACTCACAGGAACAGTGGATTTCTGCTGATCGGAGTGATGCTGAAGCATCGCTCTGATCAGCACAAACCACCGGATCGTACAGGGATAGTCCCCCACAGGAACTAGTAAAATCAATAAAAAAATGTAAAAAAGTTTTAAAAATTTAAAAAAACCTAAGTTTAAATACCCCCCTTTGGCCCCATTGAAATTAAAACAATTAAAAATGAAAAAAATTCCAAACGCCAAAAATAAATTTGCCACAATATTATATTAAAAATGTAATAGCAAGCAATTAAAATATCATAACTACACAAAAATTGTATAATTGTAAACGTCAGCTCAAGACATAAAAAAATAAGCTGTCACTGAGCCTCAGATCCCAAAAAATGAGAACACTATGGGTCTTGGAAAATGACGACAAAAGCGCAAACGTCTTCCGAATTTTTTTTCACCCCTTAGAACCGGTGTTGGTCGGGTTGCTCGGATCCAGGATCGTGGTGGCTCGACCCCGGCTCTGCGGACACTTGGATCCGTGAAAGGGGGGTATTTACAGAGGATAAGTTTGTGACGCCACCTGTGGGTTGCAGTAATAGGAGTACCGCCGCTGCTGTATCGGGGCAGATGGAGTGAAGCAGCCTGATGTTAGTCCCTCCACAGGTAGGGATGGCCCAGGATCAGGGGTGTAGTTGTTGGTCGTGATTAGTTGGGAGCGCAGGATGCAGGGGGAGCGAGATACTCACTGTTGGTAGTCGTGATGCAGGATGAGAATTACAAAGCAGACACACACACTACAGATAAACCAAGTTCTCTTTATGTCACAGTTGCTACAGGGGAGCCCCGTCCAGGTGTCCACTCCCACAGGTGTCACTGGATGGTCCCGGAGCCCTCCTCCGTGCACAATTTTATTGTATGTCTGTGGACCCTCGGTTTGAAGCGGTTAGGGCCCCGTTACCGTTGTAAAGTGTAGCTGTGCTCTTGGGAGTTGGCACTTGGGACTTCAGTCAGCTGCTTTTGGCTAGGAAACCCTGTCCCCCACGTTGTGCTGATGCTCCCAATCTCTGAGCTCTGTGGAAAGGTCCCTGAAGGTTTCCTCTCTCTGCAGGTTAATTGCCAGGATGTTGAATTGGCTCCTGACCTAGGGTCCTGTACCCTGTCGTTCTCAGTAACGGTCAGTTTCTTTTGGGTTATCTAGTGCCGACAGTCCTCCTAGACTATCTCCGTCGCACCCTTTCCAATGTCACTCTCCCCAGCCCCTCTCTCCTCGAGGGCTCTTACTTCTCTCTACTCCTCTTCTCTACTCAGAACGCAAACTGAACTGACTTCCCTCCCAACAGTCTGCCTGACCCCTAGGTGGGTGGCCCTATTCCAGCTAGACCAACCCACTGGTGTCTGACAGGTCATGATGTGAGGTGTTGATTGGGATTTGTGGTGCTGTTGTTAGTGACACCGGTTTCTTAAGAACCTGTAACCATGGGGGGTAGGCCCTGCACCCTGGGTAAGGAGGCAGTACCCTGTGGCACCCTGATTTATTCAGGGGTACCACATATACATGTTTGGTATCTACGAACTCATACCGACTAGTGATGAGCGAGCATGCTTGTAACTACTCGGTACTCGCACGAGTATCGCTGTACTCGGGCTGCTCGGCGGGGACCGAGTAATCTCGCGATACTCGTGCTGTACTCGTGGTCTTCATCCCTGCATGTTGGCGCTCTTTTGAGAGCCAGCCCTCATGCAGGGATTGGCTGGCAGACCACTGCAATGCCACAGCCCTGTTAGTTGTGGAATTGCAGTGATTGGCCGGCCTGCACAGCGTGACCGAGCCTTTATACCGGCCGGCGCGCTGTGCTCTGCTCACAGCTATCCAGACAGTCAGTGCAGGGAGAGTGTCGCTGATTCAGGGAAAGCTTTGCGGCCCTTTATAGCTTTTTCAGTTGCAGGGCTGCAAACAGTGTGACCAAAAGTCCTTCTCAGGACTATTCTAGTTGTATACAGGCAGGCAGGGTATAGCCAGGTCGGAGTACAGTAGCAGAGTCCTTCTCAGGACTATTGTTGCTATATACAGGCAGGGTATAGCCAGGTCTGAATACAGGCTAGTGACCAGAAGAGTCCTTGTCAGGACTATTGTACCAGTATACAGGCAGGCAGGCAGGCAGGCAGGCAGGGTATATATAGCCATTCCTAGTGGTGACCGTATACCAGCCTTCATCATATCTGGGGCTGGTGTACACAGTCTAAAACAGTCCAGATAGTGTCTGACTTGTCTGTAATTGTCGCTCCCCAAAAAAACCTGTTAGGTTCTTAGTGCGTCCGTGCTTGGTTTTTAAAACCGCACGTGTGTGCCTGTTGGTGGCAGCGTACAGGTGCACTTGTGTGCAATTTCCACAAACTTTGATATAACGCACAAGTAGTGAATACACGTCAGCACAGCATTGCAAAATGCGCAAGGGCATTGGCAAGGAACAAGGAAGTGGACGTGATGGTGGTGCAGGCAGAGGCCGAGGTCGTGGGCAAGCTCTAATTTCGCCACAACAAAGGGCCACATCTAGTCGCTCGCACGTCCTGTCCCAAATTCTTGGGGACCGCAGCAGTACACCGCTCTTGAACCAAGACCAGTGTCAACAGGTTGTTAGTTGGATAGCAGATAATGCTTCCAGTCAGATTGGCACCACCACAAACACTCTGTCTTCCACACGGTCAAGTGTCAGTAGCCGTGATACTGCACCGCACATTTCTGAACCTGATCCTCCTTCCTACCACCAGGCTGAGTACACGTCCTCCTCGGACATTAATGATCCCACACTTGGACACTCGGAAGAGCTGTTCACGTTTCCATTCACACATTCTGGCCTCTCGCCAGCTCATATTGAAGTGGATCATGAGGAGATCGTCTGTACAGATGGCCAAATATTTGAGCAGCCACGTTCTCACGAAGTTGGCAACGTGTCTCAACAAGTGGTGGACGATGATGAGACACAATTGTCAGGAAGTCAGGAGGAGGAGCAGGGTGCGGAAGAGGAAGACGACGTGGTGGATGATCCAGTAACTGACCCAACCTGGCAGGAGGATATGCAGAGCGAGGACAGCAGTGCACAGGGGGAGGGAGGCGTAGCATCACAACAGGCAGTAAGAAGCAGGGTGGTGGCCCCAGGCAGAAGTCAGGCAACCGTTCCCCGGAACAACACGACGACACAAGGTGCCTGTACAAATGTTAGGTCTTCCCGAGTCTGGCAGTTTTTTAAGTTGGCTCCAGATGATTCTAAAAAGGCCATTTGCAACACCTGCCGTGCCAGCATCAGCAGGGGTACCAAAACTAGCAGCCTGACCACCACCAGCATGATCAGGCACATGTCAGCCAAGCACCCGACTTTGTGGGAGGTACAACAGAGTCGAGGAGCAGTGCTTGCTGATGTCACTGCTACGTCTTTGCTGGTTGTGCATGCGAGCCAATCCCCTGTCCATGCTGCCTGCGAACAAGCCTCCTCCACTCCTGCACCTGCAGTTGCCTACGCAGAAAGAACACCATCATCAAGCACGTCCTTGTCCCAGCGCAGCGTTCAGTTATCCATTCAGCAAACCTTTGAACGCAGGCGCAAATACACTGCCAACACCCCACATGCCACAGTTCTAAATGCTAACATTTCGCGACTGCTTGCGCTGGAAATGTTGCCTTTTAGGCTGGTGGAGACAGAAGCATTCCGCGACCTGATGGCGGCAGCTGTCCCACGTTACTCGGTCCCCAGCCGCCACTATTTCTCCTGGTGTGCCGTCCCCGCGTTGCATAACCACGTGTCACAAAACATCACACGTGCCCTGAACAACGCTGTTTCACCCAAGGTCCACCTAACCACAGACACGTGGACAAGTGCTTGTGGGCAAGGCCGCTACATCTCGTTGACGGCACACTGGGTTAATATTGTGGAAGCTGGGACCCAGTCTGAGCGAGGGACGGAACACGTCCTTCCCACACCAAGGTTTGCAGGCCCTACCTCAGTCAGTGTTTCACCCACACTCTACAGCTCAGGAATGTCATGCTCTTCAGCCTCCTCCTCCTCCTGCGCATCCTCATCCACTGTACCCTCCACACCAGTCCCAAGCTGGAAGCACTGCAGCACTGCCTCGGCAAAGCGGCAACAGGCTGTGCTGAAGCTAATCTGCATCGGTGACAAACCCCACAATGCAGAAGAGGTGTGGACAGCTCTGAAACAGCAGGCAGATCACTGGCTCACACCTCTGAACCTAAAGCCAGGAAAGGTCGTGTGTGACAATGGCCGGAACCTGGTGGCGGCTTTGAGGCGAGGCCAGCTGACACATGTTCCATGCGTGGCCCATGTGCTCAACCTCGTGGTTCAGCGGTTTATAAAGTCATACCCAGAGCTGTCTGATCTGCTGGTAAAAGTTCGCCGCCTGTCTGCACATTTTCGAAAGTCACCTACTGCTTCAGCCGGCCTTGCCGGCTTTCAGCGCCGTTTGCATCTTCCGGCTCACAGACTGGTGTGTGATGTCCCCACGCGTTGGAATTCAACTCTGCACATGTTGGTCAGGATATGTGAGCAGAAGAGGGCAGTTGTTGAGTACCTGCATCACCTAAGCCGTCGGGAAATGGGTCAAACTCCACACATAACACCTGAGGAGTGGAGATGGATGTCAGACCTATGTACCATCCTCCAAAACTTTGAGGACTCCACCAAGATGGTGAGTGGTGATGACGCCATTATTAGCGTCACCATACCGCTACTCTGCCTTCTAAAACGGTCTCTGCTGAAAAACAAACATGATGCATTGCAGGCGGAGCGCGATGAGTTGCAGCAAGAAACAGTAGTGGGTGTGGGTGATAACACACAGCCCAGCCTCGTCTCATCACAACGTGCAGTGGAGGACTATGACGAGGAGGAGGATGAAGACATGGAGCAACTCTCCGGCCAAATTGAGGATATGACATGCACACCAGTCATATCCTCGGTTCAGCGTGGCTGGCCAGAGGACAGGGTAGATGAGGAGGAGGAGGAGGAGGACAGCATGTTCAGTCATCTTGTTGGTCAGGCTACTGAAGTCCTGGCTGTTAAGAGTCTGGCGCACATGGCTGACTTTATGGTAAGCTGCCTGTCTCGTGACCCTCGCGTTAAGAACATCTTGGCCGACAATCATTACTGGTTGGTAACACTGTTAGACCCACGCTACAAGGAGAACTTTTTGTCTCTTATTCCCGTGGAGGAGAGGTCAACCAAAATGCAGCAGTTCCGGAAGGCCATAGTCACGGAAGTAGGCAAAGCATTCCCCTCACAAAACGCTAGCGGCATAGGTCAGGAATCAGTGGACAACCGAGGCGTACAGCCGAGAGAGGCACAAGTCCAATCCGCCAGAGGTAGGGGAACAGTCTTTAAGATGTGGGACAGTTTTCTCAGCCCCTCACGTACCACAGCCCCTGAGGTGCGGGGTAGTGCCACAAGAAATCCTAAGTTTGCCCAGATGCTGAAGGAGTACCTTGCAGATCGAACAACTGTACTCCGACATTCCTCTGTGCCTTACAATTATTGGGTATCCAAGCTGGACACGTGGCATGAATTGGCTCTCTACGCCTTGGAAGTCCTGGCCTGCCCTGCCGCTAGCGTTTTGTCAGAGCGTGTTTTTAGTGCCGCAGGTGGAATCATTACAGATAAACGCACCCGCCTGTCAACTGAAAATGCTGACAGGCTGACTCTGATCAAGATGAACAAGGGTTGGATTGGGCCAGACTTCACCACACCACCAGCAAATGAGAGCGGAATTTAAAGTTTGCCATGTACCTCCACTCACCCATGGGTACACACTTCTGGACTTTGGATAATCGCTGGACTGCTCCTCCTTCTCCTCATGCGCCACCATGATGACCGTTACAAATTGCAATACTTAGGCCTTTGTTTCAGGTATACCCCCAGTGGTAAATTTTTTCGCCCATTCTTTGCAGAATGGACATTACAACGACAGGAGACCCGCTCCTTTGCAATGGGAACAATGTTTTGAGGCCCTCATGCACGTCTCTACCCAGGGACAACGTGGAGCCTCTCAATTTTTGGCTGCCCTGCCAAAGGGCTATACTATAATACACCCACTTCCTTACAATGGGCACTTCAAGTTTACAGGCCCTCATGCACGTCTCTATCCAGGGACAATGTGGAGCCTCTCAATTTTTGGCTGCCCTGCCTAAGGGCTATACTATAATACACCCACTTCCTTACAATGGGCACTTCAAGTTTACAGGCCCTCATGCACGTCTCTATCCAGGGACAATGTGGAGCCTCTCAATTTTTGGCTGCCCTGCCAAAGGGCTATACTACAATAGACCCACTTCCTTACAATGGGCACTTCAAGTTTACAGGCCCTCATGCACGTCTCTACCCAGGGACAACGTGGAGCCTCCCAATTTTTGGCTGCCCTGCCAAAGGGCTATACTATAATACACCCACTTCCTTACAATGGGCACTTCAAGTTTACAGGCCCTCATGCACGTCTCTATCCAGGGACAATGTGGAGCCTCTCAATTTTTGGCTGCCCTGCCAAAGGGCTATACTACAATAGACCCACTTCCTTACAATGGGCACTTCAAGTTTACAGGCCCTCATGCACGTCTCTATCCAGGGACAATGTGGAGCCTCTCAATTTTTGGCTGCCCTGCCAAAGGGCTATACTACAATAGACCCACTTCCTTACAATGGGCACTTCAAGTTTACAGGCCCTCATGCACGTCTCTACCCAGGGACAACGTGGAGCCTCCCAATTTTTGGCTGCCCTGCCAAAGGGCTATACTATAATAGACCCACTTCCTTACAATGGGCACTTCAAGTTTACAGGCCCTCATGCACGTCTCTATCCAGGGACAATGTGGAGCCTCTCAATTTTTGGCTGCCCTGCCAAAGGGCTATACTATAATACAGCCACTTCCTTACAATGGGCACTTCAAGTTTACAGGCCCTCATGCACGTCTCTATCCAGGGACAATGTGGAGCCTCTCAATTTTTGGCTGCCCTGCCAAAGGGCTATACTACAATAGACCCACTTCCTTACAATGGGCACTTCAAGTTTACAGGCCCTCATGCACGTCTCTACCCAGGGACAACGTGGAGCCTCCCAATTTTTGGCTGCCCTGCCAAAGGGCTATACTATAATAGACCCACTTCCTTACAATGGGCACTTCAAGTTTACAGGCCCTCATGCACGTCTCTATCCAGGGACAATGTGGAGCCTCTCAATTTTTGGCTGCCCTGCCTAAGGGCTATACTATAATACACCCACTTCCTTACAATGGGCACTTCAAGTTTACAGGCCCTCATGCACGTCTCTATCCAGGGGCAATGTGGAGCCTCTCAATTTTTGGCTGCCCTGCCAAAGGGCTATACTACAATAGACCCACTTCCTTACAATGGGCACTTCAAGTTTACAGGCCCTCATGCACGTCTCTACCCAGGGACAACGTGGAGCCTCCCAATTTTTGGCTGCCCTGCCAAAGGGCTATACTATAATACACCCACTTCCTTACAATGGGCACTTCAAGTTTACAGGCCCTCATGCACGTCTCTATCCAAGGGACAATGTGGAGCCTCTCAATTTTTGGCTGCCCTGCCAAAGGGCTATACTACAATAGACCCACTTCCTTACAATGGGCACTTCAAGTTTACAGGCCCTCATGCACGTCTCTATCCAGGGGCAATGTGGAGCCTCTCAATTTTTGGCTGCCCTGCCAAAGGGCTATACTACAATAGACCCACTTCCTTACAATGGGCACTTCAAGTTTACAGGCCCTCATGCACGTCTCTACCCAGGGACAACGTGGAGCCTGCCAATTTTTGGCTGCCCTGCCAAAGGGCTATACTATAATACACCCACTTCCTTACAATGGGCACTTCAGGTTTACAGGCCCTCATGCACGTCTCTATCCAGGGACAATGTGGAGCCTCTCAATTTTTGCCTGCCCTGCCAAAGGGCTATACTACAATAGACCCACTTCCTTACAATGGGCACTTCAGGTTTACAGGCCCTCATGCACGTCTCTATGCAGGGGCATTGGTGAACCTCACAATTTTGGACTGCCCTGGCAAAGGAAAATACTACAAAGACTCACTTCCTCAAAATGGGCACATTAGACTCAAGAGGCCTTCATGTACGTCTCTTCTCAGGGACATCGGAGTGCCACACAATGTTTTCACGTAAAATCTTTCATGTATTAATCTCAAAAAGTAACATACACCAGCTCTATCTCACTATTGGGTATGTGCCCTTAACATTTCTGCCATGAAAAATCATTTTGGGGTCATTTTGGAAGGTTTTCTGGTGAGTCCGTAAAAATGGCGTGAAACGCGGACAAAATTGTTCACAGCTGTGACTTTTGAGTGATAAATGCTTCAAGGGGTCTTCCCCATGCTGTTGCCATGTCATTTGAGCACTCTTCTGAGACTTTTGTGACATTTTTAGGGTTTCTCCATGCTGCCGGGGGGTCATTTCACAAAAATACTCGGGTCTCCCATAGGATAACATTGGGCTCGTTGCTCGGCCCGAGTACACGAGTATCTTGGGATGCTCGGCCCGAGCTTCGAGCACCTGAGCTTTTTAGTACTCGCTCATCACTAATACCGACGTGACATGGCCATTTTCATACCTGCCCAGTAGCCACATCACGGCAATCTAATTATACTGAGTCCTGCTCTATTTACTACCTCTCTTTGGGTTTTCAAACCTACATATATGGGCAAAGAGAGACCCTCTAATAAAGAATAAAAAAAACACCTGTGGCTACTGTGAAAGGGGGGACCTGGAAGCATGGTCAATCAAATGGGCATAATCCACTTACATTACAAAAAAAGAGACTTTTGCTTTTACTTTGTCATGCCCCTCATCACTCTCTTAAAGGAGTTAATTGAAGAGCCAAGAGTTGAAGAGTTTAAAATTATTTTTTTTTCATGGGAAAGCCCCTTTAAGGAGTAATTGCTAAACTGATGGGGGTCTGAATGCTGGAAAGCACATAGTGAAAGCGCCCTTACTGGTTATACATAATATGTCAGATACATTCACCTCCAATGTAGGAAGCGCTCATCTGAGATACCGCAGAGTATTCAATTACCATGGAAACAGACAATATTTTTCTTGTTCCGTTCTTGTTCACTTCACTGAATTCGGTCTTCAGCAGTGATTCATACACATAACCGCAATGTAAACATGTCATTAGCGGGTGTAGAAGACCTGAGGGGTAAGAGGGCCGTGCTATGTCCTTACAGTTTATACTATAGCTATTCTATTATTATATTAGTATAAAAGAACAAACTCAACAATTCCAGCATCATGTAATCTGCCTGCTCTACATATCTATCTATATCAGTGTGTGTGTATATATGTCTGTGTGTGTATATATATATATATATATATATATATATATATATATACACACAGTATATATATATATACAGTATATACAGTACATACAGTATACACAGTACATTTTTTTTTACTTAACTGCATTTTTCTTGCCATAATACACATTCAAACAGACTATTCAGTAGGACTATCAGCTGTGTATCCACCAGACTTCTGCACTACACAACTAATGGTCCCAACCCCATTTATAAGGCAAGAAATCCCACTTATTAAACCTGACAGGGCACACCTGTGAAGTGAGAACCATTTCCGGTGACCACCTCTTGAAGCTTATCAAGAGAATGCCAAGAGTGTGCAAAGCAGTAATCAAAGCTAAAGGTGGCTACTTTGAAGAACCTAGACTAAAAGACATATTTTCAGTTGTTTCACACTTTTTTGTTAAGTATTTCATTCCACATGTATTAATTCATAGTTTTGATGCCTTCAATGTGAATCTACAATTTTCAGTCATGAAAATAAAGAAAACTCTTTGAATGAGAAGGTGTGTCCAAACCTTTGGTCTGTACTGTATATATACACACAAACAGTATGCCACAAAAGTGAGTACACCCCTGACGTTTTTGTAAACATTTTATTATATATTTTCATAGAACAACCCCGAAGATATGACACTTTGATCTAAAGTAAAGTAGTCAGTGTACAGTTTTTATACAGTTAGGTCCAGAAATATTTGGACAGTGACACAATTTTGGCGAGTTGGGCTCTGCATGCCACCACATTGGATTTGAAATGAAATCTCTACAACAGAATTCAAGTGCAGATTGTAACGTTTAATTTGAAGGTTTGAACAAAAATATCTGATAGAAATTGATATCTGATAGAAATTACTTTACAAACACTCCACATTTTAGGAGGTCAAAAGTAATTGGACAAATAAACCAAACCCAAACAAAATATTTTTATTTTCAATATTTTGTTGCGAATCCTTTGGAGGCAATCACTGCCTTAAGTCTGGAACCCATGGACATCACCAAACGCTGGGTTTCCTCCTTCTTAATGCTTTGCCAGGCCTTTAAAGCCGCAGCCTTCAGGTCTTGCTTGTTTGTGGGTCTTTCCGACTTAAGTCTGGATTTGAGCAAGTGAAATGCATGCTCAATTGGGTTAAGATCTGGTGATTGACTTGGCCATTGCAGAATGTTCCACTTTTTTGCACTCATGAACTCCTGGGTAGCTTTGGCTGTATGCTTGGGGTCATTGTCCATCTGTACTATGAAGCGCCGTCCAATCAACTTTGCGGCATTTGGCTGAATCTGGGCTGAAAGTATATCCCGGTACACTTCAGAATTCATCCGGCTACTCTTGTCTGCTGTTATGTCATCAATAAACACAAGTGACCCAGTGCCATTGAAAGCCATGCATGCCCATGCCATCATGTTGCCTCCACCATGTTTTACAGAGGATGTGGTGTGCCTTGGATCATGTGCCGTTCCCTTTCTTCTCCAAACTTTTTTCTTCCCATCATTCTGGTACAGGTTGATCTTTGTCTCATCTGTCCATAGAATACTTTTCCAGAACTGAGCTGGCTTCATGAGGTGTTTTTCAGCAAATTTAACTCTGTCCTGTCTATTTTTGGAATTGATGAATGGTTTGCATCTAGATGTGAACCCTTTGTATTTACTTTCATGGAGTCTTCTCTTTACTGTTAACTTAGAGACAGATACACCTACTTCACTGAGAGTGTTCTGGACATCAGTTGATGTTGTGAACGGGTTCTTCTTCACCAAAGAAAGTATGCGGTGATCATCCACCACTGTTGACATCCGTGGACGCCCAGGCCTTTTTGAGTTCCCAAGCTCACCAGTCAATTCCTTTTTTCTCAGACTGTACCCGACTGTTGATTTTGCTACTCCAAGCATGTCTGCTATCTCTCTCATGGATTTGTTCTTTTTTTTCAGCCTCAGGATGTTCTGCCTCACCTCAATTGAGAGTTCCTTAGACCGCATGTTGTCTGGTCGCAGCAACAGCTTCCAAATGCAAAACCACACACCTGTAATCAACCCCAGACCTTTTAACTACTTCATTGATTACAGGTTAATGAGGGAGACGCCTTCAGAGTTAATTGCAGCTCTTAGAGTCCCTTGTCCAATTACTTTTGGTCCCTTGAAAAAGAGGAGGCTATGCATTACAGAGCTATGATTCCTAAACCCTTTCTCCGATTTGGATGTGAAAACTCTCATATTGCAGCTGGCAGTGTGCACTTTCAGCCCATATTATATATATAATTGTATTTCTGAACATGTTTTTGTAAACAGCTAAAATAACAAAACTTGTGTCACTGTCCAAATATTTCTGGACCTAACTGTAACAGTGTAAATTTAGTGTGCCCTCTAAATAACTATCACGGGATTGCACAGGGGCTCCTACACTGACCCTCAGACTAGAGACCCTGCGCTGTCTCTTATCTCACAGGTACGCTTGATGGTATCGAGGTCTGAGCCCCCAGCCTAACCCTGACTCCTGTCCAAGCCCTGATCTATCTAATTAATTTCAGTGATTAGAGACTCTAAGGGGCACTTTGCACACTGCGACATCGCAGGCCAATGCTGCGATGCCGAGTGCGATAGTCCCCGCCCCCGTCGCAGCAGCGATATGTGGTGATAGCTGGCGTAGCGAAAATTATCGCTACGCCAGCTTCACACACACACTCACCTGCCGTGCGACGTCCCTGTGGCTGGCGACCCGCCTCCTTGTTAAGGGGACGGGTCGTGCGGCGTCACTGCGACGTCACACGGCAGGCGGCCAATCGGAGCGGAGGGGCGGAGATGAGAAGGATGTAAACATCCTGCCCACCTCCTTCCTTCCGCATATCCTACGGAAGCCGCGGTGACGCCGGTAGGAGATGTTCCTCGCTCCTGCGGCTTCACACACAGCGATGTGTGCTGCCGCAGGAGCGAGGAACAACATCGGACCGTCGCGTCAGCGTAATTATGAATTACGCCGATGCTGCACCGATGATATGATTACGACGCTTTTGCGCTCGTTAATCGTATCATCTAGGCTTTACACACTGCGATGTCTCATGCGATGCCAGATGTGCGTCACTTTCAATTTGACCCCACCGACATCGATGTCGCAGTGTGCAAAGCCCGCCTTAGGCCATATTCAGACGTCCATAAAACATTTAGATAAGAATGAAAACAAGGAGCGCATGTGTAGGGTCGTAATGTAAGCGGTGAGAACAAATAGATAAAATTTGCTCACCTGATAAGGTTGTGCAGTCCTCGCACAACCCCGGTAAAAGACGTGAGTGTTATTATACTTGCGCTGTTGGCGACTGAATCCAGGAGATCCTTCCAGGAGATAATCCACTTGTGCTGCCGTGTCAGGCAGGGACGAGGTCTCCTGCAGCCGGGGAGTTTCTCCAAAGGAGCCTTCCAGGAGGAAAGCCTCCCGTGCGGCCGGTCCGGAGGAGTCACTGGGTGTCAGTATTTCTTGTTGCGAGTAAAGCCTCCGTCCAAGCAGCTCCTGCTGTGAGTCCCCAAAGGGGAAGAGAATTGCCAGAAACAATGAAGCCTGGTCTAATGGAGCGCTATGGAGGTTACAGGGATGTAAAAGTTCAATGGTTTTTATTAATTCACATAAACCACAATGCGTTTCGATATAGTCCAATATCTTCGTCAGGTGGATAACAAATGAGGATTAGGGAGTGTTATTTAAAGAGGCAGGTATAACATCATTGGCCAACGACTGTTTCAGTGAGAAGTTAACCCTTGATGCATCCCACCCCTTTTTTTATATCGATTGCGATGTGGAAACATTTAAAAACTTAATAACATATCCTTTTATAACAAAAAAATATATATACATTGTTGATCTAAACATGCAGTCACCTCTAAAATATAAGCATACCATGTATTATAAAAATAGGGGAAAATAAATAAAAAACCGAAGTGGGAAATAATCCATATAAATATGTAGTTATAAAACTCCTATATAAAATATATATATTGTGTAAATAGGGATCAGTCCGGAATAAAATTAATAAAAGTAAAATTGAAAGCTTAAAATGTATTTGTTCTCTGGTGATGAATTACGCTATTCACCAATCTGATTGAAGCAACCAGAATCACCGGCCAGCATGATAGGTGCTGTTGCTCCCTTAGTACAAAAAAAAAAAATTTTAATCAGTTCCTAATTCAGTTTATTTAGCTACGTTTTCAATTGTTAAGTTAAGACCCTCAGGATATAGGGTCCCCAGTTTGAAGATCCAATAGCTTTCACGTTTAATAAGTTTTTCAAACCGGTGGATCCTGAGTTTTCTATATGGTCAATAACTTTCAATTTTACTTTTATTAATTTTATTCCGGACTGATCCCCATTTGAACAATATATATATTTTATATAGGAGTTTTATAACTATATATTTATATGGATTATTTCCCTCTTCGGTTTTTTATTTATTTCCCCTATTTTTATAATACATGGTATGCTTATATTTTAGAGGTGACTGCATGTTTAGATCAACAATGTATATATATTTTTATTATAAAAGGATATGTTATAAAGTTTTTAAATGTTTCTACATCGCAATCGATATAATAGAGGGGTGGGATGCATCAAGGGTTAACTTCTCACTGAAACAGTCGTTGGCCAATGATGTTATACCTGCCTCTTTAAATAACACTCCCTAATCCTCATTTGTTATCCACCTGATGAAGATATTGGACTATATCGAAACACGTTGTGGTTTATGTGAATTAATAAAAACCATTGAGCTTTTACATCCCTGTAGCCTCCATAGCGCTCCATTAGACCGGGCTTCATTTTTTCTGTCCATAAAACATTGTCTGAGTACAGACTGTAATACACGGACTGGCTGCCTCATATATGTCTGTGAGGCTGTAAAAATCATGTCAGGAGACCCATGACCGGTTTGTGCATTACAGTCCGTACTCAGAGTTAAGACCTTGTTTTACTTTTTTTAATTATTTTTATTCCATATAATCTTATGACGTGGCTTCTGTGGCATGAGTGGTATTTCTCAATGGCAGTATTTAGGGCTAAATATAACATATTGCACATCTCAGTTATATATTTTTATGTTTCTGCATTCTTTTTTTTTTTTATTTCTTCTAGTTTAGATGAAATATTAACGCTGCAGACGATCGGTGCATGATGATTGGCTTCAGCATTAATGTGACGCCCCTGCCGGATGTTCGTGCCAGTGGACTGGCAGTGCTAAGCATGGAAGATCGGTTCATAAGGTATATATTTTTTTTCATCAACGTTCCTGGAGCCATTTACAATGGCTTTTACATTAGTGGACAACACACATGACATTCATTGTTTTTGGGGAGGCAAGAGTGAGAGAAAAATCAAGTCTGTAATTTTTGTCTATTTTATTTTTTAGTTAATTTTGGCATTACAGGGGTTGTCCATTCTTTCTTATTCCGCATTTTTCTCCTGCTAAAATAAAGCTTATACTCACCTCTGGTGCCTGTTCCAGCAATGTCAGCACTCGTTCTCCCGGGACTCACATGACGTTGTTACGTCTTGCGAGCCCTGCAACCAATCACTGCCGGCTTCTGTCCCCTCGCCTTTGGAATAATTGAATATCAAGGGAAAGTCAGAGCTGCACTTCCAAGACGCGGGGAAGGAAGTTGACGGTGATCGGGTCCAGGGCTCACATGACGTACCAAATGCCCGTGAGACCTGGAAGAACAAGTGCCAACACTGCTGGAACTGCACAGGCACCGGAGGTGAGTATAGGCTTTTTTATTTTAATGGGGGGAAAATGCGGAATAAGAAGGGGGTGTCCAAATAGTGGATGGCCCCTTTAAATAACAACATAACCTGTCAATATTATACACCAGTCATGACTATGGTGATTGCATCTACTGTATGTGTATTTTTTGCATTGTGTGTGTATACAGAGATCAAGAAGACAAAACAAAAAAAATCAATTTCTGTTCTCCTGGGTGTCAAGCTGTCCTGATTGTCCATACACCCATTATTCAGCAGAGCCATATATCTTCAGTTCTGTATAATAAAACCTTCTACCGGTCATTCAGCCACCTAATCTCCATGTGTTGATGTAGGGCTAACAAAAAGAGTCACAGAGACGTGAATCCCATCTCCCCAAATTTTTGTGAAGGTTTCGTGTGAATATCTTTGTAAGAGTTTTCCACAACCGCTGGCCGGCTAATCAAAAGTGGAGTTGGGATGCAGCCCAAAGAGGTGATTCTCAGAGCTCCAATCTAGAGCCCATAAAGTACCGACAACGCTAATAGACCGGGGCCGGAGAAACGACTCGCACTAAGGCGGGCTTTGCACACTACGACATCGCAAGCCGATGCTGCGATGCCGAGCGCGATAGTACCCGCCCCCTTTGTAGCTGCGATATCTTTGTGATAGCTGCCGTAGCGAATATTATCGCTACTGCAGCTTCACATGCACTCACCTGCCGTGCGACGTCGCTCTGGCCGGCGAACCGCCTCCTTATTAAGGGGGCGGGTCATGCAGCGTGACTGCGACGTCACACAGCAGGCGGCCAATAGGATCGGAGGGGTGGAGATGAGCGGGACGTAAACATCACACCCACCTCTGTCCTTCCGCATAGCCGACGGGAGCCGCGGTGACGCAGGTAGGAGATGTTCCTCGCTCCTGCGACTTCATACACAGCGATGTGTGCTGCCGCAGGAGCGAGGAACAACATCAGACCATCGCGTCAGCGTAATTATGGAATTCGCCGACGCTGCACGCTGCACCGATGATACGATTACGACGCTTTTGCGATCGTTAATCGTATCATCTAGGATTTACACACTACGCTGTCGAGAGCGATGCAGGAAGAGCGTCACTTTTGACATGACCCCACCGACATCGTACCTGCGATGTCGTAGTGTGCAAAGCCCGCCTAACTCTACTGCTCATTGCTGATCATAAAGGGTCTCCATAGGTAAGTGGGGTCAAAATAACAACAGCACCACGACCTGCGATGCAAAAGTGAGCAGATCCCCTTTAAGAAGGCTTATGTAAAAGAACCAAGATAAATATTAATGACAAGACCGACTATTTACATCCTAGACGTGTTAGATATAGCCATTTTACCCTCCTCTATAAGGATACATTGTTGTTTTAGTATTTGTGGTTCCCTGAGTCAGTCCTACCTGTGAATAAAGAGAGTCTTGTTCCTTACCAGATGTCTCCTGTATGGCACATATATCAGCTATGCAGGTGCTCAAGGCTCTAAAAATAGCCGGATCTCTGTGATCTTCAGACGAAATGTCATCTAAGCGTTAAAAGAGCATAATAGAATGCAGCGAGGTTTTGTTCTGAGCTATTATAGTCCTAGACACTGTCAAGACTGTCTGCTTCCAAAAATGATTTGTACTTAGGAGGAATTGTCATCTGGACTGATGCTTTACAAAGGAGCATGAACGTGAAAAGCAGAGATATGTGTGACTTCTGCATGGCACATTCCCAGTCAGTTCATTTTCAGCAAATAGATACATATACAGATACATCTTCAGAGGACTGATACATACAGTATATATCTTCAGAGGACTGATACATACAGTATATATCTTCAGAGGACTGATACATACAGTATATATCTTCAGAGGACTGATACATACAGTATATATCTTCAGAGGACTGATACATACAGTATATATCTTCAGAGGACTGATACATACAGTATATAGCTTCAGAGGACTGATACATACAGTATATAGCTTCAGAGAGCCAGAGGACTGATACATAGAGATACATCTTCAGACGACTGATACATATACATATACATCTTCAGAGGACTGATACATATACAGATACATCTTCAGAGGACTGATACATATACAGATACATCTTCAGAGGACTGATACATAGAGATTAGAGTTGAGCGGGAAGGCAATAATCCGGGGCCGGCAGGTCGTTAACAGACTTAAAAATAAGTCCGATCCGCTCCGGAATCCGGTTCCATTATAAGTCAATGGGGACCGGAATCCGGAGAGTTAAAACGTTTGTGGAGGGGCTAGGGGGCTGGGAACGAGCGCGGCATACTCACCGAGGCGCTGTCATGGCGACACACTCCTTCCGGGTCACGCTGTTACCTTCCGGAGCCGACAATTCAATATTCATGGTTTTCCCCGCCCACCGGCGTGTGTTGGTTGCAGATAGACACGCCCCCATCCTGAGTGGCAGCGTGGCAGCTAACTGCAACCAATCACAGGCACCAGGACGGCCGGTGGGCGGGGAAAGCAGTGCACTGTCGGTCACGGTGGTAAACACACTCAGCAGCACAGTTATAGCGCTCGGCTGCAGCCCCAGCCGTCGCGCAGTATCTGTGCTGTTTATCCAGTGCCTGGAGTCACACGTGCGAGGCTGCCGGGTGCTGCCAGAGCCCCTCGCACCTGTGATTCCGGTGACAGTAAGAAAAAAAATGACGTGCGGTCCCCCTAATCTTCACATCCAGCCAAGATAACGCCGGCCAGGGACTGGTAAATCCTCAGCCCGCAGCCGTCCGGTATGTCGCATCTGTTAGATGCGACATACCGGTGCGATACCGACTCTTCCCGCTGGCGTGATGCGGTGCCAGTCGGGGTAATAGCAGGGGTTAGCAGGGGCACATAGCTGCTGCTAAACCCTAGGTTTGTGTGATGGCACAGGCGTCTATCGCATACGTGTATCACACAAACCTGTAAGTGACAGTAAATAATCACAGACACACAGAAAAATCCTTTATTTGAAATAAAATACAAAACACTCCTCCTTCACCACTTTATTAACTCCCAAACACCCTGCAGTTCCGACGTAATCCACAGAAGAAGTCCCACGCCGCTTCAGCTCTGCTACATGTTAGAGCGAGCAGCCATAGAGCACGACCGCCCGCTCTGAGTGCAGCGTAGTACTGACCGCAATAAGCAATGACTGCACGGCAGACACTGTCACAGGCTGGGAGGCGGGTCAGCCAGGAACCAATCACAGCTGAGAGGACGGCAGGTGGGCGGGGAAAACACGGAAAGCTGTGTGACAGCACAGGAAGTGAAAGCGCGACCCGGAAGCAAGTGTGCCGCCATGACAGAGTCTGGTAAGTATGAAACGCTATTTATTTATTGTTTTTTTTTTCATTTTTTATTAAATGCCGGTTTCGGATCGTGCAGCCAGAATCCAGGGCCCGGATCGGGCCCGGGAATAGTGCTGAAACCGCGCGGATCCGGACATTTACAGCCCGGGCCCGCTCAGCCCTAATAGAGATACATCTTCAGAGGACTGATACATATACAGATACATCTTCAGAGGACTGATATATACTGTATATGTATATACGGATATATCTTCAGAGGACTGATACATATATGGATACATTTTCAGAGGACTGATACATATACAGATACATCTTCAGAGGACTGATACATATACAGATACATCTTCAGGGGACTGATACATAAACATCTTCAGAGGACTGATCTGTGTCGCCAGGGGTTAATGGGATACCCAGGACCGGGCCAAGGGGTCCCTTCTGGAAAGGGGATCACGGTGTCGTGACCCAGTCTGTGATCCCTGGTTCCACAATAAAAAGGGGGGTTATGTTCATGATGCCACCTGTGGAATGTGATCAGAGATGACCACCGCTGCTGCAGAACCTCCGGGGTGATGGATGGCAGCTTGCACTCCACTGGGGTGAGTTCAGCAATACTCTGTCCCCCAGGTATGTTCCTCTGTGTAATCTGTCTCCTTTCCTCAGACCCTCGGCTTAGGCCTGGAATTGGTCAGCGGATCCCGAGGTGAGCTAGAGCCAGCTTGCAACCTGCAGATCCTTTCTCCTTAGATCTCTGCACTGAACTAACAAACTGAAACTGAACTGAAAACTGACCACTTCCTGTCCACACCAGAATATACAGGGAAGCAGCTTGGTCTCCCCCCTTCTGGCCTGGAGGTCTTGGTGTTCTGTGTGGGGAGTTAACCCTTTGTGTTGTTACTGTGGCAACCCTGGGGTGCCACATTCCCCCTTAGTGAAGAACAGTACTCCGGGACTGTGAAAGAAACAAACAAGTTATCAATAACAATTGTATACATACAGAGTCTCAAACGGAAAAAATACAAAAATCCAAAAAGTTCAACAAAAGTCCAAAATGTTCAAGAATATGTAAGTGTTCATACAGGATAGTCTCTGTAGGTACTGGGCTTATGGGTCGCAACGTTGCAATTATATAAACATTTAAACAACCAAATGCTTCTTACAGGTGTCTCTACTCTGGTCGTAACTGCAGTAGACCTCACGGCCCTCGGGCCACCACTCATGTGATCAAGTTGTAACTCTCCGTGCTGCCACCTTACACCACTCTTCTCTCACCTTTTCTGTACACTAAACTGTTACGGTTTCTCATATAAACCTTATAACATATGTACATTTTATATGCAATTTTACATTAGTCTTTATATCTTGCTGGTATCTGACCCTGAGTATTACGCTGTGACCTGCATACTGCTGGTGTACTGGGTGTACTTAGCATAATGGTGTGGGTGGAAGTGTACCTATTTGGTGTTTCTGGTAATTGTGAAGATGGGAGATTGACTGTAGACTGGCCCAATCTGTTCTTCCTCTATGGATTCAACTTCTAGTTCTCCTTGTCTTGGGACTTCTTGTGGTATGGGTTCTGATGTTGGTTCCACCACTTGAGGGAAGGCGATCATTGGGACTACTACTGCTCCATAGTAATTTGGCCATGTTTTTGGAAAATCTCCTAAGACTGTATGGAACACATCTTCTTCCTCCTTGACAGGTTATATCTGTACGGGTAAGGTGACTTCTGGTGTCTTCAGGGTTTCAGGACACGGTTTGAGTTGATCTCTTGACACATCAGCTGATGTCCTTCCTTCATCCTTACTGATGAGACACACTTTGGGATTATCCAGACTTGATGGTAAGAGTGTATATGGGGTAGTTTCCCACTGATTATCCAATTTGTTCGTGCGTCGTTTCCTCTTGAGAACTTGGTCACCAGGTTGCAATGGGGTTGCTAGAGCATGGTGGTTAAAGGTTCTCTCCTGTCTTCCCCTAGCTTGTTGGAGACTTTTCTCTACGCACTCTTGTACTTGGCGATACTGTTGCTGACGTAGGGTATCCCAATTGGATTCTTGAACTTCTGCATCTGGCTTCAGAATTCCCATATCTAAATCAATTGGCAGGTTACCGGGCCTTGCACGCATGAGGTAAGCGGTGATGCAGTTTGTAGAACTTACCGGGACATGATTGTACAAGTCCACCAAGTCGGGCAATTTCTCTGGCCATTGATTTCTTTCTGACTCTGGTAAGATCTTCAACAGGTCAATCACAATATGGTTCATCTTCTCGCATAAGCCATTTGTTTGGGGATGGTATGCTGTTGTGCGGATCTTTTTACAGCCATACATGTTGCAGAATTCTTGGAAAATCTGTGATTCAAAAGCTGGACCTTGATCTGCAAGGACTTGTTCTGGGTAACCATGAGTCTGCAAAAGTATGTCTGGAATGCTTTAGGTGCTGTTTTAGCTGTAAGGTCTTTCACGCGTACCACCACTAAGAAGCGTGAGAAATGGTCCATGATGGTTAAGGCATAGACATAACCGGACCAGCTTGGTGACAACTTGACATGGTCTAATACGACTAGCTCGAGTGGTTGCTTGGTTACTATGGACTGGAGTGGAGCTCTCTGGTTCTGTTGATCCTTTCTTCAGAGGTTGCACGGGCCGCATTTTCTACACCAATCTTCAATTGATTTCCTCATGCCAACCCAGTAGAATCTTTCTCTTAAGAGCACTTCCAACTTTTTCCAACCAAAATTACCTGCACCGTCGTGGTAAGCTTCCAGAACCATCTTGACGTCTCTCTTGGGCACGATGATCTGCCAGACCAACTCATGTGTTTTTGGATTGGTGTGCCTTCTACAGAGCTTCCCTTGGTACAGGAACAATTTACTTCTCTCCTTCCAGAGATGTTGTGTCTCAGCTGGGGCGTTCTGATTAGGATACGCACCTTGTTGTGTAAGCAGTTCTTTCACTAGCTTCACAGCTGGATTGCTGTCCTGTGTGTCAGCCCATCCATGGTGTGCTAATGGGTTGAGATTTGCCTGCTGTTGTTTTTGGTAGACCATCGGTTGATACTGTCCCACCTTAGGACGGTGAAAGGCGGGGCAGCTCAATTTCTTCCAGTCCCTCCGGTTCTTCCTTCCACGTCCCCTGAGTGTGGCATCCGGGATAAGGCATCTGCATTCCCATTCTTGCGGCCTGCACTGTATTTGATGACAAAGTTGTAGTTTGACAGTCGGGCTATCCATCGCTGTTCCAGCGCACCCAATTTTGCCGAGTCTAGGTGGGTCAACGGATTGTTGTCAGTAAAGATGGTAAATTCTGCAGCTGCCAGGTAGTGTTTGAAACGCTCTGTTACAGCCCAAACTACTGCCAGTATTTCTAACTTGAAGGAGCTGTAATTCTCTGGGTTTCTTTCTGTAGGCCGGAGCTTCCTGCTTGCAAAGGCAATAACTTTCTCCTTGCCTTCCTGCATTTGAGACAATACTGCTCCCAGTTCTACGTTGCTGGCATCCATGTACAAAATGAAGGGTTGATGGTAATCTGGATATGCCAGGATCTCTTCTCCTGTCAGCGCGCACTTCAACTTCTTAAAGGACTCTTCTCTCTCATCACTCCACTGGAAAGGAGGATTCTGGGCTGCAGACTTCTTTGACTGTCCTACCAGGATGTCTTGTAGGGGTGCTGCTAACTTCGTGAATCCTTTTACGAATCTTCTATAGTAGCCCACCAGTCCCAGGAATTGCCTCACCTCTTTCACGTTGGTGGGTCTCGGCCAATCTCTTATCACAGTAACTTTTTCAGGATCTGGTGCTACCCCTTCTGAGCTCACAACATGTCCCAGATACTGTACCCTTGGCTTTAAAAGGTGACACTTGGATGGCTTGATTTTCATGCCGCATCCGGATAAGGCTTCAAACACTTCTGCCAAGTCCTCTAGATGCTGTTCATAGGTCTTGGAGTAGACTGTGACGTCATCCAGGTACAGGAGGATCGTTTCGAAGTTCTTATGTCCTAGGCAGCACTCCATCAGTCGCTGGAAGGTACCAGGCGCGTTGCAGAGTCCAAACGGCATACAGTTGAACTCACAGAGGCCCATCAGCGTGGTGAACGTTGTATTCTCCTTATCAGCCTCTGCCACAGGAACTTGCCAATACCCACTAGTCAGATCTAGGGTGAAAACGTAAGTAGCGGATTTTAATGCAGCCAATAACTCTTCAATCCTAGGTAATGGGTATGCATCCTTGTGTGTAATGCGGTTGATCCATCTGTAGTCTACGCACATCTTCATGGTCCCATCTTTTTTCTTAACTAGCACTAGTGGGGCTGCCCAGGGGCTACAACTGTCTCTTATTACCCCTGCTTCTTTCATTTCTTTGAGCATGTCTTTGGCGCATTGGTAGTGAGCCAGTGGTACTGGTCTATACCTCTCCTTTATGGGTGGATGGTTACCTGTGGGTATAGTGTGCTCTACCCCTTTGATCTGCCCAAAGTCTAATGGGTGTTTGCTGAATATTTGTTCATATTCTTTCACTATCCTGTATACTCCATGCTTTTCATGGGAGGGTGTAGAATCGGTACCTACATGTAGCTTTTGGCACAAATCCTCCAGCTTTCCCTCTGAGCCATTGTCCTCAGCCTGACTTGATGGGCTCAAGGGCTCAACGGCGGTGATGGCGTTGTTATCAACCGTATATAGCTTAGCCATGGTAGCATACTTTGGCAGGGTGACCTCATCTTCCCCACAATTTAGAAGGCGTATTGGCACTCTTCCCCTGTGTACCTCAACTATTCCGCTGGCCATCAGTACAGTGGGCCTACTGTCTGAGTACACGGGTTCTACCAGGGCCTGATAGTCTCGCCCTCTGATGCCTATTGCGGCTCTACACCAGACCAGCATTTTTGTTTTGGGAGGAATTACAATAGGTATTGGGTCACTTACCCTTGCACTGCCAATTTCACCTCCTGACATTTCTACCTGCTGCTTCAGCATCAAGGCTTTAATTTCCTTCTGCAGGAGTCTCTGTTGCCCAGGTTTGGCAGTCTCGGCGATCTGCTGCAAGACAGTAATTACCTCTGCAAAACAATTTTCAATTACATTCATTCCTAGCAGCATAGTTGGTTCACGTTCTCGCCGGTCAACATCAACAATGACAATGCCCTGATTCTGCAATTCTACTCTCCCAATCTTAATGGTCATTTCTCTGAAACCAACCTGTGGTACTAATTCACCATTGCTAGCCCATATATTCAATGCAATGTTAGATGGACCACTGCTAACGTCTGAATCAGCCCAGTACCTCTTATAAAGGACATACGGAATTGATGTTATTTGGGAACCAGTGTCCAGCAAGGCGTTGAGCGGAATGCCATCCAGCACAATGGGGATGACTGGACGTCCTCCCACATACTTGTCATGCCATGGTGAGGGGCCTTGAGAGTTCATTCCTGAGGAGCGGCCCGCCTCCCCAGGAGATCCCCATTTAAAGCACATTCACGGGCAAAGTGACCTGGCTCCTTGCAACGGCGGCAAATGGGCTGTCCATCTGGCTGGTAGCGGTCGCTGGGTCGTCCTCTCGTCGCTTGGTATCTCCTAGGCCTCATCCACGGGACATCCTCCTTGCTGGTTGCCAACTCATTCTTGGGTGCAGACTTGGATCCACGCAGGTCCTGGACTATTCTAGCCATGGAAGCAACAGTTTCTGTCAGGGCATCAAGCTTTTGATGAAGAGCCTCATTAGTGATGGGCTCCAGGTGATTAGCAGCAGCCCCTGACATGGCTGATGTCACTGACACTCCTGGCTGCTGGGGTGCCACTGTAGGGTGTTGAACAGAGTCTATATCCTGGGGCTCCTCTACCTGCTGGAGGCGGATGGCTCTATCCTTTAGCTGGGCAAACGTTAGTCCTGGATCCTGGATCACCATCATGCTCAGTTGTCCCCGGTGAGAAGGGGATGAGAGTCCATCCAAGAATTGGTCTATGAGCAGCTTATCTGCTCCGGGGGCTAAGGCAGGTTCTGCTAATTTACGTGCTCTGAGCGCCTCCTGCAAGTTTAAAGCAAAGTCTCTTGCGCTCTCTTTAGGTTCTTGCTTGCATCCAAAGAACCTCATTTTTGCCCGGCTGCCGGCAGTGGATTCAAAAGCTGCTTTAAGTCCAGCTATTATGTGCTCAACAGTGTCTTTTGCATCATCCGATCAGGACGTAACCTCTCACTGGGCATTGCCGGTTAACTGTCCCATAAGCATACCAACATGCTGGGCTTCTGTCAGGGGGTACATGCTGTAGTAGATTTTAAGCTTTCCGATAAAGTCATTAAGTGTGTTGGGCTCACCTGAGTACTGCGGCAGCCGCACTGCTCCCGGGGTGTACGGCATCAGGAACGGCATGATAGGTGCCGCTGCACTGCCGGGCAAAACAGCGTCTCCCTGCTGCGACATCTTGGCGCCCCCTTAGTTAATTTCACCAGTCTTCTTCACAGCAAGGCTGGAGCACTTTTCTGTGTCCCTGTTTGGATCGCAGCACAGAGCGCACCTCCTCTGCAAGCGGGCGGTGGACGGAGTCTTGGTTTAGGCGCTGGTTCCACAATAAAAAGGGGGGTTATGTTCGTGACGCCACCCGTGGAATGTGATCAGAGATGACCACCGCTGCTGCAGAACCTCCGGGGTGATGGATGGCAGCTTGAGATGGGACTGCTCCCCACAGGTAAAGCCTTCTCCCCGGGGCAGTGTGATAGTCTATGGGGGAGCTCAAGACACGAGCACAATAAACAAGCAGACTCACGGTTTTGCAGTTTCTTTGTCCTTTACTGATGATGGCATTCAGCAGAGTACTGTCCACGGAGTCTGTGAAGGGTTCATGGTTTCTCCCACCCAGCCGAGCCGTTTTGGCTCCCTTTTCTGTACTGTGCTTGTGTGGCCCTGCTGCTGTATAAACTAGGCAGCCAGCCCTGTTCCTCCCGGGTACCGACCTGACAGGCAACTCGAGTCCTTACTTGTATGTTCCTGAACTCTCCTATGTTGCTGTGTCTGTGGTACAGGTGAAAGATCTGGAATCTTCACTTCTCCAGTGTTAGCTGTGCTGTGTGTAATCTGCTCAGCCTCGGATACGGCATCCGTTCTGTGCACTCCACTGGGGTGAGTTCAGCAATACTCTGTCCCCCAGGTATGTTCCTCTGTGTAATCTGTCTCCTTTCCTCAGACCCTCGGCTTAGGCCTGGAATTGGTCAGCGGATCCTGAGGTGAGCTAGAGCCAGCTTCCAACCTGCAGATCCTTTCTCCTCAGTTCTCTGCACTGAACTAACAAACTGAAACTGAACTGAAAACTGACCACTTCCTGTCCACACCAGAATATACAGGGAAGCAGCTTGGTCTCCCCCTTCTGGCCTGGAGGTCTTGGTGTTGTGTGTGGGGAGTTAACCCTTTGTGTTGTTACTGTGGCAACCCTGCGGTGCCACAGATCCATATACAGATACATCTTCAGAGGACTAATACATAAACATCTTCAGAGGACTGATACATATACAGATACATCTTCAGAGGACTGATATATACTGTATATGTATATACAGATACATCTTCAGAGGACTGATATATATTGTATATGTATATACGGATACATCTTCAGAGGACTGATACATATACGGATACATGTGCAGAGGAGTGATACATATACAGATACATCTTCAGAGGACTGATACATATACAGATACATCTTCAGAGGACTGATACATATACAGATACATCTTCAGAGGACTGATACATATACGGATACATCTTCAGAGGACTGATATATATTGTATATGTATATACGGATACATCTTCAGAGGACTGATACATATACGGATACATGTGCAGAGGAGTGATACATATACAGATACATCTTCAGAGGACTGATACATATACAGATACATCTTCAGAGGACTGATACATATACAGATACATCTTCAGAGGACTGATACACATGTAGGAAGGTTGGACACAACAACCTGTTCAGTCAGCTCAACCTAGTAGGATTAGTAATGTGACATTGCCTTTTGCTGACTGAGGATGTTGCTTAGGATAAAAGAATTGCCTATGAATGAAAACCCAGCCAGCAGTTTCCTGGAGGGAAGCTGTTCAGGCAAAGACAAGGTCAGAAGGGAGGGTTGTGGCTAAATCCCAGTGGGTAGAAGGACCTGTGGGTATGGCTGGCTTGGTTAGTGGGCGTGATGGCTTCTTTTGTGGGTGTAGTGATGTTTCCTTCCGTTCACTATCCTCATGCAAGGGGGTGATTGTCCCCCCCTGTACTCTACCATCTGGGGGTCTTAACCCCAGACCCCTGCTTCTATTATAATTGACTCCATGCCCACGTGGACTTAGAAGAATAATGTATCTTCCTGGTATCAGCTATGTCGGCGGAGGCCCCACTCCTTTTGGTCACATAAGCGTGACATCAGCAGAGATCCCTCTGGCCACGAGGGGGTTTAGAAGTAACCCAGAAGGGAGGGTTGTGGTTAAATCCCAGTGGCTAGAAGGACCTTGGTTGTGACTGACTTGGTTGGTGAGCATGACCGGCTTGCTTGGGAAGTGTGCTGATGTTTCCCCCTGTCCGCTATAATACTGCAAGGGGGGGCTTCGGCCCCCCTGCATCCACCATTTGTTGGTCTTAACTCCAGACCCCCGCTTCTATTATAAGCATATCCATTACCATGTGGACTTACAAAAATAACGTTTATTCCTGGTATCAGTTTTGTTGGCAGAGGCCCCGCCCCTTCTGGTCACATGGGCATGACATCAGCAAAGGATGCATGGGGAGCTTCGGCCCCCCTGCACTCCCCCCATCTGGAGGTCTTGTGACACCCTGGCCTATCAGGTCGTCACAGGGTATTGTGCAATCTGCCCTTCTGCACAGTATCCACCCTCCTTGGTTACGAATCCTGTTCCTTTGGTTTGCTACAGCTTAGCCAATCAAAATCCTAGGAACACTTCCCACTTTAACCTACCAGACACACCATTGGGGTCCTGAAGGGAATAGGGTCGCCCACATGGGGGGTTGGTGAGGGAAAGGGAGAAAAGTGACAGTTGAGCCTGAGAGTTGAGCTTGAGAAGTTGAAAGGAGAGGAGGTGGAGTGGTGGCTCTCGTGAGGAGAGGCCACGGAGGAGAGCTCCTGTGTACTAGGTGGCAGACGTTGGTCTGGGCCTGGTAGGTGCTGGAACCCTGGTCGCAGGGGACAGTGTCAAGGGGCACAGACTGCCGAGGAGGGCGGCTGGCGGCCTTGAGCTATCACCGGGCAGGGGCCAAGGCACGGTGGGGTACGTGGACCCTAGGCCGGAAAGTAGCTTCACGCGATCCAGTAATTTACCCGACGGGGGTGAAGACTTCAAGTGTCATCCCCAACCCGCTCCAAAATCGGGGTACTAGTGCACCGATGGGATAGGACTTTCCCAATACAGTCGAAAGAAATCCTACACGTGAACCCTGAGAGCAAGCTCACTCCATTAGCCACACGAGTGAGCGGGACCTGAAGAGTTTTATACCCACGGGTCCAACAGAGACAGAGGTGCCAAGGACAGGGCCACAGGCTAACAGCAACACCAAGGGCACGGACCCAAGCGTGCTCCCTACAAGCTGCAGTGGTGCTCAGAATTCTGGCTTACAAGCTGTAGGTGTTGTTATTCCTGGACTGAGTGAGTACACTGAAATACCCCTGTTCCTACCCCAGCGGCACCCATTCACCAACCATCCGACAGGCCCCGGGACACAAACCCCCTACCCACGGAGAGGTTAAACATCAGGCTGCCACACCATCGTCACTGGGCTCCCCAACGCAGCGGTGGTCCTTCACATTACCACGCACCGTGGGTGGCATCACAAACTTTCCAAACCCCCTGTACATAGCCATCCTTTCATTCGAGTGGCCGTGCGACCACCGGGTCCGGAGACCCCTCGAGCCACCGCGGATGCGGATCCGAGCAGCGGCCCGGCTGCTGGCACGGGGACGGCACAGTCTTATCCCTAGATCCCCGCTTCTATTATAATTATAACAACTCCATGATCACGTGGAGTTTCTTCCTGGTATCAGATATGTTGGCAGAGGCCCCTTCTGGTCACATGGGCATGACGTCAACAGAGGTACCTTAGCCCACTGGGATTTAGCCTCTACCCAGACAAGAGCAATGACTCAACATCAGGTTATAAAAGCCCTGAAGGTGACCGGAAGGAAAGCTTTGGAGCCAAGGTGGAGAAGCAGAGAGATATGCATGGAGGTATGTGGAAGGTCACCTCTCCTGCAGAAGCGTCGCGTGGCCCGATCGCTCCCCGCAAATAGTCCATCCCAGATAGTGTGCCATAAGATTGCCCCGATGCTGGACTGCGAGGTCAAGATGCAGACAATGCCTGTCAAGATCCCGAGCCCAGGCTGCGAGGTCAAGCCACAGACGACACCTGTCAAGATCGCCGCCCGTGGGTGACCCAAGTGCACCGGGGCTGTTGCTTCCTGCTTTGCCGTGCGGTATCTAATGCTGGGACTGTAATGAAAATGTCTCAGATTTAATACGTTATACAATTTATTGACTGTTGTCCAGAAATTTAGGGTATAGTACTGTTGGGACTATAGACAGTGTCTCTCTTCATGGTGATTGATTTGGGTTAATAATTGTTTAGTATTGTAGTGTTCTTTCTGAGGCCAGCTAAACTAAATGTATATAAACAAATGTCATGTTTATTGCATGTGTAATCTGAATAGACTGTAATCCATTTTTCCTGCGATAACAATTCCCTGTATTAGCCCTATCCCAGTTTGTGTAATAATAAATAGTGTGAATCACCACTGTGTCTTCCTTCTCTGTGTGCTGCATTCCATGCCTGCTGTTACACATATACATGTGGCGCCCTGGACTAGCCAGGTCGTCACAGGGACTACAACACGACACCCCCACCCCGAGATAGGCACATCAGTCAGACACAAATTCTTGTTGCCCCCCCTCCAGGGGCTGACGTCCACACCAGGTGGGGTGGAGCCAGGCGGTTAGCCCCACCCACTGAGGAGTTCACAGTCCTGGAGGCGGGAAAGGAAGTTAGTTAAGCTCGGGCAGAGCTGGAGTGCAGTGAGGGAAGTGGTAGTAGAGGAGCAAACTGACTGTGTCCGGGTACGTGGCCCAGGCACCGAGAGCAAGGTTGGCAGACGGTGGTGGCCGTCTGCAGGAGAGGCAGATCAACGCAGAACCGTAGGACTGGGGACGGGCGGTGGCCCGCCGGTACCGAACTGGGGAGTGAAGTGAAGCCAGCACAAACCGGCAGGGCCTGTGGACCCCGACCAGGCTTGGAGTCGCCGTTAAACAGGTCAAATCCGTTAGTGACCAGAACCCCAGGGGTTTCCTAACAGCCAAGACCCGATTGAAGGCACCCGTCCAACCAGCAAAAGAGAAATACAGCTACCGCCACAGCTAGAGTTCCCAGGGCCAGAGCCTGCGGGCAAAAGGGCTCCTCTGGCACATATACACGCTGGGGAGCGGGTTACCAGTGGGAAGCCATCGGGACCAAAGATACACAAAAGGTGCAGGGAAAGGCAGCCACCACCAACCATTCGGGAGAAACCACAGCAGCCAGCTGCGGGACCCGTCCATTCAGCCGTTTGTTTTACCAGAGACTTTGCGTACATTTGTGGCTGAGTGAGTACTACCGTGCCATCCGGCACCGCGCTGCGCAGTCCAAGCGACCCTGCACCTTGCCAACCCTGCCTCCCCGTCACCTCACCGGGCCCCGGGACCACCAACCCCCCTACCCACGGAGGGGAGAGAAACATCCCAGCTGCTCCCTGCCATCGCTCCCGGGATCCGCGTCAATAGCAGCAGTGGTGCCCAACCTCACCACAACCCATGGGTGCCGTCACGGACCAAATCCCCAAACCAAACTACCCCTTTCACTCACGGGCGAGGATCGCCGCTCGAGTCCCCGGATCCGGCCCACCGCTCGAGCCACCGAGCAGCAGCAGCAGCGCCGGACCCGAGCGTGGTGAGCGCAGCGCCCCGCCGCCCGCGACATACACATACATCCTCAGAGGAATGATGGAGTTGAAACCAGAAGTTTACATTCACTCTCTATAAAGACACATCTGCATGTTTTTCTCACTATCTGACATAAAAGCAGAATAAACCTTTTTCGTTTTAGGTAAATTAGGAACCAAAATGATTTATATTTGCCAAATGCCAGAATAATGAGAGAGAATGTTTTAAGGTATTTTTATTACTTTCTGCAAACATGGCTCAGTTACACTAGTTCTGTCAGGAGGAATGGGCCCAAATTCCTACCAACTATTTTGAGAAGCTTGTGGAAGAAGATCCGAAACGTTACACCCAAGTCATACAGTATAAGTGACACGCCCCACCGAGGCCTGGGGGCACTCGTTACCGGGCCACGGTTCTGTCTGGGAGGTCACGGCGACAAGGCCCAGCTCCGTGACCCCGGCGGTCTCGTTTAAATGACATGGAGGGGGGGAATATTTACAGGGGATGATTATGAATTCGTGACGCCACCTGTGGTGTGCAGCAAGATAGGTGATGCCACTGCTATTCATTTAACTTGGGGTTGGTGGTGATGCATCTGAGTTGGTACAGCTTTCCACAGGTAGAGCTGGGCCCTAGGGCTGTCGATGGGAGACAGGAGTCTATGGTGTTGAGATGCAATGGCGGGGTGCAGGGACGGAGGTGCATGCAATAACTGGGCTACACAGGAATGCAGTCACAAGTTCTTTACTCACTGTTAATAGTTCCAGGTTACCACGACTAGTCAGAGGCTGCCATCGGAGTGCTGAGTCCTGCTCTGATGGGCCCCAGCCGATCCTCGGATAGTTCGGAGGCACAACCCGGTATACCCTTCTGTGTTCCTTCACTGGTCTTCTTCCTGCGCTGGCCTCTCCCGCCTGCCCCGCGCCTCACACACAGTGCCCTAAGCCAGTGTCCGCGGATCCCTTTTATGGGTGGCTTTCTGGCCTTGTCCCTTGGTCCTATGTGGTCACCTTTTCACTGGATGTGTGTGCTTGTGGCTTCGGTAGTTGAAGTAGCCTCAGCCTCAGGTTTGCTAGCTGAGCCTTCTCCTTCTCCAATTCTCCACTAGCTGAGGGGCCGGTCCCCTTTGCGGCCAAGTCCCTCTACTCCAGTATACCGGCTGTGGATGTGAGCACACAGGTGTATGGCGCACTTCCTGTGGTTCGGAGACTCCTTCTTCCCTGATTCTGGGACGAGCTGGTCCAGCTCCAAACCCCAGGACCTCTCTCCTCCGCGTCAACTTCCTGACTGACTAATGTTCTACAGTCTGCTCCCACTAGCTAAACTCCACCTCCAAACTGGCTTTGGGACTGTGCTTTCCTTAAGGTGACAACTTAGTTTGCAACTTGCCCTAAGCATGGCCTAATGGAGTGTCGCTAAATTAAGAGTGTGTGTCTGTGTATGTGTGCAACGACTTGTAGCATCCTCCTTACCCGGAAATGGGATACCACATCTCTGGCTGAGGTGCAGTACCTCTGTGGCAACTGGAGCCTCAGGTGCGCCACATAAGGGAAATGGTACCAAATACTAATGAAATGGAGGGAAACTTTTGTCTTTGCAGAAAATAATAAAAATGCCTTAAAAGACTCTCTCTCATTATTCTGGCATTTGGCAAATATAAATAATTTTGATTCCTAATTGACCTAAAACGGGAAAGGTTTATTCTGATTTCATGTCAGAAAAACATGCAGATGTGTCTTTATAGAGAGTGGATGGAAACTTCTGGTTTCAACTGTATATATTGGAAACTTTCAAAGAGTGATACCCTTTTAAAAAACGCACCCCTCAAATACTTCAAAACTTGGCAGGAAATTTCTTAACCCTTCAGTTGTTACACAGGAATTAATGCAAAGTGGAATGAAAAAAAGAAAAAATGTTCATTTTTACTCTAAAATGTTGCTGTAGCCCCAAATTTTTTCTTTTAAAAGGCATAGCACAAGAAAATTGACCTCCCAATTTGTTACCCAGTTACTTCTGAGCGCGCTGATAACCCACATGCTGTCACAAACCTCTATTTAGACAAATGGCCGGGCTCCGAAGGGAAGGAGCATCATTACAACTTTCAAACACTAATTTGGCTGAAATAGATTGCGGACACCATGTCACATTTGTAGGGCCCCTAAGGTATCTAAACAGCAGAAACTCACAACAACTCACCTTATTTTAGAGACTACACCCCTCAAGAATTTTATCCAGGGATATTGTGAGCATTTTGAACTCACAGGTACTATACAGAATTTGATAACATTTTGTCATCATATTGAAAATTTTTAATATTTTCATAAGAATGTTGCTGAAGTTCCACATTTTTAACTTTTGTAAGGGGTAACATGTATGGACCCCAGAGTTTGTTACTCATGTTTTTGTGAGCGCAGCAAAACCCCACATCTAGTCAAAACGTTCTGCTTGGACACATGGCCGGGCTCGAAAGGGAAGAAGTTACATTTTGTATTTGGAGTGTAAATTTGTGGGGAGTAGATTGCAGACACCATGTCTCATTTGCAGAGCCCCTGAGGTACTAAAACAGCAGAAACCCCCACAATTGACTCCATTTTTTAAACTAGACCTATCAAGTAATTCATAGGATCCATTGAGCATGTAGACTTGTTAGGTGCTTCACAGAACAATTTTAAAGTGTGGATATGAAAAGGTAAATTACGTTTTTTTTCCACTAAAATGTTATTTTAGCCAAAAATTTGTAATTTCACAATGGATAGCAGGAGAAAACGTACCCCATAATTTGTAATTTCTCTGGGTCGCGAGCATACATACCCCATATGTTGTCAAAAACTGCTATTTGCGGAGTCCATGACATGCCAACAAAAAACAAAGCCCCACAAAGCCCCACGTGTTACCCCATTTGGAAACTAAACCCCTCAAGGAATTCATCTAGAGATGTACTGAGCAGTTTTAACCTTCAGGTGATTCACGGAACTCTATAAATTTTAGATGTGAAAACAAAAAAAGTAAAATTTTTCCACTGTAATACTGTTCCACACCACAAACACTTGATACCATCTGAACCAAATAAGATGATCTTGGTCTGATCAGACCACAGGACATAGTTCCAATAATTCATGTTCTTAGTCTGTTTGTCTTCAGTAAACTGTTTGCGGGCTTTTTTGTGCATCATCTTTAGAAGGGTCTTCCTTCTGGGACAACAGCCATGCAGACCAATGTGATGCAGTGTGCGGCGTATGGTCTGAGCACTGACAGGCTGACCCCCTACCCCATTAACGTCTGCCACCATACTGGCAATACTCATATGTCTATTTCAAAAGGCAACCTGTGGACACTGAGCATGTACACTCAACCTCTTAGATCAGCTATGGCGAGGCCTGTTCTGAGTGGACCCTGTCTTATAAAACCGCTGTATGGTCTTGGCCACCATGTTGCAGCTCAGTGTCAGAGTGTTAGCAATCTTCTTCTTATAGACTTGGCCATCTTTATGTAGAGCAACAACTCTTTTTTTTCAGATCCTCAGAGAAATCTTTGCAATGAGGTGCCATGTTAGACTTCCACTGACCAGTATAAGAGAGTGTGTGAGTGATAACACCAAATGTAACACACCTGCTCCCCAGTCACACCTGAGACATTGTAACACTAATGGGGAGGGAAAATGGCTAATTGGGCACAATTTGGCCTTTTTAACGAAAGGGTGTGCTCACTTTTGTTGCCAGTAGTTTAGACATTAATGGCTATGTGTTGAGTTATTTAGAGGGCACCAAATTTACTCTGTTATACAAGCTGTGGACTGACTACTGTACATTGTATCAACGTGTCATATCTGCAGTGTTGTCCCATGAACATGAAATAAAATATTTACAAAAATGTAAGGGGTGTACTCACTTTTGTGGTATAATGGAAATACCAGGTTACTTTCTTCCTAGTCAGGTTACCAATCCAAATGACTGTATGTGTATTTTTTGTTCTTTTAATTACGTAACAATGATTCCTTTCATCATATTTTGCCTTGCATGTTCTACTATCGGAGTTTATAGTAATAGTTTATAGTGCATGTAAGCCTTATTACAGGGGTTGTGGCTGTAGGTGTTTATGTAGTGCCCCACGGGTCAGGTGTTTTAACCTACTCATCACCGGGCCGGGATGCTGATCCACTGCGTCGTCACGGGGTGGCCTGGCCCAGTTCTGTTGCCCCGAGGCATACAGAATGAAGGGTTGGAGGGTGGTAGGGAGGCAGGACAGTGGATGGGGTGGTAGTGACGGTTAGGAAAGTCTATTAGATGATCGTGACACCGCCTGTGGTACGCAGCCAGGGATGGAGGCCGCCGCTGCAGGGTCTCTTACCTGGGCAGATGTTGGGTGCAGACAGGACGGTGTCGCTCTCCACAGACGGAGCGGGATTACCCCGGGGAGGATGACGAGGGTGGTGGTACTCCCCGTTGGCGCCGCAGCACTGGGCGTCGGCGCCGGTAAAGGAGAGGCAGAGGCAGGGGCTGCGGTTCCAAGTCTTTTTACTCAGAGGTAGTTTAGACGCTGCCCCAGAGTACCGATCTCTGCCACGATGGGCTCCAGCCGATCCCGGATAGTTGGCAGTCACCGCCGGTGCCCGTGAAAGTCTTTTAGTGGTGTCCCTCGGTTGCTATCATGAACACGGGCTGAGCCTCCTGCTCCAAGCCATGGGCCCATGAAGAGAGAGAAACACTAAAGCGGGCTTTACACGCTACGATATCGTTAATGAATTATCGTCGGGGTCACGGTGTTTGTGACACACATCCGGCGTCATTAACGAGATCACAGCATGTGACACTTTTGAGCAACCTTAAACGATCGCAAAAGCAGTCAAAATCGTTTGCCGCAGAGAGGTCGTCCTGAAACAAAAAATCGTTTAATGCTTATTAGCAATGATGTTCCTCGCTCTTGCGGCAGCACACATCGCTATGTGTGACACCGCAGGAACGACGAACATCTTCTTACCTGCGTCCACCGGCAATGAGGAAGGAAGAAGGTGGCCGGGATGTTGCGTCCCACTCATCTCCACCCCTCTGCTTCTATTGGACGCCTGCCGTGTCACGTCGCTGTGACGCCACATGAACCGCCCACTTAGAAAGGAGGCTGTTCGCCGGCCAGAGCGACGTCGCAGGGCAGGTATGTGCGTGTGACGCTGCCGTAGTGATAATGTTTGCTACGGCAGCGATCACTCAATATCGCATGTACGACGGGGGCTCGACATCGCTAGCCGATGCTAGCGATGTTGCAGCGTGTAAACCCCGCTTAACTGCAGTTGTCAGTGCTAGATGTTATCCCAAGCTGTGCCCAGGAAGGTTCTGTCTAAAGTGTGATAGTTGTGCCTACTTCTACCCCATGTGGTGCCCGCCCACTGTGGTTATCTAAGCGACTGGGGAAGTCCCATGGTTCATGATGGCTGGCTACCATGTCTGCCCTAGTCCAAACCCCTGTGAGTAAGCACCTTGCTGTTGTATGTGTGTGTTTTGTGAAGGCACCGGCAGGTTAACCCCCTCCCGACCCGGGACAGATATTACCCCTGAAAAGAGGTGTAATACCCTGTGGCGCCTGAAGCCCAGGGGTGCTACATTTATTGTGTGAATATAGAAATTAACAAGGGTTGTCAGAGGAGAAGACACCCCCCTTAATGTCTTTTTAGCTGGAAGTTTTGAATCCGAACAGTTATGTCTTAAGAACCTTGGGGTTCACTACTCAAAACATGTAATCCAAAAAAGGGGAATAAATCCAGCTCTTCAGGGAAAAAAAACCTTCAAGTTTATTTCAACATGTAGGCAAAACAGATAGCATGACCAGCGCTATGCGTTTCAGGTGAAAACAATCACCCTTAATCATGATTAAGGGTGATTTTTTTTTCACTTGAAACGTGTAGTGCTGGTCACGCTATCTGTTTTCCCTGCATGTTGAAATAAACTTGAAGGTTTTTTTTACCTGAAGAGCTGGATTTCTTCCCCTTTCTTGGATTATTTTGGGTTGTGGCAGTGCCTGTCCGTACTCCAGGAAAGACGCTAAAAGGAGTGGGTGCACACACGGTGAGCTGAATATCTTATATATGGACTTCAAAACATGTAACCCTCCTGTGTAAATACACGCTTTTGCAGATGCCCTGATGGATGTTTTTATACTTTTTTTTAATAAACTTCCAATTTTAGACCCGCAACACACATCCGTTTTTTTTCTACGTGAGCGGTACGTATTTGCACGTACCGGAGACACGGAGACCCATGTTATTCAATGGTAGATGGCATACACACGTAAAATCACACGGAACGTGTGTCCGTGTGGTAAGTACGTGTGTGCGCTTTTCTACACGGATGACATGTCCGTTTTTGGCCGGCAGCACGCAGGCACGGACCCGCTTTAGTCTATGGGTCCGAGCCTGCACGGACCGCACACGGAGTATGTCCGTGTTCAGCACGTATCGTCCATGTCCGTTTTCCATCACAAAATCTGAAACACTTGTTTCCAATCTATCAGGTCAATAGAAAGCAAACAACAACACCAGGATCTTATGATGAATGATCAAAATCGTTAATTGGGTAAGAATGTGGGCACACGGACAGCACACGTACGTATTTTTTGTCAATACGGACATTCCACACGCACACACGGCTCGCATACGCCATCACACGGATGCCATACGTACCGGAGAAACGCCCCTAAAAAACGGAACACGGACCCGAAAAACGGACCGTAAGACACGTACGTTTTTTTTGCGGAAGTGTGTTTTAGGCCTTATAGAGTTTTTGCGAGTTTTGGATTAAACTCTCTTGTTGGATTGTTAATAGGACCAACTCTCATGTTTCTCCTGCTCACCTACAAGCCTTTCATGGATGACTTTTGTGGACACATTTTCTTCCTTCATTATGACCTGACTGTATATAATCTATTGAGTGTCTATAGAATGTGAAGTTCATCATTTCATAGTGATTCGGTATTATGTACAGGGGAGGACCCACGGCATGTAACACAAGCAGGGGTAATACATTGTATCACCCAGGACCTCCGGGAAGGCGACAAGAAGGGCCGGAGGCCTGACTTATCACATTGTATAACACAAAGGTGATCCTTTTGCTCCTGGCATCTTTTCACTGGAAAGATGACTAACAATTGGAAATGGCAGTTGTGTTTGTCCTGTGCGGATGTGTCTACGGCTCATATTACCGCAACTATCTGAACTAATGAAATGATAGATTCATGACGCATGAGGTTATCGTAGGACACATCTTCCCTCAACAATGTTCTGTGGTCACAATATCTCTAATACTACACTCCTCAGCTGCTGCAGAGCTTCTTTTTAAGAGGTTCAGGGCATATTCAGCAGCATCTAGGTCATAATAATGTATAAAACCTGTATCTGCTGAAGAACCTCTTTTTTATTTATAAAGAGAGGGTTCGTTACATGTCAGAGTTTGAGACAGGAGAAGGAAATTTCTACAAAAGTAATCTTGGGCAGGAAGATAAGCAGCGCCTACCTCGCACCGTTATCCCTGTCAGTTTCTGACATAAGATTGTGGTGCTTATACAGACATTATTGATAAGATGCCTGCAGCACATTCACAAATTAATTCAACTTTGTCACTTATCCAAGGAATCCACTCAGATATAGTCACCCAATCTTCTGCAGAAAATGACAGCGTCCCCCGGTATAATGAGAAATGTGGGAAAGTATTTCTCCAATAGGATCTGTTAGGGTTCAACCTGCACAAAAGTATTTATTATCAATGTGAGCTGTTTATATACATGTAATGGTACAAATACCAATCAGTCATGATGAATCCACCCCCAATCCAAACAATTCTAAAAAACATATCATTTTCTATATATAATTGCTTAAAAAGTTATTCTTAAGATAGTAAGTTATCCCCTATCATGAAATAAGGGATAACTTACTGATCGCTGAGAGTCCAACTACTTTGGCCTAAAATAATCCTAAGAATGTGTCGTGCCCGGGGCAGCCGAGCTGCTCGGATCCGGGATTACTGTGGCTCGAGGGTCCCCGATTCGAGTAATGGCGGACGCTTAATGAAATGGCAGGGGCTATTTACAAGGGATAATGAAGTTAATGTTCGTGACGCCACCTGCGGTAGTGCGGCAAGGGAATGGGTGCTGCCGCTGCTGCTTGTGAAGGACTGGGGCTGATGCAATCAGCAGCGAGTGTGTTAACCCCCTCCACAGGTAGGGTGAACTCCAGTGTCCTCTAGGTGCTGGATGAGGTGCAGGCTGAAAGAATGCAAGCAGGCAAAGTCCGAGTGAAACAGGGAGTCTTTACTGATGATTTACTCATAGGTTACACTCCCCTGGTGCTGGGGACAGATTCCTGGTTCCCTTTGTCTCGGCTTTGCCCGTGTAGCCTGGCTATGGCCCCCTCCGTGCACTTCTCTTGTCGTGTGTCTCCCTCCTGGCTTGGAGCTTTCCTACTTCTCCTCTCGGGTTCTGCACCTGGTTGTGTGCACAGCTCTGTCAGAATCCCTTTCAAACCCCGCAGCCAGCTTCTTCTCCCCTAGGCATCGTGCAGTCGATCTTCAGGCCTCGCACCCAGACCTCACACCCAGCCGGGTGTCCTCCCTCCTTCTCCTCTCTCCGTCTGGACTTCTCTCCTCCACCCACCACCTCCTCCCCTTCCCTCTAGGGACCTTACTACAGGAGGGTTGGATGTACACTTCCTAGGCAACCTCCACTTCCTAGCCAGGCTTTACACCATAGGACAGCCAACCCTCTGATCATGCCCTCTTGTGGTCCAGGGTGGTGTTGTGTGAGTGTTTTAGGTGTGTGCGGGTTTAGCCAGAGCTAGGACTCCAGGAACCAGGTTGCAGATCTTAGTAGCATGACCGCGGTTGCGCTACAAAAGGAACTCTGGAACCTAGGAACTGGGCTTTCTAGAGCTCCATCTTGAGGTGCGCATGTTTAAGTGTCCTATCAGGGCTACTGCACATGCTTCTGCATTCTATAATGGCTATTGCGTATGCTCCTTCATTGTATATGGGCTATTGCACATGTTTCAGTGCTTTGTCATGGCTACTGCACATACTCCAGTGTTCATTTGGACCATCTGGTGTTCTGTTAGGGTTACTGCACAAGTCCCGGTGTTCTGTCGGGGCTACTGCACATGCTCCTGTTATTTGCACTACTCACAAAAAGTTAGGGTTATTTGGCTTTCAGTAAAATTTCAGGATGACCCTAAAATGCACACTAACCTATTAAGGTGAACTAAATGTGACTTTCTCTAAACTTTTGGATGCTCATGTCCAACTGTTCAATGTTTCAGGACTTTTTGCACAACTTGCTGTTCTCTAACAAGACGCTTAATGGCAAAATTCACATCATGTGTTTGATCCATGAATCGTCCAATATATTTGGGGTTCAATTAGAATTGGTATTTAAATAGTCCTCATCACGCTGTTCACATTTTGACATGAGACCAAAGCGACACCTAACAATTAATCAACAGTACCTCACGACTGCAAGACTGCAAGCAGTATATTCTCAGATGGAAATGGCCACTGAGCTTAGAGAGTCACGGAGTGTCATCAGCAGGTTGAAACAGAGATACAGAGAGACTGGAAGAGTCACAGAAAGGCATAGAAGTGGACATCTTTTTGCCACATCCCACAATGATGACAGCTTCATTGTGAACTAGTCCCTTCAGAACCGGATGATAAATGCCACACATTTCCAGGCATATATAAAAGAGGTGAGAGTGTTACATCAGACCATTCAAAGCCATTTACATTTGCATGGTCTGCTTGCTAGACAACCTACAAGGCTACTTGACCATAGCCGCAGTTCGCGCCCACATCATAGCCATGGTTACCAGGGACAACAGTGCAGGCGAAACCCAAATTGTGGGCTGAGTAAGCACAATTGTGTTCCCAGTCTAACATTGTGCTACCCATACCACATCCAAGTATAATGAGGTGTTGGTGTTTTAAATGACACATTTGCGATGTCACAGAGCAGTAAGGAGGCATGGTCAAGTATGTCCACCCTTGCCTGACATTGCCATGCCTTGAGTGATGTTGCGGCGAGCGAGCAAGACATGGCGGCACTGACGAGAAATGGCGGCACTGACGAGACATGACGAGACATGGCTGCAGTGACGAGATATGGCGGCACTGACGAGACATGACGAGACATGGCTGCAGTGACGAGATATGGCGGCACTGACGAGACATGACGAGACATGGCTGCAGTGACGAGATATGACGGCACTGACGAGAGAGAGAGAGAGAAAGAAAAAAAATACATACACATTATGTTTATTTACAATAAAAATACACACAGCCTTTATCAATATACCTAATACATAGAAATAGAATATATTAACATTTCAACTGTTATGTATAAGAAAGAAGCTTTGCCATTATTTTTGACATGTTAATAAATTGTATCCTCTCATTTCCTTAGTGTTTTTTGGTCCACTTTGGGAACGGACAATCACACACACATCAAACTACCCAAAACAATGTACCAGCTCCAATTATTGTCACAACAGCTTACAAGAGACCATATAGTGTAAACACACACAGCACACAGGGGAGACACCACATAGTGAACACAGCTCAAGAAACACAACACCAGATACCAATATACAGCACACAACAAGGAAGAGACAGTGCACAGGGGTGAAAGGCGTGAAACGTCATAGCACATACAATGCACAAATGCGGAGGGATGACATACAACAGATATATTGGAAAGCAAACAGTGTGACACATGTCCACTGCTCCTGTCAGCACCACTAAGCATAGACATATGTTCATTTCATCGCACTCCCAATGCGATAGCATCAGGCGGCCTATTTCTAGTGTTTTACATAAATTTCCCCCGAAAGACAAATATCCCTCACATTTTGTAAGTAGTGAATAAGGGTAGCTGTGTATGCTTCAGCGTTCTGTCAGGACTGCTGCAGTGTTCAGTGTAGCTCAGCACTTATAAAGAAGCTCTGTTACAATATTTGGCTATGCATAACAATTACAGTACCTCCACCATTATATAAACTTTCCACATAGTATCTTATAAGCCCTAGGAATATACGGTATATCTAATTTCCCTCTACATATCGGCCAATTCATCATTAATTGGGACATGAATACTAATAGTTATATTAGTGCATAAATAGGAGGGATGCAGAAATTTTTTTGTTTTGGTCCAAGGGTCATATTGTCATACTAAACCAATCCCAAGGGCCACATGAAAAAATTTAAGGGGTTTGAGAGATGCAAATTCTACTTACAGGAGTCTTACCAATCAATCAAATCTCTTGGTGTATGTTCACACTGAGGTTATTTTTAGGAGTTTTTGGAGCAGAAACTGAGCAGAAACTCTCTAAGGGGATGTGCACACAGCATCTTTTAGACGTTGGCACAGTCGCCGAGTTTTTCCAGGCGAAGCCATTTCAGGAAAACACCAACGTCTTTTGATCAGAATGAACATGTTACTTTTTGAACTGCTTCAGGATTTCACAACCCCGAAGTGGTTAAAAGAAGTGACATAAGACAGAGCCTGTGCACAGCAATGTTATTTTTACATTGCTGTGCAATATGTTCATTTTATGAGGAGCTTTTGCATCTTGTGCACATATCCTTAATCCTCTTGAAAGACTCAAAACTCTGAGTTTACGCTCCAAAAACTCAGAAAGAGTCAGTGTGTACATACTCCAATGATACATTAATAAAAAAGCATTTTAACCAATAGGCAAAGCTTCTTCGGTCTGAGACGTTTTTAGCACCTCACTTTGCAAGTTAGGATGTGTTCACACTAAGGGGTACTTTGCATGCTGCGACATCGCTAGCATCGGCTAGCGATGCCGAGCGCGATAGTACCCGCCCCCGTCGCACATGCAATATCTTGTGATAGCTGCCGTAGCGAACATTATCGCTACGGCAGCTTCACACGCACTTAGCTGCCCTGCGAAGTTGCTCTGGGCGGCGACCCGCCTCCTTCCTAAGGGGGCGGGTCATGCGGCATCATAGCGACGTCACATGGCAGGTGGCCAATAGAAGCGGAGGGGCGGAGGTGAGCGGGACGTAAACATCCTGCCCACCTCCTTCCTTCCGCATAGCCGGTGGAGGCAGGTAAGGAGATGTTCCTCGCTCCCGCGGCTTCACACACAGCGATGTGTGCTGCCGCAGGAACGAGGAACAACATCGTATCTCCTATTGGTGTGACATTATGAAAATGACCGACGCTATACAGATCTCCGATTTTCGATGCTTTTGCGATCGTTTATCGCCGCATCTAGGCTTTACATGTTGCGAAGTCGTTACCGGCGCCGGATGTGTGTCACTTTCGATTTGACCCCAACGATATCGCAGTAGCGATGTCGCAGCGTGCAAAGTACCCCTTAGTTTTTTTAGCAGAAATTCTCCAAATTTTCCTGAAAAATTCAAAACTTATCAAAGTTTAAAAGTTTTGAGTTCTTTAGGAGGATTTGGAGAGCTTCTTCTCAATTCTTGCTCCAAAAACTCAATGTGAACAGACCTTAACTTACAAACTTTGAAAATTAGAGTAAGGACACACAACGTCCTTTTCAGACGGATTAGGTTACTTGCCTGGCCCTCTGCTGGCCATGATGTTTCAACTCACACTTGCGTAAGGGTTGGCTCCCAAAACGTTTTACTCTGTGCGTCATCACACTCAGTCTGTCTACATCTCCAACACTAACTTCATGTGGATAGTCGTTGTTTCGAACATAAAAACTCAATAGATTTTTCTTAGAGTTGAGCGAGTATCTAAGTATTCGTACTCGCTATACTCATAACGAGTACTGTCTAATACTGTGTATTCTTTCCAAATAGCATGTGCAATGGAAGTCAATGGGGAAAAATTCGCAATGTAACGAGTAACCAGAATGCCATACAATTCGTGCAAGTAGCAAATAGTTCGGAATTTGGGTTGCTTGTTAACTTGTTACTTGTGGACTCATGAAAGCACCCCTAGAGGTGCGAAACGGTACCGTCGTCCTCTGTGCTCCTTCCCTTCACCTCCCCTAAGCCTTCTCACCTGTTTGTATGAAGCAGAATTAAAACTTCTCACACCGCAGAGTGCTGCCGCTTCTGTTTCTGGATGGATACTTCTTTTTGCTTGGCATAAGCACCACGGTGGCTGTTAGCTCTTCCTTAGCCGTGACTCCATGAGTGTAAGCTCAGAAGAACCCTGTTATGGGACAACAATAGTGAAAGCGGCCTTTTCACCAAGAACGTCTTGGATTTAGAAAACATCGCCAGCAAGCACAATCATATGGTAAGCAGTGGTCAGAGTTTTTTCCTTCTATTCACATATAATAATTTGGGTTACTTGTTTACATTGGGAGTTTTTCTCAATTGACTTGCATTGCAAACGCTATTCGGAATGAATACGTGAGTATTAGACAGAATTTGTTATTAGTATAGCGAGTATGAATACTTAGGTACTCGCTCAACTGTAATTTTTCTAGATTTATACTTTGTGAAAATATATTCAACTCTTGTCCTTAATGAGATACACCATACTAAAAAAAAGTACTATGGAGACACCTACTGGAGATTTCATGATGCCTCATTCTAAATCCATGGGTATTAATATGGAGCTGGCTCCCCCATTTCTAAAACACCTTGCATTTACCGATGACCAGCTGCAGGCAGCTATTTTTATGCTGGGGAGGGCCAAATAACCATTGGCCTTTCCAGCCTGATACCAGCTCTTGTGACAGTTCAAGGGCTCTACAAATGCCACAAGTTGCCTGGAAACCATACAAGCGTAGTCTGTATTCCAAAATGACATGCCTTTCTTCTTGAGCCCTATTGTGTGCCCGATCAGTAGTTTTACCTCACCTTTGTGGCATCGGTGTACTCAGGAGACTTTTCACAATAAGTTGGGTGGCCCACTTTCTCATGATAACCTTGTCAAAATGAAAAATTTGGGGCTCAAGGAACAGTTTTGGGGGAAAACATACTTTTCCATTTTTATCGCCCAATGTTTTAAAATCCCATGAAGCACATTTGACTTCAAAATGCTCACCACACACTTAGATATATTTCTTGAAGGATGTAGTTTCCAAAATGGGATCGCTTGTTGGGGATTTCTGCTATTTTGTTTCCTTGAGGGGTCTTGAAATGTGACATGGCGTCTTCAGTCTATTCTGGCCAAATCTGAGCTTGAAAAGTCAAATAGCGCTTCTTATACCCATCTGAGCCCTGATGTGCACTCAAACAGTAGTGTTTACCCACATGGCATCAATATAAAAGTAGTGCACAACATCTTTAACATCTACAGTGCCTTGCGAAAGTATTCGGCCCCCTTGATTTTTTTCAACCTTTTCCCACATTTCAGGCTTCAAACATAAAGATAAAAATTAAAATGTTATGGTGAAGAATCAACAACAAGTGGGACACAATTGTTAAGGTGAACGAAATTTATTGCTTATTTTAAACTTTTTTAAGAAATAAAAAACTGAATATTGGGGCATGCATTATTTTTCGTCCCCTTTACGTTAATACTTTGTAGCGCCACCTTTTGCTGCGATTACAGCTGCAAGTCACTTTGGGTTTGTGTCTATCAGTTTTGCACATCGAGAGACTGAAATTCTTGCCCATTCTTCCTTTGCAGATAGCTCGAGCTGAGTGAGGTTGAATGGAGAGCGTTTGTGAACAGCAGTTTTCAGCTCTTTCCACAGATTCTCAAGTGGATTCAGGTCTGGACTTTGACTTGGCCATTCTAACACCTGAATACTTTTATTTATGAACCATTCCATTGTAAATTTTGCTTTATGTTTTGGATTTGTCTTGTTGGAAGGCAAATCTCTGTCCCAGTTTCAGGTCTTTTGAAGACTCCAACAGGTTTTCTTCAAGAATGGTCCTGAATTTGGTTACATCCATCTTCCCATCACTTTTAACAATCTTCCCTGTTCCTCCTGAAGAAAAGCAGGCCCAAACCATGATGCTGCCACCACCATGTTTGACAGTGGGGATGTTGTGTTCAGGGTGATGAGCTGTGTTGCTTTTACGCCAAACATATCGTTTGGCATTGTGCTCAAAAAGTTTGATTTTGATTTCATCTGACCAAAGCACCTTCTTCCACATGTTTGGTGTGTCTCCCAGGTGGCTTGTTGCAACTTTAAACAACACTTTTTATGGATATCTTTGAGAAATGGCTTTCTTCTTGCCACTCTTCCATAAAGGCCAGATTTGTGCAGTGTACGACTGATTGTTGTCCTATGGACAGACTCTCCCACCTCAGCTGTAGATCTCTGCAGTTCATCCAGAGTGATAATGGGCCTCTTTAGGACAACATTGGAAATTTATTTAGGACAACATTGGATTATTCAGAGATCCTCAATGAACTTCTGGAGTGAGTTTTCTCCACTGAAAGTAAAGGGGACGAATAATAGTGCACACCTCAATTTTCAGTTTTTTATTTTTTTAAAAAGTTTAAAATAACCAATAAATTTCATTCAACTTCACAATTGTGTCCCATTTGTTGTTGATTCTTTACCATAAAATTTTAATTTTTATCTTTATGTTTGAAGCCTGAAATGTGGGAAAAGGTTGAAAAAAATCAAGGGGGCCAAATACTTTCGCAAGGCACTGTAAGTCTGAAAACCCCTTTAATAAATACTGTACTCTTATTGGTAATTCTTATAATATAAGAAGCCACCTCGGAGTTCCCTGCCCTTTATAAGTGTACTCCACTGCAAACTCTAGTTTTTCTTACTTTACCGTGCAGTGTACAATACTGCCTATTTGATTACTACTATGCTCCTTTGCATGGTGGATACCTCAAATTTGACCAGAATATGTTCCTTATTTTTGACAATGATGTGGATACACATGCTGTATATTTGCGTTGCATATCACACCCAGCTTCTTCTTTGATCTGTTGTGAAATGTCTCAGGAGCTTCTGTCTGTACACATTAGTGTAGTGTAGTTACATTCCTAGGCATTATCCAGGAAAGTTAATATGGCCGTGCACACACCACACCTTCCCCAGCTATTGAGACTATGTTAGTTTTGTATCTCGTCTCTCGCCCTTCTATGCCACTAATAACATTTATGTTAGATCATCCCTCATTAGTTACATGTTTTCTTTGTTTTTGTTCTCTTATTTTCCTAATCATTTAATAGATTTAAAATTCCCTATTAGACGCAACGTGATCTCATTATGTTGTGCGTCTGCATTGTCAGGCATGGTCTGTCTTGTTTTACAAATATATTAATTGATATGTCTCTGAAAGTATCTATGTTCAGGTTGGCCACTTTACGGTGTATTCACACTGAAAGCCCCTTTCATCATTTGCAATTTATTGAAGTAATTTCACTCTGTATTGTGGTATTCGCTGTTTTTTGCGCCACATTCTTTAAAATGGCACACACAGTTCATGAACTTGTCTTTTTTTTTGTCTTTAACCAATTTTGCAAGTTTTTAGGACCAAACATTGCAAATCTTATATATATATATATATATATATATATATATATATATATATAAAAAGCTGAGTGTATGTATGTGTGTATGTATGTCCGCTAAAGGAATCCGCACCGTCGCATTTACAATCAAGAAATTTTGCTCAGACACCCCATTTGACTTCTGGAACATCATACACTGCGTTTTCAGGGGAAATTTTAACCCCGCGCTTCGACTAGAAAACACTTACTGTTTGGATGTGTGAGGTAATATATTAGCTGTTTTGACAGTTAAGAGGGCTTTACACGCAACGACATCGCTAACGAAATGTCGTTGGGGGTCACAGAATTCGTGACGTACATCCGGCCTCGTTAGCAACGTCGTTGCGTGTGAAACGTACGAATGACTGCTACCGATCCAAATTACTCACCTAATCGTTGATCGTTGACATGTCGTTCTAATCCCAAATATCGTTGCTGTTGCATGACGCAGGTTGTTCGTCATTCCTGAGGCAGCACACATCGCTACGTGTGACACCCCAGGAACGAGGAACAACACCGTACCTACGTCCTCCGTCAACGAGGTGGGCGTGTCTTTCTTTCGGCTGCTCTCCGTCCCTCCACTTCTATTGGACGGCCGCCGTGTGACGTCGTTGTGACTCCTTAGAAAGGAGGCAGTTCGCCGGCCACAACGACGTCGCTAGGCAGGTATGTGTGACGGGGACTAACGATATTGTGCGCCACGGGCAGCGATTTGCCCGTGACGCACAACCGACGGGGGCGGGTGCGATCGGCAGTGACATCGGCTAGCAATGTCACTGCATGTAAAGTGTCCTTTAGCCTGGATATTTATCAGGTGGCCGATAGCAACCAATCACAGCAATGCTTCTATTTTGCTACAGGTCTTAATAGAAGCTCTGATTGGTTGCTACAGGCAATGAAGGACATTCTTAGTATAAGACAGCTTATATGTGAGGTAATATGATTTTGGTGGTTAAAGGGACAGTGGGAGAGAGGGAGAGTGGGAGAGTGGGGGAGAGAGAGAGAAGGAGAGTGGGAGAGTGGGAGAGAGGGGAAAAGGGAGAGACACTTAGTTACTATCCTGGACAATGCCAGGTACTACAGCTAGTTCTTTATAAAGTCGCAAAAGATTATTATTATACTTTGATGGGAATGCTAATCATATTGTTACTGTTTACTTTAATGCACCAAATTGAAAACTCTGCTTCAAGGGAAGACTGGAGAAAGAGGTGTCCAAAATATGAGACATTTCAAAAATGGAATCTGTCTAATATATCTGGATAATATTGTCAAGTAACAAGTAAAAAAAAAAAAAGACAAGGAAGAAAGGCAAATTAAGAAATTGGTGCAAACGCCTGGAGAATAAGGAGCAAATACCAAATCCACTGAACGTTGCAAATTGTTGCAGAAACCTGGAGGAACGTCAATTATGAATCAGATCCTGTGTTTTTTCTCTGAGCTTTTGAAGCAAAAATTGAGTGGAAACTTCTAGTTTTTTTGGCATGTTGAGTTTTTGAGGAGGATTTTGGAGATTTTCCACAAATAAAAAGTCAGCAAAAAGACTGTGTGAATACACACTTATAGACTATTTTATAATAGCAGAAACGTAGTTAATGTCAACCTTAAATTTTTCAAGATATATAAACCAGCAAGGTCTTAAATAACATAAATCTCCTAGGAGACACTAATATAAAACTTAACATTTAATGTATAGATTAAAAAGTGAACAGGGTCACTGAAAAACGTGACATACTCAACATAGAACCAACAAACATATATATGGTGTTAGATCACAGCCCCACACATATTAACATATAGGTGCTCAAGCACACCATCATACTCAGTACCAACGTCAGGCTATTCAAGAATCAACACCAAATATCAATGACACATTCATATGTCCATATGAGAATTAACCCCATATTAATCTATCCTAGGAACTAACCACCTAATATAGGAACACCCAGAAATAGAAGGGGAACAGATCTCACTCAAAGTAGCGGGCTATACTTATGCAGCAAACCTGAAACTCGACTATCAAGAATCGAGTAGACTTGTTTCCTTGATTTGTTTATGCATTATTGGGTAGAAAACTTCCATCAAAGTGTACATAACTTCCGACGCGTTTCATTAATATTCCTCAGGGAAGTTAGTAATCCAAACCAGAGGGTAATACCACCGTCACAAAGGCAGGCATCCCCGGTGGAACCTCAGTGCTGGACTGAAAATGAAATAGAAACAGCCATAAGTCCACCATTCCAACTATCAATATATCAAAAAAGGGCCCAAAGAGGGCACTCACCCAAGAAACAAGTTCTATATGTCCTGGTGCTAGGCCACATCAAATCGCCCATCTATGAACGCACACTATAAAAATAAGACTATATTAAACCACCACTTATTGCAGAATCATAGGGGAGAAAAAAGGGATTCCGAAATCAGGAACACTCACCATAGCACGTCCCCCACGTCTATTCTGTTCAGAAATGTGCCGCGCTGCCGGCCTCATGGGCCGCGCCATCTTATATCACGCGCGCATGCGCAGTACACCCCATTCAATGGTATGACGCGCAACCGGAACCACCCGAAACCGGAAGTTAGCGCGTCATCATTATCCGCCGCCCACATCATCACATGATGTCGGCCGCATATCCGGTGACGCTAAATCCGGAAGATGGAACGCAAGCTAGGTAAACACCATATAGTCGCGTCATTACCTCATTAACGCTTGCGCTCCCATATTGAAAATCACTGGCAGTGAATGAGAACAAGCTCCATTCACAAACGTTTAAAGCCTTATCACAGGCAACATGCAGTACTCCTCAAAAAAACACACCTCTACAATGCGCATAATGTCTATGTCTGCGCATAATGAGTTTGTGATTCAGGCTCTTCGGTTTTGTCTGACAAGGAATGTTTTTTCTTTTGGGGGGAAGTACTTCCACCAGCTCAGAGGTACTGCGATGGGGAGTTGTTGTGCCCCATCGTATGCAAACCTTTTTCTGGGCTGGTGGGAGGAAACCACGGTGTTTGGAGGTAACCTTGACAAGGAGGATGTTGTTTTGTGGGTCAGGTTTATCGACGACATCTTCCTGATTTGGAAGGGTCGTGAGGATGGTTTCAGGGACTTTGTGGGTTCTCTGAATAATAACAACATGGGCCTTAGGTTCACTTTTGAGATGCATCCTGACAGGCTGGCTTTTTTGGATGTCTTGGTAGAAAGGGGACCAGAGGGTAAGCTAATGACAAGTACGTACAGGAAGGAAACATCATCCAACTCATTGTTACGATGGGAGAGTGCGCACCCCAGGTCTCATAAAAAGGGCATCCCAAGGGGCCAGTTTTTGAGGATGAGGCGCAACTGCTCTAGCGACGAGGCCTTTAAAGCACAGGCTGAGGATCTAAAAAAGCGGTTGGATGAGAGAGGCTACCCAAAAAAGGAGGTTGAGAGAGCCTTTAAATCGGTTTGTGAGAAGGACCGTACAGAGATTCTTAATCCAAGACCCAAAAGCAAAGAGCTGAATGAGCCGTTGAGGTATATCACCACATTTGACAATGGGGCTACTGGCCTACGTGAGATTCTTTGTAAGCATTGGCCGATCCTGAAAATGGACCCAATTGTGGGTAAATACATATCGGATCATCCTTCTATAACATATAGGAAGGCGAGATCTTTGAAGGACAGATTGGTCCATAGCTTTTTCAAGGAGGACAGACCACCATGGTTGACCCGTGGGGTTAGAGGTTGTTTTAAGTGTCATAATTGTAAGAACTGTTTCCTCGTGGAAGAGGGTAAGACTTTCCGTAGTCGGTTCAATGATAGGACGTTTGAGATTAGGTCATTTATCACATGTAGGACTAGAGGTGTCGTATACAGGGTGACGTGTCCCTGCAATAAACATTATGTTGGAAAGACCATTAGGGAACTACGAAAAAGGGTTGGCGAGCACAAAAATGACATCAGGAATAGGAACGACACCCCACTGGCTAGACATGTCAATGCATACCACAATGGAGATGAAAATTGTATCAGGATTATGGGCATTGATTACATTAGACCACCACCAAGAGGAGGCAACTGGGACAAGTTGATACTCCGTAAGGAGTGTTTTTGGATTTACACGCTGGGTACCATGGCCCCAAATGGCCTTAATGAGCAACTATCCTTTATCCCCTTTTTAGGTGCACCCTAGCATATAGGGATAGGGTAGGAGGGCCAGTCGACGGTGAGTGGGGGCGCCATGGGCGTGGGTTTTGTTTACGGTGCCGACCTCTGCAGCAAGGTAGGGAGAGTTTCCAAAGAGTAGGGGTTAGGTGTAGTGTGCACTTAGTCTCTCTTTTTCCTTTTCCTGCTATGTATTTAGGATTCTTTATGGGGTGATTTGTGCTCTAGGCCTTTTGGATTGATTTTGGTGGTCTGTCCTCCTTTTGAGATCTCTTTGACGGTGCTCTATATTTAGGGGCCCTCATTGTGATGGGTCTTAAGTTGTAATATCTTCCGACTATGTGATGGTGAGACTACTCGGATTGATTCTTGTGGGGGGGGGGGCGTCTTTTGCCTTAACATCACTGCATTGTAGAGGTGTGTTTTTTTGAGGAGTACTGCATGTTGCCTGTGATAAGGCTTTAAACGTTTGTGAATGGAGCTTGTTCTCATTCACTGCCAGTGATTTTCAATATGGGAGCGCAAGCGTTAATGAGGTAATGACGCGACTATATGGTGTTTACCTAGCTTGCGTTCCATCTTCCGGATTTAGCGTCACCGGATATGCGGCCGACATCATGTGATGATGTGGGCGGCGGATAATGATGACGCGCTAACTTCCGGTTTCGGGTGGTTCCGGTTGCGCGTCATACCATTGAATGGGGTGTACTGCGCATGCGCGCGTGATATAAGATGGCGCGGCCCATGAGGCCGGCAGCGCGGCACTTTTCTGAACAGAATAGACGTGGGGGACGTGCTATGGTGAGTGTTCCTGATTTCGGAACCCCTTTTTTCTCCCCTATGATTCTGCAATAAGTGGTGGTTTAATATAGTCTTATTTTTATAGTGTGCGTTCATAGATGGGCGATTTGATGTGGCCTAGCACCAGGACATATAGAACTTGTTTCTTGGGTGAGTGCCCTCTTTGGGCCCTTTTTTGATATATTGATAGTTGGAATGGTGGACTTATGGCTGTTTCTATTTCATTTTCAGTCCAGCACTGAGGTTCCACCGGGGATGCCTGCCTTTGTGACGGTGGTATTACCCTCTGGTTTGGATTACTAACTTCCCTGAGGAATATTAATGAAACGCGTCGGAAGTTATGTACACTTTGATGGAAGTTTTCTACCCAATAATGCATAAACAAATCAAGGAAACAAGTCTACTCGATTCTTGATAGTCGAGTTTCAGGTTTGCTGCATAAGTATAGCCCGCTACTTTGAGTGAGATCTGTTCCCCTTCTATTTCTGGGTGCCCCTATATTAGGTGGTTAGTTCCTAGGATAGATTAATATGGGGTTAATTCTCATATGGACATATGAATGTGTCATTGATATTTGGTGTTGATTCTTGAATAGCCTGACGTTGGTACTGAGTATGATGGTGTGCTTGAGCACCTATATGTTAATATGTGTGGGGCTGTGATCTAACACCATATATATGTTTGTTGGTTCTATGTTGAGTATGTCACGTTTTTCAGTGACCCTGTTCACTTTTTAATCTATACATTAAATGTTAAGTTTTATATTAGTGTCTCCTAGGAGATTTATGTGATTTAAGACCTTGCTGGTTTATATACACTTATAGACTAGAAGGGCCAATAATTCTTAAAATCTCTCTCTTGCTGTGGAAAAAAAGGGGATCTCCACATCCATGAAGGAAAGATGGTCATGAATACTCGATTTATCCATTTAACCTCTTTCCAAGCTGTTCTCATTTCTGAGCAGATGTGTAAGAGTCTGTGTAACGGACAGAAATCTGGGCAGCCGAGGAAGCAGTGTAATGGATAAAATACGTGGCCGATGTTCATAGTCTTTATAGATACATTACAGTTCAATAGTTTGGGGTCACTCAGACAATTTTATCTTTTCCATGAAAAATTATACTTTTATCAAATGAGTTGCACAATGAATAGAAAATATAGTCCAGACATTGACGAGGTTAGAAATAATGATTTTTACTTGAAATAATAATTTTCTCCTTCAAACTTTGCTTTCGTCACAGAATGCTTCCTTTGAAGCAATTCCAGCTTTGCAGACCTTTGGCATTCTAGCTGTTAATTTGAGGAGGTAATCTGGAGATATTTGACCCCATGCTTCCCCCCCCCTCCCACAAGTTAGATTGGCTTCATGGGCACTTTTTGCGTACCATACGGTCAAGCTGCTTCCACACCAGCTCAATAGGGTTGAGATCTGGCGACTGGGCTGGCCACTCCATTACAGATAGAATACCAGCTGCCTGCTTCTTCCCTAAATAGTTCATGCATAATTTGGAGGTGTGCTTTGGGTCATTGTCCTGTTGTAGGATGAAATTGGCTCCAATCAAGCGCTGTCCACAGGGTATGGCATGGCGTTGCAAAATAGAGTGGTAGCCTTCCTTATTCAAAATAACTTTTACCTTGTACAAATCTCCCACTTTACCAGCACCAAAGCAACCTCAGACCATCACATTACCTCCACCATGCTTGACAGATGGCGTCTGGCACTCTTCCAGCATCTTTTCAGTAGATCTGCGGCTCACAAATGTTTTTCTGTGTGATCCAAACACCTCAAACTTCGATTCGTCTGTTCAGAACACTTCTTTCCAATCTTCCTCTGTCCAATCTCTGTGTTCTTTTGCCCATAATAATCTTTTCCTTTTATTAGCCAGTCTCAGATATGGCTTTTTCTTTGACACTCTGCCCTGAAGGCCAGCATCCCGGAGTCGCCGCTTCACTAAAGAAGCTGCCAGTTGAGGACCTGTGAGGCGTCGATTTCTCAAACCAGAGACTAATGTACTTGTCTTGTGGCTCAGTTGTGCAGCGGGGCCTTCAACTTCTCTTTCTACTCTGGTTAGAGCCTGCTTGTGCTCTCCTCTGAAGGGAATAATACACACCGTTGTAGGAAATCTTCAGTTTCTTGGCAATTTCTCGCATGGAATATCCTTCATTTCTAAGAACAAGAATAGACTGTCGAGTTTCACATGAAAGTTCTCTTTTTCTGGCCATTTTTAGAGTTTAATGGTACCAACAAATGTAATGCTCCAGATTCTCAACTAGCTCAAAAAAAGGTCAGTTTTATAGCTTCTCTAATCAGCAAAACTGTTTTCTGCTGTGCTAACATACCTGCGCAAGGGTTTTCAAGGGCTTTCTAAACATTCATTAGCTTTCTAACTCAGTTAGCAAACACAATGTACCATTAGAACACTGTAGTGGTGGTTGTTGGAAATGGGCCTCTATACACCTATGTAGATATTGCATTAAAAACCAGACATTTGAAGCTAAAATAGTCATTTACTACATTAACAATGTATAGAGTGTATTTCTGTTTAATTAAATGTTAGTTTCATTGAAAAAAAAAAGTGCTTTGCTTTCAAAAATAAGGCAATATCTAAGTGACCCTAAACTTTTGAACTCATGATTGAAATTCTGCAGCATATCTGCATCTTATAGCATTTCCTTCGGGTGAGTTTCTACTACTGTCCCAATTATATAAATGGGATTTGCAAATCTCTAGGGGCCCAATTCATCGAGGTAATGTACCCAGTTTTATGGTTTAGAACACCATTTAAATGGCACAAAATTTTTGTAAGACAAAAACCACGATAATTGTGATATACTCTGCGCTGCCGCCACCTGAGGAAAGCCACCTGAGGAAAGGAGAGGAGATATCTCTTGGACAAGCGTAGAATAAACCATCCACATTGCTTTTATTTTTTGGAGTGTTTCTTTGTACAGCAGCGCGGAGTATACCACAATTATCCTGGTTTTTGTCTTCCTTCTGCCTTTGGCACATGGGATCGGCTGCAGCTGTTATATGTCTCTCCATACTGGTTGTGAGTCTCACAACCATTCCAGGTGAGCAGTTTTCCTATTAAAAAGTCACCACCTTTTACACTGGTAAGACCCTATTGCACTCTTTATATCCACAGCTTGGTTCCTGACAACATTTTTGTGACTTTTGGTGTTTGTACGCTGGCCTTGGTTAGCTTCACCAAAGTGGGTGCAGCTAGGGCTGGACACAGACCGTGACTAAGGGGTACTTTACACGCTGCGACATCGCTAGCCGATTGTAGCGATGCCGAGCGCGATAGTCCCCACCTCCATCGCAGCTGCGATATCTTGTGATAGCTGCCGTAGTGAACATTATCGCTACGGCAGCTTCACACGCACATACCTGCCCTGCGACGTCGCTCTGCCCGGCGACCCGCCTCCTTCCTAAGGGGGCGGGTCGAGCGGCGTCACAGCGACGTCACACGGCAGGCGGCCAATAGAAGCGGAGGGGCGGAGATGAGCGAGACGTAAGCAACCCGCCCACCTCCTTCCTTCCTCATTGCAGGCGGGATGCAGGTAAGGAGATGTTCCTCGCTCCTACGGCTTCACACACAGCGATGTGTGGAGCTGCAGGAACGACAAACAACATCGTACCTGCGGACGCACCGACATTATGAAAATGAACGATGTGACACAGATCAGCGATTTTTGACTGTTTCATGCTCGTTCATCTTCTCTCCTAGGCTTTACACGTTGCGACGTCGTTACCAGCGCCGGATGTGCGTCACTTTCGATTTGACCCCGACGATATTGCAGTAGCGATGTCGCAACGTGCAAAGTACCCCTTATTCTTGAAGAGGCGTGCTCCTTTTAATAAACTAGGAGCATCTTATTCCAGCACTGACTTCACTAAGTCTTAATGGACGGGGCCCGATATGCTCGTCGTTATAACATCCCCATTCAGATGTATGGAGCTGATTATCATTTTCAGAGATTTCTGCGATGAATCTGCGGTGTGTGAATCCACCCTGATACAGATGGAGGTAGGCGCTCGGCAGGATCTTAGCAGCTGCTGCATTATGTATCACTGATAACGAATTTAATTTAATTGCGATAGGAGCGCAGCCCTGAAGGCTCCGGAGTCTGACCTATATCTCCAGTCAAGCAGATGTTATGTTAAATGTTAGGGCAGAGTTGCCTCTCGGATAACAGCGAATCTGCATAAACAGCCAAATCCTGCTAGATAATTGAATTAAAATACCATATTCATGTTCTGTCTTATTTGGGTTCTGATCAGACTAAAGAAAGAAGAAAACAAGGTGGAAAGTGGTTTTATTTTTCCCATGCAGCTCATCCACTATATGAGCATCTATTGCTTTATCTCTCCCAGGTTTCTAAATTATTAATGTGCCGTGCAATGCTGCGTTCACATTCAGATCGTCGTGGTGGTTCCTCTGCTCTACGGTGGTCAGCGGGAAAGGCTTTTCTGAATTTCCATTTACATAATGTAACACTGTCTGCTTCGGTGGAGAGGTGGGCTTACAATATGCCACACTTAAAGGTCCAGTCACACTAAGCAACTTACCAGCGATCCCAACAACGATAGGGATCGCTGGTAAGTTGCTAGGAGGTTGCTGGTGAGATGTCACACTGCGACGCTCCAGCGATCCCACCAGCAACCTGACCTGGCAGGGATCGCTGGAGCGTCGCTACACAAGTTGCTGGTGAGCTCACCAGCAACCAGTGACCAGCCCCCAGCGCCGCGTGGAAGATGCTGCGCTTGGTAACTAAGGTAAATATCGGGTAACCAACCCAATATTTACCTTGGTTACCACGGCACGCAGCTACACGTGCAGAGAGCAGGGAGCAGCGCACACTGAGCGCTGGCTCCCTGCTCTCCTAGTTACAGCACACATCGGGTTAATTACCTGATGTGTGCTGCAGCTACATGTGCACAGAGCAGGGAGCAGCGCACAATGCTTAGCGCTGGCTCCTTGCTCTCCAAGTTACAGCACACATCGGGTTAATTACCCGATGTGTGCTGCAGCTAAATGTGCACAGAGCAGGGAGCAGCGCACAATGCTTAGCGCTGGCTCCTTGCTCTCCTAGTTACAGCACACATCGGGTTAATTAACCCGATGTGTGCTGCAGCTACATGTGCACAGAGCAGGAACCGGCATCACAGGCAGTGAGAGCGGCGGAGGCTGGTATCAAAGGTAAATATCGGGTAACCAAGGACAGGGCTTCTTGGTTACCCGATGTTTACATTGGTTACCAGCCTCCGCAGAAGCCGGCTCCTGCTGCCTGCACATTTAGTTGTTGCTGTCTCGCTGTCACACACAGCGATCTGTGCTTCACAGCGGGACAGCAACAACTAAATAATGGCCCAGGACATTCAGCAACAACCAACGACCTCACAGCAGGGGCCAGGTTGTTGCTGGATGTCACACACAGCAACATCGCTAGCAACGTCACAAAAGTTGTTCGTTAGCAGCAACGTTGCTAGCGATGTTGCTTAGTGTGACGGGGCCTTAAAGAGATAGTCCAGTTTCTACAAATGTTATTATCCTTTGTATGATGAAAAGTTACACAATTTTTCCAGTCTACAGTCTTCCCACACAATTTGCAAGAACTCGGTATTATATTTCATTAGGAGCCGCACGGTGTGCTGGGGTCCTGGCTTTGACTCCCACCAGTGACAACATCTGCAAGGAGTTTGTATTTTCTCCACATTTTTGCATGGGTCTCCTCCGGGTTCTCCCCACACTCCAAAGACAAACTGATAGGGAACTTACATTGTGAGTTCCAATGGGGACAGTGATGTGTGTAAAGTGATGTGGATTTAATGGCCCTAATTATTAGCGAGTGTAAATGAAATAGGAGTCATCATTGGCCCACAAGTGCTTGATAACTCATAGGTTACATTGACACAGGTGTATTATACAGTCTGTATATAGACCACAATGTATAGATTGCCCACGGGTCAGGTCTATATGAGACCTGTGGTCAGTCTAAGCATTGAAGTGTACACTGTGTGCAGAATTATTAGGCAAATGAGTATTTTGATCACATGATACTTTTTATACACGTTGTCCTGCTCCAAGCTGTATAGGCTGAGAGCCAACTACCAAAAAAGTAAATCATGTGATGTGAATCTCTGTAATGAGGAGGGGTGTGGTATAATGACATCAACACCCTATATAAGGTGTGCTTAATTATTAGGCAACTTCCTTTCCTTTGACAAAATGGGTCAGAAGAGAGATTTGACGGGCTCTAAAAAGTCCAAAATTGTGAGATGTCTTGCAGAGGGATGCAGCAGTCTTGAAATTGCCAAACTTTTGAAGCGTGATCACCGAACAATCAAGCGTTTCATGGCAAATAGCCAACAGGGTCGCAAGAAGCGTGTTGGGCAAAAAAGGTGCAAAATAACTGCCCATGAATTGAGGGAAATCAAGCGTGAAGCTGCCAAGATGCCATTTGCCACCAGTTTGGCCATATTTCAGAGCTGCAACGTTACTGGAGTATCAAAAAGCACAAGGTGTGCCGTACACAGGGACATGGCCAAGGTAAGGAAGGCTGAAAAAACGACCACCTTTGAACAAGAAACATAAGATAAAATGTCAAGACTGGGCCAAGAAATATCTTAAGACTGATTTTTCAAAGGTTTTATGGACTGATGAAATGAGAGTGACTTTGATGGTCTAGATGGATGGGCCAGAGGCTGGATCAGTAAAGGGCAGAGAGCTCCACTCCGACTCAGATGCCAGCAAGGTGGAGGTGGGGTACTGGTATGGGCTGGTATCATCAAAGATGAACTTGTGGGACCTTTTCGAGTTAAGGATGGAGTGAAGCTCAACACCCAAACCTACTGCCAGTTCCTGGAAGACAACTTCTTCAAGCAGTGGTACAGGAAGAAGTCGGTATTGGTCAAGAAAAATATGATTTTCATGCAGGACAATGCTCCATCACATGCATTCAACTACTCCACAGCGTGGCTGGCCAGTAAAGATCTAAAAGAGGAAAAAATAATGACAAGGCTCCCTTGTTCACCTGATCTGAACCCCATAGAGAACCTGTGGACCCTCATAAAATATAAGATCTACAGGGAGGGAAAACAGTACACCTCTCGGAACAGTGTCTGGAGGCTGTGGTGGCTGCTGCACGCAATGTTGATGGTAAACAGATCAAGCAATGACAGAATCTATGGATGGTAGGCTGTTGAGTGTCATCATAAAGAAAGGTGGCTACATTGGTCACTAATTTTTTTGGGTTTTGTTTTTGCATGTCAGAAATGTTTATTTCTAAATTTTGTGCAGTTATATTGGTTTACCTGGTGAAAATAAACAAGTGAGATGGGAATATATTTGGTTTTATTAAGTTTTCTAATAATTCTGCACAGTAATAGTTACCTGCTCAAACAGATATCCTCCTAAGATAGAAAAATCTAAAAAAAAAACGCACTCCAACTTCCAAAAATATTAAGCTTTGATATTTATGAGTCTTTTGGGTTGATTAAGAACATAGTTGTTGATCAATAATAAAAAAAATTCACTAAAATACAACTTGCCTAATAATTCTGCACACGGTGTATAATACATTAGGGTGACTGTCGGGTTACACAATCATGGATGACATTTTACGTAATCTCCTCCACATCCAGCACAGAAAATTTCTCAGCAGCATAAATTAAAGGGAACCTGTCAGGTGTAATATGCACCCCGAACCACAAGTAGTTCTGGGTGCATATTACTAATCCCTGCCTAACTGTCCCTTTAGGATCTTGCCTCCTTGAAGAAGAAAAGAGTATCCTCGCAAAACGCGCATCGGTGGTTCGTAGATCCCTATCTGGGGATTCAGTCACGCTGTGGGAATAGGCCTTTTACCTTGGCCCCCTTGCACTTGCACTTTAGGTAATTATGGCTATTTTTGCCACTTCATTTTGATATCTGTCTACCCACTGTCCTCTTTTATATGATGGCCCATATGTAGAACATTTTTTTTTCCTCTTATTTATAAATTTGTGTGTAATACTATGCTTAGGAGTGGTTGAACTCCCATCATGTAATTCTACCAGGGGACCCTGCCATTCCCCATCTCACCTTGTGACATCCATCCCCCTTGTCTCCAAGTAGTTGTTTTTAATGTTTTAATCAAGGTTTGTGAATCTTCAATAAAACTGTACCGTCATTTTGCACTAATACTCTGGCTCCTCTTGTTTTGACATTAGTATGAGTAAGTGCTGATACTGACTTAGGGTACCGTCACACTTTAGCGACGCTCCAGCGATCCCACCAGCGATCTGACCTGGTCAGGATCGCTTGTGCATCGCTACATGGTCGCTGGTGAGCTGTCAGTCAGGCAGATCTCACCAGCAACCAGTGACCAGCCCCCAGCCAGCAGCGACGCGTGGAAGAGATGCTGCGCTTGGTAACAAAGGTAAATATCGGGTAACCAAGCAAAGAACTTCGCTTGGTTACCCGATATTTACCTTGGTTACCAGCGCACACCGCTTAGCGCTGGCTCCCTGCACTCCTAGCCAAAGTACACATCGGGTTAATAAGCAAACCGCTTTGCTTATTTCCCCGATGTGTACTCTGGCTATGTGTGCAGGGAGCAGGGAGCCAGCACTGGCAGTCTGAGAGCGGCGGACGCTAGTAACCAAGGTAAATATCGGGTAACCAAGCAAAGGGCTTCGCTTGGTTACCCGATATTTACCTTGGTTACAGCTTACCGCAGGCTCCCAGAAGCCAGCTCCCTGCACATTCAGATTGATGCTCTCTCGCTGTCAAACACAGCGTGTGTGCTTCACAGCGGGAGCGCAACGTCCAAAAAATGAACCAGCATTGTGTGTAACGAGCAGCGATTTCACAGCAGTGGCCAGATCGCTGCTCAGTGTCACACACAGCGAGATCGCTGATGAGGTCACTGGTGCGTCACAAAAACCGTGACTCAGCAGCGATCTCGCTAGCGATCTCGCTATGTGAGAAGTACCCCTTAGCTGTACCAAGGCTGAGTCCAGTATTTACTTATATGGCTCTTAGCTTGATAATTGTATTGTCTAACTGTCCCTGTATACACTAGTATAGATAAAGACCTGACCTGAGGAAGGTGTCCTGCTGAAACGCGTTGTGGTATACATCTGCCATTCATCAGTGTGCACAAGCCGGTGTTTTCACTTGAAACATGGATATTTATTTTTAATCAAGTTACAAATAAAGAAGCATTTTTATTCATCCCCTTGGAGTCCAGCTGGATCTTTTCCATTGTTTTGTTCCAGAATAGATAAAGGGATCTTTAGAAAGAGTATTTCTAAAGATCTTTTATCATATGCTAATGAGCGCAGGGACTAGTCACAAGGGCGTTAGTTCCCTTTGGCTAGTCGGCCCCCTTAGCATGTTAGCACTCCCTCGGCCTTAGGATGAATTTACATTTCTGCCACAAAATCTGAAGTGTGTAAATGTACCCTAAATGTTTCTATCCCACATTGCTTATCTTTTGGGGAATTCCTGCAGTGGTAAATATCACCATGGAAAAGGAGCAGATATTACACACATTTCACCCTATGCATTGTGAGGAGTAACAGATGCACTGACATCTGGAGCATAAATTGACATGCACAAATGTCAAATCTGCAAACCAGGTCAAGTGTCGCAGTGGATTTTCTCCATGGCGTGGGAATAAGATTTAGTTAGCTCTCAACCATAGTGCTTCTCCTGTAATACATAGAGGATTTACCAGGATCAAATCTTCAGAACTGCTTTATGGCAACATAGCCTGAACGTTCCTGCAAGCAGAGATCTTGAAACTTGTGAGGACTTGATAAAAAAAAACAAGCTTGGAAACTTATCTTTTACAATGATTAACATTTTATTATCAAAAACACCCTTAAAAAATGCATTACAAGCTGTGTAGTTTTCAAGGGGCTTTGTAGCGCACTTGAAATGTATTTTTTCTTATGAACGCAGCATGCTATGGGGGCCAGGGGTTGTTTTCAGGCAATTTCTGCCATTTTTCTCCTATATATTACAATTTTATGATATTAAGTCATGGCGAAAGTTTTGGCACCCTGAAATTGTCCCAGAAAATGAAGTATTTCTCCCAGACAATTATTGCAATTACACATATTTTGTTATACACATTTATTTCATTTGTGTGTATTGGAACAACACAAAGAAAAAAACAGGAAAAAAGGCAAATTAGACATAATTTCACACAAAACCAAAAAAATTGGCAGGACAAAATTGTTGGAACCCTTCCAAAATTGTGGGTAATCAACTTTGTTTCAAGTATGTGCTCTTTCAGACTCACCTGTGGTAAGTAACACATGTGGGCAATATGAAAATCACACCTGAAACCAGATAAAAAGAGAAGAGATTGACTCAATCTTTGCATTGTGTGCATGGAGAACAGAAAGGGGAGAAGATAACTGTCTGAAGACCAAAATTGTTGAAAAATATCAACAATCTCAATGTTACAAGTCCATCTCAAGAGATCTTGCTGTTCCTAAAGGGTGCTTTACACGCTGCGACCTCGCTAGCGATCTCGTTAGCGATGTGACACACCAGATCGCAGATAAGATTTGCCGAGATTGCACATAGGTCATTTTTTTGTAGCACCGGTCACATGTGCGATCTCGGCAAATCGTATGTGCGCCGCGATCTGACGTGTTACATCGCTAACGACATCGCTAGCGATGTCGCAGCGTGTAAAGTACCCTTTAGTCCATGATGTGCAACATGATAAAAAAGTTTAAAACCTATGGCACTGTAGCTAAAATCTGTGGATAGCAGAGAAAAATTGATGAAAGTTTGCAACGCAGGATAGTCTGGATGGTGAATAAGCAGCCCCAATCAAGTTAAAAAAAATTAAAGGCTCAGGGTGCATCAGTGTCAGCGCAAACTATGTTTCAACATTTGAATGAAATGAAACACTATGGCAGGAGACCCGGGAAGACTCCACTGCTGACACAGAGACATAAAAAACTAGTCTGTAATTTGCCAAAATATACGTGAGTAAGCCAAAATCCTTCTGGGAAAGAGTCTTGTGGACAGATGACAACAAGATAGAGCTCTTAGGTAAAGCACATCATTCTACTTTTTACCAAAAATAGAATGAAAACTACAAAAAAAAGAACACAGTACCTACAGTCAAATATGGTGGAAGTTCAAAGATTTTGTGGGGTTGTTTTGCTGCCTCTGGCACTGGGTGTCTTGGCTGTGTGCAAGGCATCATGAAGTCTGAGATTACCAAAGGATTTTGGGTCGCAATGTAGAACTCAGAGTCAGAAAGCCGGGTTTGCGTCCTAGGTCATGGGTCTTCCAGCAGAACAATGACCCCAAACATACTTCAAGAAGCACCAAGAAATAGATGGAAACAAAACGCTGGAGAGTTCTGAAGTGGCCAGCAACAATTCTCGATCTAACACCTTTGGAGGGATCTTAAAATTGCTGTTGGGAAAAGGCGCACTTCAAATACGAGATGCCTGGAACAGTTTGCAAATGAGAGGTCCAAAATTCCAGTTGAGAGATATAAGAAGCTTGATGATGGCTATAGGAAGTGATTGATTGTAGTTCTTTATTCCAAAGGATGTGCCACCCAAAGGAAATAAACAAAACGTGTGTAATTGCAATAGTTTTCTAGGAGAAATACTTCATTTTATGGAACAATTTCAAAGGTTACAACACTTTGGGCGATGACTGTATATTAGTCTACATAAAAAGTCTGAAAACAGCAACAACAAAAATAATAATAATAATAATAATAAAAAGCGGGAAACAAAAAAAATGCTGTATAATTCCAGAAAAAAAATAAATAAATAAATTGGTGTCTATCACATGAGTATGGGGGAGGGTAAATGATCTGCCTTTCATTATACTGACTGTTCTTTTCCATAAAATGTAAAAGAATAGCACTTGTTGCATTTTTCTTAACATTTTTCAGCTTGTATGTGCACATTGACTAAAGGCCCCGTTACACGCTACGATTTATCTGACGATATGTCGTCGGGGGTCACTGTTTTCATGGCGCACATCCGTCGTCGTTAGCGACATCGTTGCGTGTGATATCTAGGAGCAACTAAGAACGATCTTAAAAATAGCGAAAATCATTGATCGTTGACACGTCGTTCAGTTTCAAAATATTGTTCGTCGTTTCTAATGCAGCATATTGCTACGTTTGACACCCTGCCAACGACGAATAACATCGTTAGTGCGTCCGTCATCAGTGACGCGGGCGTGTCGTTACGAGCAATGCTCCACGCCTCCTCCGCTCTGAGTGGTGGTCCCAACTGCATTCTGATTTGGCAGCCATGGTTGATAAGGCGGACACAAAGTTTCATTGACGTCCTTTGTGGCTGCCCGCGGTCCTGTGTGCGTTTTATTAGAAGACCGGAGGAGATTCTGACAGTATGGAAGTTGGGCCGTGGAAAGGGTGAGGCAATCACACGCCAGGGTGTATGCTATGGACAATTATACGCCTCTGTCATTGCTGGAATCGTTGGGAGGAATGCTGTGGACGGTGTCCACACGACTGCCTTGGTCAAACAATATATCGCTGAACGATGTAGTGTCGTTTGTGAGATGGGTACGTGTGACCGCTACAAAAAGACCTATGAGCGATCGAGGCGAATCGTAACTATGATCTGGGCGTGTCACATCGCTAACGAGATCGCTAGCGATATCGTTGTGTGTAAAGTGGCCTTTACATTGGTCAGTGTGTGGTCCGTAGGCAGACTGTGCACCCAAGGATAACACACCAACCAAAATACGCTTATCTGACATATCTTTGGAACAGGGACCGAGAGAACGGCAATAGTGCAATGTGACCGATAAAGCTTGTCAAAAAGCCGTGTCAGATTTGGTCAGCGCCGCAGTCAGACTCCTCTGGTAGCGGAATATTTCTCCGCGTATAATAGCATTAGCTGTTCGATATCGTAGAAGAGAGTCTGTAGCCCCCTACACATTAGACTGTTGTCCGAGTCCGCAGATATTGAAGCTATTCTAATGTGTTCAGAGCCTTTACTCTTTGCTTATTATCTTAGCGATCGGTTTTCCAGTCCATTATTGTTTCTTCCTTTGATCTTCAGTGAGGTTCGGGTGCTCTGAGCGCTGGGATTTATCTCCAGGGAAGAATCAATGATGAAGCTATGGCGTCAATATTTCTAAATTCAGAGCTGCTTCACCTTTACTCCGAGAACACAACTGCAAGCAAATATAATTGGCAGCCACCGGTGACATTGGTATTCAGGGCACGAGTGCCCATCTGTTTAATATGCACAATAAATCCTATGCTCCTAAGAATTTGCTCATATCAGCAGCATCTCTCCATATTTACTAGAATATATCATAAACTGTCTACATCAAGGTTGTTACACCCACAGTGGAGGTCAGGACGGCGCAGACACGATGCAAGGTCGGGGAGCACAAAGCTGGATACAGCCAGAGCAGATCCTGGGCGTCCGTACGCAGCGCTCCACTTCCCTAGACACAATCATTTACCGCACTACAGAACACATCTCATAATGTGATGAGAAATCATAAGGACATACCTCATCACTGGATGATTGCAGGGGATCAAACTACGAGGACCCCAATAATCCTGTAAATAAAGGGGCCTAAATGACAGCTATCTCATTTTAAAGCTGCCAATCAGTGGAGTGGGCAAGTTATACAGAGCTCAGCATTCAGAGCACTGCTGAATCTGCAACAAACAGAGATTGTATGAAAATGACAGAAAGCAGCCATCAAGTGACACATCACTGGAATCAGGGTCTCAGCCCTTACAGCATGCTGCTCTCAGATTATTAGAAACATGATAGCAGATTCCTATAATTTCTCCACCATAGTTTTTAGAGATACTTTAACTCAAATAATTAGATAAGGACAAAGAGACAGAAATCAGAGTATATTGTATCAAAAAAAATTTTTTTAATAATATTCGTCAAAATATTTTTATAAAAACACTTTTTTATTTCAAATTGCTAAAATCATCACAAGGTCAAGAAAAAACATCACCAGAAAAAAACATATAAACACATACAGAGGGGATCTCTGATCCAAAGGATTACTGGTGAAAAAAGCAGAGGATCATTTCATATCAAAAAATCTATATCATAAAAATATCACCCCTGTCCCTTCACCAACATCCATAGTACAGCACTAATACATATATTAATTGATAAATAGTAAATATACAAATATATAAATATTATATCAATAAATATACATATAATAGCTCCAGTGTAAATAGCCAATGTTCAAAAGGAAGGTTTCTACTCCTATAGACAAACATCAATTTGCCATACTTGCCTAATATAAGGTCAGAGACACCCTCAAAAGCTCGACGTACGTTTCAAGGGAAACCTTTTCATCAGGAGGTTCCCTTGAAACGTACGTCGAGCTTTTGAGGGTGTCTCTGACCTTATATTAGGCAAGTATGGCAAATTGATGTTTGTTACACTTATTATTGGCCTCTGTTGTTAAGGGAGTAATTTATTTTATTTGGGAGGAGTGAGCATTTATAAACAGCTTGAGTGGGCAAGCTATTAAATAAACTATAACTCATTGCCCCTTATTAAACCTATGGACATAGGAATATCACTCTTAAAGGAGAAGTTATATTTATATGGAGGAGATTCCTCGTTTATTCCGCTCTTGTCTATAGGAGTAGAAACCTTCCTTTTGAACATTGGCTATTTACACTGGAGCTATTATATGTATATTTATTGATATATTGATATAATATTTATATATTTGTATATTTACTATTTATCAATTAATATATGTATTAGTGCTGTACTATGGATGTTGGTGAAGGGACAGGGGTGATATTTTTATGATATAGATTTTTTGATATGAAATGATCCTCTGCTTTTTTCACCAGTAATCCTTTGGATCAGAGATCCCCTCTGTATGTGTTTATATGTTTTTTTCTGGTGATGTTTTTTCTTGACCTTGTGATGATTTTAGCAATTTGAAATAAAAAAGTGTTTTTATAAAAATATTTTGACGAATATTACTAAAAAAATTTTTTTTGATACAATATACTCTGATTTCTGTCTCTTTGTCCTGCTCTCAGATTATATAGCAAAAACCTGCTGACATTCCTTTTTCAATGGTTCGGTGATTTTGCATAAGTCGTATATGCGACAGGCAATCCAGAGTACAAAGTGTTTATCACTTTTTGAGACTTCAGTGAAGCAGCAGAGTGCACGTACAGCCAACAACGTGGCCTCCTCCTGATGGCAGGATAGCAAGGAACAAAAGTCACATATTCTGGCGAATCGCGGAGGTTGCAGTAAGCCCCATGAGGAATGTATAGTTATCACTGACCCAGGAGGATAGCTAATAACATGTTGAGGCTGAACATGTCATGGAACTCCTACATTATGAGATGCCAAAAGTTCGACCTTCCCTTTATGAGGTGAAAATTACCTTAAAATGGAGTGCAAAATCTGTTTAAACTAAAATACACAGGGGCAGTGTAATAAAATATACAAAAAAAACCATACTATACTCACCTCCTTGAGAAGCGAGATTCTCCTGCTCTCGCAACTGTCATCAGCATCCAGCAGGGGGCGCCAAGTGACAGCTGCAGCCGATCATCCGCTACAGTTTATTGTTTCCTTCTGAATCAAGAATCCAATCATCGGCTGCAGCCGTCACCTGATGCCCCTCACCGGATATTGATGCTGGTGAAGGAGGGGTGAGCACAGCTGGAAAAAAAGGAATAGTTACAATATAGTGGAAACCCCTGTAAAACACCATGCTGCCGAGCTCAGTATCACAACACCACCAAATTCAGCAACACATAAGCACGTTATTATATCCTTAAACTGGATTATTCTTTTTTCCCAAAGCATGAAAACGTCCATATTTTGTATACTTACACATGTCGCATTGCAGCAGATCTGTCACATCAGTATATCCATTAAAGGCTAAAGGCAGAATGATTAAACCTTCTCAGTTGCTTTAATAAGGCTGCTATTTAGCATTCTACATTTTCTAAAGAAATCCCCTTTACTTGCTTACTGTAAATGTAGAACGCTCAGTGCAAAAGTGCAGAGTGACCTCACTACTTCTATATATATATTATATATATATATATATATATATATATATATATATATATATATATATATATATATATATATAATATATTGTGATAACATGCTCGGGGATCGCCTTTGCTGGGTTCAAAGGGCACGTATTCACTTCAGGCAGACAGCCGAATTCCAGGTGTAACTGACGCTTGTTCAGGTTTATTGCAGTGAAGCATAAACAAAAAAAAAAACACCAACAAAATAAATACTTGCCTGTCCGGGGCTAACTATACAGGATGATATCCTAACTACAAACTGGAGGGCTTCCCCCTTCCAGCTAAACCTTACAAATAGCAAGCCCTGCTCCTACTCACAAGTGTCTCCTACACAGACAGGCTTTCTGTGTTCCCAAATGGAGCAGCCTCCCCCAACTTCCCAGACTCCTTTTACCTCCGTCCTTCACCTGCCATTAATCCATTAGTAGCCAGGTGATCCTGACCAGGCTAAGGGGTGCTTCACACAAAGCGAGCTCACTGCCGAGATCGCTGCTGAGTCACGCTTTTTGTGACGCAGCAGTGACCTCATTAGCGATCTCGCTGTGTGTGACAATGAGCAGGGATCTGGCCCCTGCTGCGAGATCACTGCTCGTTACACACAGCCCTGGTTCGTTTTCTTCAAAGGCGCTCTCCCACTGTGACACACAGATCGCTGTGTGTGACAGCGAGAGAGCGACAAATGAAGCGAGCAGGGAGCAGGAGCCGGCGTCTGACAGCTGAGGTAAGCTTGTAACCAAGATAAACATCGGGTAACCAAGGTGGTTACCCGATATTTACCTTAGTTACCAGCCTCTGCAGCTCTCACGCTGCCTGTGCTGCCGGCTCCGGCTCTCTGCACATGTAGCTGCTGTACACATCGGGTTAATTAACCCGATGTGTACAGCAGCTAGGAGAGCAAGGAGCCAGCGCTCAGTGTGCGCGGCTCCCTGCTCCCTGCACACACAGCTAAGCGGTGTTCGCTGGTAACTAATGTAAACATCGGGTAACCATACCCGATGTTTACCTTAGTTACCAGTCTCCGCAGCTTCCAGACGGCGGCTCCGTGCAAGCGCAGCGTCGCTTGCACGTCGCTGCTGGCTGGGGGCTGTTCACTGGTCGCTCGTGAGATCTGCCTGTTTGACAGCTCACCAGCGACCATGTAGTGATGCAGCAGCGATCCTGACCAGGTCAGATCGCTGGTCGGATCGCTGCTGCATCGCTAAGTGTGAAGGTACCCTAAGTCACATAGGACCGATACCGGGGTGAGATATACCTGCCCTCATCCACTAATCCCACATGAATCTCACAATATACATACACACACACACTATGTATATATACTGTACATATATATACACACACTATATATATATATATATATATATATATATATAGTACAGACCAAAAGTTTGGACACACAACCTCATTCAAAGAGTTTTCCTTATTTTCATGACTTGTAGATTCACATTGAAGGCATCAAAACTACGAATTAAAACATGTGGAATGAAATACTTTAAAAAGTGTGAAACAACTGAAAATATGTCTTATATTCTAGGTTCTTCAAAGTAGCCACTTTTTGCTTTGATTACTACTTTGCACACTCTTGGCATTCTCTTGATGAGCTTCAAGAGGTAGTCACCGGAAATGGTTTTCCAACAGTCTTGAAGGAGTTCCCAGAGATGCTTAGCACTTGTTGGCCCTTTTGCCTTCTCTCTGCGGTCCAGCTCACCCCAAACCATCTCGATTGGGTTCAGGTCTGGTGACTGTGGAGGCCAGGTCATCTGGCGTAGCACCCCATCACTCTCCTTCTTAGTCAAATAGCCCTTACACAGCCTGGAGGTGTGTTTGGGCTCATTGTCCTGTTGAAAAATAAATTATGGTCAAACTAAATGCAAACCGGAGGGAATAGCACACCACTGCAAGATGCTGTGGTAGCCATGCTGGTTCAGTATGCCTTCAATTTTGAATAAATCCCCAACAGTGTCACCAGCAAAGCACCCCCACACCATCACACCTCCTCCTCCATGCTTCATGGTGGGAACCAGGCATGTAGAGTTCATCTGTTCACCTTTTCTACAAAGACACGGTGGTTGGATCCAAAGATCTCAAATTTGGACTCATCAGACCAAAGCACAGATTTCCACTGGTCTAATGTCCATTCCTTGTGTTCTTTAGCCCAAACAAGTCTCTTCTGCTTGTTGCCTGTCCTTAGCAGTGGTTTTCTAGCAGCTATCTTATCATGTAGGCCTGCTGCACAAAGTCTCCTCTTAATAGTTGTTCTAGAGATGAGAAGGTGTGTCCAAACGTTTGGTCTGTACTGTGCATATATGTATATATATAAAGATATACCAAGGTCAGCGTGAAAGAAAGATCGGCCCACTACTGCCACCTAGTGTAAGAACATAAAAAAACAGGCCCTTCTGGTTCTAACCAGGTAGTGGAGTTAGTGTGAGTCAATTCTCAGGAGCCGGTTCAGGTCAGTAATTTGTGGCTGCAGAACAGGAGACCTCAAAGTAGCCTCCTACCCTAAAGGATCCACAGAGCTCTTCTTTTTATCTGCCTGCCTGGTGTGCATCACGCTGCAACGAAGACTTTGCACCAAGGCGGCTAATAAAAAAAAAAAAAATGGTGTTTTGTTTTTTTTTTGTTACTATCCTAACTTCTAATGCACAGCTGATGGTGCAAAATAAAATGGAATTAAACTTACCGGCAATTCGGTTTCTACGAACCTTCCATGACAGCGCACAAGAGGTTGCCTGCCCACCCGAATAGGGACAGGAAACAAAGAGGTTAAATAGCCCCTCCCTGCCCTAAATTGGAAAAGGGCAAATGTGGTTCCTCATCTACAAAAGGGAAAAAAAGGAGGATCCAGCAAATTACAGGCCAGTACGCCTGACCTCTATTGCAGAAAAAATCTTCGAGCAAATTGTCAAAGAACACTTACTTAGGTACCTGGATGGGAAGGCATTAATCAACCAAAGTCATCACGGCTTTATGACCAATAACTCTTGTCAGACTAACCTGATTTCCTTCTATGAGAAAGTCAATGAATGGTTGGACCAGGGAAATGCCGTGGATATAGTATACCTTGACTTCAGTAAGACATCCGATAAAGTATCACATGACATCCTCATTGAGAAGATGATCAAGTATGGAATAGACAATAAAATCAGTTAGATGGATTCACAACTGGCTTAATGATCAGGGGCAACGAGTAATACTAAATGGCTACACATCAACCTGGAGGAACGTCAAAAGTGGGGGCCACAAGGCTCTGTCCTGAGACCAGTGCTGTTTAATATCTTTATAAATTATCTGGATAACGGAATTATTGGGGAATTCATTAAATTCACAGATGATACTAAGATAGGAGGAGTAGCCAAAACTAGAGAGGAAAGAGAGCGTAATCAGAAGGATCTAGACCAGGGGTGGGCAATTAATTTTCCCATGGGGCCGCATGAGAAATTGGGATTGGTTTAGAGGGCCGGACTAATATAATTACCTCAGTTCTACCCAATATACTACATTACTACACCCCGTCCATATACTACACCTGTAATAAACTACACCACTACACCCCTATATACTACACCTGTATTATACTACACTCCCTCCATATACCTGTAATATACTACACTCCCTCCATATAAATGTAATATACTACACCCCCATATACACCTGTATTATACTACACCACTATATAATACACCTCCGATATACTACATCATTACACCCCTATATACTACACCTGTAATATACTACATCACTACACCCCATATACTACACCTGTAATATAGTACACCCCCATATAGCACACCTGTAATATACTACATCACTACACCACTATATAGCACACCTGTAATATACTACAACTCCATATAGCACACCTGTAATATACTACATCACTACACCCCTATATAGCACACCTGTAATATACTACACCTCCATATAGTACACCTGTAATATACTACATCACTACACCCCTATATACTACACCTGTAATATACTACACCTCCATATAGTACACCTGTAATATACTACATCACTACACCCCTATATAGCACACCTGTAATATACTACACCTCCATATAGTACACCTGTAATATACTACACCTCCATATAGTACACCTGTAACATACTACACCTCCATATAGTACACCTGTAATATACTACACCTCCATATAGCACACCTGTAATATACTACACCTCCATATAGCACACCTGTAATATACTACATCACTATACCCCCATATACTACACCACTATATACACCTCCATATAGCACACCTGTAATATACTACACCCCCATATGTCACACACCCGCTCCCCATACAGCCTGCACCCCCAGATCACACGCACTACACCCCATACAGCCTGCCCCCCCATATCACACACACTACACCCCCATATGTCACACACCATGCCCACATATCTCACCCTGCCTGTACCCCAACTTACCCCTATCAAACACTCTGCACCCCTTCACATCCTTCTGTCAGTCTGCAGCCCTCATATGCCACTCACCCTGCAACTCCATCTTCCCTCATATGCCACTCACCCTGCACCTCCATATTCCCTCATATGCACTCACCCTGCAGCCCCCCTCCCCCTCATGTCCCCTCTTTTCTCATTACCAGTCATCATGTGTCCACATCTCCTTCAGGATTCAGTATCTTTGCTTTCTGCCCGGCATCCTGTGTCTCCTCCCACACAGTCACATGGGCGTGACATCATCGCAGGTCCTGCAAGATGAATTATTCCGTCTGCTGTGCTGCTTCTTCTCCTGCCAGGCGGGAACTTTTGAAATGACACACGCAGCGCAGTACTGACAACGTCAGAGCGCGCGCGTGTCACTGACAATTAGTGCCGGCAGGGAACAGAGGAAAGACTCCTGCGTTCCGCTGCCTGCACTGACTGTGCGGACCTGCACAGGATCTCTCCCTGCTCGGCACGCTGCAGCCCGGCTCCACTGCACCGGCTGAAGACGGGCGGGCCGGTCACAGAGAGCAGGCGGGCCGGATGTGGCCCGCGGGCCGCCCCTTGCCCAGGTCTGATCTAGACACACTCAAACAATGGGCCGAGGAGAACAGAATGGTGTTTAACAGGAACAAATGCAAAGTACTACATATGGGTAAAAGAAATGTAAAAAGGATATATAGTATGGGAGGAATAGAACTAGGTGATAGCAACGGGGAAAAGGACTTGGGCATAATAGTGGATCCCAGATTCAACATGAGCCAACAAAGTGGAGCTGTAGCTAAAAAGGCCAACAAAATTCTGGGCTGTATCAAGACAAGCATTGAATCCAGATCAAGAGAGGTAATTATTCCCCTATACTCTGCCCTGGTCAGACCCCACCTGGAATACTTTGTACAGTTCTGGGCGACCCAATTCAAGAAAGACATCGATATATTTGAGCAAGTCCAGAGTAGAGCAACCAAAATGATAAAAACCATCTGTCATATGAAGAGCGGCTAACAGAACTAGGAATATTTAGTTTGCAAAAAGAGAAGGCTGAGAGGAGACTTAATAGCGATCTACAAATATCTGAAAGGCAGTCACAGTGCAGAGGGAACTACCTTATTCTCATTAGCACAAGGAAGTACAAGAAGCAATGGGATGAAACTTAAAGGGAACCTGTCACCACTTTTTCGGCCTATAAGCTGCGGCCACCACCACTGGGCTCTTATATACAGCATTGTAACATGCTGTATATAAGAGCCCAGGCCGCTGTGCAGAACATAAAAAACACTTTATAATACTCACCAAACAGTCGTGCTGCGGTGGAGTTCGGTCATATGTGCGTCTCCATTGTCCGGTGTCCGCCTCTTTTGGCCATCTTCTTTCTCCTTCTGAAGCCTGTGTGCATGACGCATCCTACGTCATACACACTCGCCGGTCCCATGCAGGTGCACTAAAATAATTTGATCTACCCTTCTCAGGACAGATCAAAGTGTGCCTGCGCAGGACCTCAATGCCGGCGAGTGTGGATGACGTAGACGTGTTATGCACCCCGGCTACAGAAGAAGGAAGACAAAGATGCCCGAAAGAGAGGCGCAGGCACCGGACAACGGAAATGCCCATCTGACCCAACTACACCGCAGCGCAACTGTTAGATGAGTATTATATAATTTTTACGTTCTACACAGCGGCCTGGGCTCTTATATACAGCATTTTAGAATGCTGTATATAATAGCCCAGTGGTGGTGGCCGCAGCTTATAGGCCGAAAAACTGGTGACAGGTTCCTAAAGGAAGGAGATTCAGACTAGACATTAGGAAAAACTTTCTGACAGTGAGGGCAGTGAGAGAGTGGAACAGGCTACTACGGGAGGTAGTGAGCTCTCCATCAATGGAAATCTTCAAGCGGAAACTGGATAAACATATACAGTTAGGTCCAGAAATATTTGGACAGTGACACAATTTTCGTGAGTTGGGCTCTGCATGCCACCACATTGGATTTGAAATGAAACCTCTACAACAGAATTCAAGTGCAGATTGTAACGTTTAATTTGAAGGTTTGAACAAAAATATCTGATAGAAATTGTAGGAATTGTACACATTTCTTTACAAACACTCCACATTTTAGGAGGTCAAAAGTAATTGGACAAATAAACCAAACCCAAAAAAAAAATTTTACTTTCAATATTTTGTTGCGAATCCTTTGGAGGCAATCACTGCCTTAAGTCTGGAACCCATGGACATCACCAAACGCTGGGTTTCCTCCTTCTTAATGCTTTGCCAGGCCTTTACAGCCGCAGCCTTCAGGTCTTGCTTGTTTGTGGGTCTTTCCGTCTTAAGTCTGGATTTGAGCAAGTGAAATGCATGCTCAATTGGGTTAAGATCTGGTGATTGACTTGGCCATTGCAGAACGTTCCACTTTTTTGCACTCATGAACTCCTGGGTAGCTTTGGCTGTATGCTTGGGGTCATTGTCCATCTGTACTATGAAGCGCCGTCCGATCAACTTTGCGGCATTTGGCTGAATCTGGGCTGAAAGTATATCCCGGTACACTTCAGAATTCATCCGGCTACTCTTGTCTGCTGTTATGTCATCAATAAACACAAGTGACCCAGTGCCATTGAAAGCCATGCATGCCCATGCCATCACGTTGCCTCCACCATGTTTTACAGAGGATGTGGTGTGCTTTGGATCATGTGCCGTTCCCTTTCTTCTCCAAACTTTTTTCTTCCCATCATTCTGGTACAGGTTGATCTTGGTCTCATCTGTCCATAGAATACTTTTCCAGAACTGAGCTGGCTTCATGAGGTGTTTTTCAGCAAATTTAACTCTGGCCTGTCTATTTTTGGAATTGATGAATGGTTTGCATCTAGATGTGAACCCTTTGTATTTACTTTCATGGAGTCTTCTCTTTACTGTTGACTTAGAGACCGATACACCTACTTCACTGAGAGTGTTCTGGACTTCAGTTGATGTTGTGAACGGGTTCTTCTTCACCAAAGAAAGTATGCGGCGATCATCCACCACTGTTGTCATCCGTGGACGCCCAGGCCTTTTTAAGTTCCCAAGCTCACCAGTCAATTCCTTTTTTCTCAGAATGTACCCGACTGTTGATTTTGCTACTCCAAGCATGTCTGCTATCTCTCTGATGGATTTTTTCTTTTTTTCAGCCTCAGGATGTTCTGCTTCACCTCAATTGAGAGCTCCTTAGAGCGCATGTTGTCTGGTCACAGCAACAGCTTCCAAATGCAAAATCACACACCTGTAATCAACCCCAGACCTTTTAACTACTTCATTGATTACAGGTTAACGAGGGAGACGCCTTCAGAGTTAATTGCAGCCCTTAGAGTCCCTTGTCCAATTACTTTTGGTCCCTTGAAAAAGAGGAGGCTATGCATTACAGAGCTATGATTCCTAAACCCTTTCTCCGATTTGGATGTGAAAACTCTCATATTGCAGCTGGGAGTGTGCACTTTCAGCCCATATTATATATATAATTGTATTTCTGAACATGTTTTTCTAAACAGCTAAAATAACAAAACTTGTGTCACTGTCCAAATATTTCTGGACCTAACTGTAGCTGGGATGATTTATGAAAGCCTGCACTCGCAGGGGGTTGGACTCGATGGCCCTTCCAAATCTACCATTATATGATAAAGTTTTTCATGGAAGACAATCTTTGGTGCCTTGGATTCCCTTAAATATATTGCAACTTTACAACCTGATGGAGGTTTGTACTAAGTAAGCACGAACAGTAAAAGTGGTGAAAGGAATATAATTCAATACATGTTGGTATGAAACAAACAGTTCACTAATTAGTCTAGTTTTTTTATTTTAATTTTTAAACAGTCTACATATGGCCCTAATCTTTTGCCTGGATATATGTGGCGCCCTGGCTAGCCAGGTCGTCACAGATAACATACAAACACCCCTACCCCCATTAGACAGGGACACCAGCAAAACAAAAATCCTTGTTGCCTCCCTCCAGTGTTTGATGTCCACACCAGGTGGGGCGGAGCCAAGCGGTTGTCCCCACCCACCAAGGAGTTCACAGGCCTGGAGGCGGGAAAAGTGACAGTGAGAGTTTAGGAGTTGAAGTGAGAGGAGCAAGCACTTGGGTGTCTGGGTTTGTGGCCCAGGCATAAACAGCAAGGTTGGCAGACAGTGGTGGCCATCTGCAGGAGTGGTGGAGCAACGCGGAACCGTAGGACCGGGGACGGGCGACGGCCCGCCGGTACCGACCGGAGAGCGAAGTAAAGCCAGCACACACAGGCAGGGCCATCGGACCCCGACCAGGCTTGGAGCCGCCGACAATAGTCAGATCCGAATGTGACTGGAACCCCAGGGGTTTCACAACAGCAAAAGTCCCGATTGAAAGCAACAGCCCACACCGTGAGGGTATACAGCTACCGCCTAAGGCTAGAGACCCAAGGGCCAGCGTCTGCGGGCAAATGGGTTCCTCCAGTACCCATACACCAGGGAGCGAACTACTGTTGGGAATCCATAGTAGTCAGAAAGAGAACATTAAGGTGCAGGGAAAGACAGCCGCCATCACCTGTCCCGGGAGAAGCACTGCAGCCGGCCACAGGACCCGTCCATCCAGCCGTTTGGTTTACCGAGGACTTTGTACCTTTCTTGCAGTGAGTACACCCGTGCCATCCAGCACCGCGCCGCGCTGTCCCTGCAACCCTGCACCTCACCGACCCTGCCTCCCCCCCACAACATCAACGGGCCCCGGGACCACCGACCCCTACCCACGGAGGGGGAAAACAACATCCCAGCTGCTCCTTACCATCGCTCCCGGGATCCCCGTCATCAGCAGCGGTGGTGCCTATCTTCACCACGACCCGTGGGTGGCGTCACGGACTAAATCCCCCAAACAAACCACCCCTTTCACTCACGGGCGAGTAGCGCCGCTCGAGTCCCCGAGCAGCAGCAGCAGCCGCAGCAGCGCCGGACCCGAGCATTAGCGAGAGCGCAGCAGCGACAGCGTCCTCCCCGCCCGCGACATATACACTGTGTGCAGAATTATTAGGCAAATGAGTATTTTGAGCACATGATACTTTTTATACATGTTGTCCTAATCCAAGCTGTATAGGCTTGAGAGCCAACTACCAATTAAGTAAATCAGGTGATGTGCATCTCTGTAATGAGGAGGGGTGTGGTGTAATGACATCAACACCCTATATAAGGTGTGCTTAATTATTAGGCAACTTCCTTTCCTTTGGCAAAATGGGTCAGAAGAGAGATTTGACAGGCTCTGAAAAGTCCAAAATTGTGAGATGTCTTGCAGAGGGATGCAGCAGTCTTGAAATTGCCAAACTTTTGAAGCGTGATCACCGAACAATCAAGCGTTTCATGGCAAATAGCCAAGAGGGTCGCAAGAAGCGTGTTGGGCAAAAAAGGCGCAAAATAACTGCCCATGAATTGAGGAAAATCAAGTGTGAAACTGCCAAGATGCCATTTGCCACCAGTTTGGCCATATTTCAGAGCTGCAACGTTACTGGAGTATCAAAAAACTCAAGGTGTGCCATACTCAGGGACATGGCCAAGGTAAGGAAGGCTGAAAAACCACCACCTCTGAACAAGAAACATAAGATAAAACGTCAAGACTGGGCCAAGAAATATCTTAAGACTGATTTTTCAAAGCTTTTATGGACTGATGAAATGAGAGTGACTTTTGATGGGCCAGATGGATGGGCCAGAGCCTGATCAGTAAAGGGCAGAGAACTCCACTCCGACTCAGACGCCAGAAAGGTGGAGGTGGGGTACTGGTATGGGCTGGTAACATCAAAGATGAACTTGTGGGACATTTTCGAGTTGAGGATGGAGTGAAGCTCAACTCCCAGACCTACTGCCAGTTTCTGGAAGATAACTTCTTCAAGCAGTGGTACAGGAAGAAGTCAGTATCGTTCAAGAAAAACATGATTTTCATGCAGGACAATGCTCCATGACATGCATCCAACTACTCCACAGCGTGGCTGGCCAGTAAAGGTCTAAAAGATGAAAAAATAATGACTTGGCCCCCTTGTTCACGTGATCTGAACCCCATAGAGAACCTGTGGTCCTTCATGAAATGTAAGATCTACAGGGAGGGAAAACAGTACACCTCTCGGAACAGTGTCTGGGAGGCTGTGGTGGCTGCTGCCCGCAATGTTGATCGTAAACAGATCAAGCAACTGACAGAATCTATGGATGGTAGGCTGCTGAGTGTCATCATAAAGAAAGGTGGCTATTAGTGATGAGTGAGTACGCTTGTCACTACTCGGTACTCGCACGAGTATCACTGTACTCGGGCTACTCGGCGGGTACCAAGTAATCTCGCGATACTCGTGCTGTACTCGTGGTCTTCATCCCTGCATGTTGGCGCTCTTTTGAGAGCCAGCCCTCATGCAGGGCTTTGGCTGGCAGACCACTGCAATGCCACAGCCCTGTTAGTTGTGGAATTGCAGTGATTGGCCGGCCCGCACAGCGTGACCGAGCCTTTATACCGGCGGGCGCGCTGTGCTCTGCACACAGCCATCCAGACAGTCAGTGCAGGGAGAGTGTTGCTGCTTCAGGGAAAGGTTTGCGGCCCTTTATAGTTAGTTCCGGAGCAGGGCTGCAAACAGTGTCACCAGAAGTCCTTCTCAGGACTATTGTAGTTGTATACAGGCAGGCAGGGTATAGCCAGGTCGGAGTCCAGGAGAAGAGTCCTTCTCAGGACTATTGTTGCTGTATACAGGCAGGGCAGGCAGGGTATAGCCAGGTCGGAATACAGGCTACTGACCAGAAGAGTCCTTCTCAGGACTATTGTAGCTGTATACAGGCAGGCAGGCAGGGTATATAGCCATTCCTAGTGGTGACCGTATACCAGCCTTCATCATATCTGGGTCTGGTGTACACAGTCTAAAACAGTCCTGATAGTGTCAAACTTCTCAGTAATTGTCGCTCCTAAAAAGCTGTTAGGTTCTTAGTGCGTCCGTGCGTGCATTTAAAAACCGCACGTGTGTGCCTGTCGGTGGCAGCGTACAGGTGCATTTGTGTGCGTTTTGCACAAACTAGGATATAACGCACAAGTCTAGTGCATACACGTCAGCACAGCATTGCAAAATGCGCAAGGGCGTTGGCAACGAACAAGGAAGTGGATCTGATGGTGGTGCAGGCAGAGGCCGAGGTCGTGTGCAAGCTCTAATTTCGCCACAACAAAGGGCCACATCTACTCGCTCGCACGTCCTGTCCCAAATTCTTGGGGACCGCAGCAGTACACCGCTCTTGAACCAAGACCAGTGTCAACAGGTTGCTAGTTGGATAGCGGAAAATGCTTCCAGTCAGATTGGCACCACCACAAACACTCTGTCTTCCACACGGTCAAGTGTCGGTAGCCGTGATACTGCACCGCACATTTCAGAACCTGATCCTCCTTCCTACCACCAGGCCGAGTACACGTCCACGGACATTACTGATCCCACACTTGGACACTCGGAAGAGCTGTTCACGTTTCCATTCGCACATTCTGGCCTCTCGCCAGCTCCTGTTGAAGTGGGCCATGACGAGATCGTATGTACAGATTCCCAAATATTTGAGCAGCCACGTTCTCACGAAGTTGGCAACGTGTCTCAACAAGGGGTGGACGATGATGAGACACAATTGTCAGGAAGTCAGGAGGAGGAGCAGGGTGCGGAAGAGGAAGACGACGTGGTGGATGATCCAGTAACTGACCCAACCTGGCAGGAGGATATGCAGAGCGAGGACAGCAGTGCACAGGGGGAGGGAGGCGTAGCTTCCCAACAGGCAGTAAGAAGCAGGGTGGTGGCCCCAGGCAGAAGTCAGGCAACCATTCCCCGGAACAACAACACGACACAAGGTGCGTGTACAAATGTTAGGTCTTCCCGAGTCTGGCAGTTTTTTAAGTTGGCTCCAGATGATTCTAAAAAGGCCATTTGCAACACCTGCCATGCCAGCATCAGCAGGGGTACCAAAACTAGCAGCCTGACCACCAGTATGATCAGGCACATGTCAGCCAAGCACCTGACTTTGTGGGATGTACAACAGAGTCGAGGAGCAGTGCTTGCTGATGTCACTGCTACGTCTTCGCTTGTTGTGCATGCGAGCCAATCCCCTGTCCATGCTGCCCATGAACAAGCCTCCTCCGGCCCTGCACCTGCAGTTGCCCACGCAGAAATAACACCATCATCAAGCACGTCCTTGTCCCAGCGCAGCGTTCAATTATCCATTCAGCAAACCTTTGAACGCAGGCGCAAATGCACTGCCAACGCCCCACATGCCACAGTTCTAAATGCTAACATTTCGCGACTGCTTGCGCTGGAAATGTTGCCTTTTAGGCTGGTGGAGACAGAAGCATTCCGCGACCTGATGGCGGCAGCTGTCCCACGTTACTCGGTCCCCAGCTGCCACTATTTCTCCCGGTGTGCCGTCCCCGCATTGCATAACCACGTGTCACAAAACATCACACGTGCCCTGAACAACGCTGTTTCAGCCAAAGTCCACCTAACCACAGACACGTGGACAAGTGCTTTTGGGCAAGGCCGCTACATCTCGTTGACGGCACACTGGGTTAATATTGTGGAAGCTGGGACCCAGTCTGAGCGAGGGACGGAACACGTCCTTCTCACACCAAGGATTGCAGGCCCTACCTCAGTCAGGGTTTCACACACACTCTACAGCTCCGGAATGTCATGCTCCTGAGTCTCCTCCTCCTCCTGTGCATCCTCATCCACTTTACCCTCCACACCAGTCCCAAGCTGGAAGCACTGCCTCGGGGAAGTGGCAACAGGCTGTGCTGAAGCTAATCTGCATAGGTGACAAACCCCACAATGCAGAAGAGGTGTGGACAGCTCTGAAACAGCAGGCAGATCACTTGCTCACACCTCTGAACCTAAAGCCAGGAAAGGTCGTGTGTGACAATGGCCGGTACCTGGTGGCGGCTTTGAGGCGAGGCCAGCTGACACATGTTCCATGCGTGGCCCATGTGCTCAACCTCGTGGTTCAGCGGTTTCTAAAGTCATGCCCAGAGCTGTCTGATCTGCTGGTAAAAGTTCGCCGCCTGTCTGCACATTTTCGAAAGTCACCTACTGCTTCAGCCGGCCTTGCCGGCTTTCAGCGGCGTTTGCATCTTCCGGCTCACAGACTGGTGTGTGATGTCCCCACGCATTGGAATTCAACTCTGCACATGTTGGTCAGGATATGTGAGCAGAAGAGGGCAGTTGTTGAGTACCTGCATCACCTAAGCCGTCGGGAAATGGGTCAAACTCCACACATAACACCTGAGGAGTGGAGATGGATGTCCGACCTATGTACCATCCTCCAAAACTTTGAGGACTCCACCAAGATGGTGAGCGGCGATGACGCCATTATTAGCGTCACCATACCGCTTCTCTGCCTTCTAAAACGGTCTCTGCTCAAAACCAAACATGATGCATTGCAGGCGGAGCGCGATGAGTTGGAGCAAGAAATAGTAGTGGGTGTGGGTGATAACACACAGCCCAGCCTCGTCTCATCACAACGTGCAGTGCTGGACTATGACGAGGAGGAGGATGAAAACATGGAGCAACTCTCCGGCCAAATTGAGGATATGACATGCACACCAGTCATATCCTCGGTTCAGCGTGGCTGGCCAGAGGACAGGGTAGATGAGGAGGAGGAAGAGGAGGAGGAGGACAGCATGTTCAGTCATCGTGTTGGTCAGGATACTGAAGTGATGGCTGTTAAGAGTCTGGCGCACATGGCTGACTTTATGGTAAGCTGCCTGTCTCGTGACCCTCGCGTTAAGAACATCTTGACCGACAATCATTACTGGTTGGTAACACTGTTAGACCCACGCTACAAGGAGAACTTTATGTCTCTTATTCCCGAGGCGGAGGGGTCAGCCAAAATGCAACAGTTCCAGAAGGCCATAGTCACGGAAGTAGGCAAAGCATTCCCCTCACAAAACGCTAGCGGCATAGGTCAGGAATCAGTGGACAACCAAGGCGTACAGCCGAGAGGGGCACAAGTCCAATCCGCCAGAGGTAGGGGAACAGTCTTTAAGATGTGGGACAGTTTTCTCAGCCCCTCACGTACCACAGCCCCCGAGGTGCGTGGTAGTGCCACAAGAAATGCTAAGTTTGCCCAGATGCTCAAGGAGTACCTTGCAGATCGAACAACTGTACTCCGACATTCCTCTGTGCCTTACAATTATTGGGTATCCAAGCTGGACACGTGGCATGAATTGGCTCTCTACGCCTTGGAAGTCCTGGCCTGCCGCTAGCGTTTTGTCAGAGCGTGTTTTTAGTGCCGCAGGTGGAATCATTACAGATAAATGCACCCGCCTGTCAACTGAAAATGCTGACAGGCTGACTCTGATCAAGATGAACAAGGGTTGGATTGGGCCAGACTTCACCACACCACCAGCAAATGAGAGCGGAATTTAAAGTTTGTAACGGGAATTTGCCATGTACCTCCACTCACCCATGGGTACACGCTTCTGGACTTTGGCTAATCGCTGGACTGCTCCTCCTTCTCCTCATGCGCCACCATGATGACCGTTACAATAGTTAGGCCGTGGTTTCAGGTATTCTTTCAGAATGGGCATTACAACGACAGGAGACCCGCTCCTTTGCAATGGGAACAATGTTTTGAGGCCCTCATGCACGTCTCTATCCAGGGACAATGTGGAGCCTCCCAATTTTTGGCTGCCCTGCTAAAGGGCTATACTACAATAGACCCACTTCCTTACAATGGGCACTTCAGGTTTACAGGCCCTCATGCACGTCTCTATCCAGGGACAATGTGGAGCCTCCCAATTTTTGGCTGCCCTGCCAAAGGGCTATACTACAATAGACCCACTTCCTTCCCACTGCCACACAATGTTTTCACGTAAAATCTTTCATGTAATCTCAAAAAGTAACATACACCAGCTCTATCTCACTATTGGGTATGTGCCCTTAACATTTCCGCCATGAAAATTCATTTTGGTGTCATTTTGGAAGGTTTTCTGGTGAGTCCGTAAAAATGGCGTAAAACTCGGACAAAATTGTTCACAGCTGTGACTTTTGAGTGATAAATGCTTCAAGGGGTCTTCCCCATGCTGTTGCCATGTTATTTGAGCACTCTTCTGAGACTTTTGTGACATTTTTAGGGTTTCTACATGCTGCCGGGGGGTCATTTCATAAAAATACTCAGGTCTCCCATAGGATAACATTGGGCTCGGTGCTCGGGCCGAGTACACGAGTATCTTGGGATGCTCGGCCCGAGCCTCGAGCACCCGAGCTTTTTGGTACTCGCTCATCACTAGTGGCTATATTGGTCACTAATATTTTTGGGGTTTTGTTTTTGCATGTCAGAAATGTTTATATCTAAATTTTGTGCAGTTATATTGGTTTACCTGGTGAAAATAAACAAGTGAGATGGGAATATATTTGGTTTTTATTAAGTTGCCTAATAATTTGCACAGTAATAGTTACCTGCAGAATCAGATATCATCCTAAGATAGCCAAATCTAAAAAAAAAAAACACTCCAACTTCCAAAAATATTAAGCTTTGATATTTATGAGTCTTTTGGGTTGATTGAGAACATAGTTGTTGATCAATCATAAAAACAAATCCTCTAAAATACAACTTGCCTAATAATTCTGCACACGGTGTACAACAGGAATTATTTATGAGCAATAGATAAACATGGAGGGGTCGGGTTATCAAACAGTTTGCATAAAACTTTGACCACAATAAAAAACATTGTGAAAACATGTTATGACTTGTCATTATTACCCAAGTGAAGCCGCATGAGGTGTGCGTGGAAGTCATGTAACATGAGGTAATCTAAGGCAGACGCTAAGCAGGCACTGAGCTAAGCAGGTTGTAGGTTGCTGTAGGAGGTAAATAACAAGATAGGATCCACCACTGACGATCACCAGAACATCACAGATCAACTGGGGGAAAATAATAATGTAGAGGAAAATACAACACCTTAAAAGTAAAAAACGGGAGGATGACACAAAAAGAAAGGCCTGTATGTCTCACTTAAAAGTAATCAGTCACCAGGTTTTTGCTCCCCCAGCTAAGAGCAGCATAATGTAAGAAGGGAGCCCCTGATTCCAGTGATGTGTCACTTACTAAGCTGCTTGCTGTCATTTTGATAAAATTAAAAACAATGTTTTCTTTGCTGCAGATCTAGCAGTTATACAGAGCTCATGAATATTCTGGACTATCTGCAGCACGCCAAGTAGTCCACTAAGGATAATCTACTGCTGATTAATCAGTGTTTTTATCAAAGCTACACTAAGCAGCCCAGTGACATCACTGGAATTAGGATCTCTGTCCCTACAGGCCGCTTTACACGCAACGACATCGCTAACGAGATGTCGTTGGGGTCACGGAATTCGTGACGCACATCCGGCCTCATTAGCGACGTCGTTGCGTGTGAAACGCACGAACGACCGTTAACGTTCAAAATTACTTACCTAATCGTTGATCGTTGACACGTCATTCCATTCCCAATTATCGTTGCTGTTGCAGGACGAAGGTTGTTCTTCGTTCCTGCGGCAGCACACATCGCTATGTGTGACACCGCAGGAACGAGGAACATCACTGTACCTGCGGCTGCACGCAATGAGGAAGGAAGGAGGTGGGCGGGATGTTCGTCCCGCTCATCTCCGCCCCCCCGCTTCTATTGGGCGGCCGCTTAGTGACGCCGCTTGAACCGCCCCCTTAGAAAGGAGGCGGTTCATCGCCCACAGCGACGTCGCTAGGCAGGTAAGTATAGTGTGACGGGTGTAAGCAATGTTGTGCGCCACGGGCAGCGATTTGCCCGTGACGCACAACCGACGGGGGGGGGGGGTATGCTCGCTAATGATATCGATAGCGATATTGCTGCGTGTAAAGTACCCTTACCTTGTGCTGCTCTTAGATTAGGTGCCAAAAACCTGGTGACAGATTCGCTTTAAAGGGAAGGTATCGTCAAAAAAAAAAAAAAATAATAACTGAAAAAATGTAAAGTAATAATGTTTAAATGTTTTGTTTAAATATTATTTTTTTTTTTAATTGTGCAAAATATAAAAAAAAAAATTAAAAAGTTTGATATTTTCCACTGTTAAACACTGAAATCCTACAGAAATTCCACTGTATAAAAAGCTCAGATTACAGCCTGCCGTAAAGTGGGCGGAGTCTGCTCTCCTGTGTGTGGTGGCACGCCTCCCCCTCCCAATCTGAGTGTTTGCAACAGAGAATGACATGTAAGGACACAATGCATAGCCATTTTCCTGGTGACCCGAAATGTCTAAAGTGTCACCAAGGACAGCAGGAGTATCACACAGGAGAGAATTAGATACACAGCTCAGCAGACAGTATCACACAGGATAGGATTAGATACACAGCCCTGCAGAAAGTATTACACGATAGGATTAGATACACAGCTCAGCAGACAGTATCACACAGCAGAGGATTAGATACACAGCTCTGCAGACATCACACAGGATAGGATTAGATACACAGCTAAGCAGACAGTATCACACAGGAGAGGATTAGATACACAGCTCAGCAGACAGTATCACACAGGAGAGGATTAGATACACAGCTTAGCAGACAGTATCACACAGGAGAGGAATAGATACACAGCCGTGCAGACTGTATCACACAGGAGAGGATTAGATACACAGCTCAGCAGACAATATCACACAGGATAGGATTAGATACACAACCCTGCAGACAGTATCACCGGTACACACACAGGTACTCACATGCAGTGGGGTGCGCGCACACACACATACACACACACACAATCACCCCTGATGGGGACCTTGTGCTATATATACATACACACACACACACACACACACTCACACAGCAGCGGCGGCGGGCAGAGCGAGGACTTGGGAGAACGGAGGGAGGGGAGTGTCATTGGAGACGGTAACGGCGGGGGGAGGGGTGGCGTCAGTAGCTGGGGCAGAGCAGGGGAGAGCGGAGGGAGCAGGGTGTCATTGAAGACGGTAACGGCGGGGGGGAGGGGCGGCGTCAGTAGCTGGGGCAGAGCAGGGGCTGGGGAGAACGGAGGGAGGGGGGTGTCATTGGAGACGGTAACGGCGGGGGGGGGCGGCGTCAGTAGCTGGGGCAGAGCAGGGGCTGGGGAGAGCGGAGGGAGGGGATGTCATCGGAGACAGTAACGAGGGGAGGGGAGGCGGCCCATACTCACACATCCCGGCAGGTAGCAGGAGCAAAAAGCACACGCTGTGAGCTCCACAATAATGGCGCTGAACTCCTCCCTCTGCTGTGTCCTGGACAGCCAAGGGGGCGCATCCAGGTCACAGCAGACGCCCACTGTAACGTACTTCATGGGGTCGGAGCCCGACTATCAGAGTCTATGCACAGGGGCTGCCATAAAGGAAGGAGTTACTGTCGTTACACACAAGGCAAATCCAGCATGGCAGCCCCCAGTGCCTCCAGTAAAATAAGAATTACATAAAAACTAAATAAGCTGCGATTTTCATTTTGTATTAGAAATACTTGATTTCATAATCACTATTTTTAATACAAAAATAAAAACCCGAGATACCTTACCTTTAAGAGTTCAAAAGGAGGGATGTTTTGCTAGCATTGTGAGCTAGCAAGCAGGTAGGTTCAGGAACTCATGAATGGTGAAGCCCAGAAGAACAATCTCAATAAATGTATTGGTCCTTGCCTCGGGGGAAAAAATTCAGGAACCCTTTCTTCTTGGTGGAATCAGAGGAACTAGGTCAGATCTAGGAAGAAAAGAGAAATTTGACAAAATCTGCCAAGACGAAAAGAGACTGAGGAGAAGATAAAGTAGAATTCATAAATGATTTATCTGTGGCTCACAGTGTGGGGTTTCTGGCTGGTATCTCACATAGCCTGCCAAGACATGTACGTAGCCTTGGTAGATGCCAATGAACAGAGTCTGCCCCCTTTGGCCCAGAACACCAAGAACTAGCAGCAGACAGTGTGTGAGGCTGCTCCCCGACATGCTACTTTGGAATCCGGCTGTTATTGCTATGGACAGGACACAGAATCTGTACAGAGGTTACCTTGGTGGCAGAACAAGCACATTCTAGGCAGATGTGGCCCTGGTGGGCAGAGGATACACCCCCTCTTGCAACTAATTGTCCAGAGAGTAGACTAGAATGCTGGGAGAGCAGGGGAGTGTCTGTGGGAGCAGGGGTGAGGAGGGGGGGTGTCTGCGGGAGAAGGGGTGAGAAGAGGTGAGGAGGGGGAGTGTCTGCGGGAGAAGGGATGAGAAGGGGTGAGGAGGGGGGGTGTCTGCGGGAGAAGGGGTGAGGAGGGGGAGTGTCTGCGGGAGCAGGGGTGAGGAGGGGGGGAAGTCTGCGGGAGCAGGGGGGTGTATGCGGGAGCAGGGGTGAGGAGGGGGGGTGTCCGCGGGAGCAGGGGCAAAGGGAGGGAGTCACCGGACACAGAGAGACAGGTCACCGGACACAGAGAAAGAGGTCACCGGACACAGAGAGACAAGTCACCGGACACAGAGAGAGAGGTCACCGGACACACAGAGAGAGGTCACCGGACACACAGAGAGAGGTCACCGGACACACAGAGAGAGGTCACCGGACACACAGAGAGAGGTCACCGGACACGCAGAGACAGGTCACCGGACACGCAGAGACAGGTCACCGGACACGCAGAGACAGGTCACCGGACACGCAGAGACAGGTCACCGGACACACAGAGACAGGTCACCGGACACAGAAAGAGAGGTCACCGGACACAGAAAGAGAGGTCACCGGACACACAGAGACAGGTCACCGGACACAGAAAGAGAGGTCACCGGACACAGAAAGAGAGGTCACCGGACACACAGAGACAGGTCACCGGACACAGAGCGGACACACAAAATTTTTTTTTTTTTTCAAAAAATTGTTTAAAAGAACTGAAGTCCTCGGTGGTTGATTCCTTTTAATGGCTAACTGAAAAGATGGTAATAATACAAAGCTTTCCAGACTACTCAGGTCTCTTCATCAGGCATGGTATAACACAAAATCTGAAGAGTCACATATTTATACACAACAAGACATAGAATAGTGCAGTAAAGAAAAAAAAAAAAACAAGTTACATGAAACAGAACTATCACTATGGCAGGGGGCAAGCTGTTGTGGCCATTTTTTCCAAAATTCTGCATTTCCAGATCCCGGATTCTCCGCCTCTCACCACATACATTCTATGATGACATGAACGGCGTCTTTCAAAACTACAACTCGTCTCCGGGAAAATGGAAGCTGATCGCAGAGGGAGGCGATTACCATCATGAGACCCCGTGTGATATCTGGGGGTCGCGTTCCCAGAATCCCCCATAGACCTTCTATCCTCGTGTCCTCCGTCTGCAGAGGGAGGTCCCACACATGACCCCCAGATACAGAGACAGGAGCCCCCACCGTCCTCCCTCTCAGCCGCTCTCTCCCCCATTCTCTGCTGACCACACTGCGCAGACTCCACAAAAAGAAAACAGAACCATGTGGTAAACGTCACATGACCAACATCCTGCTCTCCTAACGACCAATAGTAGCAGGGTCTGTAGGCGGGTCTAAATTTTGAACCAATAATCAAACGAGTAGGCGGAGCGTACGGCGCCATTGCCTAATGAAGACGGAACAGAGGAGACTTCCGTCAACAGTCGCTTGGTCTTCCATGTAGAGCGGACGGCGGCTGCTCAGGTAGCGGGTGTGGGGGTGAGCGGGGCATGCTGGGAGTAGTAGTTCACGTGCGGTACAGGTTGTCTGCTGCGGTGTACGAGCCGCGCTCCCTATATCACATGTTCTGCGCGGCAGGGCTATATCATCAGCCACAGTGTCCTGCACAGCTCACTACGCAGCCCGCGCTGTGCCGGGAACAGAGCAGGATATACCAGGAGCCCTGCAGGGAGCCCCTGCCTCCATGTCCGGGCGGCGCCCCCTCGTCTGTCTAGCCTCAAATCTACCCCTCCTCGCCTGTGTCTAGGCAACAACCCGCCCCCGCGCAGTGCCATGGCTCTGTCACCAAGCTAGGCTGCCCCTCCCCCATGCAGTGTCCTCCCACGCCCCTACATGCAGAGCCACCCTCCTCACTCATACCTGTCGCAAAAGCATTCCCCCACTCCTTGCCTATCCAGGTTCCCCTGCGCAGGGCCCCCTGTCTCTTGTCCAGGTTCCCACTACCCCCCTGTGCAGTGCTCCTCGCCCATCCAGGCTTTATTCGCAGACTCCCTCTTCCCAAACCCTCCCCCACGCCATGCCACCCCCCCCCCCTCTCCGGCCCTGGCTCCTCCTCTCCGGCTCTGGCTTCCGCCATGTGTGTCCCCCGCCCCCCCCTCTCCGGCCCTGGCTCCCGCCATGCGTCCCGTCCCCCCCTCCTCTCTCTCCTGGCTCCCGCCATGCGTCCCGTCCCCCCCTCCTCTCTCTCCACTCCTGGCTCCCGCCATGCGTCCCGTCCCCCCCCCCCTTCTCTCTCTCTGGTCCTGGCTCCCGCCATGCGTTCCCCCCCCCCCCTTCTCTCTCTCTGGTCCTGGCTCCCGCCATGCGTCCCTCCCAGCTCCCCCTCTCTCCCGTCCAGGTAGCCCCATGTGCATGGAGTGACTAATATCTGACCTAATACAATTCCCCGCCAGGATAATCATGCCGTTTCTGGGTCAAGATTGGCGTTCCCCAGGTTGGAGCTGGATGAAAACAGAGGACGGATGGAAAAGATGTGAATTCCCCTGTGAAGACTTTGAAAGGAACAACTTCAATCTCCACCTGTGAGTCCAGCAGCCGCCCTGCTCACCCGTGCCCGATCACACCAATCCGCCCTGCTCACCCGTGCCCGATCACACCAATCTGCACTGCTCACCCGTGCCCGATCACACCAATCTGCACTGCTCACCCGTGCCCGATCACACCAATCCGCCCTGCAGTGAATGTCACCTGTTCGGTGAAAGCACGTTACCGTCCCTGCACAGGATGGGTAATATCTTATTGATCTGTGGGGTGAGACATCTGGGACCTGCATAGATTGGAAGAACAGGAGACTTTTCTCCCCATTGTAAATGGAATGGCAGCTCTGATGTCTGACCGCTCCATTGCTCCTCTGTGCGGCTTCCAGAAAATAACGTGAATTGCAGCGCACTACATCACAAGAGACTGGGAAATTCTATCCCTTTTAGGCTAGTTTCACACTTGCGTTGGACGGGATCCGTAGCATTGCGTTGTGTGACGCATGCAACAGATGCGTTGCATACAGTGGCATAACGCAATGCTACGGATCGTACAAAATAACGCAATCCGTTATAGGTTTTTTTCCTTGACTTCACACACCTGGGCATGCGCAGGTGTGTAAAGACGGTTGCGTTAACGGAATCCGTCAAATGACGCATTCTAACGGAATCCGCCACCATAGGCATCCATTATAAAAACAACGGACGCCTAACGGATTCCTGCAGGTTGCGTTTTTTTGACACTCCGCCAAGCGCAGAAAAACGTTACATGCTGCGTTCCATCCGCCCGACGCAGCGTCAAAATAACGACGCTGCGTCGTCCAGCGGATGCAACGCAGACACTTGCGTTACAGTGCGTCGTCCATACAACTCTATGGAGAATAGCGCGGTCCGTTAACGGACCGCGCTAGTCTCCATAGTGACGAAATGCGCTGAACGCAAGTGTGAAACTAGCCTTATAATGAAGCAGCAGTGCACATGCTCCACCGCCTCTCCAGTTATTCACTATAGGGCTGCGGAGGCTCGTGCTCGACTCTTTCTGGCCGCATAAAGCATGAATAGGTCTGTGTTCGGTATCTGACCTGCTGATACATTTTGTATTTGGGCTAAAAGGACCCTGTCGGGAATAAAAATTCCCCTGTTGTGCTAATCAGTGCAGGATCCCAGCGGTCGGCACGCATTGATCAGCAAGCTATCCCTTTTCCTGTGGACAGGTGATAACTAGTGATGAGTGAGCACTACCATGCTCGGGTGCTCGTAACGAGGAGATGGACGCTCGGATGACGTTACTCGAGTACCCGAGTATAATGGAAGTCAAATCTTGCAGAAAAATGCTGGCGTCCCCCATTGACTTCCATTATGCTCGGGTGCTCTAATCGCGCCCATCCGAGCGTCTAACTGCTCGTTATGAGTACCAAGCATGGTAGTGCTCGGTCATCACTAGTAATATCTTGTTTTCATTGCACAACCCCTTTAAACAGGTAAAATACGATCTCGGGGTTCACAGACCCCCGCACACTATCCCGTAACAACCCTTGCCCTCTGTATGCTGCCGGTCACTGCGAACAAGGGTATACTGACCGCACCATATACAATTTAATTAATTTATTTATTTTCTGTGGACAGTCTAATAGGTTTCAGCTGACTTGCAGATATTAACAAGATTTCTACCGGTTTACTTAATATATCCAGATTAAAGAGGACTTATCTTCAGGGTTGTTTTTTTTTTTTTTTTATATTCTAGGTTAAATATTGATGATGGAGAAACTTATCAGACTGAAAGCTGCACTTTGCCCCCGACGAAAAGTGAGAAGGAGCAACTCAACAACACTACAAAGTCTCAGTGTAAGAACAGCTTGTGGTCATTTTGTGCGGAAACATCTTCGTATTCACTTTCCTTCTTGAGCTGCGCAATCTCCTTCACTTTGCAACTCTCAGTAGCCGAAATCTTGGACCACTGCTAAAGTTACAGGTCGCTAAATACACTGAACAAATAGAAACGCAACACTTTTTTTTGTTTTTGCTCCCATTTTTCATGAGCTGAACTTGAAGATTTAAAGGGTGCTTTACACGCTGCGACATCGCTAACGATTGCTAGCGATGTCGCGAGCGATAGCACCCGCCCCCGTTGTTGCAGCGATATGTGTTGATGGCTGCCGTAGCGAACATTATCGCTACGGCAGCGTCACACACACATACCTGTTCTGCGACGTCGCTGTTGCTGCCGAACAATCTCTCCTTCAAGGGGGATGTGCATTCGGCGTCCCAAAACGGCCGCCCAATAGAAGAGGAGGGGCAGGGATGAGTGGGACGTAACATCCCGCCCACCTCCTTCCTTCCTTCCTTCCTTCCTTCCTTCCTTCCTTCCTTCCTTCCTTATTGCCGGTGGACGCAGGTAAGGAGATGTTCGTCGTTCCTCCAGTGTCACACATAGCGATGTGTGATACCGCAGGAACGACGAACAACCAGCGGCATGCCCCACCAACGATATTATGAAAAGGAGCGACGTGTCAACGATGTGACATTTTTGTTATCGACGCTCCTAGCTGTCATACGCTGTGATTTCACTAACGACGTCAGATGTGCGTCACCAATGGCGTGACCCCGACGATATATCGTTAGCGATGTCGCAGCGTGTAAAGTACCCTTATGACTCCTTTCTATGTGCACAAAAGGCTTTTTTTTTTTTTTTTTTTTTTTTTTTTTTTCCCTTTCCCCCCCCCTCCTCCCTTCCCCCACCCTCTCAAACATTGTTCACAAATTTGGCTAAAGCCCACTTCACACATCCGTGTCTCCGGTATGTATGATGTCCGTTTTCACATATATTGGGAAGAGTGACACACATTAACATCAAATTAAAATCAATGGGTCTGCACACTTGCGTGTTTTCCCATGAACCACGTGTCAGTGTGGAGCATACGTGTGTCCATGTGCTCCACACGTAGTAGACATGTCCCTTTTTTTTTTTTTTTTTTTCTCCTTTGGCACACAGGTGTTACACGGATGTGATCCATGTGACATCAGTATGACACATACTGGAGAAAACATCGTTTCTGTGAAATAAAATTAATTTATACCCTCACCTTCTCCAGCCCTGCTGTCTCTGCTGCTGCTGTCACTTGCTTCCGATCCTCGCTCATTATGCTCATCGCATATTCACTGCACCGAGGACCGGAAGTAGCAGCAGCGGGAAGTCAGCAGGGCCGGAGACTGCAAAGAAGACATCAGCTGTAGACATCAGGGACAGGTGAGCATAAAGTTTCTGTTCTGTCTATTATCATGGATAGTACACAGAACACTCATGTGCCAAAATCACGGCACACAGAGGGTCATACGCACCTTTTACATGTCCGTGCAAAACGTGTGTGGTTTTTCATGAACGTGTGAAAGAGACCTAAATCTGTGTTATTGAGCACTCAAGATGCATATTAAGATGCTGATTAGACAGCATGATTATTGCACAGGTGTGCCTTAGGCTAGCCACAATGAAAGGTTACACTAAAATGTGCAGGTTTACAGTATTGGGAGGGTTCAGAAAGCCAGCCAGTATCTATTGTGACCGCCATTTGCGTCACGTAGTGCAACACATCTTCACATAGAGTTGATCAGTTTGGTGATTGTGGCCTGTGGATCATTGCCCACTCCTCAACGGCTGCAAAATTGCTGGATATTGGCAGGAACTTGAACATGCTGTCTTTATACGCTGATCTAGAACATCCCAAACAAGCTCAGATAATTGACCTATCTGGTGAGTATGCCGCCATGCAATGACTGTGATGTTGTGATGTTTTCAGCTTCCAGAAATTGTGTACAGATCTGTGTATTATCATACTGTAACATGAGGTGATGGTTGTGGATGAATGGTACAACACTGGCCTCAGGATCTTGTCACAGTATTTCTATGCTTTCAAAATGGCATCAATAAAATGCACCTGTGCTCATTGTCCATGACATACCCCTGCCCATACCATACCCCACTGCCAGCGAATATCATTCAATTCACAATGTTGACATGAGCAAATCGCTCAGCACATGACGCATACACTGTCTGCCATCTGCCCTGTACAGTGAAAACTGGGATTCATCAGTGAAGAGAACACCTCTCCAATGTGTCAGACGCCATCAAATGTGAGCATTTTGCCACCCAAGTCAGTGACAATCTGCAGTCAGATGTAGACCCCAGTGAGGACGACGCGCAGCAGATGAGCTGAGACAGTTTGTGCAGACATTCTTTGTTTATGCACAGATTGATGCAGCAGCTGTCCGGGTGGCCAATCTCAGACCATCTTGGAGGTGAAGATTTTGAGGTTCGGGTCTTATGTGGTTAAACGTAGTCGGTATTAGTGTAGCATGTGTCCACCTCCTATAAAATGAAACAAAGTAAATAAACCGTAAAATTGCATAGGACCTCAGTAAGTGATGGTAGAAAATACAACAGGGGATGTCTTCTGTAGGGAAATCGCATGCCGCCACCGCGACAGAATTATGATAATGAGGTCTTTGGTCCGTGGATTTTCGGAATGGTGTGGAAAAAAATGGATGGGAAACAAGCCTTACGCATGTTCCACGTGCTTTGTCGGAACGAGCAAACGTTGCAACCGATAATTCAACGCCATATAGCACCCGGCACATTAATCAGACGAATGGGCCACTTATCGGACCATTTCCACATGGCAAGGTTTCAATTACATGCACGAAACGGTGAATCATCAACAAAATTTCATTGACCCTATCACGGGCGCAAACACGCAAAGGATCGAGTGCCACTGGGGTCACATTAAAACCAAAATATTGCAAAAACTGAAAGGTACATCACCAAATTTATTGCCCGGTCACTTGGCTGAATATTGGTGGAAAAAGATACACAACGAAGCACCATTCAATGTCATCGTAGATGAAATAGCTGCACAATTTCCTGTGATATCGCAATTTCCGGTAATTTTCCAACTGACTGAGGTCCTATGCCTTTTTATGGTTTACTTTGTTTCATTTGGTGGAGGTGGACACATGCAACACTAATACCCGCGTAGTCTGCAGTTGTGACCCCAGTTGGATGTACTGCCAAATTCTGTGAAACCCTTGTGAAGATCATTTATTGTAGAGAAATGAACCTTCAATTCACACTCAACAGCTCTGGAGGACACTCCTGCAGTCAGCATGCCAATTGTATGCTCACTCAAAACTCACATCTGTAGTATTGTGCTGTGTGATAAAAGTGCACATTTTAGAGTGGCCTTTTATTGTGGCCAGCCTAAAGCTGGTGTCACACATAATGACGACGACAACGACGTCGCTGCTACGTCACCATTTTCTGTGACGTTGCAGCGACGTCCCGTCGCTGTCGCTGTGTGTGACATCCAGCAACGACCTGGCCCCTGCTGTGAGGTCGCCGGTCGTTGCTGAATGTCCAGCTTCATTTTTTGGTCGTCACTCTCCCGCTGTGACACACACATCGCTGTGTGTGACAGCGAGAGAGCGACGAAATGAAGCGATCAGGAGCCGGCACTGGCAGCTGCGGTAAGCTGTAACCAGCGTAAACATCGGGTAACCAAGGGAAGACCTTTCCCTGGTTACCCGATGTTTACGCTGGTTACCAGCCTCAGCTCTTGCTGCCAGTGCCGGCTCCTGCACTGTGACATGTGGCTGCAGTATGCATCGGGTAATTAACCCAATGTATACTGTAGCAAGGAGAGCAAGGAGCCAGCGCTAAGCAGTGCGCGCGGCTCCCTGCTCTCTGCACTGTGACATGTAGCTGCAGCACACATCGGGTTAATTAACCCGATGTGTACTGTAGGAGAGCAAGGAGCCAGCGCTAAGCGCGGCTCCCTGCTCTCTGCACATGTAGCACAGCGACGTTATGATCGCTGCTTCTGCTGTGTTTGACAGCTAAGCAGCGATCATAACAGCGACTTACAAGGTCGCTGTTACGTCACCGAAAATGGTGACGTAACAGCGACGTCGTTGTCGCTTAGTGTGACACCAGCTTTAGGCACACCTGTGCAATAATCGTGCTGTCTAATCAGCATATTGATATGCCACACCCGTCAGGTGAATGGATTATCTCAGCAAACAAGTGCTCAATAAATTCTAGTTTCACACATCCAGCATTTCGCCAGATTGCCGGATCTGGCACACTCCAGTACAGTGTAATACAGTACAGTGGTATCGCGGCAACCTCCGGTCACTTGACCGCAGCTTGCCGCGATGCCATTGTACAGTAGTAATGTTGAGGAGAGCCATAAAATGAAATACTTAATTAACCTCTGGACATAGAGTATTGTGGGAAATGTCGATTTGCCTTACATAATTCAGGTTTCAGATCATATACATGACACAGATATAAAGGTGGCTGTCATTGCCTGTTTCTCCACACCTTGCCTGGAATGCAAGGAATGTCCAGGTGTAAGAAGATACCATATAAGAGAAGACCAAACCAAAGATCAGATGACATTACAGACCAGATCATCCAGCATGGATCCACCAGATGACGTCCCTCCCATCACCATCACCATGGATCCATCCAATGATGTCATAGACCCGCCTACAATGACGCCTACCAATCAGCTCATGGACTAATACATTGTTCGACCCACTGACCAATGAACACATCCGGACATGCCCCTTTGCAAGGTTATATCAGAGCAAGCTCAGTTGTAATAAAGCAGAGCATGGGCTGACTTCTGTCGAGGAAAGATGAATATCCGACTGTGTCTGATCTCATTTTTCAAGCATGCACTCGACCCACACCAATTAGACCAGGCAGGAGGCAACTAGTGATCTCTGGTTAAGAGTTCACCTTAACAGTAACAGTGTACTGGAGCGTGCCAGCAATCCGGTAACATGCCGGCTCATGAAAAATAGGAGCAAAAACAAGTGGTGTGTTTATAGATAGATAGATAGATCTATCTATCTCTCTCAAAGAATCGGGGACGTGCCGACCCAACCCTTCTTTAACGCTATTGTAATAGTTGCATTGTATCCACTGGAGCTATGGAACAGTGACTCTCTGGCTAATGGGTGGCATAAGCATAGGAGACCTCTTGTATGCCGTTATGTAGCCTAAGGATTATCAAATTATTAAAACCTATAACCTGCTGCCTGTCTTGTATTTGGGGAAGGGTGTCACCACATACAGAGATAAGCAGCAATGACTGCAGATGAACAGTTCACAGATACATCCACAAGATGTACCCATAGCTCGCTGCTGCAGATCTCCAAGTCTCCGGTGATCTATTGCCCAATACTGTATTATGGGATGATGCAACTCATGTTATCTGTAATGAGCGGCATTATAATCCTCCATGTACTCTGCTGGGAAGTGAGGTAATCCTTATGAGTACAGGACCTTTGCCACTGCACAATTATTGTATACAAGCAACCCTTGTATATCTGTTCATTTACGATAATTGTGCATTGTAAACTGGCTGCCAATCACTCGACGAACAAACAGTGCTTTTTTTGTCTGGTGAAATAATACTTTGGTTTGCAAAAAAGATAAGCATTCTTGGCAGCACATCATCTTGTGTAAACAGGCCCTGTGCTGGCGAGCACCATGCCAGCCTATGCGTATTGCGTAGTCCTTTTCTGATTGTTTAGCTAGCTGTCTGTTGCTGCAAATTGGATATTAAACGACCGCCAGTCATTAAATATATAACACTGCAAAATCTGGAGGTGTAATTGCACCCTTAGAGGGGCAGCTGCACGCGCTACGTGTATAGTTGGCTGAGAGCGTCAATCTTACATTTTTATTTTTTCTTCCACTGATATAGACTTTTACCAAGAGAAGTGGATTTATGTGCACAAAGAAAGTACAAGAGAAGTAAGTACCTGTGCATGCTGTGACCTGTGCTGCACTGACAATGTCTTTGGTTATTATAGGCAACAAATCAGAGCTCCTTTACCTCTTATAGAAGCAGAGCTGTGGTTCCTATAGGCCACCTGATAAATATCCAGGTTTACTGCTAAAACAGCCAATATATTACCTCACACATCCAAACAGTTTGCTTGTGTGTCTTTCTCTGTCCATAATAGAAGTCTATAATAAATCCGTTCCCAGCTCCATTGACTTAAATGCAATCAGGTTTTTTTGGAGAATAACGGGAAAGCGCAGGGTTACATTTTTCCCTTCAAAACAGTCTATGATGTTTCCTGAGTTAATTGAGGAGTCTGTGTAAAATTTCCTGATTGGAAATGCGACTGCGCGGATTCCTGTAGCGGGCACACACACTCACTCACTCTAGACTGGCTGCAGTACCCAGCGTTGCCTGGGATAGTGTTTGGTTCTGTCTGTCTCTGTCTCTCCACCGAAGTCATATTACATCACACATAAGCTTCTTATACTAACAATGTCCTTTGTTCCTATAGCAACCAATCACAGCTCCTATTAATGATCTATAGTTCCCAGCTCCATTGACTTTAATGTAAGCAGGTTTTTTAAGCTGCTTTTCTCCACTGTCATTTCTCCCTGTCTCGCAGCTGCTTTTTGTACTGGTCACTATTAAATCACTTTGCTCAGCGTTAGAGATCAGGTTACAGCTGCTGCCTTTAGATGTTTCTGAGGAGGGAATGGAGGAGGAAGCAGCTGCCAGAGACAAGCACAGATACTACCAAGTGTTTTACCATCTTGCCCTAGTGTTGTATACACAGCTACACTGCTCAGTACTGATATCTTTCATGCTGCTGCTTTTAGGCTTTTGTAAAGACATATTGTGTGCTTTCTAAAGACCTACCTACATATTAGGTAAAAGTCAGCTGAATTTGATGGAAGTTTCGGACCATCTGATGTGTACATGGGGGGGCGGCTGAGTATGGGGAATTTCAATGGCTGAGCCTTTTAATTTCGGTCAGATAAGCTGCTCAAAGGGGAGTTTTCTTGTCTCCCCACTGAATAAACTGAGCCTTAATGTACGAGGAAAAGTTGGAAAATACGGCTGTCTGTACTGCTGCGCAAATGTCCATCCAACAGTTCTCGTGTACGGCAGCTTGAGAGACCGGAGCAGAATCTCCTCTGTGCGGTGAGTGCGGACACCAGAACTGTCAGTCTCTGCCCATTGTGCAGCTGGATTAAGGGAAAAACCATTGACAATGGCTGTAATATATCAGCGAGGGCTCGTTATTCCAGACATACTTATTCCAATAAGTCACCTAAAACAACAGTTATACTGGAATATTGTACTAATGGGTGGGATAAACACTCCTCTTTTTTTCCCCTCCAGAGACATGGGTACTGTACCTTGGGAGAAGCCTTTAATCGTTTAGACTTTTCAAGTGCCATCCAGGACATCCGGAGATTCAACTATGTCGCTAAGGTGATTTGTCGCTTTATTACAATTTACATGGAAAATGTGGTGGTAAAGGGGTGACATACCTCACGTCACTCTACTAATGCTCTAGTTTGCCCACAATATTCTAATGTGTATCCGCTGAGCATAATTTATACCTTGATTGGGCGGCCGTCTGTCTCCAGATATGGACATTTTGGGAAGAGAAGGATCAGGCATATTTTACATGGTCCAAATTAACCTCTACTCCCTAGACCACTAAATTGGCATGTACACAAGATTAATTGATGGGCTGCAGATGTGACGTCACAACTATAGCTCATGGACCACTTCAGCCAATCACTGGGCTCGTTATAACGGTAGTCATGACATTACTGCTGCAGCCTGTCAAGAGGGACATCACTGGCCCTGGGGAGGATGTGTGTACCAGTGTTTGTCAACATGTGCATGCCTATGCTAGGAAAATAAAAAAAAATCCTGGACCACCTGCATAAAAATATCACATAGTACTAGTCATTTGCACCCTTTTTATGTCATGTGGTGTTCTGTACGCACTAGGTGTTATGGGGACTTCAGACACTGTTCACACTGAAGAGTCTTGACACGCCACCTGGTGCTTCTGAGTTGCTTAGTCAGAGCCGGGCGTCAACCAGTTTTGTGCTCGCTGATGATCGGTCTGGCAGGAGTTATTACTGCTAGCCCATGAGTTGCTGCTGGGGCAACCAGTTACTGAAGACCTATCACAGCCGCCTCCACCCTTTAAAAGATGGTAGATCCTGCTCCTCCATGCTGAATATAGCAAAGGCAATATTTGTGTATGTGCATGGTGATTCAGCTGCTGGAGCACTGTTGTAAGCTGTTGTGGAGATACACACACACACACACACACACACACACACACACACACACACACACACACACACACACGTATTTCCCTCCTTTTTCTTTATGTCCCTTCTGTGCATATATTGTCTTTACCTCCGTGATGACTGCTGTGAGTTTTAGTTCCTCCCTGTCTGTCTATTTGTCTGGTGATTTGTCACTCCAGTCATGGCCCCCTCCCAGGGTGAGGGGGTATAAGATCAGGGCTTCTCAGAAGTTAGGGTTACACTGGGGGTCCAAACCTCGCCACCATCAGGCGTACATCTGGGATGAGGGACAGTTAGGGGCTTCCCTAGCTTGAGGGTCAGCTTAGGAGTCCCGATTCCCAGTCATTCCATTACTACTGTGACACTTTAGTTGCAGAAGAGCAGGAAATAATAAACCCATCCAAAATCAGATGTGTCCCCTGGGTGTTTTTCATGCATAAAATTGAACTGACTATTTGCACCTGTTTTTCTCCGTTTTCCACATTGCAGCTGCTTCACCTGATTGCTAAATCTCAGCTCACGTCCCTGAGCGGGGCCGCACAGAAGAACTACTTCAACATTCTGGAAACCATTGTAAGAAAAGGTAACAGTCTCAACTTTTAGTCTATTTGCAGTCTTTTTCCTTCTATCCATTCCCTACTTCAGGCTATGTGCACATCATGTGTTTTAGATGTGTGTGTGTGTACTCAGCGAGTTATCCAAGCAGAAAATGCTTTAGGAAACACTGGAGCTTTTTTTATTTTTCCTGAAAATGTCTTTTCGGTTTTGTGTGTGTTTTTTATACTTGTACTGTGTAAGCTAGGAAGCCGCCTGAAGAATGGACCAGTCACTACTTTGGAAGTGGGAAATGGTAAAATAAGTTGTAAAGACAGAACATGTGCACAGCAAGTCTTTTTTTTTTTTTTTTTTTTTTTTTTTTTTACATTGCGGCACATGTCACGCGATATTTACAGGGAAGTACCAAGGGAAGGGAAACCCTGTGTCTAGGGAAGCGGGAGATGGTGACCCCTGACCAAGCCTACCGCTGGCCCCTGTATTCCCTCACTGCCCTAGATAGATTCCGCACCTATGCAATGAGCCGTATACCTGAGATTAGGCAGACATCGATTTGTGCCCTAGGTAGGGAGTGGATGGGATGAGCTCCTCCACAACCCCACTAGGCACTAAAGGACGCACAGGGATAAAAAAAATAAGGGAAAAACCACAAACAACTTATCTCCTGTTGTCTCAGGGAAAGAAGCTGCAACAACCACCAAGATTGTCCTGATGTATGCAAGCCACCTGCTTGCACTGAGGACTTGATAAATATGTATCAAATATCACCAGCTGCAAGTAATGGGAAGTGAAGGTGTATATAGACAAACTACTGATGAATAACGCCCCAGTGAAAAGGATAAAAACCAAGCAGGACTGATAGGTCAGAGAACAGTTTGTGCAGCCAAACGCTGTGACATTCTATAGCCAGACACCACAGGACTGTCTGTCACCCGTGACAATGGTTTTGTTTTTTATTTTATCTTTATTTATTTATTTATTTTTTAGGACATTGTGTGCAGTTTTCCCAAGTCTTGGCCATAAATTTTTAAATTACAGTATTTCTGGATCTGTGCTTGAAATATCTCTATGGACAAATAGAGATTATAGATATAGATATAGATATCTATATCTCTTTCAATATGTTCTAATATTTATTATTTGTCCCAAAAACTTAGTTTGTGCTGTATATTAAATTATAATGGGGACAGTAATTACTTAAAATTAACCAGTACAATGACCTCACTGCTTCACTACCGTGCGGAGCCGCCGCCGCCCGACCACCGTGCGGAGCCGCCGCCGCCCGACCACCGTGCGGAGCCGCCGCCGCCCGACCACCGTGCGGAGCCGCCGCCGTCCGACCACCGTGCGGAGCCGCCGCCGCCCGACCACCGTGCGGAGCCGCCACCGCCCGACCACCGTGCGGAGCCGCCGCCGCCTGACCAATCTACACCCCACCTACTGTCTCCTCCCCAAAATGCTATAGAATGTAAGCCCGCAAGGGTAGGGCCCTCTTCCCTCTGTACTAGTCTGTCTACTGTAACTTGTATATGTATTCTGTATGTAACCCCTTTCTCATGTACAGCACCATGGAATTAATGATGCGCTATAAATAAATAATAATAATAATATTTGGTGGAAATAAGTATTTGACTTTTGTAGCAGTTGTGACCTGAGGATATCTTTAATTTTTTGGCAAGTTTCCCTTAAAAATGCTTCATAGTAACTGATCTTCCTCATCTTCATAGTCTTCAATTCTGGTACAATTCCTATGTACCCGCATACATGTACTCTTTGGTACGTTCAAAAGCCAGCTTGGTAAATGACAACTAGTTGGAGATATGTAGTTATTGCTAAAGTGATGTAAATTGCAGACCTTTATTGCACTCACCTGCGGGGCAGTCAGGTCCCATGGGTGTCACTGGTCTCTGACCAGCGCCTCCTCTATCCTGTGCAGTCGCCATCCTCCTTCACACCTCCATGTGGATGAGGCATCCTATGTTATCCACACAGTCCTCTGCCCTGCTGAGGGTCTCTGTGTCAGCACAGAAACATGCCCTCGGCCCATCGTGCCGGAGCCAAACATTTTATTGTGGGCAATTCATCCCTCCCCCTCCCTCACCATAGACCTCTATTGGCAGATATTGTAGTTTGGACGCTGTGAGCTGATAAAGGGCAGAAAGATAAAGGATTGGCGCAATCGAATGTATGAAATCTTCACCTTTTTTTCCATGATATTATGTTATCCATCATAGTAGTAGATACAGGCACACTGATGCATTTCTGGCTTTACTGCCCTTTTTCATAGTGACTCTGACTAAGGGCAGTAATGCCAGAAACGCATATGACTATCTTCCACCATCATGGATAACTTTTAATACCATGGAATAAAAGCTTGAAGATTTTATACATTCGGATGTGCCCGACCTTTTATCTTTCTGCACTTTATTTTACTGTTGGTCAGCGTTGTGTAATGGATGTCCGTCCGTAAAGGCCCTTTTCTTTATCGTTCCTTTGGGAGACCCAGACCATGGGTGTTTAGCTTCTGCCTCCGGAGGACACACAAAGTACTACACTTAAGTGTAGCTCCTCCCTCTGAGCTTATACACCCCCTGGAGAACCAGATCTAGCCAGTTTATCGCTTTGTGTTCAGGAGGCATACATCCACAAATGCATACTCATCTGATTTTTGATTTTTGGAAAGAGTTTGAAGAAAAGCGGGTCCAAGTCTGGACTCCCGGCATGTCCCTTCTCACCCCACTGTGTCTCCATCCGCAGCCCTTCAGGACCCTGCTGGACCGGAGCACTCATCCCCAGGGACTTGGAACCCTGCGTCTCAGCAAGCTAAGTACCTGAGACGTTTATATTTTGGGGGTCCCTGTACTTTATTGTTGTGGGAGAGTGTGCTGATTGTGTTTTCTGACATTTCCGGCGGGTTCTCTGGCTGTCGCCTGAGAACTGCGCCGATGGTGCCTGCGCGCCGGCCGCGCCGCTCAAATTTAGGCCCCGGCTTCGCCAGAGGCCTAGTTTCGGTTTCACTGCCCTCGCATGTCACTCATGCAGAGGGACAGGCTCGGCTCCGCCCGGCGGCCGTTCTGCACAGGGGAGAGGACACTCCCCACTGCAGGGGCGTCCCTCCTCCCCTGCAGGTCTCTATAGCCCTCCAGTTCCCGCTCCTCAAAGCAAGTCCCGCCCCCTCTCTCTTCGCTCCGGCGGCAATTTTCTCAGCGTTCTCTCTGCAGGCGCTGGTCTGCAGCATCTCTGCTGAGTTGCTGTGCTTTGGGGTCCGGGCTTCGGGATCTGGAGGGCACACAACACCGCTCCAGCGGTCTGGTAAGCCACAACCGGTCTCCGGTTGTGGACCTCTGATTATACTCTCTGGGGTTCATTCTCTGGCAGAGCCCCCACTCCAGCAGCATGTCTCACACGAGGAGCAAGGCTCCAAAGCTGTATTCAGTATGCACTGCATGTAAGCTCCTGCTGCCTGAACCGAGCATATTCCCACATTGTGATGCCTGCTCTAACCTGGCGGTGCTTCAGCCTGGAGTCTCACCCCCAGTGGTCTTTCAGGCTGCCCCTGTTCCTGTGGCTGAACCCCCGGCTTGGGTAGAATCCTTTTCTAGTTCTATCTCCCAGTCTTTTGTTGACTCCATGGGACTTCTGTCCAGGACTTTGCTGAACATGCATCAGCCCCTTTCACAGGGTGCCTCTGCTGCTAGGGGTCTCTCAGGACCGGAGCTCACAGAGGATTCATCATCTGGTCCCAGACCCCGTCCTTCTAAGAAGAGACGTAGGGTTCCCTCTCCTTCCTCTTCCCGCGGCTCTGATTCAGGAGCTGACTCGCAGGACGAGGAGGATGCCTTTACGGGGGGCTCGGAGGTTAACTCCATGTGCCCCATTGGTCTGTCCGAAAGTGACTCAGATGTTAGTGATTTGATTGCGTCCATTAATTCTGTACTGGATCTCAATCCGCCAGTATCAGAGGAGCAACTCTCTCTGGCAGAAAAGCACCAGTTTACCTCGCCTAAGAGAGTAAAGAGTGTGTTCTTTAACCACTCCAGTTTTCAGGCCGCTGTGACTAAGCCCAGGGCCTGTCCTGACAAACGCTTCCCAAAGCGTGGTTCTGATGACCGCTTTCCCTTTCCACCTGAGGTGGTCAAGGAGTGGGCTCATTCTCCAAAGGTAGACCCCCCGGTGTCTAGACTCTCAGCCCGGACCGTTGTATCGGTGGCTGATGGCACCTCTCTTAAGGATTCCACTGACCGCCAGATTGACCTTCTGGCCAAATCCGTATATGAAGCGGCGGGGGCTTCGTTCTCCCCGACTTTTGCAGCAGTGTGGGCTCTCAAAGCCATCTCTGCTTCTCTAGAGGGGATGCATTCCCTCGCCAGGGAATCTATGCCCGAAATGGTTACCTTAACTTCCCAAGCTTCAGCCTTTTCATCCTATGCCATGTCTGCCATGCTGGAAGCTTCTCACCGCACTGCGGTGGCTTCGGCTAATTCCCTCACTATCCGCAGGATCTTGTGGCTTCAAGAGTGGAAGGCAGATGCTTCTTCAAAGAAGTACCTTGCTGGACTCCCTTTTGCTGGGTCCCGGCTGTTCGGTGAACAGCTGGATGAAATTATCAAGGAAGCTACTGGCGGGAAGAGTACTTCCATGCCACAAACCAAAACCAGGAAACTTGTCCAGGGCAGGAATCAGTCGAGGTTTCGTTCCTTTCGTTCCTCCAACTGGTCCTCCTCTAAGCCCTCGGCCTCGTCCACTAACTCAGCCAAGGACCAGAAATCCAACTGGCGCCCAAAAGCGCGTCCACAAAAGACCGCAGGAAGTGCTGCCACCAAGGCAGCCTCCTCGTGACTATCTGTCCGCGCCAGCAACGTCCTTAGTCAGTGGCAGGCTCTCCCACTTTGGCGACGCGTGGTTTCAACACATCTCCGATCAGTGGGTAAGGGATATCATCTCCCACGGCTACAGGATAGAATTCTCTTCCAGCCCGCCAAACAGATTTTTTTCTCTCAACTCCCCCCTGCTCCAAGGCCGCCGCCTTCTCTCAGGCCGTGGCATCCTTGCAGGCCAACAGAGTAAGTGTACCGGTTCCCGCCCGGGAACGGTTCAGAGGTTTCTACTCAAATCTCTTCCTAGTCCCCAAAAAGGACGGTTCCTTCCGGCCCATCCTGGATCTCCAAGCTTCTCAACAAGCATGTTCAGGTGCGGCATTTTCGCATGGAGTCTCTGCGATCAGTCATTGCCTCAATGACCCAAGGGGATTTCCTGGCATCCATCGACATCAGAGATGCCTATCTGCATGTGCCAATTGCAGTTTCACACCAGCGTTGGCTACGTTTTGCAATCGGAGGGGAACATTTCCAATTCGTGGCTCTCCCCTTCGGGTTGGCCACAGCTCCTCGGGTATTCACCAAGGTCATGGCAGCAGTGATTGCGGTCCTGCACCTACAGGGGTTGGCAGTGATCCCTTACCTGGATGACCTTCTGTAAAGGCTTCGTCCAGCGTGGACTGTCAGCGGAGTTTCTCGCTCACTCTCGCCACTCCAGCCCAATTCGGGTGGCTTGTCAATCTTCCCAAGTCCACTTTGACTCCGACCCAGAGTCTCACATACTTAGGGATGCAGTTCGAGACTTTGCTGGCACTTGTGAAGTTGCCCTTAGTCAAAAAGCAGTCCCTCCAACTGGCGGTGCGCTCTCTGCTGAGGCCCCGCCGTTATTCCCTCAGGCGCCTGAGCAGGTGCTGGGTCAAATGGTGGCGTCAATGGAGGCTGTTCCCTTTGCCCAGTTCCATCTGCGTCCCCTGCAGCTGGACATTCTCCGCTGCTGGGACAAGCGGCCTTCCTCCTTGCACAGGTTAGTGGCTCTGTCGCCACAGACCAGGAGCTCTCTTCAGTGGTGGCTTCGGCCCCTCTCTCTGTCCCAGGGGCGCTTCTTTCTGGCCCCGTCCTGGGTGATCCTCACCACAGATGCCAGTCTATCCGGCTGGGGAGCGGTATGTCTCCACCACCGAGCGCAGGGCACTTGGACTCCGTCCGAGTCAGCCCTTTCGATCAATGTGCTGGAAACCAGAGCCGTGCTTCTGGCTCTCCTAGCTTTTCACCATCTGCTGGCGGGCAGGCACATCCGAGTCCAGCCGGACAACGCGACAGCGGTTGCCTACATCAATCACCAAGGCGGGACACGCAGCCGCCTGGCAATGTTGGAGGTACAACGCATCCTTCAATGGGCGGAGGACTCCAGGTCCACCATATCCGCAGTCCACATCCCAGGCGTGGAAAACTGGGAGGCAGATTATCTCAGCCGTCAAACCGTGGACAGTGGCGAGTGGTCCCTGCACCCGGCAGTTTTTCAGTCAATCTGCCGCAAATGGGGCACTCCGGACATGGACCTAATGGCATCCCGTCACAACAACAAAGTTCCCGTTTACGTGGCTCGCTCCCACGATCCTCAGGCATTCACCGCGGACGCTCTGGTCCAAGACTGGTCCCAGTTTCGTCTGTCCCCCTCTAGCTCTCTTGCCCAGAGTCCTGCGCAAGATCAGAATGGAGGGCCGTCGAGTCATTCTCATTGCTCCGGACTGGCCCAGGCGAGCTTGGTACCCAGACCTGCTCCTCCTGTCCGTAGAGGTGCCGTGGCATCTTCCGGACCGTCCAGACCTTCTCTCACAAGGTCCGTTTTTCCGCCTGAGTTCTGCGGCTCTCAAATTGACGGCGTGGCTCTTGAGTCCTGGATCTTGACGGCTTCTGGTATCCCTCCTGAAGTCATCTCCACTATGACTCGGGCCCGTAAGTCTTCCTCTGTCAAGATCTATCACAGGACTTGGAAAATTTTCCTGTCCTGGTGTCGCTCTTCCGGCCATCCTCCTTGGCCATTTTCCTTGCCGACCCTTCTGTTCTTTCTACAGTCCGGTCTGCAGCTAGGACTGTCCCTCAACTCTCTCAAGGGACAAGTCTCAGCTCTGTCAGTGCTGTTCCAGTGGCGTCTTGCTCGGCTGGCTCAGGTCCGCACCTTCATGCAGGGCGCGTCTCACATCATTCCGCCTTACCGGCGGCCCTTGGATCCCTGGGACCTCAATTTGGTTCTCACGGTTTTGCAGAAACCCCCCTTTGAGCCTCTTAGGGAGGTTTCTTTGTTTCGTCTTTCACAGAAAGTGGTCTTTCTAGTGGCCATAACTTCCCTCAGGAGGGTCTCTGACTTGGTTGCGCTCTCTTTGGAGTCACCTTTTTTGGTTTTTCATCAAGACAAGGTGGTTCTCTGTCCGACTCCGGACTTTCTTCCTAAGGTGGTCTCTCCTTTCCACCTTAACCAGGACATTACCCTACCTTCCTTTTGTCCGGCTCCTGTTCATCGCTTTGAAAAAGCGCTGCATACTCTGGATCTGGTGCGTGCTCTCCGGATCTATCTGTCTCGCACCGCTGCTCTTAGGCGGTGCACTTCTCTTTTTGTGCTAACCACAGGTCGGCGCAAGGGCCTCTCTGCTTCTAAGCCGACCTTAGCCCGTTGGATTAGGTCGACCATTTCGGACGCCTACCAGTTTTCTCAGGTGCCTCCCCCGCCGGGGATAAAGGCACACTCGACCAGAGCTGTCGGTGCCTCTTGGGCTTTCAGGCACCAGGCTACGGCTCAACAAGTCTGTCAGGCTGCCACTTGGACTAGCCTGCATACCTTTTCGAAGCACTGCCAAGTGCATGCTCATGCTTCGGCAGATGCTAGCTTGGGCAGACGCATCCTTCAGGCGGCTGTCGCCCATTTGTGAAGTTAGGTTTTGCCTACTTCTTAGTTTTTCTGTTTATTTCCCACCCATGGACTGCTTTGAGACGTCCCATGGTCTGGGTCTCCCAAAGGAACGATAAAGAAAAAGAGAATTTTGTTTACTTACCCTAAATTCTTTTTCTTATAGTTCCGTATTAGGAGACCCAGCTCCCTCCCTGTTGCCTGTTGGCAATTTCTTGTTCCGCGTGTTTTCACCGGCTGTTGTTGTTGACAGTCTTCGGTTGTTCCGGTTTTTGCTCTGTTTTTACTTGTGGGTGGCTATTCTCCTTCAGCTATTACACTAAACTGGCTAGATCTGGTTCTCCAGGGGGTGTATAAGCTCAGAGGGAGGAGCTACACTTTTAAGTGTAGTACTTTGTGTGTCCTTCGGAGGCAGAAGCTAAACACCCATGGTCTGGGTCTCCCAATACGGAACTATAAGAAAAAGAATTTACGGTAAGTAAACAAAATTCTCTTTTTACACACTGAGACTTTCTAGCGATTCCGACCTGGCCGGGATCGCTGGAAAGTCGCTGGTGAGCTGTCAAACAGGCAGACCTGGCCAACGACGCAGCAGCGATACGGACCTGCAGAACGACCTCGCTGGTCATTGGGGACGTGTCAAAGCAGCTATTTGAAAGGGAAGTCGCTAACGAAGTCGTTGTAACGGTGTCAAACACAGCGATGCATGCTGCGCAGCGGGAAACAAAGGACCAAAAAATGGTCCTGAAAGATTTGTAGCGATCAGCGACCTCACAGCGGGGGCCAAGTTGCTGATGCGTTTGACACACTGCAATGTCGCTATCGATGTCGCTATTACGCCACAAAACCGGTGACGTTACAGTGATGTTGCAGTGTGTAAAGGGGCCTTAATAATATGAGCAGTTTCTTGTCCTGATAACACGGTGAGGCTTTTGTTTCTTTTGGACCTCTGTGAGAGGATGATCAGCTTTCATCTCCAGCCGTATTATGCTAAAAGGTATTTACTTCAAACTGGATTTCCTGCTTATCAGATCTTTTACACTTCATTTCAGTCCTTGAGGATCAGTACAATCCACAGTTAATTCGGGATCTTCTTAACGACCTGAGTTCCACACTGTGTATCCTGATCAGGGAAGGTGGCCGCTGTGTACTGATCGGAAACATGAACATCTGGATTTCTCGCCTCGAGACTATTCTTTCATGGCAAGAACAGCTGATGAGCCTTCACATCAGTCCGGTATGACCTCGTCCTCTCTCGCTTTGCTGCAGGAATGTAATGTTTCCTAATGACATTTCATCATTCTTCCTTTTGAATTTAGCAACTTGGCGATGGCCCGACCCTGTGTGATCTGCCACAACAAATGAAGAGCAACATCCTCTTCAGATTTTCTGATGCCTGGGACATAATCAACTTAGGTCAGATGACCCAATCGTGGCATGTTCTCAGCGAAGACCACTACCTCTGGAAAGAGCTTTGCAAATATCACTTTTCAGAAAAAATGGTAACTATTCTACCACTTGACCAGGTTTGGAAGTGGTCTTACATAGAGAAATGCATGCATATCTGAGTGATAGTATAGTGCCTTGAGCCTTATCTGACTTCCACTCCTTGTCAATTCAACCGTACGCTGAGTAATATCAGACTGGCTGCTTGCTTTGCACCACAAAGTTGGGACTTTTTGTGCCTACGATGGCCTAGAATTTATTTATAAAAAAAAATTTAGAAGTGGAAATCCTCACTTTCAACATAGAAAAATGATACCAAGGGCACAACTATAGGGGGTGAGAAGGTTTCACCCTAAATTGGGCCCAAATACCTGAAAGGACATAGTGGCCCTCTGGCACAGCTGTGCTATATACAACCTAATTGTGGGGTCGGAAGATCTGGTACAAACTTTGCAACAAAATAAAGCTGCTAAAAATGCCTGATGGATACTGTAAATAGAATGTCCAGCTTTAAAATAACACCAAAAAACCCTTAAATTAAAAAAAAAAAACACAAACAATCCTCCGGTGTCGCAGCCGTGTGATTACTGCACCCAGTCAGCGGCTGCTGATCAGATGCAGCCTTCATTATCCTTTCAGAGCAGAAATCACTTTAAAGGGAACCTGTCAGGTGCAATATGCACCCAGAGCCACAAGCAGTTCTGGGTGTATATTGCTAATCCCTGCCTAACTGTCCCTGTATACACTAGCATAGATGGAGATCTTTAGATAAAGTTTCTACAGATCTTTTATCGTATGCTAAGGAGCGAGGGGTCTAGTCCCCTGGGCGTTAGTTCCCCTTGCCAGTCACCCCTATTAATATGTTAGAACGCCCACAGGGATGTACTATCATGCTAATGAATACGCAGCGTCACAGGATGATCTCACTCACCTCTGCGCTGCCATCGTCTCCAGTGGGGGATTTCGGCTCAGTGCGCATAACCCCGGAGTTTCGGTCATGCACACTATGAAGCCGGGTGTACGTGTTCTGGCTTCAAACTGAAGTAGTGCCCATGACCCAAACTCCGGGGTCATGCGCACTGAGCCAAAATCCAACATCGGACGCGATGGTGGCGGGGAGGGGAGTGAGATCATCCAGTGACACTGCATATTCATTACTATGTTAGTACACCCCTGTGGGTGTGTTAACATGCTAATGGGGGCAACTGGCAAGGCAAACTAATGCCCAGGGGGCTAGTGCCCACGCTCATTAGCATACGGTAAAAGATCTTGGGAAATACTTTTTCTAAAGATCTCTTTATCTATGCTAGTGTATACAGGGACAGTTAGGCAGGGATTAGCAATATACACCCAGAACTGCTCGTGGTTATTATTATTATTATTATTATTATTGTTATTATTATTTATTATTATAGCGCCATTTATTCCATGGCGCTTTACAAGTGAAAGAGGGTATACGTACAACAATCATTAACAGTACAAGACAGACTGGTATAGGAGGAGAGAGGACCCTGCCCGCGAGGGCTCACAGTCTACAGGGAATGGGTGATGGTACAATAGGTGAGGACAGAGCTGGTTGTGCAGTGGTCTACTGGACTGAGGGCTATTGTAGGTTGTAGGCTTGTTGGAAGAGGTGGGTCTTGAGGTTCCTCTTGAAGCTTTCCATGGTAGTGGAGAGTCTGATGTGCTGAGGTAGAGCGTTCCAGAGTATGGGGGATGCGCGGGAGAAATCTTGTACACGATTGTGGGAAGAGGAGATAAGAGAGGAGCAGAGAAGGAGATCTTGTGAGGATCTAAGGTTGCGTGCAGGTAGGTACCGGGAGACTAGGTCACAGATGTAGGGAGGAGACAGGTTGTGCATGGCTTTGTATGTCATGGTTAATGTTTTGAACTGGAGTCGTTGGGCGATGGGAAGCCAGTGAAGGGATTGGCAGAGTGGCAAGGCTGGGGAGTAGCGAGGGGAGAGGTGGATTAAGCGGGCTGCAGAGTTTAGGATAGATTGGAGGGGTGCAAAAGTGTTGGAAGGTAGGCCAGAGAGCAGGAGGTTGCAGTAGTCGAGGCGGGAGATGATGAGGGCATGCACTAATGTTTTTGCAGATTCTTGGTTAAGGAAAGCACGGATCCGAGAGATATTTTTGAGTTGTAATCGGCATGAGTTGAAGAGGGCTTGGATGTGTGGCTTGAAGGATAGAGCAGAGTCGAGGGTCACTCCAAGGCAACGAGCTTGTGAGACTGGGGTGAGTGAGCAACCATCGAGTTTGATGGAAAGGCTTGTTGGAGGAGATGAGTGAGGAGGAGGAAAGACAATAAACTCTGTTTTGTCCATGTTAAGTTTTAGGAATCGTGCAGAGAAGACGGATGAAATAGCAGAGAGACATTGTGGTATTTTGGTTAGTAGAGAGGTAATGTCAGGTCCAGAGAGGTAGATCTGTGTGTCATCGGCATAGAGATGATACTGGAAGCCGTGGGACTCTATGAGCTGTCCCAGGCCGAAGGTGTAGATGGAGAACAGCAGGGGTCCAAGAACTGAGCCTTGAGGGACACCGACAGATAGGGGGCGAGATGAGGAAGTGGTGTGAGAATGGGAGACGCTGAAAGTTCGGTCGGTTAGGTATGAGGAGATCCAAGATAGGGCCAAGTCTGTGATGCCCAGAGATGAGAGAATCTGTAGTAGGAGGGAATGGTCTACTGTGTCGAAGGCAGAGGACAGGTCCAGGAGGAGGAGGATAGAGTAGTGTCGCTTGGCTTTGGCGGTTAGTAGATCATTGGTGACTTTGGTTAGGGCAGTTTCGGTAGAATGATGTGGTCGGAAGCCAGATTGAAGCTGGTCAAAGAGGGAGCAGGAGGAGAGGTATGAGGACAATTCAAGATGGACATGCTGTTCCAGTAGTTTTGAGGCGTAGGGGAGAAGGGATATGGGGCGATAGTTTGACACAGAGGATGGGTCAAGGGAGGGCTTTTTGAGGATGGGTGTAATAGAGGCATGTTTAAAGCATGAAGGGAATACACCACTTGCTAGTGATAGGTTGAAGAGATGGGTTAGGGCTGGGATGAGGACTGCGGTGATGTTGGGGATGAGGTGCGATGGTTGTGGGTGCATATTGCACCTGACAGGTTCCCTTTAAGAAAACTAACTCTATTGGTGCCATCATTGAGAAGGAAGCCCTGATAATAATGCTGTGTATTCTCCCATTATGATCCCATAAGTGGAGCACAAGGCGAGAGCTCGGGGTGCAGTAGCACTCATCTTGAGTGTTTCTTTTTCGCTCCTAATTGGGAGACCCAGACAGTGGGTGTATAGCTACTGCCTCTGGAGGCCGCACAAAGAACTACACTTAAAAGTGTAAGGCCCCTCCCCTTCTGGCTATACACCCTCCCGTAGGAGTACGGATTCCTCAGTTTTAGCTTTGTGCGCAGGAGGTCAGACACGCACGCATAGCTCCATTGTTTTTAGTCAGCAGCAGCTGCTGACTATGTCGGATGGAAGAAAAGAGGGCCCATACAGGGCTCCCAGCATGCTCCCTTCTCACCCCACTGTATGTCGGAGGTGTTTGTAAGGTTGAGGTACCCATTGCGGGTACGGCGGCAGGAGCCCACATGCTGATTCCTTCCCCATCCCTTTTTACAGGGCTCTGGGTGAAGTGGGATTTACTGGTCTCCAGGCACTGAGACCGTGCTCCATCTACAGCCCCTGGAGAAGATGCTGGATGGAGCGGAGTACATCAGGGACATGGCCCTGCTTCCTCAAGGTACTCTGTGTCCCCGTGCATTGGCGCTCACACCGCAGCATGCTGGGTGTTGTAGTGCGCCGGGGGACATCAGCGCTACGGCGCTTGTGCCATGGCCTCATTCAGCTTCGCTGAAGCAGGCACACTTCTGGGAATCGGTCGCGCCGGCCGCTGGGACTGCGGCGCGGCTGGCACTTGTGGTGCGCCGGGGACTTCAGCGCGGCCCGCGCTTTTACGGCGGCCGCGCTGATAACTCGAGTCCCCGGCTTTTGCGGCCTGCTTCCGTTCGTTCCCGCCCCCAGACCTGCCAGTCAGGAGAGGGGCGGGACGCTGGTCAGTGCATCAGCGCCGAGGGCTGGAGTCGTTTTTACATACTCCAGCCCTCACAATCGGCACAGAGGGGACACTGTTTCCCGCACTTTTGTTTGGAAACTCCCACGGACCGCCCCTCTCCACAGACGCCGGCAGCCATTCCTGCTGACACGCTGAGCTGCAGAGGGGAGCCGGGGAGACCCAGACAAGGAATTCTGCGCCTCTTACCCGCTATTCAGCGGGCGGTAAGCAGCCCTCAGGGCTCACCCCCTCTTGTGCCAGTAGTATTCTTAGTATTTTGTTTCTACAAATACTTGGTATTACATAGCGCTGGTCGCCCTTTGGCTATAGACTCTCTCACATTGCAGAGAGCCAGCAGCATGTCGTCCGTAAAACGCAAGGGTGCCAAGGCACAGACATTATATGCTTCCTGCACCGCATGTGGGACTTTTCTACCGGCAGGCTCCACGGACCCCCATTGTGTGCAGTGCTCGGCCCCTGCGGCGCTTGCACAGTCGGGACCTCTGCTGGACGTGACCCAGGGTGTACCACCTGTGAATGCTGTCCAGGTGACAGGAACTGAGTTTGCAGCTTTTGCTGACAGAATGTCTCTCACTATGTCACAAATTCTTGACACATTGCGAGCTAGGCCTGTACTTCAGGCCACGGACACTGTGCAACCATTGCCCCCTGGTCCCCCTCAGCTGAATTACCTCCAAGCTCCGGGACGGGCACATACACCTCAGGGTGAAGACTCTGACTCGGACGATGGCCCCGGGCAGCCTAAGCGGGCTCGCTATGACGGGCCTTCACATTCATCTCAATGGTCAGGATCCCAGCGAGATGAATCTATGGGTGATGAGGCGGACGTAACTGATCAGGATTCTGATCCTGGGACCGCTCTCAATCTAGATACACCAGATGGTGACGCCATAGTTAATGATCTTATATTTAACATCAATAAGATGTTAAATATTTCCCCACCAGCTCCTCTTGTAGAGGAGTCAGCTTCGCAGCACGAGAGAATCCATTTCAGATACCCTAAGCGTACATTAAGCACTTTTCTGGACCACGCTGACTTTAGAGACGCAATCCAGAAACCCCACGCTTATCCTGAAAGGCGTTTTCCTAAACGGCTTAAAGATACACGCTACCCTTTTCCCCCTGAGGTGGTCAAGGGTTGGACCCAGTGTCCAAAAGTGGATCCTCCAATTTCCAGGCTTGCAGCTAGATCCTTGGTTGCAGTTGAAGATGGAGCGGCACTTAAAGATGCCACTGACAGGCAGATGGAGCTCTGGCTGAAATCCATCTATGAAGCGATTGGAGCGTCATTAGCGCCTTCTTTTGCGGCCGTATGGGCACTCCAAGCTATCTCAGCCGGGCTTGCGCGAGTCGACTCAGTCACACGTGCATTTGCCCCGCAGGTAGCACCATTGACCTCGCAAATGGCGGCATTCGCGTCGTACGCGATTAATGCTGTTCTTGACGCTACAAGCCGCACGGCAGTGGCGTCAGCCAACTCCGTTGTTTTGCGTAGGGCCCTGTGGTTGAGACATTGGAAAGCAGATTCTCATTCCAAGAAGTGCTTAACCAATTTGCCTTTTTCTCGTGACCGATTGTTTGGAGAGCGTTTGGATGAAATCATCAAACACTCCAAGGGTAAGGACTCATCCTTACCGCAACACAGACAAAACAAACCCCAACAGAGGAAGGGTCAGTCTGGTTATCGGTCCTTTCGCGGACCGGGCAGGTCCCAATTCGCCTCGTCAAAAAAGACTCAAAAAGACCAGAGACGCTCAGATTCTTGGAGGTCTCAGTCACGCCCAAAAAGGACAGCCGGAGGAACCGTTGCCAAGACGGCGTCCTCCTGACTTGCGGTCTCCGATTCCCACACCCGCGGTCGGTGGGAGGCTTTCCCACTTTGGCGACATTTGGCTGTCACGCGTCAAAGACCGTTGGGTGAGGGATATTCTGTCTCACGGGTACAGGATAGAGTTCAGTTCTCGTCCGCCAACTCGTTTCTTCAGAACTTCTCCACCACCAGACCGAGCCGATGCTCTGTTGCAGGCGGTGGCCGCTCTAAAGGCGGAAGGAGTGGTGACCTCCGTCCCTCTTCAGGAACAAGGTCACGGTTTTTACTCCAATCTGTTTGTGGTCCCAAAAAAGGACGGATCGTATCGACCCGTCCTGGATCTAAAGTTGCTCAACAGACACGTAAAAGTCAGGAGGTTCCGGATGGAATCCCTACGCTCCGTCATAGCCTCAATGTCTCAAGGAGATTTTCTAGCATCAATAGATATCAAAGATGCGTATCTCCACGTGCCGATTGCACCAGAGCATCAGCGTTTCCTACGCTTCGTCATACACGACGAACACCTACAGTTCGTAGCGTTACCTTTCGGTCTGGCAACAGCCCCCCGGGTCTTCACCAAAGTCATGGCAGCAGTAGTAGCTGTTCTGCACTCGCAGGGTCACTCGGTCATCCCGTATCTAGACGACCTGCTTATAAAGGCACCCTCTCAAGAGGCATGCCAACACAGTCTGAAGGTGGCACTAGACACTCTCCAGAGTTTCGGGTGGATTATCAACTTTCCAAAGTCTCATCTAACCCCGACCCAATCTCTGACTTATCTTGGCATGGAGTTTCATACTCTCTCAGCGATAGTGAGGCTTCCACTGGACAAGCAGTGCTCGCTACGGACTGGAGTGCAATCTCTCCTTCAGAGCCAGTCGCACTCACTGAGGCGCCTCATGCATTTCCTAGGAAAGATGGTAGCAGCAATGGAGGCAGTCCCGTTCGCGCAGTTTCATCTGCGCCCTCTACAATGGGACATTCTACGCCAATGGGATGGGAAATCGACGTCCCTCGACAGGACTGTCTCCCTCTCTCAGACTGCCAAGGACTCTCTGCGTTGGTGGCTTCTCCCCACCTCATTGTCACAGGGAAAGTCGTTCCTTCCCCCGTCCTGGGCAGTGGTCACGACGGATGCGAGCCTATCAGGGTGGGGAGCGGTGTTTCTCCACCACAGGGCTCAGGGGACGTGGACTCAGGAAGAGTCCACCCTGCAGATCAATGTTCTGGAAATCAGAGCAATCTATCTTGCCCTGCGAGCCTTCCAACAATGGCTGGAAGGCAAGCAGATTCGGATTCAGTCGGACAATTCCACGGCGGTGGCGTACATCAACCACCAAGGGGGAACACGCAGTCGCCAAGCTTTTCAAGAAGTCCAGCGGATTTTGACGTGGGTGGAAAGCAGAGCGTCCACCATATCCGCAGTTCACATCCCAGGCGTGGAAAACTGGGAAGCAGACTTTCTCAGTCGCCAGGGCATGGACGCAGGAGAATGGTCCCTTCACCCGGACGTGTTTCAGCAGATCTGTTGCCGCTGGGGGACGCCGGACGTCGATCTGATGGCGTCACGGCACAACAACAAGGTCCCAGTTTTCATGGCACGGTCTCACGATCACCGAGCGCTGGCGGCAGACGCCTTGGTTCAGGATTGGTCGCAATTCCGACTCCCCTATGTGTTCCCACCTCTAGCATTGTTACCCAGAGTTCTCCGGAAAATCAAGTCCGACTGCCATCGAGCCATACTCGTCGCTCCAGATTGGCCAAGAAGGTCGTGGTACCCGGATCTGTGGCATCTCACGGTAGGCCAACCGTAGACACTACCAAACCGTCCAGATTTGCTGTCTCAAGGGCCGTTTTTCCATCTGAATTCTGCGGCCCTGAACCTGACTGTGTGGCCATTGAGTCCTGGATCCTAGCGGCCTCAGGTTTATCTCATGAAGTTGTTGCCACAATGAGACAGGCTAGAAAACCATCCTCAGCTAAGATCTATCACAGGACGTGGAAGATATTCTTAGCGTGGTGCTTGGCTCAAGGGTTTTCTCCCTGGCCATTTGCATTGCCAATTTTTCTTTCCTTCCTGCAGTCTGGGTTGGAAAAAGGTTTGTCGCTTAGCTCGCTTAAGGGTCAAGTCTCCGCGCTATCCGTATTCTTTCAGAAGCGCTTGGCACGGCTTTCTAAAGTACGCACGTTTCTCCAAGGAGTTTGTCATATCGTTCCTCCTTACAGACGGCCATTGGAACCCTGGGATCTGAACAAGGTTCTCATTGCTCTCCAGAAGCCGCCTTTCGAGCCTTTGAAAGAGGTTCCCCTTTCTCGGCTTTCACAAAAGGTAGTTTTTCTTGTGGCGGTCACGTCTCTTCGAAGAGTGTCCGAGCTAGCGGCGTTATCTTGCAAATCTCCCTTCCTGGTGTTTCACCAAGACAAGGTAGTACTGCGTCCAATTCCAGAGTTTTCTCCCAAGGTGGTTTCTTCCTTTCATCTCAATCAGGATATCACTTTGCCATCTTTGTGTCCGCATCCAGTTCACCAATTTGAAAAGGGTTTACATCTGTTGGACCTGGTGAGAGCACTCAGGATTTACATCTCTCGCACGGCGTCTCTACGCCGTTCTGATGCGCTCTTTGTCCTAGTCGCTGGTCAGCATAAGGGATCGCAAGCTTCCAAATCCACCCTGGCGCGGTGGATCAAGGAACCAATTCTTCACACATACCGTTCTGCTGGGCTTCCGATCCCATCTGGACTGAAGGCCCATTCTACCAGAGCCGTGGGTGCGTCCTGGGCATTGCGGCATCAGGCTACGGCTCAGCAAGTGTGCCAGGCGGCTACCTGGTCGAGTCTGCACACGTTTACCAAACACTATCAAGTGCATACCTACGCTTCGGCAGATGCCAGCCTAGGTAGACAGGTCCTTCAGGCGGCGGTGGCCCACCTGTAGGAAGAGGCTGTCTGACAGCCCGTTCATGTGGTATCTTTTTACCCACCCAGGGACTGCTTTTGGACGTCCCACTGTCTGGGTCTCCCAATTAGGAGCGAAAAAGAAGAAGGGAATTTTGTTTACTTACCGTAAATTCCTTTTCTTCTAGCTCCAATTGGGAGACCCAGCACCCGCCCTATTTGTTCTTAGGGTTTCGTTTTTCGGGTGCACATGTTGTTCATGTTGTTTCTTAAGTTCTCCGATCTTGTTATCGGATTGAATTTGTTTTTGAAACTGTTATTGGCTTTCCTCCTTCTTGCTTTGGTACTAAAACTGAGGAATCCGTACTCCTACGGGAGGGTGTATAGCCAGAAGGGGAGGGGCCTTACACTTTTAAGTGTAGTTCTTTGTGCGGCCTCCAGAGGCAGTAGCTATACACCCACTGTCTGGGTCTCCCAATTGGAGCTAGAAGAAAAGGAATTTACGGTAAGTAAACAAAATTCCCTTCTTTTCTTACATTCTGTAATATAGGTAATATTGTAAAATAGAGGTCTATTTTCCTCATAGATATTTTTCAAAAAAAATGTATATTTATTTATGTTTAATACCATACTATTGAAAGTTGACCAGTCTCATAGAAAAATATTAACCTTTAGATATGAGGTTAATAGAATTCTGAACCTGCCCGGCACCTGCACATTAAACCCCACTGCTAAGAGGGAAAAAAAAATTATTATTATATAGTGCCATAAATTCTTCAGTGCTTTACATATATCAGAAACACTGTTCCCATTGGGACTCACAATCTACATTACCCATCAGTATACCTTTGGCTCATGGGAGGAAACCCACACAAACACGGGAGAACATACAGACTCCTTGCAGGAAATTTAACTTGAATCCTCCCAGCAGTGTTCAGGTTTCACAGAGCGGTGACTGAACCCGCGCCGCCCCCATGACTGAAACAAGAACGCTGCCCGGAAGATTTAAAGTTTTTGTCCTCCCAGCAGCGGGGTTGAGTGTGCAGGCGCGTGTCAGGTTCAGAATGTTATGCAGGTGCAGTTTAACCTCATATCTACAGATTAATAGCATTTTTCTACATTACAGGTTCACTTTAAATTCTGTAGGGGCGATGGATCCTCTGCTCAGGATCTTCCTCCCTTGGCCCACAGTGGGGAGCGGTTACATAGACCATCTCCCGCTCTAGAGGTTCGGTCTTTCTCTGCATTACTCGGACAATCCAGAGAGATGAGTGGTCATGATGCAATGCTTGTTTTTGCCTTTAGGAGGCGCTGCAGGCCAGCTTTCACTGATCACTGGGAAACCAGCAGGGATGCTCTGTGATCGGTTTATGGTCAAGGGAACTTTCTAAAAGTAGAGATTGACTGAAGCAGAGACACACAGGACATTACACAGTAAAGATGTAGAAGCCGTCCTGGTGGCATGATGCCACCTATCATTTATATGATATTTTCTTGTATTCTTTGTCAGCAAACACTGTTGTGTAACCCATGATCTCATGTTCTTTGCTGTCTGTCTACATAATACCTGGGCTTTCTATGCCAATTTATGTTCCTCAATTTGAGCAAGTATTCGTTACCTGTTCACAGTGCAATCCAAGGTTAAAATGTGACTTCTTAGGTAACCATCGTTCCATTCATAATGTAATGAGGTTATCTAGATTTTGTACTCTTCTTGCTGCAGTGATCATCTTGTCTATGGTTTTGTACATTAATATATTTTTTTTTTGTTGTGTTACTGTTTACTCCTCTCATAGTTTTGTAAAGATTTGATCTTTACAGAAAATGGTCATATTGACTGGAAACTAATGTTCTTCACACTGGAGAAGTCCTACCCAAAAAGGGAACAATACGGGGACACGCTGCACTTCTGCCGCCACTGCAGCATTCTGTTTTGGAAGGTAAATGTTGCTTTATTATAAGGAGATATTCAGTACACATTGAGAAGTGTAATAGCTGCTCATTACTGGGTGGGTCTTGGCTGAGACAAAAGGGGGTAAAGGTATGGAGCCTTCTTCCATACTCCTCCATGTTGCACCCCAATGATTGATGGGCACATAACATAGTGTAGAATGTTACTGTAATCTGTTTGGGACATAACAGGAAAAATTTGATGTGTGTGTATATAATCATATTTACTGAGATCCTATTAAAAAGACTGAGTAATGGGTGGTAGTTCTCAGTAGCTCCTGTAGTTCCCTGGCGCGGCCCCTGTGGACATGGCGTTCATGCATCGTTCTGTAGAGGACCTATCTCGCATTTAGGGCTCGTTCACAGGAACGTATTAAATTTCGTTATGTCTGTATGCAAAACTGATAGCACCCTGACCAGTGCAAGCCAATGTGGTTCATACACAGGGACTGATGGTCTCTGTGTAAATACCATAGCATGCACTATTTTAATCTGTATTCTTGTTCAGACTCGCCCATTTTAAGTCAATGAGATGATTAAAAAAAAAAATAGGCTCACATATGGGTTATCATCTGTATGTCTTGTGAATTATCACTGATGCATTACAATTATAAAGAGCAGAAATTCTATTTGACCTTTTTATTAGTTGGTGAAGTCTTCATGTAAGAACGGACACACAGATGACATATGGACACAACAAAGCAGACATACGAATGATGATATGGATGAAATACATTAAAAAAAACTTTCTGGATGAAAAACAAAATTTTGCACGCTCCTTTATAATCAGTCCTTCTTTTTGTGCAGCCGTCATTAACTTAAAGGACCAAAATTAAAAGGGGAATATTTTAGAAAAAAGCTATTATCACTGTTCTTGCTGGTAGAAATTTTACACCAATCCATCCATATTCAGGTCCATCTTTGTGGGAAGCAGTCTGACCCTAAAACCACCCCTCTATGTCCATTGTGAGACACCCCCTTTAATTATGCAGGCTTTTTATAACTGCAGCATTTTTAGTAATGCTGTTCTACATCGACTTGATGTAAGTTTGTTGGAGCAAACCCACTGTACAAACCAAGCAGCGGCTCAGTGCACCCTTGTCAGAGCAGTTGGTTATTTTCCCACCTACTTGTCTTCGCTCTATATCCTCTTTCCCCCTTATTTTTGGCTGACCGTTCTAATGATACTAGTGTCTGAGGAGGATAGAGAGATTGATTGGAGGAGGGGGGGGGAGCAGGGAAGGTGCACGGTACTCTTTGGCATTGCAAAGGATGCACCAGAATATGTTTTGTTTTTTTTTTATTTAAGTAAAGAAGTTTACCAGGGAAAATATTTAAGTTATGGATCTACCAAATGTAATTCCTTTCAAGTCTGGTGCCTGATCTCCCAGTAGCCGCTCCATCCCCGGACCTTGGCTTTATATCTCTACTTCTCGTTATAAACCTCTTCACGACACATGACGTACTGGGTACGTCATGGGTCGCGTGAGGTTAATCCCTGTGGGTTGCCATGGGCAGTCCACAGCGATCCGCGCACAGATCAGCTGATTTCAACAGCTGGGATGTGTGCCTGCCAGGCACGAGTGGAATCGCTTTCCACCCGCGCCTATTAACCCCTTACATCTTGCTGCCAAAATCTGACAGCGAGATGTAAATGCATGCTGTCAGAAGGGTAACTTACCCACCCCCATCGGAAGTCATGTGACGAGTTCCGGTGGTTGCCTCCTGTAGCTATCGGGAGTCACTTTCACTGCCGGCAGACTGCAGTGTGTGAGCATAAAGCCACTTTTCTCCAGATCTCAGCTGTGTAGCTGTGATCTGGAGGATTGGAAGACCGATCAGACTGCTGATAGTTAGTCCCCTAGGGATTCTAGTAAAATTAAAAAAAAAAAAAATCCTAAAAGTTCAAATCATTCCCCCGGGTTTCGGAAAATGGCGCTAAAAGTGCGCCACTTTTTTTTGGACAAACTTTGAATTTTTAACTCCTTTAGATAAAAGTAAACCTATACATGTTTGTCTATGAATTCGTACCGAGCTGAGACATCACACCCAGACATCAGTTTTACCATATAGTGAACATGGTGATTCAAATATCCCAAAAACTATTGTGTGATCACACTTTTTTTTTTTTTTTGCAGTTTTTTTTTTCCGCACCTGAAATTTTTTTGCTGTTTTCCAGTACACTATATGATAAAACTCATGGTTTCATTTAAAAGTACAACTCGTCCCGCAAAAAACAAACCCTCATTTGGCAAGATTGACGGAAAAATAAAGTTACGGCTCTCGGAAGGAGGGGAGCAAAAAAAAACAAAACTGAAAAGGGGCTAGTTTTCTTCCTCCATTCATTCACTAGGTCATCACTGTTGTACTTTGTGACTGATTCAGAGTCAGGGGTTTCATTAGCAGGCTCTCCACTGTAGTAGTCAGGCCCCCGATGTATAATAGCCCCCAATGCAGGTAATAATTCTCTTCAGAGTAAACTTGTTCTAATTCTCTATTTTTATTGTTTTGTAATACTCCATAATCTGATGGCCTGTAATAGATATGATGGTTCTTATTGTCTTCTTCATCTCTCTTGTAAAGGATTATCAGCTCGCCCTTTTATTTAAGGTATTTGTCGCATGCTTTATATACAATGTCCCCTGTGTGATGACGGATACTGGATCGTGTGTCCTGCGTCTCATCCACTTACCTCTGATGTGTGTCTGCTCATTGCATGAGAATCCCTAATGCCCGTGTTATTCAGCCCTATTTCCATCCTCTACATTTTGTGTACCCACGTCTCTGTGCATGTACATGTGCCCATGGTTTGGAATTGTTTTAAAGGGAACCTGTCAGATGCAATCTGCACCCAGAACCACGAGCAGCTCTGGGTGCTTATTGCTCATCCCTGCCTAACCGTCCCTGTATACACTAGCATAGATAAAGAGATCTTTATAAAAAATATTTCTAAAGATCTCGTATGATATGCTAATGAGGACAGCGAAGAGTCACGAGGGCGTTAGTTCCCTTGGCTAGTCGACCCCCTTAGCAGGTCAGCACGGCCCGCAATGGCAGCAGAGGTGAGAGCAAACCTCCTCTGACTCTGTGCATTCATTATCATATTAGCACATCCGCAGGGGCGTACTAAAATTCTAAGGGGGCCGACTAGCCAAGGGAAGTAACGCCCTTGTGACTAGTCTCTGGCCTTATTAGCGCATATATAGGATCTTTAGAAATAGTTTCTCTAAAGATCTCTTTATCTATGCTACTAGGTGCAGTGTTTACAAGTGTATATACCCAGACCTGCTCTGCACAAGTCGAAGCAGTTATAAATCTGTCCATGGAATGATAGGTTGCTGGTTGGTGTCCATTCCTGTATAGTAAATGGAATCATCTCTGTACAGATATTAAATCCTTATCCATTTAGGTAGGTTACTGACCCAGAATCATGATGGGGTCATAGGTCCATTGTAAGACTTACTGGGAGAATTGAGGTCTAGAGCAGTGTCGTCGTCCCCAACCCCCCCCCCCCCCCTCGCCTCTTTCCATAACGGGAGTAATTCTTGAATGAGTGTTTACTCTGTGCTGGATCTCTGGGAATCTCACTGGCGGTAGACTTGTTCTGCTCCTCCTGGTGGCGCTGCAGGCAGTGAACCTCATCTTACAGCACACAGCATTCTTCATTGTATTCTGTATGTCTTTATTAATATTACATCCTTACGGACGTCCCGATTTTTGTCTGTTCTGTCTCACCGCTGTGTCAAAGAATGGCAGAAGTTGTTCTTCCTTTTTGTGTCTGTGACCTGGTGAATAGGGCCGGCTTGCGGTCTTTAGCTGAGCCAGCCCCTTTTTCTGTATCCCCTCTGCCAATAGATTGTGTTCTCCCCGACATCACCTCGAACATGGCAGTTATCTGAAAGAAACCGGGGTTTGAGTTCGGATCTTTATGAAATCCATAGTATATTCCCATAGTATGCTATCCCCATTCCTTTTGGATAGGGAATAATTTGATCGCAGGGGTCTGACCACCAGGACCTGATAAGATTAAGGGTCTGAGATCAGAGAGCGATTTCCCACAGCCCCATAAGTTGAGCAAGGTGCTCGTTCTCCACTCCTGCTCCATTTATTGTCTATGGGACTTAAGGCGCTGTACTCTGATTTATTTTGTTACGTCTCGATAGATAAACATTTATGTGATTGCAGTATTACACATTATCCATAATACTTGGAGCTTCTGTGTTTTTTTTCCTTTCAGGACTCGGGACACCCCTGCACGGCCAACAATCCCCGGAGCTGCCTCACACCCGTCTCCCCGCAGCACTTTATCGACCTCTTCAGATTCTGAGGACACCCACCAGCCACAATCAGTCATGATGGGAACTTTCTTTGTTTTTAATGAAACAAATGTTTAGTTGTTTTAAAGCACTTAGGAAAAAATCAAAATGGTACAAATGGGAAAGACCAAATGTTTTATTGTTATGTTGTTGGTGGTTTTATTGTCTGTGCTGGTGGATTGGTCCAAACTAAGGAGTTTTAATGCGCATTTTCTTGTACAATTCTATATTCCTGCTCCTTCAGGGGGTCCCTGTCTGTCATGTTCTTTCTGGATGATACTGGAGAGCTGACGGCCAATACACTTGATCTTTAAAGTGGCCTTCGTAGTTGTCAGGTTGATCATGTTTTGTATAACTAAGCAAAAGAGCAAAAAGATTCACAGGACCCTGGTTTGGTGGCCAGATGGTCGTTAATCACTGCTGGATCAGAGCCCTGAGAGCCTCCTTCTTCATATTCTTCTTCTTGCTGTCCTCTCCAGAGCTGCTTCTGACACTGCGCATGCGTCCCACCACAACAATGACTTGTGCCGAGTCTAGTGACTAATAAGAGGCATCGGACGTGTAACGCCAGGTAGCAGAAGGCTTACAGAACTGGTATGGTAGTCCCAAATCATGGACATGGCTGCTGGACTTTCTTACTCAACATTATTCTGCAGGATTTCTACAGCTACATCTCCAGCTCATTGGAGGAAACTGCTAAAGAAAACCTGCCTAGCAGCATGTATCACACTGCCTGTATTATCTTAGCCAGGTGTGTTTTGATTCTGAGACGCTGCGACGCTTCCGAGAAGAACATGCTTTAAAAGCCGTGCTGCAGACTAGTCGTGAAGGCCTCTCCCCGCCCACTGCCCTGGATTGACAGGTCTCTGCTTCTATGTGCACGTAGGGTGAGATGTCCATCCAGAGCAGTGGGCAGAGAGAAGCCGACAGCTTTTAAAATGTTTTTTTTTCTTCTATGAAATGTCGCAACCTTTTAGAGTCTAATATGCCTGGCGGAGATAATATGGTCAGTGTGATGCATGCCCATGATGCCCAATCCATAACCAGCATGTATCAGATGTCAGGCTCCCTTTAATGGTAAAACTCTTGACTGTAGGATTTATATCTTGGGTGGATTTATATAAACAAGTTTTGGGGTGTTTCCATAAATCTAAAAAAAAAAATCCACCTTTCGTAACAAAAGAAATCAAAACGCCACCCCCCCCCCCTCCCCGTAAACACAAACAATTTGCCTTTTTTGCAAAAATGTAATTTAATATATTGAAGACTACGACTGAGTATGTAAAAACGTTTTTTGTTTTTTTTTTTCTTTTTGCACTTTCAGAAGGACCTTGAACCCAGTCTTTTATGTCTTGCTGATATTGTGGTTCTTGTTGTTGTTTTGTTTGAAATTATGGTATATAATGTGCTTATTTAAAGCCTACAATTTCATTTTCTATTATTTGTTTAAAAACTGTAGTACACATCTAATTTTAGCATATATGTATACGTATACATATACATATACATATATGTGTATATATATATATGTATATGTATATATATATATAATATTATATTATATTACCGTATTTTTCGGACCATAAGACGCACTTTTTTCCCCCCAAATGTTGGGGGGAAGTGGGGGGTGCGTCTTATGGTCTGACTGTGGCTGCGGGGAATGAGGGTGCCGCGGGTCATCGGCGGCACGAGCAGGCTGTAACAGCCTGCCGTGACCACGTGGGCCCGCTCATTACATATGCACGCCCATCCTCCCGCCCATCATCTCTCAGCGAAACCGGCGCTGACAGGTGGGCGGGGTGATGGGCGGGGGTGCGTGCATAATTAGCAGCCGGCCGTGATCACCCCTGGCAACTACAGCCTGGAGTGATCATGTGCGGCTGTATTCACTGCCCCCCGTGCGTCATTATCAGCGCGGGGTGCAGTAAATCAGTGTACTCACCCGTCACCGTGTGTGGAGCCTCCCCCCTGCAGCATCGCATCTTCCTGTCTGTGCCGGCGGTCAGCTGATCTGGACACTAGCGGCGCGCACCGCGATGACGTCATCGCTGTGCGCGCCGCTAGTATCCACCAGAATCGATCAGCTTACCGCCGGCACGGACAGGAAGACGCGATGCTGCAGACACCGGTGACGGCTCCACACAGCGGCGCTGCAGCTGAGACAGAGATCGGTGCTTCAGGGAGTGAGGAAGGGTAAGTATAAACGTTTATTTTTTTTTTCCTGTGCCACAGGATACACGCCATTTACCAGGATGGGGGCATTTCATGAGCAGGATGGATGGGGGCATTTCATGAGCAGGATGGATGGGGGCATTTCATGAGCAGGATGGATGGGGGCATATCATGAGCAGGATGGATGGGGGCATATCTTGAGCAGGATGGATGGGGACATATCATGAGCAGGATGGATGGGGGGGCATTTCATGAGCAGGATGGATGGGGGGGCATTTCATGAGCAGGATGGATGGGGGGTATATTATTAGCAGGATGGGGGGTATATGAGCAGGATCATATACAAGGCAGGAGGATCCTTATCAGAATGGGGTACCTTAGTAGAGAATTTGGGGACATTACCCCCATAACAGTGTCAGCAGCAGATCCTCGCCCCATAACAGTGTGTCATGACCATATTTTTTGGTTAAAATTTTATTTTACTATTTTCCTCCTCTAAAACCAGGGTGCGTCTTATGGTCAGGTGCGTCTTATAGTCCGAAAAATACGGTATATTGCTGTCAGGTACAGGCATCCCTGCTGCAAGCTACTGCTTAAAGAGTATGAATACTTTCAGAGGTATATTATGATGATTATATTTTTTTTTTTTTAATTCAAAAATATCAGCTTAGAAGAGCTCAGTGTATGAGAGATAAGAGTTACAGACTCTTCAAACCCAGCTCATTCTGCAGTCAAATAAGATGTAAAAGCCAAATGCTCCAAATTTTCTATTGAAACTTTATTGCAAAAAATGTTTGATTTTTTTTTTTAAAAAATTAAAGCTCCCATATGTGTTTATCCTTCTGTACACCTCCAAGCCTGGTAAATGAAAACCATATTGCTGTGCACCATATGGGACCGCCGCTCTGCATTGCAGAATTTTTTTTTTTTTTTTCTGGAATAATACCTTTTTAACATACCACAGTTGAACAGGCGATTGTCAGCTGACGTAGGTACAATAGGGCTATGGACCCCTTTTTGAGGTTGAATAAATGTAAAATACTCACGTATGTGACTTTGAGTTAAAGGAGGCATCTCCTCTTGATATATCGGTAGGATTGCAAAGTGATTGTTAAAAATCAGCAAGTTTGCAATTTACCTCTTATCAAAAATCCTTTCTTCTCTCAAGAACAGAGGGATAATTATATATTTGTATAGTGTTCTGTAAGTAGTGGCTGCTCTCCTATGCAAGGAACACACACTTGTGAGGGTTTTTTTTTTTTTTTTTTTTTTTTTGCTTTTAAAGCTTGTAAGCGCTGCTCTGACGTGGACTGGATTAGTGATCTCCAACTAGTATTAGAGCCCTCATACTCCAGTATGGAATAAAGCACACTTAAGACAAGGTATGGAACCATGCCGCAGCCTAAACCATCGATCATCAGGAGCAACCTGCCCCTTGGGCAAATGGGAAGCTGAGAGGCCGGGGAGCAGTGCGCTCCTGCACAACTGAGGTGATGTGCACGCAGAGTCTTCGATGACTTCACTTTCTATTCAGTAGTTTCTGCTTTAAAGTTTTTGAGAAATTTGGAGATTTGGAAGAGGATTTCAAGAGTTTCTGCTCTAAAATGTCTTTGGAAGACTGTACAGCACTTAAAGGGGTTTTCTGCAGTTAGGCTATGTGCACATGGTGCTATGGTCTTCCCAGGGTAAGTCATTTCAGGGACTGGTCGCAGATCTTTTCCTGAGGCGGCTTTGCTTAGCAGCTCTGCCACTGGCATCTGTCACTCTATAACCTCAGTATGAACATCCCCAATTAGAAAAAAACACTGATCTTGGGCTGCGCGGCTGGAGGAAAACAGTTCTTGCTGCTGTCGATGTGGGGAAAAGTGTTTTTTTTTTTTTTGTTTTGTTTTTTTTTATTATTATTAAACACATTTCCATGCCATATAGCGACTTTTTCAAGTTCAAAAACCAGCCAAGATTTTTTTTTAACTTGAGCAAGAACTGTTTTCCTCCAGCCGCGCAGCCTAATCAGTGTTTATTTCCTTGCACATATCTATATGTGCACATACATAGGTGAGCAACGCCATTTTTTTTTTTTTTTTTTAATAGGGACAGTGTTTTGTGTTCACTTTTCTCTTTTTACAGTGTCTTAGTAAGAACATATTCTGTTAACCACTTCAGGGTTTCTAAACCTTGAAACACTTAAATGGAATCTGTGACAAGGTTTTTGCCACCTAATCTGAGAGCAGCATAATGTAGAGACAGAGACCCTTATTCCTGCAATTTGTGTAGTTTTGATAAAATTACTAATTAATTATGATTAAAGGACTACTTTCCGTGCTGCAGGTAGTTCAGCATATTCATGAGCTCTGTATAACTGCTATCAGATCTGCAGCAGAGAAAACATTGATTTTTATCAAAATAGCTCAGTAAGTGACACATCACTGGAATCAGGATCTGTCTCTGTGATCTTGCTCTCGGAACGGGGAGCAAAAACCTGGTGACATTCCTTTTAAAGAGAAGTGACAGAGGATGGAATATGTGAAGAGCAATGTTCATTTTATGTGGCGCATCTTCATTTGGATTCCGTGAAGAATCCGCTTGTAAAAGACGTTCTGTGCACACACCTTTCTAAGGTGGAAATTCACTCGTGGGGCAATTTTAGTAATTCTGCACAATATTGTGTTTGCTGCATAACAGCCATGTTTGAGAGCTAAACCTCTTCTATAGAGCTAAGTAGCAATTTACATCCATATATTAAGTGTATGAATATCAAGAATTTGCTACCGGTAGATGCAAGCAATATGCACTTCTGTGCAGCTTACTTTTTTTATTTATTTATTTTTTATTTTTTTTTTGTGCTATAAGCCTACATATAGATGATTTGCTGGCGATCACTGAGGGGGGGGGCTCCCATTATTGTCCTGTTTCCTTGCATGTACTTAACTCAAAAGCTGGGTAATGAAAATGAGACTATTTAGTTAATAATCCTTTTCTTTTTTTTTTTTTTTCTCCACTTTCAGCACTTTAAAAAACGAACTGATATTGATAACATGTGTTTAAGCTGGGAAAACATGATCAGAGTGAAATGGTATTGGACCAAGATATATATAATATCTATGTTCCTTTTTTTTGTTGTTTATTGATTTGATTAAAGGTGTGTTTTGTTTGTGGGTTTTTTTTTTGTTTTATAAAGAAAAAAATTGATGAGATAGACCTACTGTCCATGAAGAATAAGGCAAAGGCTGTTTTTGTTTTGTTTTTTTTCTTTAAAAAATTTTTTTTTTTTTTTTTTTTTTTTACTATAGTGATGTTATGTTTGTTATAGTAAATTGGCAATATATTTGGTATGAGCGTGAACTGTATTTTTGAATGTTATAAGTATATGTTCAGGAAGGTACCAGGTCTAAATATATATCATGAAACAGGGTAAATCTAGTAGTGTCTCGTAGTTTATTCTGTGATTTTAGGAATGTAAACCGCACATTTACTGATGCCGAAAAGTAATAAGTGTAATAAAGCTTCCTAATTATGTATGTCGTTCTAATTTTTTTATTTTTTTTTTTAACTATCGTCCCTGATAATACAATTTTTATTTTGATGCAGCTAGCACGTGTGATGCTGCCCAATGACCTATAGTTACATAGTATGGTTGGAAAAAAGACACATGTCCATCAAGATCATCCGAGGGATGGAGCAGATTTGGATCCCGGTGCATCAATAATGTATGATCCATGCCCTAGAGAGCAGGCTTTTCTCCTCCTTATCCCACGTGTTGATCATCATTCACAGGGAGTCTCCTTAATTTTAATTCCCTGTGCTGGACAGATTGACTTTACTAGATAAACACTCATTGAATGACTGAATCAATCTGCCAGCAGGCTTTTGCTATGTAATTTCAGAACACCATGATGTAGAGGCAGAGACCTGATTACTGCGATGTGTAAAGAGGCATTTGTTTAAATTGCTAATTTTACAATAATCTTAATGTGTAAACAGGCTGCTGATGAATGAGCAAAATCTTCGTTCATCTGGTTAAATGATCTTTCGTACAGCATAAAAGATCGTCGATTTCGGCGGCGCATAGTCCTGAGTAAGCCAAGATCCATGCTGCCTATGTGTACTGAGAGATCTAGTATACAACCCCTGGCAAAAATTATGGACTCACCTGAGGATGTTCATTCAGTTTTCTTACTTTTGTTTAAAAAAAGCAGATCACAGACATGGCACAAATCTAGAGTAATTTCAAATGGCAACTTTCTTGCTTTAGGAAACACGAAAAGAAAAAAAATCATGAAAACATAATGTGCTAGCCAGTAACCGTTACTTTTCAAGACCAAACGGGGAAAATTATGGAATTACTCAATTATGAGGAAAAAATTATGGAATCATGAAAAACAAAAGAACACTCCAATACATCACTAGCATGTTGTTGCACCACCTCTGGCTTTTATAACCGCTTGCAGTCTCTGAGGCATGGACTTTTGGCATGACCAATTTTTCAAAAGTTCCTATATTTACTAGAAACGCTCCCCATAGTAATTCCGAGGCCTGTGATTTGGCGGGGTCAGACGAGGCTGAATAATTTTGTCTAGGCCCACAAGCATCATAGAATTGCACATTTGAGTTCTATTGGCTCCTAAGAGAATGGGAGGTCTAGCTATCCTTGTCTTGTGGAAATGCTACATATCCACACACCTAATTCCCGCATGGACCAGTTTAAACACAAATGGATGGAAGTGGAGTGGATTTGCCGTGCGTGCATGTAGAATGTCCGTGTATGCGTGAGATACGTACGTGTCTTGTCCGTGTGCAGTCTGTGTGTCGAGCCGTTTCACCATTAATAAAAAAAAACGCACATGGACCGTACAGAAAGCACACGTACATGGTCCGTGTCACGTACATGCAGACACGGACCCATTGACTTTAGCGGATCCATGTCTGCGTGATGCTGGAGAAACGCGGACATGTCAGCTGTGTTTAATAACGCACACACGTACAAACCACACGGACACGCGTTCCGTGTGGTTTTACGTGTGTGTGCCTGTTACCATAGGGTAACATTGGTGCACGTGTGTTCGCGCCGCTGGTACGTGTCATCAAAAAGTCCCAAACATGTACCGGCGGCACGGATGTGTGTTGCAGGCCTAGACTCACGAGCGTATAACTCGCATGAGTATTGGAACGCATCACCCGGCGCGGCTGGCTTCTCTGCTGACTGGAGCCGGTCAGCTGCATGTATTTCTATGTGGCTGACATGCTCCTGTCCGTAGAGTGTGCGGCCATACCGGGTGATGCGTTCCGATACTCCATGTGAGTTATACGCTCGTGTGAGGGCACCCTTAAGAATAGAGAGGCCACATTGGAATTTGCTGAAAAACATCTGAAGAAACTGCCCTGTTCTGATTGAAACAAAAAACTTCCTATATTGACCAAAGAAATGCATTTAATCTCTTGCATGATATAAAAACATAAAAAATTGTTTAAAAGAACCGAACAATTTTTTATCTATACTGGCTAACACGGTACAAAGATATATTTTACCTGTATAAAAACATAAACGAATTCATTATCATTATTGAACATTACAGATTTGTGGTGTAGTTGTAAAATTGACCAGTAGAGGGCAATCTTCACTCACACACTGGAATTACAGTTGACTGGAGATATAATCCGCATCCATTACATTTTGCCTCTGAAAACTGTAAGATAAATGTTAAATTTCACCCAACCATTAGACTCCTCAGCATGTTTAATACTAACGCTGTAGTTTTCTTCTTAGACATATATATATTTTTTTTTTTTTGCAATGTGTAAATGTGTTATAAATCTGTTGCGTAGTTTTCTTACTGGGATATGTGGCTGCAAACCAGCATTTTTTTATTTATTTTTTTATTTTAAGAAATGGCAAATCTCTCTATTCAAAATACTGCAAATTTGGCAGTTAGGAGTTTAGTTTTTCCAGAATCAATTGTGATTCTTAAAGGGAATCTGTCACTAGTATCAACCCTTGATTCAACGTATTAGGCCCGTTTCACACATCCGGCATTTCGGTTCATCTTCATCAACAACTTTATACACCAGATAATGGGCTCATATCGTTCAACATGTTTCCATTGTGAAAGGCACATTCACACACATTCTCAGTTCTCGCTATGTTGTTTCGTATCTTTCTGGTCCTGTGAGTCCCAGTGCAACCCATCCTAACACTACAGTGCAACTTGTGATAGTCACTTTTCCTGCTTGTGGCTCCACTTCCAATATCCTCATAGAGGAGTGGGTCATCGGTTTTGTCACTATGGCCAAAGTAGAGCCTTATGCTTCCGTATCCACCTTTATTCTCCTCATAAAAGAGGGGGTAAGGGAGTAGCCAACTTGTGCCTAAGAAGAGCCTTGTGCTCTCGGATGCCTGGGGAGACTCCGCCAGGGAATTTAAATTACGCTCAACTCAAGTACCAGTCTGTCTCAGCCTGTTACCTTTGAGGCTTGGGACCTTACTGCTAGAGCCCTATTCTGTTGACCCATTTGCCTATGGTCATTTTGTTGGAAGGTTTATCTCTAGCCTCAGTGTTGTCTTAGGTTTCATGTCTCGTTCATCAAATCAGGATCATGCTATGTCCTACATCTCCTGCCACAAATCATCCACTGCATGTGAGGCGCCCACGATGTCTGGGGTGGTTACTCGTCACCGGGCCGGTGTCTGTTTGGGTTGTCACAGCGGCCTGGCCCAGTTCCGTGACCCCCGCGGTGTCAATAAAGATGGGGATGATGGGAGTAGTTATTCGTGACGCCACCTGTGGTGCGCGGCCAGTTATTAGCCTCCGCAGTGGGAAGTTTCTCTCTCCTGGGGCAGATGGTGTCGCAGCTCGGGTGTTGCAGCTCTCCACAGGTAAAGCTAGGCCCCAGGGAGGATCTTTGGAGTAGTAGTCGCCTGTGGTGCATGTGCACGATGATAGGAGCGCCGGCAATGATGGGACGACACAGAGGGTGCAGTTCAAGTTCTTTACTCACTAAAGTCACCGCCTTTGGACTGCTGGACTCCACTGTGATGGGCTCCAGCCGATCCCAGAAAGTTTAGAGGTCAAGGCCGGTGTTTCCTTCTGTGTGTTCTTTCCATTGGTCTTCCCTTCACCCCAGCTCCTGGGCCGTGGAATGGGTCACGGGCACCTGCTGCACTCCCTGCGAATCCTGGGATCCACCTTCTTCCTAAGGACCTGGGTCCAGCCTCCAGCTCCTGACCACAGGCCTCTTTCTGTGCAGTGTCTTGTGACCTCCCTTCCTGTGTCTGACCTGGGACTTGCTGTGCCCGGAGCTAACTGAATGCTGTGTGAGATGGCTCCTCACTTCCCCCGCAGGTGCCCCACCTCCCGGATTGCTGAACTAGTGGGCAAGAGGTTCCATACGTCATGATGGCCACTCCTAGCACCTACCCTGGCCGGGTGTCAGTGACAGAGCTCCCGAGGTATGTGTTGTGGTGTTTTTCTGTGATGACCTCCTCCATATCTGAGATGAATATCGCACCTCGGGTGAGGTGCAGTACGCTGTGGCGCTTGAAGCCGCAAGGGTGCCATACATGCAAACTTGATGACCTACAGACAATGCGTCCATTTCACACACTGGGTCTTTTCTAACTTTCTAGAAGCAACTGTTTCTTTCCCTATATACGAGGGGCTGCTTATAAGTCTTTGGCTTTGTGATGTTTTTTTGTTTCTATGGTAACGAATGTTATATCACATGAAAGCCTTATGTGTCTTATATAGGTTTTCAAAATTTTATGTTGTTGCTTATGAGAACAGTGTTCTACGCTCGCAGGAAAACAAAATGGCGGAGTCTAATACGATATTCAGAGCAACTGAGAGCAGAGGAGTGGTAAAATTCTTGTTTCTGCAAGGAAAGTCCCCAAAGAATATTCATGGTGATATATGGCAGACATTGGGGGATCAGTGCCCTTCATATTCCACAGTTAAGAACTGGGTTACCAAATTTAAAACGGGTCACTTCAGCACCAATGATGAAGAATGTCCTGGACGACCGAGAGTGGTGGTTGTTCCGGAGATCGTCGATGCGGTGCACAACCTCATACTGGAGAACCTACAAATTTCAGCTAAAGCAATAGCAGACATCATGGGGATTTCCCATGAACATGTTTGTGTCTTTATCCATGAACATTTGGACATGAGGAAGCTATATGTAAGTGGGTCCCCAAATGTTTGACAACAGGTCAGAGAAGCATGCGAGTGAAAACTTCCCAGTCCATTTGTCAGCGTTTCCAGACTGATAAGAACTTCCTGGATCCGACTGGTCACTATGGATGAGACCTGGATTTATTTGTATGACCCTGAAAACAAAGAGCAGTCAAAAGAGTGGAGGCACAGTGGTTCTCCTTGTCCAAAGAAGTTCAGGGTGCAAAAATCAGCTACTAAGGTGATGGCGTCTGTGTTCTGGCATAAGGAGGGCGTACTGCTAGTGGACTACCTTCAAAAGGGTTCCACCATCAATGCAAGGTATTACATTGAAATTTTGGACCAATTGAAGGCAGCTCTGAAGGGCAAAAGGCGCAGCAAGCTGTCCAAAGGAATCTTGTTCCTGCAAGACAATGCCTCCGCTCACACAGCACAAGAGACCACGGCAAAACTGGCAGAGCTGGGCTTCCAGCTGGTTGACCAACCACCTTATTCACCAGATCTAGCTCCCTGCAACGATCATCTATTTCCAAACCTGAAGAAACACCTCCAGAGTACCAAATTTCACACCATTTCGGATGCCATGGCTGCTATGGATGCCTGGTTTGAGGCACAACCGAAATCCTTTTTTTTGCTAGGCTTACAGAACTTGGAATATTGATATATGTGGAATAAATGTAAAGTTTCATCATCCTATCTCGTGTCTTTCTGGGTAAAGCCAAAGACTTATGAGCAGCCCCTTGTACTAACACCTCTCAGTGTGGACTAATCCCAACACTTTATTTCTGGCCCTGCTCACTGTGTTGTTGTGCAGAACCCAGCTCCTTAAAGGGTAAGTGCCGCGTTTTTTAATTTTTTTTTTTATTATTAATAGGGATTATGGAATCGATTATTCAATTATACCGACAGTTACTCGCCTCAAATACGACAGTCCCTGTGCCTCCGACCCTATCTCTTCCACTGTGGCTGCAGACTGATGTGACATGGAAATGCCCCCTCGGCTGTCCAGATCACAGCTCTGGGAATAGACCGCCGCCATCTCTGGAGCCCACAGTGTCTGAGTGGCTATGTGCTCCACTGTCCCCCTGAGCATTATGGCAGTGATCTGTGGCTGATCTTGGTGTTCTACTGTGGAAGTCGCGCTGCGATCACTGCACCCACCTCGCGTGTGCTCACCTCAGGCCTCCGCTCCCCCCTGCATGTGCTCACCTCGGGCCTGTGCTCCCCCCGTGTGTGCTCGCCTCGGGCCTCTACTCCCCCTGCGTGTTTCTAGCATCAGGCCTCCGCTCATGGCAGCTCCTCACTGCTCTATGCTTTGATCACTGACAGGAGGAGCAGCCACAACACCTGGCTGACAGGAAAGGCTGGCGGAGGTCAGAGGTGAGTGCATGCGGCTGGGAGCAGTGATCGCGGCATGACATCTGTAGTGAAGTGCCAGGCTCAGACTGCAGATCACCCCTCCTCGCCGCATGTCACCTCAGATCTTTTCTCCTGGCAGCTTCTCTTGTCAGCCTGGTGTCTTGGCAATTCCTCCTCTCAGCGCTCAGGCTCAGAGCACAGTATATGGGGTAACAGTAATATGGGGACACAGGAATATTGGGGCACAGAAATATCAGGGCACAGGAATATGGTGACAGCGTATACGGGGCATAGTATACAGTGGTGCACAATATACAGTGGAGCACTATGCCAGCTGTTCTTGATGACACTTTAGACATATTAGGATCACTTTGCAGTCACCAACAAAATGGCTCCGCGCTGTGATCCTAAATTTCATCCTCCCTTATCCTTTTGAAAGCACCCAGAAGGGGGGGCAGGTGTGACATCACACACACAGGAGAGCAGATTCTGCCCACTATTACTGCAGTTGTAATGTGAGCTAGTTGTACACTAGGATTTCAGCAGCTGCTCCCTCTAGAGTTTAAGAGTGGAGAATATCAACCTTTTAAAATTTCTCAATTCTAAACAAATAATAATATTTCAACAACATTAAAACATTAATACTTTACATTTTTTCAGTTATTGAATTTTTTTTTTTGGACGACACCTTCCCTTTAACAGGACAGCACACAACATCATACATGAAAACATAACGTGTCACATCACATTACCTTCATAGCACACTTTGCATCACATTACAATACACACCAATGCAACATTTACAAAAGACGCAAGACACCATTCACATTACAATAATGCGGTTGATGCCTTCAGGGAAAGGAATGCGACAGCCACGGTCCACCTCCATACACACCAGCGACTTGAAGCCTTTTCATTGCCTGGTAAAAGAAGCAAGATATTATCAGCAACAGATGTGAATGGTTATGAAAATATGCAGAAAAGAGCAATCTGCGTATTAAGAATAATGAAGTGACTTTCATCCGGGAAAAATGTCTTGCTGACACTTACACGTATAGAATTGTGGTTTCTTGGCCGATGGTTTAGAGAGAACTATTAGAGAATGCGCGGCACATTGTACTGCCAGCAGTAGACCCATAAATCTCCCAATAAATTCCATATCCTTTATAAACACGTCAATAAACAGCAGAAATACAGAAATATGGGTAAATGCTTCAGAACTAAATGTCTCTTTTACAGCGGCCGGAGAGCAGAAGCTTCTCGAAATATTCACTGTGATTGGGGATAAAAAGTCTGACTTCATCTAATCCGACAATTTTCTTGGTATAAAAATTCTTGATCCCATTTGATTTTCAGCTACTACTACCCGTATTTTCATTGTTACCGAATATTGGTGGATGTTATTGCCTGCACACAAACACCTCTTTACACATGAACACTGGTGGTGCTGGTAATTGGGCTAGTTAGAGCTTTAAGGGACCTTTCCACTTCTGACCTCACTCAGGAAGGAATCCTCCCTCAGACGCAAAAAATACTGTGAATTTGGGCTCTTGTCCACTTGCGATTTTCCGTGTGCGATCCGATAAAAAAATCGGATCGCACTCGCACCAGTGTTAAGCTATGAGGCCGTGTCCTCTTGCTAAATTTTTAACGGCACGACTCGTGCTCTCGGTGAAAACGCAGCATGCTGCAATTTGCACCAAGTCTAAGCTCCCGCACCCCCATGCAAGCCTATGGGAACGAGAAGAAAAAACAGAAATACGTGTGGCATACGCATGTCATACAGATGGCATACGTATGTCATACGGATCCTTGACACTTGCATACCACGTCAGACTGGCTACCAGAGGAATCTCCAGTAATACCAGTCCTGGCCGCAGTTACATGCACTGAACTCCGGAGCTGTCACCTGAGCTCCGGAGTGCAGCCTGGACTGAACAGCGAGCGCCGAGTGATTGATTCCCCGGCGATTGCTGTTCAGTTCAGCACAGCTGCAGACAGACCGGGCTGAACTCCGGAGCTCAGGTGACACCTCCGGAGTTCAGTGCAGGTAACCGCGGCCAGGTCTGGTATTACTGGAGATTCCTCCGGTAGCCAGTCCTACGCTGCTTACATAAACACATAGCACTCACATGATACTCGCATGTCATACGGATGCTATGTGAGAGAAGAGAAAAACACTGTACGCAGACCACACTCAGGACACTGGACTCACATTTGTAGCCGAGTATCGCAGTGATTTTTTTTTACGCAAGTGGACAAGAGCCCTTTGTTGCATTTATGCACATTTCACCCTCTCCCTTACAAAAGGTTTAAATCAGCACATCTAAAATTTGCAGTGTTGGGCAATTTAGGCCTTGCAGAAGAATTGCATTTTTTCCATAAGTGTCAACACTATAATGTACAATAGCAATCTGCTCTGTTTATTGCCTTTTTGTTACTTTTTTCATTTCTTTTCTTTTTTTTTTTTTTTTTTTATTTCCTTTTGATGCTGATTTGATACAGATTTTTTTAATTTTTTTTCCTGCAATTTAAAAATTGAAATTTAAATATTTTTTTTTAAAAAAAAAAAAAGTGCAGCATCATGCCATGGGGTAACATGGAATCAAATTTCATGAAATGCTATTCACAATATTATATGTAGCAGATTTTTAGGATGCAACCCAATACAAAAAATACAATATGATCACTGCATAGAAAGAATTATTTTGGATCAGAGAAGCCTTGATCCAGTCATTTGGTCATCACACCTTGGCTTGGTATATACAGCAAGACTTTTGGAATCCTATACTTAACATACCCTTAACACCAAAATGCCCAAGTATTAAACAGATAATAAGCAGCCGTTGGTGACATGGAGATACATGCAGAGTCCAGGTTGTGGTGACCCAGCATTATTTTTTGCAGTCTTGTTGTATATACTGAACCAAATTGATAACTAAATGACTGTCAGGGCTTCTCTCGCAAAAAATGTCAGGTCTTGTGGGCTGGCTTTAGTGAACAGTGAATAGTATATCTACCAAAGTGGTCCAAGAAAGGAAAATTTGAGAACCAGCAACAGGATCATTGGCGGCAAAGGCATGTGTTGCGATGACTAGCCTATCTAACCCGATCCCACAGAAGAGCTGTTGACCGTATTTGTGGTCCGAGTGCGATCTGGCAAAAACTTGAATTGCACTTAGACCAATGTTATGCTATGATGCCATGCTCAAGTTTAAATTTTCCCTTTAATCGTATCTCTCTGAGGAAAAAATTGCTTCATGCCCGAGTTGCCTCAATAAATCGAATTGCACTGGGCCATGCAAGTCAGTAGGTGCATGGAAAAAATTGAACCACATTCAAATTTTCATCAGAGGTCTTGTGGGGTGGCCTTAATGAGCAGTGAATACTATCTATCAAAAAAGATCCAAGAAAGGACAATCCGTAAACCAGTAACAGTATCATTGGCGACCAAGCAGGGGTGGGATTCAGCCGGTTCGGTCCGGTTCTGGTGAACCGGTTGTTAAAATGGCAGCCGGTTCCCCGAACCAGCAAGAAACGGCTCCGGTGATCCGGTTCTCTATATTCACTTGTGTTAGTGTCTTTAAGACACTAACACAAATGAATCCCCGTACCTTCATACGCGCCACACTTCCAGGTTCAGTGGAGCCTGTCTGCTCCCTGACCTGGTGCAGAGGTCACGGCAGAGTGGTGAAGTTGCTCCTCCTGCTGCCGCCTGCCAGAGTCAGTATACCTGCTGAGTGCTGCGCGGTGGAGAACGGAAGACAGAGGGGAGGCCGCCGGTGTTTGGAGCAGGTAAGTGCTCAGTGAGCTGAAGATGCAGGGAGACTATATGGGAAAAGGAGCACATGGGATGAGATCTGCTGGGGAAAGAGGCTATGATGGGATCTGCAGGTGAAAGAGGCCATAATGGGATGGGATCTGCAGGTGAAAGAGGCCATAATGGGATGGAATCTGCAGGGGAAAGAGGCCATAATGGGATGAGATCTTCAGGGGAAAGAGGCCATAATGGGATGGGATTTGCAGGGGACAGAGGCCATAATGGGATGGGATTTGCAGGGGAAAGAGGCCATAATGGGATGGGATCTGCAGGTGAAAGAGGCCATAATGGGATGGAATCTGCAGGGGAAAGAGGCCATAATGGGATGAGATCTTCAGGGGAAAGAGGCCATAATGGGATGGGATTTGCAGGGGACAGAGGCCATAATGGGATGGGATTTGCAGGGGAAAGAGGCCATAATGGGATGGGATCTGCAGAGGAAAGAGGCCATAATGGGATCTGCAGGGGAAGAGGCCATAATGGGATGGGATCTGCAAGGGAAAGAGATCACATGGGAGGGGATCTGTAGGGGGAAAGGAGCCACATGGGATGGGATCTGCAGGGAAAAGAGACCACATGGGATGGGATCTGCAGGGGAAAGAGGCCATAATGGGATGGGATCTGCAAGGGAAAGAGATCACATGGGAGGGGATCTGTAGGGGGAAAGGAGCCACATGGGATGGGATCTGCAGGGAAAAGAGACCACATGGGATGGGATCTGCTGGGGAAAGAGGCCATAATGGGATGGGATTTGCAGGGGAAAGAGGCCATAATGGGATGGGATCTGCAGGGGAAAGAGGCCATAATGGGATGGGATCTGCAAGGGAAAGAGATCACATGGGAGGGGATCTGTAGGGAGAAAGGAGCCACATGGGATGGGATCTGCAGGGAAAAGAGACCACATGGGATGGGATCTGTACGGGGAAAGGAGCCACATTAAATTAATGCATTAAAATGCAGGAAAAAGCTTCTCTGTACATAAAAACACTTAAAAACGCAGATTCACATCTGAACCAAAAACGCTTTAAATAATGGAGAAAAGGCAGAAAAAATGCAGCAAAAATGGAAAAAACAGAGAAGATAGTTATTGTGTAGTTTGGTGCAGACAGAAACAAAAAGAAACAGAATTTATGCAACGTGTGAACACAGATTGATAGGCACAAATAAGCAACATGTCATATAGTGACACAGAAATATAAAAAAATTCTGACTGCTATGAATATGAATGAACAGTCCACGGCATCTGCTGAATGGCCCTTACTGCCAAATGGGTGTGGCTAGGGGTGTGGCTAGGGGCGTGGTCAAAATTGCCGCGGCGCGCTGCGCGCACCGCATACTTTGTCCCTCTTTCCTTTCTTGAAAAGTTGGGAGGTATGCTGTAAGGTTAGGTTTAGATGACTGTATTTGTGGTCTGAGTGCGATCTGGTAAAACCTTGAATCACACTTGTACCATTGCTATGCCATGGGGCCATGCCCAAGTTTGAATTCTCCCTTTAATTGTATCTCTCCAAGGAAAAAATTGTTGAATGCCCGAGTTGCCTCAATAAATTGAATCACACTTGACAATGCAAATCAATGGGTGCATGGAAAAAAGACAGAATGGAGAAGATAGAAATTTTTTGTTCTATTTTCTCCACATCCAAAAAATTGTCTCATACTGTGATCAGAGTGTGATTAGCACAGTTGATCCAATTTTCTCATGAGAAAAAAAATTGGTCATCTGTACCTAGCCTAACACAACCCGATAAAATAGATAGTGGCAACAGATTGCAGGTCTCTGTTATTTACCTGCACAGATTACATTCCTGCACGTTGCCATCTCTGGACATACTCTTGGGTAATGTGTCTGACAAGCCACGGCACATTTCGAAAACAGTTGTAAAATGCCAGCGGCAAAACCAGCTGTGGTTAATAGTTTTCACCCAGTCACCGCCTCAAACACAATGAATAGAGTGAAGTTTGCCAGTTTACTAAAGGCAATCAGTAAATACCTGTAAGCACAGATCAGGGTGTGGAATGAGGAAGACGTAAAGCTGCACATAATTCCTATTAAAGCTGCACATAATTCCTATTATTAATGTATTATGTATAGTGGAAACCAATTGCATGTCCTCTGAACTGTCAGATAACAAAAGCAGATGGTATTTACTAGGGACAAAAATGGAGACACATACAAAAGTGACCCGCAGAGGGAGAAAATTCCCATACCACAGCGTTATCCTGCACGTTTTATTTTACTTGAGTCCATTACAGCTTAGCTATCAACTGTCCTGGATTCAGAAGGACTGTCTCAATTTGAAGGCTCAGTCCCGCTGTTCCGGCATTGTCCCAACTTCCTCTCACCGCCGCCTCCGTAGCTCTTCCTCCTCAGAAGCGGGGTCAACATATCTGCAGACATACATAAATTCAAAATTATTTTCTCTGGGCCCTACAAGACTCAAGCTTGTCAGGAGGTAGCAACTCTAGCAATGAGCCACTGCCCACACTGAGAGAGGTAGGAGAATTTGGTATTTTTAAGCTGTATTGCAGCACTGAACTCAGAAGCAGATTATACAGATATGTAAGGGGGTGTAAGGCTCTGTGCTGCGCCCGTGCCAGCAGCCGAGCTGCTCGGATCCGGATCCGCGGTGGCTCGAGGGGTCTCCAGACCCGGGGGTCGTGCGGCCACTCAAATGAAGGGGGTATTTACAGGGGATTGTAAAGTTTGTGATGCCACCTGTAATATGTGGTAATTGGAGTACCACCGCTGCAGTTGGGAGTACCCGGAGATGATGGAATGGGCCAACTAGATGTTGTGACCCTCCACGGGTAGGGGGGGAATACCCCAGGGCTCGTTGATGGTGAGAGGGAGTGCCGTTGGGTGCGAATGGGTCACTTGCGTACTCACTCAGTCCATTTAGCTGACACCGACAACTGGATAAACCAAAGTTCTGGATACCGCTGCCGCTGAGGGGAGCTAGTTCGGGTCCCATTCCCAATGGTGCTGCCTTGTGATCCGTGACCTGCCTCCTGGCACTAAGTTTACTTCTCTGTTGGTCCCGGTAGTATGGAAGTTGCCGGGTCCCGCTCCCCACTATGGCTGAGTGTGGGAGCTGGCTCTCAGGGTTCACACTTGGGATTTTCTGGATCGTTTTTAGTGGAAAGTCCTATCCCCCTCGTTGCGCTAGTACCCTGATTTTGGAATGGGTGGAGAGCGGATCTTGAAGGCTCCGTTCTCGTTGGGTAAATTGTCAGGTTGCCTGAAGCTACACACTGACCTATTGTCCACGAACCCCGTCATGCCCTGGTCCCAGCCTGGTGATAGTGCAGGGCTGCCGGCTGTCCTCCTCGACAGCTCCATGCCCCTTGCCATGATCCCCTGCAACCGGGGGGTCCAGCTCCTCTAGGCCCAGACCACCATCTACCGCCTAGATGGCTTCCTAGGAGCCCTGCTCCTGACCTCCTCTCTCTTTCACTTCTCAAGCTCCACTCTCTTCTCCTGACACTCCTGACCTCCCCTTTCCAACCCCCCAGGTGGGCGACTCTATTCCACTCAAGCCATCCACTGGTGTGTTTGGTGGGTGTGGTGCAGAGTGTACCTAGGGTTTTGATTAGCTGATGTAGGCAACACCATATAGTTGGGGACCCATAACCAAGAAGAAGGTGGATACTGCACGGGAGGGCAGACTGTGCAATACCCTGTGACGACCTGATAGTCTAGGGGCGTCACATTCCCCCTTGGTTAAACAAAGCTCGTCCACGAGCTCCAGGACATCTGAGGTTTATTATTTTTTTTCAAAACTACAAAAGTAGAAAATAGGAACATTTTTTTATTTACAAGATTCATCCCACATAAGGGAGGCTGGGTACTTAAACGTTACTAAAATTTTTGAGTTCTTCAGTCAACAGTGGAACGCTACCGGTTAGGTTAGTAGCGGATGCTCAACCTGCTCCGTTGCAGCCTCTTCCTGCGACAGTCCAGTCCCAATGTCCTGGATCCCATTAACCCGCAACCCAAACAACTTGACCCGCTGCATACCTATTCATGGGTCCGTGACCAGGTTAAGGTCTCGGGTGTTGTAAAAGACGACTCTGGTGGGCACATGAGGTGCAACTATTTACAATACACAAGTCTGTGTTGGTCACAACCAGTCCCATGACCATGGTCCATTTTTCCTACTACAAAATATTGGTGCATAAATAAAACAAAGTCCATGCACCTAGTGCACACACTATAAAATCTTCTTTCAATCAGGTAACTTTCTCTGCTGATTTAAACCTTGTTGATTAAAACACAGTTGTTTCCTAAAATTTCTATATGAAAAATAACAAACTTTCTAAAACAATAAAAGAAACACAGATACCTAACAGTTTAGAGTTTTCATGTTACAGGTACCGCTCACTTGGCGGCTGGTAGTCAACGGCGGCGGCTGGCAGAACCCGCTCATCAACCATAGTGAGCCTCTTCACATCCAGGGCATACCAACCCCGCTCACTCCAATGCCGAGTGTAGATGAACACCTCTCCTGGCTCCAGGTTACGGCCCGGGTGGTCACTCGGGAAATGTTGCTCTATATCTCTCTGAGCGACAAATACTTCTTCCGAGAGGCTCGCTTCCCAGAGGAAACCCCACCCTTTGTTGGGGTTAAACTGCTTTACATGGCCCCTGCGTCATGGCCCTCTGACACGGAAGGTGGCCTTCCTCAAATGCTCCTTCTCCCTCTGGGCACGGGCAACCATCTCCGGTTGCAACTTTTGTGGGTGTTGTTTCCAGTAGGGGGCGTCAGCATCCGGCCTCGGCTCCTTAGCTAGCATAGGCTTCAGTTGTGCTTTTGAGGCCCTAACAGCCGTTGGGATGCAGCGCGGTGGCGGAACCGTCAGCTCTTCAGGCTTCACCTCCGCTATTGTGAACAAAGGAACCGACTGCTACGCAGCCGGGGTTGCAGAGTCCGGGTGCTCCGCCTCTAAGGACGGGCCCGGTGATGCTGCCGGATCTGGTCGGGCTGGTGTCAGGGTGACCGCTGTCGTGACCTGGTCAGGTGACGGAATTGGGGGTTCTGCAGCTGCATCTTCATCAACGGGGGCTGAAGGTTCCGCTGCCATGGTGGGAGCAGGCTGCTCGATGTCCGCCGAGCACAGGGTTAGTGGCGGCGGAGTGCTTGCCGGGAGCAGGGGCGGTCCGGATCCCTCAGCCACATCAGCCGGATTAGGGTAACCAACAGGGACTGGGCAACCGCTTACCCTCTCTTCACATAGGATTTTGATCTCACGGGCTCATACCACCAGCGCCAGGCTCCTCATCTCTTCCCTCCAGTGATCCAATATGAACAGGAACTGCGTCCACATCCTTCTGCAAAGCTGCACCGTCTCTTCCTCAATCCAGGTCGCGGTCCCGGGAACAGCACGTTCCGGTGACCAGCTCCGCTTAGCCGACATATTTCCTCTGCAGGGTCCAGGAACGTTATGGCAGAGTCCTGGCGTCCCTGCTTCTCTTCCGCTGCTACATGCCGTCACGCCCCCTCAGTTTTCGGCCACCACTCACTTTGGTGCTGTGGCCCTCTGGGAACATGAAGATGAGTGAGGGGATGAGGTGCTCGGAGGCCCAAGTACCAGGGAAGTGGCTGGCCAGTAAATTTAATGCAGGTCCAGTTGCTCATAGCAATGACCGCAGTGAAGTAGTGGGGCAGATGTCCAAAGGACTGTATCTAATGAAGTTGCTGTCTCCTGTAACCATGAAGATTTGTGCCCACTATTGGCGTGAGAGCATGTATTTGAAGTGTTCAGTAAAGAAGTTTATGTTTAAGAAACATCGTGTGTGTTGGTGGTGTTTGGGGACACTGAGGCCTGCGGCAGTCGGCAGTTGGGAAGTGGCCTAGAAAAAACATGAAGAAGTCCTGGCCTCTGGCCTGAAGGTATGTGTCGTGCACCACAAGTCCCAGCAACCCTTCAACTGTACTGGAACGGAGGCAGCGGTGCAAACTACTGATCTAAGCCTGAGCTGCAGCAAGAAGGTAGTCCCTGCACCCCGCCGTCCCTTCTACAGATACATATAGATACATCTGTACATAGCCATGTAGCTCTATGTACCTGTTTTCTAGAAGTGAATGATCAGATTTTTTTGTTCCAATATACTTACTAAAACATAAAAAAATTGCAAAAATGTAATCAGAATACCCAAGTCCTTCTCCTGTTCTGTAGTCCCGAGTTTACTTCCATTTAATGTATACGCAGATATAGGATTACTCCGTCTCATTTGCCAAGTATCTGCCCATTCCGATATCTTATCCAGACCGTTTTGTAATATTTTACTATCAAGGTGTGTTTTTAATATCCTACATAGTTTGGTGTCATCAGCAAAGACTGACACTTTACTATCAATCCCATCCACAAGGTCATTAATAAAGAGATTAAAAAGAATTGCTCCTAGCACAGATCTCTGCGGTCCCCACTGCTGACTATAGCCCAATTAATGAATATACCATTTATGACGACTCTTTGTGTCCTATCTTTTAGCCAATTCCTTACCTAGTTGCATATAGTTTCCCCTAGTCCTTGCTTCTGAAGCTTCAGTATGAGGCTATTATGTGGTACAGTATCAAATGCCTTTGGAAAGTAAAAATAAATCTCATCACCTGCATTACCAATATCCAGGTTTGCACTTACCCCCTGATAGAAACCCAACATGTTGGTTAGATACGATTTATCTTTCATGAATCCATGCTGTCTGTCAGTTATTATATTATTCTCTCTAATATATTGTTGCATGTCATCTCTTAAAATACCCTCAAAAACCTTGCACACCACTGATTTCAGACTTACCAGACGGTAGTTTCCTGGTTCCACCCTCTTACCTTTCTTAAATATTGGTACCACATCAGCCATTCTCCAATCCTAAGGAACCAAGCCTGTTACAAGTGAGTCTAAGAGGATACGATACAGTGGTCTGTCAATTACTGAGTTCAATTCCCTCAATATTCGTGGATGCATGCCATCTGGCCCGGGGGATTTGTCAGTGTTTAATTTACTCAGACGCAGATGCGCGGCCCGGGTCAGCCGAGCTGCTCGGATTCTGGCGGTCCGTGGCTCGAGGGGTCCCGGACCCGGAGGCACCATCGAATAGTTTTAAATGAAAAATAAAAATAAAGTCTGACTACGCCACTCGCAGTTTGCGGCCTTGGATAATAGGGCCACCGCTGCGGGTTTCCACTGGGGATGATGCATTGGGGCCAGCATGGATGGTGGATCCCTCCGTGAGCAGGGCTTTGCCCCAAGGGTAGGTGAAGGGTTAACTTGGAGGCGCAACGCAATGAAGCAGTCCAGACAGAGAGTGCAGTTTGATTGTCCTTACTTACTGGATTCACGCCCTGGGGACGTACTGGATCCCAGGTGCACCCGTGTCTGATGGCTGTGCCAGCTGACCTGGTGCCACTCTCCACCTTTGCACTCTGATGTATGTGGGTGCTCCATGGCAAGGAGCTCTTGGAGGTCCTCCTGGTGTCTGGGTCCTGCCACAGGCAGCTTGGACTATTTAAGGGAATTTCTCCCGATCCCCTCTTTGCTGCTGATGACTCGGACGTTAGTTGTGGCAGATAAGATGGGCAATGAGCCCCATAGGGGTGAATGAGCCCATGACTATCGGGAGGGTATAGGGTAGGAAGGGGTTAATGTTGAGGGAATAGGGCTGTGTAAGGGATTAAGGGATTGGTGGTTTGGTGAGCGGCGAGGATTGGGCCAGAGGTCATGAGGGGTGGGGAGAAAAGGGGGGGGTTTATAAGGGGCAGTTAGTTGCAGTACCTCCTCTTTTGCCGTTGGTGCCAGTCGTGTTTGGTCAGCATCGCCGGTTCCAGAATGGCTGACCTAGCTGCGCTGTTGGAGTGGGTCCGTGGAGCCTCGGAAGTCCTGGGAGTGGATGTGGTGCGGGAGCAGCTGCGTGCGGCCTGTGGGGACGGAGCGATGGTGCCCTCAGCTGTGGCTGCGGCTGCAGCACCCGGACCTGTGCTGCGTGCTCGGCGGTCGCGGCCGCCGGAGCGTTACTCCCCCAGCGGGAGGGGAGCGAGATCCAGGAGCCCCTTACGGGACCCTGCGGGGCAGGGGAGCCCTCACCAGCCTGCAGGAGCTTTGCCGGCCTCCGGGAGGAATCCTCATCGGAGATCCTGCGGGCCGGAGGTGGGCGGAGCTTGTTTGCGGCCTACTTCCGGTCCGCGGGCGGCAAGGCCCCGGTCCAGATTAACAGCAGCCCCCGGTGATGTGCCGGCCGGGGGCAGAGCTCTGCGGAACGGTGTGTCGGTGGGAACTCCCTGCAGACGGCAGGGGAGACGTGCGGATAGTGCAGCACAGGAGCTGCAGATCGCCAGCCAAAGGGCTGCGGGGGATGGGTCCAGCAGCCGGCAGGGCCACAGCAGGATGTCGGTGGTGACGGTCCCCCCCAGCGTGGATCGTGCTGGGGGGAGGATCAGCGTATATCGGAGGCCGGACGGCCTTCCTGCAGTCGGCAGGGAGGGAGACCAGTGGGGATGGCAAGTGGAGCCGAAGTGCAGCAGCCGACCTCGGGATCATCGTGGGTGGACGGCGGCAGGACGCCGCGTCGGGCGACACGAAAAAGGTCCAGCAGGAGGCGATTGGAGGAGCAGGGTGCGGTGACCGTGGGGGTTGACGGCCGCCAATCGCGAGCTGTCCCCTTGCTGGTCCCCCCTGAGGTCCTCAGCGGCGATTCGGACTCTGGTGACGAGGACGGAAGCGACAACACAGCGAGACGGATGGAGCGTCAGGAGACTCGTGATACGGCTGTTCCGGATCCGATTCAGAGGCAGCCCGGTGAGCAAACGACGAGTATGCTTAATGTTGCGGGTAGTGTGGGGGGGGTGTCTTCTGTGTCGGCGAGTGCGCAGGGCTCTGGGGTTCGGGAGCCGTCGGCGTTACCGGGGGCAGAGTTTTGGGGGCAGTTATTGGGGGTGTTGCAGGGGCTGTCGGCTGAGCGAGCAGGTGCGAGCGGGTCTGGTTCTCCGGCGGGGGCTTGGGTGGGTCCCTCGGGTGGCGTGCCGCCGGTGGTGGCGGCGCAGAGTGTTGTTACGCAGGGAGCTGCAGTGGCGACAGAAGCAGGACAGGTGGCAGGAGTAGCGGCCGGGTCGGGCGCGGAGAAGGACGGGGAAAAAGAGAAGGAAAAGGAGAAAGAGGATCAGGTGGTGCGGCTAGATGATAGGGCGCGGAGCGAGGTATACGTTTGCTTCGAGAGTCCGCTGGGGGTGCATTTAAAAAAGGAGGTGAGGGAGAAGATATGGAAAGGGGAGTATGTGGAAATTTTTTCCCTGCTTCCCCTTGAGAAATTTAACTTGGATAAGGTGAAGCCAAGCGACTCAAAAAAGGAGAAGGAGGATGAGGAAAAGAGGAGGTATAGGCTTATTCCCAGGACATTTACCAACTGGTTACAGGCCTTTGCGATCTTAGCCAGTGTCATTGGGGAAAAGGAGCCGGAACATTGTTCCGCACTTTTCGGGTATATGGATTCGATTGGGGAGGCGTATAGAGTGTACGGCGGTTTAGGTTGGTTGAGGTACGACGAACAGTTTCGGCAGCGCAAGGCTCTGCGGGCCGGACTAAAATGGGACCACAAGGACATCTCCTTGTGGATGAGGTTAATGACAGCCCCGGCTCAGCCCTTTCGTGGGGCTGACGGGGGTTCGGGTACAAGCAACGGGTCTTCGGCGGGTCAGAGAAAAGGAGCTTGCTGGCAATTCAATGAGGGACAGTGTAAATTTGGGGCCTCGTGCCGTTTCAAGCACGAGTGTTCCGGATGTGGAGGTTCCCATCCTGTGTCCAGGTGCTTTAAGAAAGGGAAGGGTAAGCCCGGGGAGGGGGCTGGAAAAAGGGAGGACGCCGGTGAGGGTAGAGGCGATGCTTCCCTATTTAAGTATTCAAAGCAAGAAAGCCTGCGGAGACACCATCACATGTTTCTCAACGCTGGCAGCAAACTAGCCAGGTCTTTCACCGGGAAGGAACAACCACGGGAAGGGCAGTCTCCAGTCAAGGAGACCACCTATGCCAAACATGGTATCCATCCACAGACAGCCGTTTCGGGGTATTTGCCCCTCATCAGTGTGGAGTAGGAATCTGGCTAGTGGGACATTGCCTAGTAAAAGACTATGTGAGCAAGGATGGTTGACCTTAGGGAGATCAACATCCACCACTGCGGAGACACCATCACGTGTTTCTCAACGCAGTGATTCTAGAGCAATGCCCCCTGGGAAATATTCAAAGCAAGAAAGCCTGCGGAGACACCATCACATGTTTCTCAACACTGGCAGCAAACTAGCCAGGTCTTTCACCGGGAAGGAACAACCACGGGAAGGGCAGTCTCCAGTCAAGGAGACCACCTATGCCAAACATGGTATCCATCCACAGACAGCCGTTTCGGGGTATTTGCCCCTCATCAGTGTGGAGTAGGAATCTGGCTAGTGGGACATTGCCTAGTAAAAGACTATGTGAGCAAGGATGGTTGACCTTAGGGAGATCAACATCCACCACTGCGGAGACACCATCACGTGTTTCTCAACGCAGTGATTCTAGAGCAATGCCCCCTGGGAAATATTGGATGTACGGGCGGCCGAGTTATGGAGGAAGGGTTTTACTGAGGGTTTTCGGATTCCGTTTGAATCTGGGGCCCCAGTTTTTCGCCCGGGTAACTTGAGGTCTGCAAGGGAACACCCGGAGGTTGTGAAAGAGAAGCTGGACAAGGAGGTTGAATTAGGGAGGATGGTGGGCCCCTTTCAGGACCCACCAATTTCCAATCTTCGGATTTCGCCATTGGGGGTGGTTCCCAAAAAAGAGCCGAAGAAATTTCGGCTCATACATCATTTATCCTACCCGGCTGGGTTGTCGGTGAATGATGGGATATCACCTGAGCTGTCAGCGGTTTGTTATGTTTCTTTTGACAGAGCTTTGGATTTGGTGCGGGCAGCCGGGCGTGGGGCCCTGATGGCAAAAGCGGATGTGGAGGCAGCTTTTCGCTTGCTCCCAGTGCATCCGGACAGTCAGCATCTGTTGGGATGTATGTGGGAGGGAGAGTTTTATGTGGACCGTTGCCTGCCCATGGGATGTTCTATTTCTTGTTCTTATTTCGAGGCGTTTAGTTCTTTTGTGGAATGGGTAGTCCGGGACATGGCGGGGGTGCACTCCGTGATCCATTACTTGGACGATTTCCTTTGTGTAGGGCCGGCAAGGTCCTCGGTTTGTTCATTGTTGTTGTTTACGTTGCAGCGGATAGCGCAGAGTTTGGGTATTCCTTTGGCAAAAGACAAAACGGAAGGGCCAGTGACTGCTTTATGCTTTTTGGGCATAGAAATCGACACGATGGCAATGGAATGCCGCTTGCCGGAAGGGAAGTTGGTGGATTTAAAAGCGTCAGTGCGGTCATTATACCAGGCTAAAAAGGTGAAGCTGAGAGAGCTGCAGTCAGTCTTGGGAAAATTGAATTTCGCCTGTCGCATCATGCCGATGGGGCGCATATTTAATAGGAGATTGGCGAGCGCGACTGCTGGGGTGACAGCGCCGAATCATTTTGTCAGAGTGACGAGGTTGATGAAAGGGGATCTGCTGGTTTGGGATTCTTTTTTAGACAAGTATTTTCCAGACTCATTGGTGCGTGGAACAGTGGCCACAAGCATGGAAGGAGAAAGGGCTGGTGAAGAATTTGGCTTTGCTGGAATTGTTCCCGATCATAGTGGCGCTCGAACTGTGGGGCTCTGAATTTTCGGGTAAAAAGGTTTGCATGCATTGTGATAATATGGCGGTGGTTCATTCGATCAATTCATTGTCAGCAAAATCTCCCCCGGTGGTGGGGTATCTGAGGCATCTGGTGCTCCGTTGCTTGGCACTGAACATTTGTGTTGTGGCGAGGCATGTGCCGGGGGTTCAGAATGAAGTGGCTGATGCGCTGTCTCGGTTTCAGTTTCGCAGGTTCAGAAGGCTGGTGCCGGGAGCAGACGACGATGGAGCACTATGTCCGGAATGGTTGTGGGATCTAGCCTTGGCGTAGCTTGGGAGGGCATTAGGAGATCGGTGTCTGAGGCTACTTGGTGCCGATACCAGGCAGTGTGGAATGAGTGGGAAGAGTTAGGCGGATCGGAGTTCATGGGGCCGGGTTATAATGGCCGAGTGGTGGGGGTTTTGGCGGTGATTAGTGGCGATTTTTCAGCGGGGCGGTCCGTATCGGTAATGAGTTACCGTTTGTCAGCCTTGGCCTTTTTATTCAAGTTGCAAGGTGTGCGGGATGCCACGAAGGATTTTCTAGTACGGCAGGCCATGAAGGGTTTTAGGAGAGGGGTGCGGTCGCGGGACTCTAGGCGGCCGATATCGCTACCATTGTTGGTGCGTTTAGTGGGCTGCTTCGGGGAAGTATGTGTGTCCCCTTACGAGCAGAGGCTGTTTGCAGTGGCATTTGTGTTGGCCTTTTTCGGGGCCTTTCGGATTGGCGAGTTGGTTAGTCCGGCGAAGCAGGTAGTAGGAGGTTTGTTGTTGGAAGACGTAACGCTTGGAGTTGATCGGGTGGAATGTCGATTACGTTTTTCCAAAACGGACCAGGTGGGGCGTGGGCGCCTGGTGGTTTTGTATGGGATACCTGGACACCCATTGTGCCCGGTTGGGCAGGTGACGGAGTTTTTGAAGATAAGGGGAGGTTATCCTGGGGTTTTCTTGAGACACATGGATGGTTCTGCGCTGTCCAGATTCCAGTTTACTGCGGTTTTAAAAACTGTGTTGGCACGAGTAGGGGAGGTGCCAGGTGACTATGGGTCACACTCCTTTCGGATTGGGGCAGCGACAGAGGCGGCCAGGTGGGGCTTGAGTGATGATTGTATCCGGCGTATTGGGAGATGGGAGTCGTCCAGGTTCCGTTTGTACATACGGCCTCACCTGCTGAGGGGTGAGGGGGAGTGACTCGGCTGGTTTGGAATTACGGGGGTTAATAGGTGTTTATTGTGAGACATGGTTTTTGTTCAGTTGCTGTTTATTCTTGGTTTTATATTTTTTAGGTGTGTGCCTGGTGTGGATTCTCGGGCATTCCTTTGTTCACTGGTGAGCGTTGCGGGCGGATGTGCGTCCCGACGGTCGGCAACTTGGCGTGGCGAGGACGGATGCACGGGTCAAATGGATCGGGATTCGGGGCATGACCTGGGGGAGAGTTCGGCCAGAGGTGGCTTACTATAGCAGGATCGACCAGGATCCTAATGTTCTCATTTTGCATGTGGGGGGGAATGATTTAGGGGTGAGGACAGCAAGGGAACTAAGGGTATGTGCGCACGTTGCTTTTTACCTGCTTTTTACCTGCTTTTTTGCTGCTTTTTCTTCTGCGCTGTTTAATGCCAAAATGGATGTGTTCTTCTATTCAAGCAAAGTCTATGGGAATTTGGGTTTCTTGTTCACACTATGTTGTTCAAAATGCTGCCTTTTTGTGGCAGAACTTTGGTCAAAAACTCAGCTTTGCAGTGCAAAACCCAAATGGCAAAAACAATTGACATGTTGCTTCTTTGAAAAGCTGAGTTTTTGACCAAAGTTCTGCCTCAAAAAGGCAGCATTTTGAACAACATAGTGTGAACAAGAAACCCAAATTCCCATAGACTTGAATAGAAGAACACATCCATTTTGGCATTAAACAGCGCAGAAGAAAAAGCAGCAAAAAAGCAGGTAAAAAGCAGGTAAAATGCAACGTGCGCACATACCCTAAAAAGGGACATTAAGCTGGATCTTTTGCACCTGTGGAGAGCGTTCCCGGGTATTATTATCGTATGGTCGGATATTGTGGCTAGGGAAAATTGGCGTTTTGGGAGGTCGGTCGACCGTATTAATAGGGCACGTATTAAATTGAATAGGGCGATTGGCCGGTTTGTGGCGCGGAATGGGGGCTTGGTGGTGCGACATAAGGAATTGGAGGAGTCGGCAGGTCCATATTTGAGGAGAGATGGGGTGCATCTCACAGATATCGGCTTGGACTTGTGGATGCTTGGTTTGCGGGATGGTCTGGAGCAAGCCATAGGGGTGTGGGGGGCCCGGGCCACGTAAGGAGTCACGCGGCCGGTCTGTGGCGGGGGGATAGGTCCGTTCCTAGAGGCTGGGAGCACCGATAGTCGGTGGGGAGTATGAAGTCACTCAGGGGTAGTGGCTTCAGACAGGATTGGGAACTTGTGGGCGTAGGTCCTGCAGGTTCTGGGGAGGGGTATTTTAACGATGGAACGTTAGTACCCCACACCTTGGGTTGGTTGGACACAGCCGAGGTGGTCCTCTGGGCCAGTGGTATGTTACGGCCAGGGGATAAGGATGATTAGTGGCTTCTTGGACGGACCTATCGGTTGTTTGCCAGTTGGGAGGGTATACATGTATCGGTTTATGTTTAAAGAGGGTGGCATGCTGAGCCACAAGTTTTGATACATGTATACTGTTAAATAAAAGCTGTGGCCATTCGCCCAAAAAAGTTGTTATGTCTTTATTTCAAGTAGAGTGGTTAAGAGGTGTTTTGGTACATGGGAGACCCAATTATCCCTTTTAGATACGTCAAGTCCTGGAAACCCACCCGCCTGGCAGAGTTAACAGATCGCTTGAAGTCCTGGTCTGTTTTGAGATCTGCAACTCATGCGTGCAAAGTACTGTGAGGCCTGGATGTCCACCCACAGGATCCCTCTGTCCTTGGAGCTTGCTCTTTCGCTCTCCAGCTACTTTTCTCCTCTGAGTGGCTGTTCTTTCTACTCAGGTCTTTGCGGATTCTTTACTACTTTCTATGTGTCTCAAGAGTCTGTGGTCTGTCTTGACACTTTTCCTTTTACTCCTCTCCAAACTACTACTTCCTCCTCCTAAACTCTTCTGACTGTCCCACTGTCTACCCACACTCCCCAGGTCACTTTCTCCTCCCCCAGGTCTGGTCTCTTCCTCCCAGTTGGCTGCCTGTCATCTAACAGTGCCCTGCCCTGTCATCTGGCTAGGTGAGGCTCCCAGCCGGGTACAGCGAGTGTAAATTACCTGGTGTGCTATTGTGTGTGTGATGACTGGCACAGTCATGTTGGACCCAGCTGTTACCTTGTTGTTACCTTGTTATTGTGACACCTGGTTACCGCAGGGGTGTCACACAGGCATACTTCTTCTTTGTTGTTAAATTAGTTATATCAGGGGGGAACTTTGATTTTTGACTTGTTGCATGATCTCTGGGACAGTCAGTTCCTTGGTGAACACTGATGAAAAGTTAAATATCTCAGCCATTTCTTTGTCCTCTATAATTATCCTGTTATAATCTTTTATGGGCCCGAAACTATCCTTTGCTTTCCTTTTGGCATTAATGTATTTATAAAAAGTTTTGGGATTTATTTTAATATCTGTGGCGATTTTTGTTTCAGTAGATAATTTTGCTCGCTTAATTCCTTTTTTTACATTTCCTTTTGAGATCTTTATACTACTATTTCTGGACTCTCAGCCTTCAAGATTTTGAATACCCTTTTATTTTATTATACTTTGTACTATCTTATTTGTCCATAGCGGTTTATTTTTATTTCTGAACATTTTATTACCTGATGGTATAAGCTTTTTTACAGTAGCATATCCTTAAACGTACCCCATTTATGTTCTGTATCCCCAGTTACCATGACATTGTCCCAATCTACACATTTAAGCTCTTCCCTTAATTTGTTGAAATCAGCTTTCCTAAAATTCCAGGTTTTAGCATTTCCTCTTTGAAATGTTCTATTTAATATGACATTGAAGCTTACCATATTATGATCATTGGTGCCCAAGTGCTCCGAGACCTGTAGATCTGAAATTATTGCCACCCGCAGAGTGAATATGGCGGCACCTGTCAACTGCAACCAGGGCCGGATTAAGGTTGGTGGGGGCCCCTGGGCAGAAAATCTGGTGGGGGCCCCATAACGTTAACATTTTTAGCTATAACAGTAGAGCGCGAACCGTAGCATTTAGATATAAATCCAATGAACATTTATCTTATCCTGTTCTGCCACATTCAGATTTACAGTACTACAATACAGACACAGTCCAGGATCACTCACAGCAGTCACTTATACACAGAAAGTAGAGTCAGGCTATGTGCGCACGTTGCGTTTGTCTCTGCAGAAATTTCTGCAGCAATTTGAACAGCACATGTGCGCTTCAAATCGCTACAGAAAGAGTCTGTAATGAAAAGCCAATTTCATGCGCTCTGAGTGCAGCCCCTCCCATAGACAAAGCAGGGGCTGCATCCAAAGCACATGAAAGAAGTGACATGTCACTTCTTAGAACGCAGCACTTCAGGCAGCAGCCGAATCGCTACACTCTAATATGCCACGTGCGCACGGCTCCTGCACAATCTCCATAGACTGTGCTGGGGACGCAGGACACATGCAGTTACGCTGCGGTGCAGATCGCAGAGTAACTGCATGCAAATACGCAACGTGCGTACAGAACCTTACTCACATATTTTTTATTGATCCCAATGTTAAGGCAGCCAGGGCCGGCTCCAGGTTTTTGTGGCCTCCGGGTGAAAGAGTCTCAGTGTGCCCCATCCACACACAGACACGCACACACACATACAGGCATACGTATATATACATATTTGAAGACAAATTCAGAAAAATACATATAAACAGACAAATATATGCACAGTCATATACACTGACACACATGCAGACACAGACGCATTAGGGCTCGTGCGCACGTTGCGTAATTCCATGCATTTATGCTGCGTATAGCACTGCAGTGTAAATGCATGCGTCCTGCGTCCCCTATACAAGCTATGTAGATTGTGCATGACACGTGCGCACGTTGCTTTTATGAACGCAGCGATTTGGGTGCTAAAATGTTGACCCAAATCTGTGAGTTCATAAAATGAGCATGTCAATTATTCCGTGCGCTATGGATGCAGCTCCCCTCTGTCTATGGTGGGGGAAGCAGCCCGAGCGCATAAAATCGGCATTTTTTTGTAAAGAAAAACTGCATCCATTATGCAGTGTTTCTGCAGCGATTTGACGCGCACATGTGCTGTCAAATCGCTGCAGAATATTCAGTAGTTACGTGCGCATGAGCCCTTACAGGTATTAATATGGGGAAATCGCCAGCAGCCTCACTCACCTCTCCCGCTTGTTTCCGTCCAGCTCCTTTAGGACATGTGGCTGTGTTTCACAATGGCTGTCACTAACAGACATGACTGCACACTGACAGTGTGGGGCCCCGAGGCTCGGTGTCGGTGCAGCGGTGCATTACCTTCAGGGACTCCACGCGGCTGGATCTTGTCACAGGTAGGAATTCCTCTATGTTGATTGTCGTGACGCCACTCTCAGAATTGCGGTCAGTGGAGACCGCCACTGCAGGTTAGGGGTGCCTGGGGCTGATGGTAGGTGCAGTCAGTTGTAATAGCCTCCTGAGAGTGAGGCATGCCCCAGGGTCCCGTGTAGGTGTGTGGAACTACAAGTCGCAGAATGACTCACACGCACAAGCAGGATGTCTTTCAGGGATTTTACTCACTGATGGTGGCAGGGTGAGTAACCCGGGCGTAGCTGGGATGAACCAGGCTGGAACCAGGTGTCCTTCAGGCTGACTGGTGAGGGTGGCTACCAACTCGCCTTCCTTAGCCCGTTGTGTTTTGGGGTAACCCCTGCTTGAAGCCCTGCTGGGGTCGCCCAGGGAAGTTGCTGGTGCCTCTCTCCCCTTCTTTTGGCCCGTTTGCTTGTAGCCTGGACCAGGTCACTCCGGCTGCTTGCCTCCTGTGAGCTATGGGCCCTCACTTTGCTACGTGGCTGCGGACTCTGTGGTGTTGTCTTGGGGGTGTAAAGTGCCCCCTCATGCAGGTTTGGCAAAGGACAGGTGGATCTATCCCTGCCCCGGGACCTGCTACCCGTTTGGGCCTGGTACCTCCCTGACAATCTCCTTACTTTCCACTCCGTTGCTCTCTCTTTAGCTGTGTGTGGATTTCAGGCAGCACTACCAGGTGACCGTTCTCCCCCGTCGGTAGTCACTGCGCGTACGCTGTCAGAATTGTGTAGAGCTACAGGGTCTGCTTCTGCCCTCCCTGAACTTCACCACTCAACTGTCTTCGGCTCACTCTTCCCTCCTCTCCTGTTCTTGCCTACGTCACCTAGCAACCAGGCTCTCCACCACACCCCTCGAGTGGAGATGGAGGCTTCGCCCCCTCCTGGGATCCCCAGGGGTCCTCTCAAAGGTAAATGTGTGAGACCTGATCACTATGCGCCTGTGTAGTCACACCTCGGTCAGCCTTCTGGATTACCTGTTTTGTACTGTCCCCAGCATGGGTGCAGTACTCAGTGGTGCCTGACCAGGTCAGGGGCACCACATTCCCCCTTAGTTATCACCAGCACGTCCTCGGGCTGCAAGACAACATTTTAAAATGCGTAAAACAGTAAAACATGGTAAAACGTTTTAAAACCATCAGGTACCATACATCACCACCCTCCACCCACAAGTCCGTTAACCCACCCTAAACCCTCTCAGGCGGCAGGTCACCGGTTTCCTTTGGTAATCAGGTCTGGGCCATCAGCTTCCCCAGACCTTTCTTCCCATCTGCCTCTCCCGTTGGCCGCGCCTTCAGCCACTTCTGGCAGGATGTAGAGGCGGCTTTCATGGTCTGGTGGTTTCAGGGTATACCTGGCCTGGTGGAGCCGCGCCTTCAGCTTCTTCTGGCAGGATGTAGAGGCGGCCTCCACAGTTGGTGCTGACCAGGTACCCTCTTTGTGGTGGAGAGCCAGGCCCCATAAACAGGCGTGCTCCCTGGTAGTGGTTGTACCTCTGGGGTAACTATAAACACTGCGAGAGTTTGTGGCTATAGCCAGTTCATAGCCTTAAGGTTCATGGGTTAAAGTGCAAAAAGGGTTTCTCACACAAGTTCATGTGGGCACGTGCTTAAACTTGAACGTTGCAAAACTTTTCAAACTGCTGTAGTTTTCTTTACTTTACATGGACTTTGCTCCTTCTTCCTCCTCACCAGGGCTTGGGCCTGTAGGGCTGTGGCACCTGTCGTCATCATCTGTAGTGGTTTCATCAATGAGTTCTTTGTATTTTCTTTCCTCTTCTGTGTCTGTTTCTTTTTCTCTTTCTTTATCTTGTAGTGTTAAGACAGCAGGGTTACTGCAGGGATTTCTGGGGCATGGTGTAACATCTAGTGCGTACCATCCGCGTTCTCCTTGGTGTTTTGTAAATTCTACTGAGTCTCCTATCTGTAGGTTTCTTCCTGGATGTCCTCTAGGTAAATGTGCTCTAACATCCCTTCTGTTCACAAAGATGCCCTCTTTTACACCAGGTGCTACTATAAAGCCATATCCAGACCTTAGATTGAAGTCTTCTACAACTCCTCGACAAAGTGGGCCTCTGACCTGCGATTTGGCCCTTCTCAAGGACCGCTTTTCCTCTAAGTCTCTGGCCGTGACCTCGTCCTTCTCCTCGGGAGACTGCTGTGCAGGTGGATTCCTTGTCCTGCTGCGGCGCCGTGTCCTGCGGGCTGGGTCCTGCCTGGCTGCTATCTCACCGCTTGCAGGCTCCCAGGTGATGTATCTGGACAGATCTTCCTCAGCGGAGGACGTCGGGCCCTCTTCATCCCAGCGGGAGTACGGCAGCATCTCTGGCTCTTGGACTGGCGCTGCATCCACTGCTGATGGCTTTGGGGTCAACTCCTCAGCTTCCTGGCCTCCCCTCCCCCTTAGTTCTTCTGGGCACTCCTCTTGTGGCAGCGCTAGGGATGGATTTTCATCAGCAGGCCAGGGCGGGGGACTCTTTTGCATGAATGTTGCAGGAGTCTTCCTGTGAGTATGCGGAGGGAGCAGATACCGGTCCACCATCTCCTTTGGGAAGTGGGCCTCTAGATCAACCTTCAGCTTCCAGTATTCGGGGTCCTCCCCCAGCAGGGACTTCCTAGCAGGGACTTCCTTGGGCTGGGGAGCGGTGTCTGCTCTGGCCTTGCAGGCCGGGGTAAATAGTTGTACGGTCTTGTCTTGGCGGGCCGAGCCTGGCGTGGCAGCGGCCTGGTCTTGGCGGGCCGAGCCTGGCGTGGCAGCGGCCTGGATTGGCGTCGCAGCTGCGATGGGATCTGTGCGGGCCGGGCTGGGCGCTTCTGCGGCCTGAATTGGCGTCGCAGCTGCGATGGGATCTGTGCGGGCCGGGCTGGGCGCTTCTGCGGCCTGGATTGGCGTCGCAGCTGCAGCCGGTCCTTGGCGGGCCGCACCTGACGTGGCTGCGGCCTGGTTCAGCACCTCACTTGCGGCGCGGACGAGCGTCGCTGCTGCGGTGGGGTCTTGGCGGGCCGGGCCTAGCATGGCGGCGGCCTGGGTCAGCGTCACACCTGCGGCGTGGAGGAGGGTCGCGGCGGCAGCCGGATCTTTGCGGGCCGGGCTGGGCATCGTTGCGGCGGCCTGGGCTCGGCGGGCCGCACCTGGCGTGGCTGCGGCCTGATTCAGCGTCGCAGCGCCGGGCGCCTCTTCAGGGACCGCGGGCATGGCAGCAAGGGTCGGGGCACTCGCGCTGACAGGGGCAACACAGGACTCACCCATCGGTAACATCGTCGGGGCCTGAGTCGTCGCCGCTCGGTCTGGCACTCGTCGTGCGGTTCCCCTCTCGTAGGCCTGAACCGCCGCAGCCATCTCCTGCAGCTCTGCACGTCCCTCTCGGATCTGCTGCACGATCCTCGCTTCCAGTCGGTTACTGAACTGGGCAAGCTCCCAGGACCACCAGGCAGCGGAACCCGGCTCTGGGCTCCTATCCTCAGACGCCATCTTCACCACGTCGTCGCCGCTCTGCAGATCCTTTCTCAGCAGCAGACCTCCGACTCTTCCTTGCAGTCTCAGTGCCAGTTCCTTTACTGCCTTGAACTCTTCTCCCAACAGCAGGCTTATCAGTTTCTGCTCTGCCTTTTCCAGCAGCAGGCTTCTGGCTCCCTTTCCTTCCCGACGTCTCTGAACGCCTCCGCTCTCATCACTTGCGAGGTCAGGACTCTTCAGGGGATCTCTGGGTAGCCACACCTCTTCGTGGGCGGTAACTTCTCCCAGCGCGGGCTGCTGTTGTTTTTCAGCGCGCTTTTCATGGTGGCAATATGGCGGCGCTTCCAATTTTCCAAGCGGACCGCCCAGGCACATGGTTACCTGTCTGAACAGGTCTAGTCCTTATCCTGTTCATGACGCCAGATGTGTGGGGCCCTGAGGCTCGGTGTCGGTGCAGCGGTGCATTACCTTCAGGGACTCCACGCGGCTGGATCTTGTCACAGGTAGGAATTCCTCTATGTTGATTGTCGTGACGCCACTCTCAGAATTGCGGTCAGTGGAGACCGCCACTGCAGGTTAGGGGTGCCTGGGGCTGATGGTAGGTGCAGTCAGTTGTAATAGCCTCCTGAGAGTGAGGCATGCCCCAGGGTCCCGTGTAGGTGTGTGGAACTACAAGTCGCAGAATGACTCACACGCACAAGCAGGATGTCTTTCAGGGATTTTACTCACTGATGGTGGCAGGGTGAGTAACCCGGGCGTAGCTGGGATGAACCAGGCTGGAACCAGGTGTCCTTCAGGCTGACTGGTGAGGGTGGCTACCAACTCGCCTTCCTTAGCCCGTTGTGTTTTGGGGTAACCCCTGCTTGAAGCCCTGCTGGGGTCGCCCAGGGAAGTTGCTGGTGCCTCTCTCCTCTTCTTTTGGCCCGTTTGCTTGTAGCCTGGACCAGGTCACTCCGGCTGCTTGCCTCCTGTGAGCTATGGGCCCTCACTTTGCTACGTGGCTGCGGACTCTGTGGTGTTGTCTTGGGGGTGTAAAGTGCCCCCTCATGCAGGTTTGGCAAAGGACAGGTGGATCTATCCCTGCCCCGGGACCTGCTACCCGTTTGGGCCTGGTACCTCCCTGACAATCTCCTTACTTTCCACTCCGTTGCTCTCTCTTTAGCTGTGTGTGGATTTCAGGCAGCACTACCAGGTGACCGTTCTCCCCCGTCGGTAGTCACTGCGCGTACGCTGTCAGAATTGTGTAGAGCTACAGGGTCTGCTTCTGCCCTCCCTGAACTTCACCACTCAACTGTCTTCGGCTCACTCTTCCCTCCTCTCCTGTTCTTGCCTACGTCACCTAGCAACCAGGCTCTCCACCACACCCCTCGAGTGGAGATGGAGGCTTCGCCCCCTCCTGGGATCCCCAGGGGTCCTCTCAAAGGTAAATGTGTGAGACCTGATCACTATGCGCCTGTGTAGTCACACCTCGGTCAGCCTTCTGGATTACCTGTTTTGTACTGTCCCCAGCATGGGTGCAGTACTCAGTGGTGCCTGACCAGGTCAGGGGCGCCACAACAGCACTGCTGTATATACATCACAGGAGGGGCTGGGGGCTACAATATATACATTACAAGAGGGGCAGGGGGCATAGACGTTACTGGAGTGGCAAACAGCTCTGGTGGTGTACTCATTACTGGGATTGGTGACATAGCGCTCTGGGGGACCAATATAGTTCTGGGGGGCTGCACAGACTGATTCTTACACACACAGCTCTGACACACACACACACAACTCTGACACACACACAGCTCTGACGCACACACACACACAGCTCTGACACACACACACAGCTCTGATACACACACACACAGCTCTGACACACACACACAGCTCTGACACACACACACACACACACAGCTCTGACACACACACACACACAGCTCTGACACACACACACACAGCTCTGACACACACACACACACAGCTCTGACACACACACAGCTCTGACACACACACACACACACACAGCTCTGACACACACACAGCTCTGACACACACAGCTCTGACACACACACACACAGCTCTGACACACACACAGCTCTGACACACACACACACAGCTCTGACACACAGCTCTGACACACACACACAGCTCTGACACACACAGCTCTGACACACACAGACAGCTATGACACACACACACAGCTCTGACACACACACACACACACAGCTCTGACACACACACACACACACCTCTGACACACACACACACAGCTCTGACACAAACACACAGCTCTGACACACACACACACAGCTCTGACACACACACACAGCTCTGACACACACACACAGCTCTGACACACACACATACACACACACAGCTCTGACACACACACACACAGCTCTGACACACACACACACACACACACCTCTGACACACACACACACAGCTCTGACACACACACACAGCTCTGACACACACACAGCTCTGACACACATACACACAGCTGACACACACACACACAGCTCTGACACACACACACACACAGCTCTGACACACACAGCTCTGACACACACACAGCTCTGACACACACACACACAGCTCTGACACACACACACACACAGCTCTGACACACACACACACAGCTCTGACACACACACACAGCTCTGACACACACACACACACAGCTCTGACAAACACACACACAGCTCTGACACACACACACAGCTCTGACACACACAATGCACCCACCCATCACCCCCTACACACACACAATGCACCCCCCCATCACCTCTACACACACACACAATGCACCCCCCCATTACCCCTCCCCCCACACACAATACAATGCAACCCTCATCACCCCCTACACACACAAATCACACTGCCCCATCCCTACACACTCCTGCCTCCCCCCTCTCTCGGAATACAGTGCTCCCCCTCTGCCTGTCACAAAGCTGTGTTCCACTTCCTTCACAGATGTTCACCGTTATGTGTCCTCAGCCCCTCCCCACTCATCATCATTAATTAAACCTGTCTCTTCGGCTCCTTCATGGAGCGCTTACCATCTGATCTCCCCTGTGTGCCGGCGCCCGCAGCACTGTGATGATGTCAGCAAGGTGCTGATCTCATCACGTTGCTGCATGTCGGGGGCGGGGCCCAGGGATGTATTTACATCTGAAAGACGCAAATACATTTGAATAGGAAGAAGGAGGAAGCTGCGAGCACCGGCTCCGTCTCCGCTGCGCTCCTCTGCATTGTGTGCATGCCGGGCACACAGCACACAGCAGAGCCGGCACAGCACAGCGCTGCCTCCTGCTCCTGCTGCAGCTAGTGTGTCGGGCCTGCATGCACATACTGCGGAGGAGCGTGGCTGCACATACAGCGGCCCATTACACCGTGCCCCTGCTTCTAGGAGGGGGGGGGGCAAGTGCCCCCCCCCGCCCCTCGCTGGGTACGCCCATGACGGCCGCAGCACATAGCAGGGAGCTCATTGGCACACCTCTGACCCCGGAAGTACAAATCGCTGGTACTTCCGAGGTCATTCAGCGTCCTGTGCCCGCAGTTTGTTTTTGCGTCTTAAAGACGCAGATACAAATAAATGCCGGTGCACCGCCCCCCCTCCGAAAACACAGCTGATTTATTAAACTGTCTTTACGGAGGGGGAGAGGGTGTGAAGAAAAAAAAAAAATGCTGACAAGTATGGCCCTGGTGGTGGGGGCCCCCTTAGAAGCTCTTTTGGTGGGGGCCCCTGGGCTGGAGCCCCGCTTGCCCTGCCTATAATCCGGCCCTGACTGCAACAAACGTAGAGATGGGGCACAGTGTTGTTTTCTGAGCTCCCATTATCTGCACTCCATAGAGGTATCAATACCTGCTTACCTGCTGTGTTATTAGCAAGGAAGATAGTCCGGTTCTGTAAATGATCAAAAAAAAGAAGACAATAGAAATACCTGAAAACAAACTTGAAATCTCTGATTCTGCCAAAGGCTCCAGCTGCTTGGCGCGCTGACAATGATGAAGAATGTCTCATTATTGTTATTGTCGGATCTTACTACATAAGCAAAGAGCAAGATACTCATGTCACAATCATTATATTATTATATCATGTCATATCATACTAGAGCAGTATACAATTAATGCACTTAAAGGGATTCTCTACAATGTACACATTAAATTTCTGTGTTAGATCACACAAAACATAAACAGGTTTAAAGAAAAATCATTTAAAAAATAAGCTCTTCCATGTGTAGCTATTGTGTTCTAAACATTTTATGTTGTATCATGGTTTCTTTTAAAGGGAATCTGTCACCAGGTTTCTGCCACCTAATCTGAGAGCAGCATAATATAGAGACAAAAGTCCTGATTCCAGCGATGTGTCACTTACTGGGCTGCTTAGTGATGTTTTGAAAAAAATCACTATTTAATCAGCAGTAGATCATCATTAGAGGACTACGTGGAGTGCTGCAGATAGTACAGCATATTCATGAGCTCTGTATAAGGGGTGCTTCACACACAGCGAGCTCGCTGCCAAGATCGCTGCTGAGTCACGTTTTTTGTGACGCAGCAGTGACCTCATTAGCGATCTCGCTGTGTGTGATTAGCGATCTCACTGAGCAGCGATCTGGCCCCTGCTGTGAGATCGCTGCTCGTTACACACAGCCCTGGTTCGTTTTCTTCAAAGGCGCTCTCCCGCTGTGACACACAGATCGCTGTGTGTGACAGCGAGAGAGCGACAAATGAAGCGATCAGGGAGCAGGAGCCGGCATCTGGCAGCTGCGGTAAGCTGTAACCAAGATAAACATCGGGTAACCAAGGTGGTTACCCGATATTTACCTTAGTTACCAGCCTCCGCAGCTCTCACGCTGCCTGTGCTGCCGGCTCCGGCTCTCTGCACATGTAGCTGCATTACACATTGGGTTAATTAACCCGATGTGTACTGTAGCTAGGAGAGCAAGGAGCCAGCGCTAAGCAGTGTGCGCGGCTCCCTGCTCTCTGCACATGTAGCTGCATTACACATCGGGTTAATTAACCCGATGTGTACTGTAGCTAGGAGAGCAAAGCTAAGCGGTGTGCGCTGGTAACTAATGTAAACATCGGGTAACCATACCCGATGTTTACCTTAGTTACCAGTGTCCGCAGCTTCCAGATGCCGGCTCCGTGCAAGCGCAGCGTCGCTTGCACGTCGCTTCTGGCTGGGGGCTGGTCACTGGTCGCTGGTGAGATATGCCTGTTTGACAGCTCACCAGCGACCATGTAGCGATGTAGCAGCGATCCTGACCAGGTCAGATCGCTGGTCGGATCGCTGCTACATCGCTAAAGTGTGAAGGTACCCTAACTGCTAGATCTGCAGCAGAGAAAATATTGATTTTATCAAAATGACAGCAGACAGCTCAGTAAGTGACACATCGCTAGAATCGGGGTCCCTGTCTCTACATTATGCTGCTCTCAGATAGGGGACAAAAAGCCTGGTGACAGATTCCCTTTAAATTCTTTTTAAATGGTAGCCCTAAGGGTACATTAACAAGTGGCAGATAAAGTGTGGTGTTATTCACATCTACTGGCATCTGTAATGAGTGTTGCATCTGTCGCGGGCGGGGAGGAGGGTGTCAGCACACTTCGCTCACCCCTTCTGCTCGGGTCCGGCGGCTGCTGCTCAGTGGTGGCTCGAGCGGTGAGCCGGATCCCGGGGGCTTCTCGAGCGGCACTCCTCGCCCGTGAGTGAAAGGGGGGTTGTTGGGTGTGGGGATGATTATTGTCCGTGACGCCACCCACGGTTGTGGTGATTTCACCACCGCTGCTCTATACGGGGCTCCCGGGGATGGTGATGCTGAGCAGCCAGGTGTTGTGTTGCCCCTCCGTGGGTAGGGGTTGGTGATCCCGGGGCCCGGTGATGGTTTGTGAGGTGCAGGGCCTGGTGGGCGCAGGGACGCGGGGGCAGCGCTGTGCCTTGCGGCACTGTGGTACTCACTCAGCCTGAGACGTGACACAGTTTTTACGGTAAACCAACGGCTGGATAGACAGTCCCACGGACGGCTGCACTTGCTCTCCCGGTAGGTGACGGTGATGTCCCTTTTCCTTGCACCTTGATGAACTGGTTGGTTGCGATGGGTCCCCACCGGTAACCCGCTCCCCGGCTTCAAGCTGGACCGGGGGAGCTCTACTCTTTGCCCGCAGGCGCTGGCCCTAAGAAACGGGTGCCTTGGCGGTGGCGGTGTCTCTTCTATACTGGCTGGGCTGTTGCCTTCAATCGGGTCTTTGTTGTTGGGGGATCTACGTCCCCTTCACTGACGGATTCGGCAACTTTGGCGACTCCTAGCCTTGCCGGGGTCCGAGAGGCCCCTGCCCTGGTGCTGACTGTCCTTCGGAACACTGCTCCAGACCGCCGGGCACACAGCCAACGGGGTCCTTCCAGGAACTTCCAAACGGTCCCCCCTCCAGACAGTCACCGCCGTTGCTGACCTTGCTGACCTGGCCCTACACAAAGCTGGACCCTTCAGGCTTTCCTTCCTTCTTGTCACCTCACTTGCTTTCCTCCTTTTCTCCTTTTCTACTTTCACTCCTTTCACTTAGTTGTTTACTTTAGCCCTGTCTCGGCTACTCCTCCACTCCTTCCACTTCCTCCTCCCTGACTAGACTGCCTGGTTTCTCCCGCCTCCAGAGCTGTGACCTCCTCGGTGGGCGGAGCCAACCGCCTGGCCCACCCCCTGGTGTGAATCATCAGCCTCTGGAGGAAGGCAACAAGGATTTCTGGTTAGCTGTGGTGTTCCTACCTGGGATGTAAGGTGTGGTGGTGTGTGACCTGTGTCCCCTGGCTTGCCCAGGGCGACACATTCCCCCTTAGCAAAATGCAGACCGTCCGCGGGCTGCCGTCCAACACCGGTTTTATTTTTCTGAAAAAGATAACATAATGATATAACATATTTACATTTTTAATAATAACTCTTCCCAAGACGGGAGGCACATTTCTTTTAACGTTGCATAACGGTTTACGGTTACGGTTTCCGCTCTCTCCCACCCAAGCAACCTGGCCCTGATGCTGCCCCTAAAACCCAGGCAGCACCCCTTGACCCACAGTCCAGCACATGGTACCCGAGCGGGATCTGTCCTTCCCTCCAGAGGGTAGCCACCGGTTCCTTTGGTGGCTGGGCCCTAGCCTGCTCTGCTGAGGGCCCTCCCTCCAACCTGCCTCTCCGGAGGCGGCACTGCAGAAAACGGTAACGGTAAACAACATATTTACAAGCCACTTAACGTTTGTGGTTGCCCTGCAAGTTCACGGGCTTGTCCATGGATAGTCCTCCATGCTAAAACTTTTTAACGGTCCCCACGGGGACAACGGTGCCGGCTCCAGCCGGTTGCAATCACAAAGCAAATCAGGTAAGGCATTCGGTCATCATTTTCTTATCATTTTCAAACTTTTAAACAAACTTAAACTAACAACCACTCCCTTACATTTGCGGACCCCTTTTACTCATAAAACGGTCTCCCTGTACCTAAGTGGGGGTCTACCTAGGTTGGAACGGGTGGACCTTCGGGGCCCGGTGTCAGTGTTGCTAGACAGTGGGGTAGAGGGAACAATCGGTTCCTCCTCCCTGCTATAGTGTGGAGCAGGCGGAGGTGTAGGGGGACTGGGTACAGGTTCGTCCCTGGGCACTGGCACTGGTTCTGGCTCACGGTTAACCGCTTCCACTACTTCTTCATCCACGGGTTGTGGGAACAGTATCACTGGAAGTATCACCGCGCCGTTCTGTGTAGGCCAGTTTGCTGGGAAGTCACCCATCACAGTGTGGATTACCTCTGCTGCCTTCTCCACTGGTGGAGGAACCGGTACTTCAGCCTCTGCCTTCAACGCTGGGGGGCATTTTTTTAGATGGTCCCGAGAAACTGTGGCCAGGGTGCCCCCTTGGTCACGACTGATCTGGTAGGTCTTCCCATCGTCCCATTCTGTGGGTTGTACGACGTAAGGGACTTGTTCCCACTGATCATCCAGTTTGTGGGATTTTCTCTTCCGTTTCAGCACCACATCTCCTGGCTGGAAAGGACCTGCGGGCGCCTTCTGATTGAACCGGTGCTCTTGCTGTTCTCGACTTCGACTGAGGTTTTTCTCCACATACTCCTGGATTTGCCGGTACTGGGCCCTCCTCCGACTTTCCCACTCTGCCGTCGAAGGGAGTGCTTCCGGGGCCTCCAACCCCATCTCCAGATCCACCGGCAGGCGGCCAGGCCGAGCCCTCATCAGATACGCTGGGGTGCACTTCGTCGAGCTGGACGGGATATTATTGTACATGTCGACCAAGTCGGGCAACTTTTCCGGCCACATGTTCCGTTCTTCCAGCGGTAGCGTCTTGAGGAGCCCCAGGACCAAGTGGTTCATTTTCTCGCACATGCCGTTGGTTTGGGCGTGGTACGGAGTGGTCCGGATCTTCTTGCAGCCGTACAACTGGCAGAATTCGTGAAACACTTCTGCTTCAAAAGCCGGGCCGTGGTCAGTCAGCACCTTCTCGGGGTACCCATGGGGTCGGCAAAAATAAGCCTGGAACGCTCGAGCAGCGGTTCGACCAGTCAGGTCCTTAACGGGGACTACCACCATAAATCTTGAGTAGTGGTCTACCATGGTCAATGCATAGGTGTACCCACTTCGGCTAGGGGTGAGCTTGACATGGTCTAGGGCGACCAGCTCCAGCGGCTGATGGGTGACTATGGGATGTAACGGTGCCCTCTGGCTAGTCTCGTCCTTTCTTCTCAGCGTACAAGGACCAAACTCTCGGCACCAGGCTTCCACCGATTCACGCATCCCACTCCAATAGAACCGCTCCCTCAACAGCATCTCCAGCTTCTTCCACCCGAAGTGGCCAGCACCATCATGGTATGCCTGCAGGACAGTAGCGACATCAGCTTGAGGAACGATTAACTGGCATATTTTCTCATGGGTCTTCGGGTTGATCAGCTCACGGTACAGCCTCCCTTGGTGTAGGTAAAGCCGTTTCCGTTCTTTCCACAAGCGTTGGGCTTCGGCTGGAGCGGCAGGGTCTATTCCCATAGCCCCTTGTTCCACCAGAGTCTTGACCAGGCGGACAGCCGGCGCTTGATCCTGGGCGTCCTGCCACTCTTGACTGGGCCGCGGGTCCAGATCCACCCTTTGCTGACATACTTGTACCCTCTCAGTAGGCAGCTGGTGAAACGCAGGCAACTCGATCTCCTCGAGGTCGTCATCCTCGCACCCCTCTTCTGACAAATGGGGCATCCGGGAGAGTGCATCAGCATTTATATTGACACGACCAGCTCGGTACTTTATGGTGAAATCATAGTTGGCTAGCCGGGCTACCCACCGCTGCTCCAGCGCGCCCAACTTGGTCGTGTTCAGGTGAGTCAGCGGATTGTTGTCCGTAAACGCGGTGAATCTGGCTGCCGCCAAGTAGTGGTGGAACCGCTCCGTGATAGCCCACACCAACGCCAATAGCTCGAGCTTGAAGGAGCTATAGTTCTCAGGGTTCCTTTCGGTCGGCCGGAGTTTCCGGCTAGCGTAGGCAATCACCTTCTCCTTTCCATCCTGGACCTGGGATAGGACCGCTCCTAGCCCCACGTTACTGGCGTCCGTGTGGAGGATGAACGGGCGCCCATAGTCAGGGTACGCCAGGACCTCTTCTCCGGTCAAGGCCGCCTTCAACTGGCAAAAGGACTCCTCATGCTTGTCCTCCCACGACAGTGGGGCCCCAATGGGTCTACCACCTTTGGTCTGTCCCACGAGGAGATCTTGCATGGGGGCAGCCATCTTCGTGTACCCCTTTATAAAGCGCCGATAGTACCCCACCAGACCCAGAAACTGCCTTACTTCCCTCACTGTAGTTGGTCTCGGCCAGCTCTGGATGGCAGTGATCTTCTCAGGGTCGGGGGCGACACCATCCGCACTCACCACATGCCCTAGATACTGCACCCTGGGATTCAGCAGGTGGCATTTGGAGGGCTTCAACTTCATCCCGTACTTGGCAAGGGACGCGAACACCTCGGCCAGGTGCTCCAGATGGGCTTCATACGTCTGGGAATAAACAATCACATCATCCAAATACAGCAGGACGGTCTCGAAGTTTAAATGTCCCAGACAGCACTCCATCAGCCGTTGGAAGGTCCCGGGGGCATTGCACAGCCCAAACGGCATGCTATTGAATTCGCAGAGCCCCATCGGGGTGGTGAAGGCGGTCTTCTCCCGGTCCTCTGGGGCCACGGCTACTTGCCAGTATCCGCTGGTGAGGTCAAGGGTCGAGAAGTAGTTTGCAGTTCTCAGTGCAGCCAAAGACTCTTCAATACGAGGTAATGGATAGGCATCTTTATGGGTTATCTGGTTGATCTTCCGGTAGTCCACACACATCCGCATGGTACCATCCTTCTTCTTAACCAGTACCAACGGAGCGGCCCAGGGACTACAGCTGTCCCGAATAACCCCCGCCTCCTTCATATTCCTCAGCATATCTTTGGCACACTGGTAATGTGCAGGGGGAATAGGTCTATACCTCTCTTTGATAGGGGGATGTTCACCTGTGGGAATGTGGTGTTGGACCCCCTTGATCTGCCCAAAGTCTAGGGGGTGCTTACTGAAAACCTGTTCGTACTCCTGCACCACCCTGTGTACCCCTGCCCTGTGATGTGTAGGGGTATCATCAGTGCCTACATGTAGCTGTTGGTGCCACTCCTTTGTGTCCCCCTGGGGTGGGGGAGTGTTGGTGGTAGGTGGGAGTGTGGATGGACTGGCTTCATGGATAGTGTGAGGGTCCAGGGTAAGCAGCTTGGCAATGGTGGCATACCGGGGGAGCCTGACTTCTTCCTCCCCACAGTTCAACACTCTCACAGGCACTCTCCCTTTCTTCACATCCACCACCCCTCGGGCGGCCACTACAGTGGGCCAGTGCTCGGAAGGCATGGGCTCCATCATCACAGGGTAGTCACGCCCCTGAGGCCCTACTGCTGCCCTACACCAGATCATCATCTCACTCCTAGGGGGCACAGTCAATGGAGCAACATCCATCACTCTCACTCCACCAATCTCCCCTCCTGTTGAGCTTACATGCTGGCGGTACATCAGGGCGCGGATCTCACGCTGCACAGCCCTCTGCCGGCTCCCCGCCGCTGTGGCGGCCAGCTGTTGCAATAGGGTTAACACATCAGCCATGCAGTGTTCCATCACATTGGTTCCCAGCACTATTTTCGGGTTATGATCACTGGGTTCATTCATGATCACAATCATACCCTGGTGTTGTAGTTCAGCTTGCCCCACTGTCATAGCCACTTGTTTATACCCCACCTGGGTCAATGGAAGTCCATTAGCGGCAATCAACGTTATACTATTGTCTGGAGGCGCCAGCTCGTCTATGGCCCAATACCGCTGGTACAACGTGTACGGTATGGTAGTTACCTGTGATCCAGTGTCCAAGAGAGCCATCACTGGTATGCCGTCCACAGCCACGGGGATGATAGGGCGGGCCCCGATATATCGTTCTCGCCAGTCCGGGGGGGCCACGATGTTCTACTCCTGAGGATTGGCCCGGGGCCCCAGGGGTTGCTCGTTTAACGGGCACTGTCGGTAGTAATGGCCCGGCTTACGGCACTTGTAGCAGATTGGAGGTCTGCTCCGCGGGTTGTTAGCACTTCTCCTTGAGGAAGGGGGACTGGTGACGCCCCCGAAACGCGCGTCGGATCTAGCTCAGTTCAATATTGTGAAGTGGACGCAGTTGTCTGCTTGTTCCTATTGATTACGGACTCTGCCGATTTACTGGCAACTGAACGTGTAAGCAAGGTGCACGGAGGAATCTACGCCTTGGGACGGTGCAATCTTGCTTTAGTAACTCTCAACTAATACCCTGCTTGGATTTAAGGATTTTCGCAAATCCCAACCCGACATTATTCCCTCCTCTCCAGCGGTGAGAGAGAATCGTTCCACGCAAGGACCATACTTCACGGAGTCCCCATGCCAGCGCGGGTGTCAGGTAATATACACCGAGACTTGTAACGAGTCCCTGGTGCACTGATCCCTCTGCCTGTCAGAGCCTTTGGTAGAAGCGCGGCATTTTCAATCTTAATTCAGGGACCGTGAAAACTTGCAGCGTGGATGTCAGCATAATCTAATCGATTTTGAAGGATATATCTGTGCACTAACATTCGCCAGAAGGAACCCTTGCCCTCACATATGGGCTAACACGGACGTGGTACCCCCCCCCCCTTTTGGGTAAAAAATCTTGTATAACAATTATCTTTTATTTTATTTTTTGGTCGGACCTTTAATTTTACCAACACTTAGTAATATTCGTGGTGCCACCGGCCGGGGCTCCACGATAGTACAGTATTATTATATTCCCTCTTGTCTGTATATCTCCTTTGTGTTTTTTGTGTTTTGTGTTTTTGTCCTATTTACTATTATTTTTTCATATTTTCGATTAATAAAATATTAAAATATCAAATAATCTTATTATTCAGCGCTGGTTGGTGAGCTTTTTCTATCTATGAAAAATCTCCAATTTATTATTTGTTAGCACTTCTCCGCTGCATCCAGGGAACATCCTCGGGACTGTCAGCAAGCTGTATCTGCGCTGGAGGCTGAGGTCTGGTCAGAGGTTGCAGTGCAGCAAGGATTTTGGCAAGGTCTCCGTCCATGCGACGGACCTGGGCGGCCAGCTCTTCTACTGTGCTGCTCGGGGTTGCAGGTACTAAAGAGGTTGGTTTGGCCGGGGCCGCCACAACGGGAGCTGTCTCGACGGGCCACGGGACGGGTTCCAGAACTTCAGCAGCTGGGGGCTGTAGTGCTTTGATAGCCCGCTCTTTTAACACGGCAAAGTCCACATCAGGGTGTTCCAGGGCCCACAGCCGGAGTTGTTTACGATCCTCAGGGGACCTCATCCCCTGCGCAAATTGCTCCACTAACATCTTGTTGCTATCCGCCTCATTAATAGAGTTCACCCGCTTCAGCGTGCGGAGGGCGATCTGCAGACGTAGAGCATAGTCCCGAATGCTATCCCCGGCTCGTTGCCGGCACTGGTAAAACTGCATCCTCAGCTCAGCTTCAGTCCGGGTCTCGAAGGCAGTCTGTAGCTTCTCAAAGATGGTGGCTACAGAGAGCCGGTCCTCCTCGGCCCAGGTCTCCGCTTCCTGCTCCGCCGCACCGGTTAACTGGCCTAGCACTATCGCTGCACGTTGCTTATCAGTCAGGGGGTACAGTTCCAGCAACGGGTTAAGCTTTTTCCGGAAAGCCTGTAGGGCATCCGGTTTCCCGTCATACTGCGGTAGCCAGGCAGCTCCGGGCGCATAGGGCAAGGAAAACGGCATGACCTGAGCAAGCGCGGGGGCCGCGGCACCTCCCGCCGGTACGGCCGGGACCTGGGCAGGCCCATTCCCATCCGCGGGTGCTGCTGCGGCTGCGACCACCGCTCCTCCAGCGGCTCCGTCGGGCGCAGACATCTTGTTTCCGTCCCCCTTAGCTCTTTCCGGCCCCTCCTCTCTCGGGGCGGGGTTTTGGCGTTCGCGCCTCTACTGCTCGAGAAGACGCTCGAGCGGGAACTTTTCGCGCCAAAGATGGCAGCTTCTGAAATTTTTCTGCCGGATACCTCCGGCGGTAACAAGGCGCACCTCTACCAGACGGCAGAGCGGTAAGATCCTGTTCGTGACGCCAAGTTGTCGCGGGCGGGGAGGAGGGTGTCAGCACACTTCGCTCACCCCTTCTGCTCGGGTCCGGCGGCTGCTGCTCAGTGGTGGCTCGAGCGGTGAGCCGGATCCCGGGGGCTTCTCGAGCGGCACTCCTCGCCCGTGAGTGAAAGGGGGGTTGTTGGGTGTGGGGATGATTATTGTCCGTGACGCCACCCACGGTTGTGGTGATTTCACCACCGCTGCTCTATACGGGGCTCCCGGGGATGGTGATGCGGAGCAGCCAGGTGTTGTGTTGCCCCTCCGTGGGTAGGGGTTGGTGATCCCGGGGCCCGGTGATGGTTTGTGAGGTGCAGGGCCTGGTGGGCGCAGGGACGCGGGGGCAGCGCTGTGCCTTGCGGCACTGTGGTACTCACTCAGCCTGAGACGTGACACAGTTTTTACGGTAAACCAACGGCTGGATAGACAGTCCCACGGACGGCTGCACTTGCTCTCCCGGTAGGTGACGGTGATGTCCCTTTTCCTTGCACCTTGATGAACTGGTTGGTTGCGATGGGTCCCCACCGGTAACCCGCTCCCCGGCTTCAAGCTGGACCGGGGGAGCTCTACTCTTTGCCCGCAGGCGCTGGCCCTAAGAAACGGGTGCCTTGGCGGTGGCGGTGTCTCTTCTATACTGGCTGGGCTGTTGCCTTCAATCGGGTCTTTGTTGTTGGGGGATCTACGTCCCCTTCACTGACGGATTCGGCAACTTTGGCGACTCCTAGCCTTGCCGGGGTCCGAGAGGCCCCTGCCCTGGTGCTGACTGTCCTTCGGAACACTGCTCCAGACCGCCGGGCACACAGCCAACGGGGTCCTTCCAGGAACTTCCAAACGGTCCCCCCTCCAGACAGTCACCGCCGTTGCTGACCTTGCTGACCTGGCCCTACACAAAGCTGGACCCTTCAGGTTTTCCTTACTTCTTGTCACCTCACTTGCTTTCCTCCTTTTTTCCTTTTCTACTTTCACTCCTTTCACTTAGTTGTTTACTTTAGCCCTGTCTCAGCTACTCCTCCACTCCTTCCACTTCCTCCTCCCTGACTAGACTGCCTGGTTTCTCCCGCCTCCAGAGCTGTGACCTCCTCGGTGGGCGGAGCCAACTGCCTGGCCCACCCCCTGGTGTGAATCATCAGCCTCTGGAGGAAGGCAACAAGGATTTCTGGTTAGCTGTGGTGTTCCTACCTGGGATGTAAGGTGTGGTGGTGTGTGACCTGTGTCCCCTGGCTTGCCCAGGGCGACACACATCCCCTCCCTGCAGTACCCGGGCTCCACTATTCTTCTGTGTGTCGCGTTCTCTGATGTCATGTGCTCGGTTATTTAAAGCCAGCTCAAGTGCTGGATCATCACCTGAGTATTCAGGTAGATGTCTCTCCTTCTGCTACACTACTCCTCTACTACAGTCTTGCTGTCTTAGATCTGCTATGCTAAGCCACCATTGCTTCATCATTGTTCCAGCCCAGCTACATCAGTCACTTTAACAATCATCTATTTAGTCATCGCTGTGTTACAGCTCTGCTTCATCTGTTTCAATCCTGTTTTACAAGTCAACTCTGCAACAGCAGTCATCCCTGTTCTAGCTCTGCTACATTAGTCATCTATGCCCGAGCTCTGTTATATCAGTCATCTGGTCCAGCTCTCTTACATCAGTCATCTGCTCCAGCTCTCCTACATCAGCGATCTGCTCCATCCCTGCTTCATGAATCATCTCTTCTCCAGCTCTCCTACATCAGTCATCTCTGCTCCAGCCCTGCTCCATCAGTCATCTCTGCTCCAGCCCTGCTCCATCAGTCCTCGCTGCTCCAGCTCTACTACGTCAGTCATCTTGTTGTTCCAGCTCTGCAACATCACTCATTGCTGTTCCAGCTCTACAACATCAGTCATTGCTGTTCCAGCTCTACTACATCAGTCATCACTGTTCCAGTTCTGCTATGCTAGTTCTTCATCTCTTCTTCATCCCGTTACATCTTCAGTGCCATCTCCCTCTGTGTCTGCCGACCTGCTGCACTAGTGCCAGTGTCCATGTGGATCAAGAATTGGTCAATTTGACCATGGGCATCGAGGATCCAACAATCAGTCATACACTGCACAAATTTGGCCTTTATGGAAGAGTGGCAAGGAGAAAGCCATATTTCAAAGATATCCATAAAAAGTGTGGTTTAAAGTTTGCCACAAGCCACCTGGGAGACACACGAAACATGTGGAAGAAGGTGCTCTGGTCAGATGAAACCAAAATCAAACTATTTGGGCACAATTCCAAATGATATGTTTGGCGTAAAATCAACACAGCTCATTACCCTGAACACACCATCCCCACTGTCAAACATGGTGGTGGCAGCATCATGGTTTGGGCCTGCTTTTCTTCAGCAGGGATAGGGAAGATGGTTAAAATTGATGGAAAGATGGATGGAGCCAAATACAGGACCATTCTTGAAGAATACCTGTTGTCTGCAAAAGATCTGAGATTGGCACTTCCAACAAGACAATGATCCCAAACATAAAGCAAAATCTACAATGGAATGGTTCACAAATAAACGTATCCAGGTGTTAGAATGGCCAAGTCAAAGTCCAGACCTGAATCCAATTGAGAATCTGTGGAAAGAGCTGAAAACTGCCGTTCACAAACGCTCTCCATCCAACCTCACTCAGCTCGAGCTATTTGCAAAGGAAGAATGGGCAAGAATTTCAGTTTCTCGATGTGCAAAACAGATAAAGACATAGCCCAAGCGACTGCAGCTGTAATCGCAGCAAAAGGTAGTGCTTCAAAGTATTAACTTAAAGGGGACGAATAATATTGCACGCCCCACTTTTCAGTTATTTATTTTTTAAAAAAGTTTAAAATCAGTCATAAATTTCGTTCAACTTCACAATTGTGTCACACTTGTTATTGATTCTTCACCATAACATTAACATTTTTAACTTTATGTTTGAAGCCTGAAATGTGGGAAAAGGTTGAAATATTCAAGGGAGCCAAATACGTTCACAAGCCACTGTAGCATGACTTACTTCACTGCTCATGTATAACAGATTCAGCAATTGATACTGAGCTACTGATCATGTGTGAGCACAAGCAGAGGACATTTTAGGAAATCAAAAAATAGTAAGGGTGGTGTGAGGAACATCAGTCAGCTGTCACTGTTCATTTACACACCCCCTGTCCTGCAGCAATAATCCAACACCAAGAACTGGAAACCAAATGACCAGGTGACAAAATCCAATCAAGACTAAGGAAGCCAGAGCAGCCCCCCTGCTGTCAAGAATATTCGACCAGGGAGATGGACAGGTAACTACAGGTTTTACAACCAGCTTCAAACAAGACTCTCAGGCTTTGAGGCTCCTGTAAAAGAGCTACAATATTGAGGCGTGCGTAGTTCTCACACATAGGGCAGGTATATTTCTGGCTTCATGATGATGAGACGCACGTCACATATTTTCTATTACTAGTGTGACATACGGATCAGCTCCAACTTAATAACTCTCCAAGGGAAGATCACAGACCTATCATGTTTCATAACTATGGATAGATCAAATCATAACTAGAAAAATGATTCACATCTTCCACATGGGATGCTTAGAGGAGGAAATAGACAAGTCTAGACAAGTCAGACAAGTCTTTGGTTGCAAGGTGGCATGGTACATGGGATGTATGTAGGTTCATAAAAATCGGAGTCGACATTTTGTGAGAGTTCTTCATTGAGAGGTCACATGCGGTAGATATGTGAGGAGTCCCAGGAAAACTCGTGGCTCCACTGCACCTTCCCTGTGCAAGCCAGCCCCAGGTATAATCATAAAGGAACAAGGTAACTGATCCATTTGTGTATCTGTTTGCAACCATAACTTATCTGTAACTGTGCTTCTGACATAATATCTGTAAATCCCATCTTGTACAGTATATAGTGTATTATCTAGTGTGCCCTTAAGGCGATTAAATATATAATTTAATCTTGGGCTTTTCCTTTTATCTTGATCCCCATACCCCATATCCATGAGCTCCGTTTAACATCCCATGCTACCTGGCCTAATATAGTCCTGTTAACTAACCAGGCCTATATATAATGAGGAACTGGTGGCAGACTAGTGTACTGGACCGGCAGAATCCTATTTCACTGGGACTGGTGGAAAGGTTCTGGCAACCAGTTAAGGTTATGAGAGAGCTGGGTGTCACACCGGAGATTGCGCTGTCTGCTCTGTCTCCCTCCCCATGCCTCCCTGTGCCCGAGAGGACAGGAATTGTCAGTGCTGTATTGCGCCAAGCGAACCTTCCGTACCTATTGGGGACATGGAACATTGCATGTTGGTGGAAGTGATGACTAGAGATGAGCCATGTTCGAATCAAACCGTTCGCCAATTTCACATTCGAGTTGTTTTGGGCGATCTTCGAGTAGTTCGACGAACTCGAACGATTTGCTTCACGTTCGACAGTTGGAGTTAACGTTCGATAACGGTTCGATCACCAAAAGTTTGGCTTTTCACAGTAAGGCTATGTGCGCATGTTGCGTATTTGCATGCATCCTGCGTCCCCAGCACAATCCCTCTCTCTTTCCTACTCACCGATCAGCTGCAAGGCTGTCACAAAGCTCCGGCGGCTTTTCCTCTTTTGAAAATGGCTGCCGCTCATTATTCAATCTTGTATTCCCTGCTTTCCCCGCCCACCGGCGCACATCATTGGTTGCAGTCAGACACGCCCTCACGCTGAGTGACAGCTGTCTCACTGCAACCAATCACAGCCGCCGGTGGGCGGGTCTATATCGTGCAGTAAAATAAATAAATAATTAAAAAAATAAAAACCTGCGGTCCCCCCAATTTTGATATCAGCCGAGATAAAGCCACACGGCTGGAGGCTGATATTGTCAGGATGGGGAGCGCCACATTATGGGGAGCCCACCACCCTAACAATATCAGCCAGCAGCCGCCCGTAATTGCCACATCCATTAGATGCGACAGTCCCGGGACTCTACCCGGCTCATCCCGAATTGCCCTGGTGTGGTGGCAATCGGGGTAATAAGGAGTTAAATGGCAGCTTATAGCTGCCACTAAGTCCTAGGTTAATCATGGCAAGCGTCTCCCCGAGACGATTAACCTGTAAGTGAAAGTAAATAAACACACACAACAAAAAATCCTTTATTTGGAATAAAAGACACCCCCCCCCTCATTTACCACTTTATTAATCCCCAAACACCCATCCAGGTCCGAAGTAATCCACATGACGCTTTCAGCTCTGCTACATGAAGCTGACAGGGAGCGCCATAAAACACGACCACTTTGTGTCAACTCCACGCAGCAACTGAAGTGTGCCGCGCTGTCACCGGAGACTTCCCTCAGGTAGTGCCTGTGTCTGTGCGAGGACGATGATGGATGCGGTAGTGCTTGCGTGTGTGCAGTGATGATGATGGGGGCGGTAGTGCTTGTGTGTGTGCGGTGATGATGATGGGGGCGGTAGTGCCGGGGTGTGTGCGGGGATGATGATGGGAGCGGTAGTGCTTGCGTGCATGTGATGATGATGATGGGGGCGGTAGTGCCGGGGTGTGTGCGGGGATGATGATGGAGGCGGTAGTGCCGGGGTGTGTGCAAGGATGATGATGGAGGCGGTAGTGCCGGGGTGTGTGCGGGGATGATGATGGGGGCAGTAGTGCTTTCGTGTGTGCGGTGATGATGATGGGTGCGGTAGTGCCGAGGTGTGTGCGGGGATGATGATGGGGCAGTAGTGCAGAGGTGTGTGCGGGGATTATAATGGGGGCGGTAGTGCCGGGGTGTGTGCGGGGATGATGATGGGGCGGTAGTGCTTGCGTGTGTGCGGTAATGATGAGTGCGGTAGTGCCGGTTGTGTGGTGATGATGGGTGCGGTAGTTTCGGAGTGTGCGATGATGATGATGGAGGCGGTACTGCCAGGGTGTGTGCAGTGATGATGATGGGGGCTCGCGCTCTCTCGCTCAGATTAGCGCAACGCGTTATTTCACAGGAATCCGTTGCCTTTATATCACACTATTTACAACGCATCCGTCACATGCGTCACATAACGCATTGTGACGGATGCCGTTCAACGCAAGTGTGAAAGTACCTTCTGCTGTCAGCGGGCATGGAGCCGAGCTGAATGGCAGAGCAAGCATCCAGCATGCATACATTCTGCATCAATTCTGCAGTCACAATACATTCACATGTGCTGCCAAATCGCTGCAGAATTATACGCATGGACACTACGCAATGTGTGCAGTGTTAATAATAATATCCAAATTCAGTGTATAGTATGAGGGGGGGCGGGCGTTCCTGAAATAATGGCGATCTCCATTTTTTTTTCCTATCTACGCATACAGTGCGGCGGTGCAGGCTGTCAGCCAATCACACATACACAGCAAAGTGCATTTTTTGCACACAAGCAAGGGCATGTGTCATTGGCTGTGTATGTCACATGTCCTTGCCCTATAAGGACTTCTGAGTAGTTTTACTTTTGGACACCATAGAAGAATTTTACTCTGTGTATACGTACTTCAAAACAGAACTGGCTCATCTGGATTGATCCTAAAGCGATGTCGTTGGGGTCACGGATTTTGTGACGCACATCTGGACGCGTTAGCGATATCGTTGCGTGTGACACCTATTAGCAATTTTGAATAGTTGCAAAAACATTCAAAATCGCTAATCGGTGACATCCCCCCCCAATCTCAATTATCGATGCTGCTACAGTTACGATGTTGTTCGTCGTTCCAGCGGCAGCACACATCGCTAAGTGTGACACCACAGGAACAAGGAACCTCATCTTACCTGCGTCCCGCCAGCAATGCGGAAGGAAGAAGGTGGGCGGGATGTTCGTCCCGCTCATCTCTGCCCCTCTGCTTTGATTAGGCGGCCGCTTAGTGATGTCACTATGACGCCGAACCACCCCCTTAGAAAGGAGGCGGTTCGCCGGTCACAGCGACGTCGCAGGGCAGGTAAGTAGTGTGACGGGTCTGAGCGATGTTGTGCACTACGGGCAGCGATTTTCCCGTGTCGCACAACCGATGGGGGCGGGTACGCACCCTAGCGATATCGGTAACGATATTGCAGCGTGTAAAGCGGCCTTAAGCCTCCAGAACAGAGGATGCCTACTAAAGTGATAGGGACATCTGATACAGGACCAGATGGCTGAGTCAGCGGCTTAAGCCATTTGCCGAGACTTCATGGTGTTATGTTGGCAGGTGTGGACCCACAGCGCCCCAATTGGGCTCACCCCGAAGTTGACTAAGTGTCTACTAGGTGTTCAGTAGAGCTCCTGATTGTGAGGATGGCCTGGGCTGCCGGTAGACACCAGCTACCTCTCCAGGGTAGTCCCTTGTACTGCTTCAGCTGACCGGAGGGCTGAGGACACAGGTACAGTAGGGCTGGCAGAACAGAGTTGGAGCAGTAAGTAGGAGTCATTAATTGAGACTAGCAGGACGGAGTCGGAGAGGCAAGCTGGAGTCGGTACTGGAGGCTAGCAGGACAGAGACAGATATACTAGTGGGAACTTTGATACACTATCAACCTAATTGCTCAGGCAACTCCCCACAAGGGTAGGTGCCTTAAATACCCAGAGACTCCAATCCATAGGCTGGAGATACTTTAGGGTGTGCACACTGTCCCCTTAAGAAGTGGGAAGCACCCTCAAATGCCCTAAGAATTCAGCCAGGAGACCTGCACAACGTGTGCAGTACATGGAGCCTGGAGACTTGAGGCTAACAGAATTCCCCAGAAGGAGCAGGAGAAGGGAGTGGGGAGGACATAGATGGGTGGTTGCAGTGATGAACATGTTGACGTCACTGCCAAGAGAAGACAGAAGAGCAGTGCAGGTACGCTGGCGTTACATGTGGGTGCCCAAAGAGGTTCCATTCCCATCAGGGGGCATGCTTGCAGTGGAGGTTCATGGAAAACCTACGTCGACTCTATGGCTGGCATCGAGACGAGAAGTCCCAAATTCCAGAATGATGCACTATCACCCTTATGTGAATGGAGTCTGTGAAGGTTTCAATAGAACGTTGCTACAGATGCAAAGAAGGCTTAAAGATAATTAGAAAATGAAGTTGTCTGAGTTTATTCAGAGTTAGTGTTCGTGTATAACAACTAAGTGTACGCAACGACTGGCTACATACCATATGCTGCTGTTTGGCCATAACGGCAATCAAATCATTGAACTAGAGCTCAACCAAGAGGAAGATTGTTCTAGAATAAATACAACCACCTGGGTGCAAGAACATCGCCATCGACAACAGATGCTGAGGCAACTTATTGAGTAAAAATCCCATGAACTGAGCCTTCCAGACATGACCCCAGTGCAGGAGGCGCCCTTACAACCTGGAAATTGAGTACAAATATGAGAAAGGTGTCCAAAGAGCAACTTGGACTATGAGTGAGAGATGGTTCTCCACCAAGTAACAAGGAGAGTTTATCCTGAAAACCAAGTGTATGAAGTCTGACTCAAAGGAGAAGAGTTCCCAGGAAGGGTGCAACATTGTAGCATGCTCCGTCCCTGCATGTCTGAAGGGCAATGTGTTGATGAACCCCAAAAAGAACAAAGAAATTCTGTGCCAAAGAGGGGCTGCTGACAGTGAAGATTAGTGGTGAGTAGTACCTACAGAGCCCAGAGAAGCAGCACCTTTGCCCCTAGCTGAACCGGAAACTGTGTTGGAGACTGAACCCACCAGTGAAACTCCAGGTAGTCCAATTGTTCCAGAAGAGCCTTGCAGAACTAAGCATGTCAATGCTGCTATTCCACCAATGAGTTATGCAGAAGACTATTTAATCTCCCAGAGCATAATGCAGAAGACATAGGAATTTTCATGAATACTGGTAACATTGGGCCAACCTCTGGAGAGCATCAAGGTGCAGAGTGACTCCTCTTGTCTGAGTAGATTATAGGAAGGAGGAAGTAATTGCATCCATGAGTGAAGAGACAAACGCCAGTGGTTAAACCGCAGGTCTGCCAGTAAATCTCCCCATGGTCTCCTGAAGCTGTCATCCACGAAAAACATGTTGGGACCTTCCCACACTCCAGTGTTGGCGTCCCCCTTGGCTCCCTGACAGTAGGTAGGTCTCCAGGTGCCACTTCACCACCAATGCCTTTACAATTGTTAAACATGCTGTTATATTGGCTATTTTAATGGAACTATTGGTTGGTTGTTAAGTAAGTGGCCCTGTGTCTGACCTCCTCTGTTTTACTAATCCTAACTTTTTACAAAATCTCTAACCTTTACTAAATCATCCAGTGAGATGTTTTCATGTTTGTGTGATCTTTTTTCCTCCTCATACCCCTTTTTTCTGGTACTTTATGTTCACCTGTATTTTAAATCACTTGCCATTTTATGGCTGTATTTATGTGCACGTTTTTCAAATAAAAAAGCAGCTTAAAAGAATTTCATATAACATATTACTTTTTTCTATTAGATATTAACATTATGGAACCCCCTTTTTTTCTATTTTCTGCAAATCTCCCCATGTGTTGATCACACTCATTAAAACTTGGAAAAGCAGGAAGAATAACAACAATAGGAACTGAAGATGGAAGTAAATGTCCCCTAGGATGTGAAAAGAGGAAACACTAGGTGTGACAGTTGTGGCGCAGTTGCTAAATATAAAAGCCCAGGAAAGCAGAGATGGGGCGGATTTGGCGCCTCAACCTGTACAGGACTAATGTGTGAATAGCGGAATGAGCCCATAGCCAACAAGAAGATTGAATGCCGATTCCTAAAGAAGATCGATTACCAATTCCTAAAGAGGACTGAATACTGATTCCTGAAGAAGACCAAATACTGATTCTTAAATAAAACTGAATACCGATTCTTGGAGAAGACGCTCGTGATACTTTCTCCAGAAGAAGACCCAAGTGAACTAGGCTGTTATTTCCTGTCCAGACATACGGTACTAAGTGAACTTCAGTGAGCAAAGGTGGCCGACGTGCTAAGTTAGGGAAGACACCAACTAAATTTGACTTGCAGCCTAGCGTGTCGTGTTCTATCTCCCTTTGTGGCTTGCATCTATGTTGTGTACATTGCTTAGGTAGTTAATGACAGTGACGGAAAAAGGGGTAACACTGACACTTCCCTAACAGAGAGATCAGGATTTAGACAACGTTGACGATACTTGTTATTTTATTATAGAAGTAATAATGTGTAAATAAGATTGTGTGTATACCTTGCATATCTGCATTGTGAAATTTCTTGTTGTAATATACTCTGCTTTAATCACCACCAGTGACGGTCCTCATCGCAGACTCAAGGCACTGCCTCTCTATTTGTGCAAAATAAATGCTTATTATTTAAGTTACCGCTGAGTCGTCCTTTTCTGCACCGTTGCATCCGCAAACCCTGTTTAAAACATCACTCAGAAGACGAGAAATACGGAACTGGACACCGGAGAGAGCAACAGTCGGTGAGTATATAAATACATTCACACTACATCACATGCGTATATACACATACTGTATTTAATGAATACAAGACTTAATGGGAGTTCTTCTTTAACCAATTTTCTGAAAGCAATTTTGAATATGTTGAGGGTGCAGTTTTTAAAATTGAGTCTTGTTTGTAGGTTTTCTGAAATAGCTTTTGTAAATTTCATTGAAAAAAAATAAAAATCGCTGCTAAAATTTAACTTTTGTATAATCCCAACAAAAAAAGTATTTTAACAAATGATGTGAAGTAGTCATGTAGTAAATTCTATTTATTAACCATTTTGTGTGGTATGACTGATTTAAGGACATAAAAATTCAAAGTTTAAAAATGATGATTTTTTTCTAAATTTATATATTTACATAAACACAAATCATATCAACCTAAATTTACCATTAAAATAAAGTACAAAGTGTCAAGAATACAGCAGAAATTATATATATAGCTGCCATCCAGGATATACGATATTATTTCTATATCATATGGAGAGATGAATAGAATCTATAGAAATTGTTCAAACGAAATCTGGTTTAAAGAACAAAGTGGGATAGAAAAAATGAGACTTTTGGAAAGGGGATATAAGAAAAGAGAGGTGGATGTAGCCATTAAAAAAGTAATTGAAAAAAATATTATGAATAATAGAGAAAATAGCATGTAATTAGACAAAAACACGAGATCGAGTAAATATAATAAATCCAATATTAATGTAGTTTTCAGTATTCCCTATAGTTGTCAGTTTTATGACATAAAAAAAATTATACAGAAATATATCCCAATTCTATATCAATATTTTTTTTTCTCAGAGAATGTGAAATTAAATATATTGGTTGTATAATAAGAAAAATAAAAAAACGGATAGCGGAGCACATTACCCATATTAAAAATAAAAATTCTGGATATTCAGGTGCATGTAAACATTTTGTGGAGAAGCATAATGGTGAGTTACATAACTTTACATTTATGGTATAGAGAAAATGGATGCTCAGGTTAGAGGGGGGGTGTATGAAAAAAACTTTTATTGAGAGAATTATATTGGATTTTAAAATTGGATACAAAATACCCTAAAGGAATGAACTATAGGAATGACACATTGTATCTCTATTGATTCATTTGAAGAAATTTGTGGAGTGACTTGTGATTATGTAAATGATCTTCATATGTGTAATTATTGCTAACAGATGTCTATATGATCATTGGTTGTTGAATTAGTGCTTTTAAACCTTGGGTTATAGTGATTTTGTATCTCAGTGACTAAGGGCATGCTTGCCTGAAACATATTGAGACTATAATTCAACCATCATGATGTTTTAAAAATTTGCTGAATAAAGATGAAGATTTTAATTATGGGACTCGCCACTTTATCCTTTCTCGTGTCAAGAATACCCAATCTCAGAATCACTGAGATATGTAGCATTCTGAAATTATTACCACATAATGTGACAGGTTGGATTTTGTAAATTTGGCCTGGTCAGGAAAGTAAAAAAAAACCCTGGCTTTTGCGGGAATGGATTAAGGACTCCATACATATTAGATTGAAATTGCTAATCTTCATTAACTTTAGGGTGCACTCACACTGCAGTATAGTCAGCGTATAATATGGCTGAGTGCTATCTGATGTTTTATCGGATAGCACTCGGCCCAGTGTTATACTCAGTGTTTTTTTCTCATGCCATTTCAGCATTTTCAAAAAAATCTCACCATGCTGGTTTGGCAGCGTACTGTATCTTGGTTCACTCGCACTCATACAAGTCTATGGGTGCGTGTGAAACATCAGACTGCAGTTGGATGTCATCCAAGTGCAGTCCAATATACGCAGACACACGCAGTGAAGAAGATGGAGAGATTAGTCTCTCTATCTTCTCCTTACCTATGCTCTGACTCTCCCATGCAAGAGACTCGGAGAACAGTGATTGACACTCAGTTCCCATTCGCAGCAGAGCCTGAGCCGAGTGTTATTAACATATCATAACTAATGCTCTCGCATTGGATAATATACACCAGTGTGATCCCGGCCTTAAACAAAAATTAAAGGGAATGTCTATCTTTGGACAAATTAAAGTTTTATAAACTCCTCGTTGGACAGTTATAGCAGCTGAGTGATGGATTCTCAGATAGCCCATTTTGTAGCCATCAATAAGACAATACAAAATAGAGGCTATTGAAAGGAAAAACAGTTAAGGAAACCCAAAAATATTTTTTATCTCAATGACATGTATTTAAGTAAAAAAAAATGTCCCTACCCAAAACGTAACACCAAGGAGTAGAAATTTGGAATGACAAGTACAATAATTCTAGTATGGTTGGTTTTGCACGTTGATGCCATGTGTGAGTCATGGTAGTAAATGACCAAGTGTCATTGAGGAACCATGAATAAATTTTATGAGTTTCCGGTCTTGGAGACCTACTTGCAAAGTGTGTGTCCCCAAAGTGGCCACAGGGATTATACTGGGGCTCTCCTGTCTCCCTCTACTACCCAATTAATTCTCAATTAAAGGTTAACTGAAGAATTATTTGCATTTTCTATTCTTATATAAAGTAAGAGTATAAAATAGTATATAATAGTAGTAAACTTCTATAAACATATTTCCATCACTCCGATGTTGAATACAATGTATTCCCAGCGCTCCGATCACTGAAGCAGTATTAATTGTACAGTCACAAACACAAAATGACAGCGCCCTGACTATGAAAAGTCAAGCAGGAGGCTGCGGGCACATACCTCCTCCAGACCCTGCACTTGTGTGCGTCCAATCTGATATAGAGTTAATGAGTTCCAGTGGAGGAAACATATCAAATCAGATTTACTGAAATGTCTTTCATCTGGTGGAGGTTAAAAAAGAAAAGATCTGGAGCCTCATAATTCTATACAATGGATATCCCAACATGCTTCATGCATACTCATTAACATTCAGAAAGAAAAATTATAGGACTCCTCCATTTAGGAACTGAAGTTACAATGCCCATGTTACAGACAATTTTTAAACCTTTAAAGGGGTTATCCTAGACTTTTACGTTCATGGTCTCTCTGCAGGATAGGTTATTTATGTCTAATCAATGGGAGTGCGACACCCGACACCTCCGACAATCAGCTATTCTTGGTGCCGCCGGAATTACACAGCTGCAGAGCTGCCCAGCACAACTCTGTCAACCACATAGTGGCCGTGTCTGGGTACTACATATCTGCCCCCTATTAGAATCAATAGGGAACGGAAGTGCAGCACCAAGCCGCCACCACTATTCTGTTGATGGAGCTTACTGAGCAGTTCCTACAGTTCCACCGAGAAAACACCCCCACTGATCATACTTTGATGACCTATCCTGAGGATAGGCCATTAATATTAAAGTCCTAGGCAACCCCTTTAAGAGGCAGTTGAAGTCCCAGCGCTAAACAGTTTGTGTCATCTAGTTAACCAGGTATGTCATCACAAGTTATCTTTAGCAGCATCCAGCACATGAGCAATGCGCAGATGAAGCCGAGTTGAGTGCAATTCACTCCCCTGTGCATATACCAGTATCTTGTGGTGGGCAACAGATTTTGAGACCTGAATTGTCATAAAAGTTTTCCTTTAATAGAAGTAAAACATTATTTCACACAGCGGTATCTCCTAAAAAGAACCATGAACACAGCCTTAAAGAGACTCTATCAGCAGATTTCTGCAATGTAACCAGAAGACAGCATGCTGCAAGAGTTAAGACAGAGATTTCAGCCTTGTCAATTATCTCACAGTCTTTTTTTGTTTACCTGCAATGTTAGCTTAAGCCTTTTATCTTTATCATTAGTGGGTCTCAGCAGGCACTGAGTTGTAGTCCAACTCTTCCCCCTTTGTGATTAACAGCTTCTGTCTATGGAAATGTGCCCTGAAAGTCTGGTGTGGGTTGGAGCAGCTGTCAGGGCTCTGCTACATCCAAAATCTAAAATCTTTCACTGTGTCAGAACGGCTGTGTGGCGCCCTGAGGTTTCAGTCGCCACAGAGGTACTGCATCTCTGCCAGAGGTGTGGTATCCCATCTTGGGTAAGGAGGAGGTCACAACCAGTTCACACAAAAGCACAACACCCAGGCTCAGAAACACCTCATCAGACATGGCAAGGGCATGATTATACCCGAAGCCAGGTGGGGGGGTGGAGTCTTAGGAGTGGGAACACAGTTGCACAAGTGGGAACACAGTGTGAAGTGTGGAGAGAGTGAGGAGAGGAGCAGTGGAGAGCTGGTACCGCTCAGCCAGGGCACAGACAGAAGGGGTCCTAGAGACCATGGGAGTTAACCTTCCGTGGCCTTGTTCCAATATAATCTACAGGTGGAAGGACTTGGTCGCAACACAGGGACTGGTCCCTATGCTAGAGGAGAAGAACCTACGTACTCCACTAGTAAAACCAGTGGCTGAGGTGACTGCAAGCACCGAAGCCACATCCACACACGAATTAACTGGAAGGTGACCCAAAATGACCAAGGGATAGAGCTTCACGCTACCCAACAGGGTCCACGAGCACTGGCACAGGGTGAAGGCAAGGCAGGAGGGCAAAGCAAGCGCAGGAAGATGACCAGGGAAGGTACACTTAAGAAAGGAGCACTGGACTCAACCTCCGAATTATCTGGGATCGGCTGGTGCCCATCACAGTAAAGCCCCAGCACTCCAAAGGTGGTCACTGGCATATCGTGTTACCTTGAAACCTGCTACAGTGAGTAAAATCCTTGAGACTGCATCCCTGTGTCGCTTCGTTATTCGCCTGTGCCCACCATCATAGACTACTACCACCCCCATCCGCCCTGGGGCCCAGCTCTACCTGTGGAGAGCTGCACGATCTAAGCTGCATCACCATCTGCCCCAAAGGTCCCCATCCCGCAGTGGCGGCACCTAACTTGCCGCATACCACAGGAGGCATCACAAATAAACTGTCATCATCCCCTTCCTATTTCCTAAACGACACCACCGGGGTTACGGATTCGGGACACGCCACCATGGCCCCCCAGGAGCAGAACCGCTGCCCGGTAACGAGTCACCCCAGGCCCCGATTCGGGCATGTCAGCTGCGTTCATTAATCTAAGTGATACATCATTGTACTTAGGGTTTCTTTGCCTACATCATGCTGCCCTCAGATGACGTAGCAAAATCCTGCTGACAGATTCCCTTTAAAACTACTGTCATCTGTAGTGGTGCAATGGACATGTAGTTGCTTGTCCTTCCTTATTTCACAATTAAACCATTTTTGCATAGATGCGATGTGCAAGTCAGAAAAAAAAATCTAGTGCAGAAGTCCTATGCAAATAAGGTTGGAAGTGCACTGTGGGCATCAGTGTTTTTGGACTGTACATGAGTTTACTGAGAAGATCCGCTTATGTAGTTAGTATTCATTAGTATGCAACACATATCATGTTACCTATTATTTACCCTAAACCTTACTTATGGCCAGGTCTTCCACTCATTGCTGTATATGATAAGATTCCTGTTCTTCATTTTTTTAAAAGGATGGAAAAGACAGCAATTACTGTCAGGGAATTCATGTATGATGTGCGTGGGTTTTTTCTTACAAGATCAGGAGTCTGATGACATTACATTACATGAGAGTCATATAAGTGTGAACAGGTGCAAGGATGCAGCAGCACACAGAATGCAGTCTCACTTATAAAAGTGGAACAAGATGGAGATTTATTAACTATTTATAGTTTCAACGATAAAAATGCAATTTTGAGGAAAATGGCAGATAAGGCAACTCTTGGTCCACTTCAGTACCTCAGTTCCTTCACTTCACACATTTGACTTCTTCAAGTGACTGCAGACTGCTACTTGTTTGCTTTTTGGTGTGACTATGCGACTATAGGACAGCTCAGCTTGCTCAGCACATCTGACGTGGTACAAATTTAGCCAATGACTGCCCCTTTGCTATGGTCTCAGAGGGTATTTATAATTTTCTCCTGCGTCACAGATGGTCACATGTTCTGGACCCCCCTCTTGATTTCCTTCTCCAGGGAATCAATTCACCCTATCTTAGTTCCAGTCCAATTTTATGAGTTCCTATTCTTCAAACTCTGTCCAGCAGATGGCAATGTTCACTCACACAGACCTCACTTGTGCACTTTGTAAAGGAGGTGTCATCAGGTACATTTGTAAAATAATCCTCAAACATTCAATCCAGTCATTCAATGGAAAGTTCTCACCCATTAACTTTCATATGTAGTTGAGCCAGAAGAAGACTCCCCACTTTTGTCCCCATGACTGATCATCCATTTCTGTGCCCGTGTGTTGCATACTGCCAAGTCTAAACAGGTGCACGGATGCAGGAGCACAGAGAATGCAGACTCCGTGATAACAGTGGAACAAAATGGAGATCTATTGACTATTTACAGTTTCAACGATCAAAATGCAATTATGAGGAAAATGGTTGATATTAGAGCACAGACATTATATTGTTATACAATAAATACGATTTTAAATCTCAAACTCTGTCTCTATAATTCACCTCACAATATTGAAATGAATGCACTGTATGTCACCTGTCATGTAAAAGTCTTAGCTGTACTCATAAGAATATCTTCAGTGGTAACCTTAATAGGCACTAACAGAAGTCAGCTCAGTTTCCCTATTAAGCTGCCAGTTTCACCAACTACCTCCTCTCAAGGATGCAGCTTAAGTCTGTACAGTTACAGGAACCTCCTTGCCTCTAGCCATCTCAAGTACACTGTCCCTCAACTAGGCTTCTTGATCTTTTCAGCTCACATGGTCGTCCACTTTGGTAACTCGGTTCCTTCAACTCACACATTTGAGCTCTTTAAGGCTACTTTCACACATCCGGTTTGAGCCGTGCGGCTCAATCCGGCTGTGAAGCCTATGCAACGGATGCGGTGAAAACACCGCATCCTTTGCATAAGTTTTTTACATGCGGCCGGTCTGGTTTTTGCCGCTTGCGGCATGCTACTGAGCATGCGCAGTGGCAAAAACCGCATGCGGCGGCCGGATGCGGTTTTTGCCGCATCGTGCCGCATCCGGCATCCATAGGGATGCATTGGGAAAAGCGCCGCATCGGCCGGATGCGGCGCGATGCGGTTTTTTTTTGCCGGAGCAAAAAACGTAGCAGGGAATGTTCCATCCGGCCGCCGCATCGGCTAAATCTGCCGCATGCGGCAAAAACCGGACCGAACGCAAGCCCATGCGGCACAATGCGGCACTAATTAAAGTCTATGCAGGAAAAACGCAACCGGCAGCAAAAAAAAACGGTTGCGGTTTTCCTGCAAAGTGCCGGATTGTGCCGCATTGCAAAAGCCGGAGGTGTGAAAGTAGCCTCAGTGAGTACACACCGCTACTCTAAAGCCTGCTTTACACCTTTCAATTTCGCATACGATATCGTATGCGATGTGACCCGCCCCCATCGTATGTGTGGCACATTAAATTTTTTGACCATGCCGCACAATCGATTAAAAAGCTGTCACACGTACTTACCCGTCCATACGACCTCGCTGTTTGCGGCGAACATCCACTTCCTGGAGTGGGAGGGACGTTCGGCGTCACAGCGACGTCACACGGCAGCCGGCCAATAGAAGCGGAGGGGCGCTGCGGACGGAGGTAAGCTGTCGTTCAATGTTCCCGGGGTGTCACACACTGCGATGTGTGCTGCCTCGGGAACATTGCACAACCGCACGTTCAATTTTTGAGGAATGAACGACGTGCATGCGATGAATTTCGTTCAATCGCAATTGCACGGAGGTTTTACACGCTACAATCATACTTATGATGCCAAATGTGCGTCACTTACGACGTGACCCCGCCGACACATCGTAAGATTTATTGTAGCGTGTAAAGCGCCCTTTAGGCCTCTGGGTGTGGGTGTAGGACAGCTCAGCTTGCTCAGCATGTCTGACTCGGTACCAGTCTGGCTGATGATTGCCCTCTCCTGTGGCTTCAGAGGGTTTTTATATTTTTTTCTGCATCACAGATGGTGACATGTTCTGGTCCCCATCTTCATTTACTTCATTCAGCAATCAATTTACCTTATCTTAGTTGCTGTCCAAACTTATGAGTTAGTATTCTTCAAACTCTGTCCAGTAGATGACGATGTTCAGAGTCACTTCAGTTGTGATGTGATACCTAAAAATAATGGTTTTGTAAATTATATTGGGAAAATCAGATATTGCTGATAAACTGTTAATCCTTCTAATTTCCTACCCCAAAAAAATATGTTTAAAAAAATGGTGCTGATGTAAAGTACTCATGTGGAAAATGTTATTTATTAACTATTTTGTGTGGTATAACTGTGGTTTAAGGGCATAAAAATTATAAGTTTTAAAATAATTTCAAAATTTTCGCTAAAATTGTAATATTTTCAAAAATAAACATAAAAGGATTTCACACAAATTTACTACTAACATGAAGTACAATGTGTCATGAAAAAACAATATCTGTCATGCTTGCCGGGTGTAGCAAGCATGGCGAGGTGTGTTTACACCTACGTGCGTCTGATGCACAACAAAGAAACACACGAAAAGGGGGGCACCGGGGACACAAAAAATGGGAGGCCCTGGAATTAGTGAAGGTAGGGGTAAGAGGGTATCTCCTAACCTCACCTGCAACTGTCCCTTCTCTCCTCACCAGTCCCTATACAGTCTCCACAACTGTCGCCGAACAGGAACCTAGGACCCTCGGAAGTCCCTATAGTAGCCCTGACTAATGAAGGGCAGGTGGGGTACACTAGACCTCACCGCTGCACTAACAACATACCAGGGAAGTAAAGACAAAAAGGGGAAAAATAAACAACCAAAAGGACATAGTCTGAGCACAGGAATTTGACTTGCAGAACCTTCCTCAAAGGCGGCCAGGACACATATGACTTTATCTTCAGCAGGGAATGCTGGGATACACCAGTAATTAAAGCTGAAGGGCGTGACTACTGAATAAGTGCAGCTGATCACTCAGCATGGAACTGCTTTGGAAAAGCTGCAATAGCAAAACTAGCACTTAACCACTTCAGTGCCAAGATAAATGAAACCCATTTAAATGAAGAGACCAGTTGAAAGGCTCCAGTCCAAAGGCTGTCACTGGTCTCTACATGGAGGGAGACGATCGTGACAATATCAGAATCAATGGGATCTGTTGACGTTTTCCAGAATTATTACAACATAAAATTACACTAGTCAGAATTTAAAAAATTGGCCACGTCAGGAAGCAGGCTTCGGCAGTAGGGAGTTATAGGTCTTATGCCCCTTACAAAGTAGTAAAGCTATAACTCACTTAGGTTGGGTTAACAAAACTGCATTATAATGGATAATCTATTCATTTATAATGGAAATTGTGACAAATGACAAGTACGGGTGAATCAGCTTCAAATAAATGAGGCAAAATTTAACCTAAAATATACAAAAAACTAAAAGAACACACAAAACAGTAACTATATAGAAAGTGACATGATAGACACAATTGATGCAATAAACCTGCACAAAGTGAAAGCCAACAAGCCTTGCTTACAGTACACATAGAAGTCAGCAGATAGACTGTATAAAGAAGGTCTCGCCAAACTTTGTAAGGTAATAGACGTTGAGCAGGTAACTGGCCATGTTTCATATCATTGTTAGAAGGATCGAAAAAAAACAAAAAACCAATTAAACCCTGCCAGAGCTGGCACTTACTATAACCACCCATAAACAAATTGACTCACGCCCTTGCAAGGCTGCTACCAATCTACTCCCTAAGACCTCTTTCACACGTCAGTGAAAAACACACACTTTTTCACTGACATGATAAATGTACGTATGTCCCTCTGTGTATCATGATTTTGGCACACGTGTGATCTCTGTGTGCTATCCGTGATAATACACAGAGATCAGGCAGTTATACTCATCTGTTCATGCTCCTGCTGTTTGTGGTGCTGAAGTCTCCTGCCATGCTATGTTCGGCCGCCGCTGTCTCCCCGCTGCAGCTACTTCTGGGTTGGCTGTGCAGTGCATATGCATGAGCATAATTAGCCAGCCTGGAAATGTGTCGCCCTGGGCAAGCCAGGGGACACAGGTCACACACCACTACACCCCACACTCCAGGTAGGCACATCACAGCTAACCAGAAATCCTTGTTGCCTTCCTCCAGGAGTCTGATGATGCACACCAGGGGGTGGGCCAGGCGGTTGGCTCCGCCCACCGAGGAGCTCACAACTCTGGAGGCGGGAACACCAGGCAGATAGCTCAGGGAGGAGCAGGAGTGAGAAGCTAGGTAGAGGAGTTAAGAAAGTGAAAGTGAAAGTAGAGAAGTGGAAAAGGAGGAAAGCAAGCGAAGTGACAGAAGAGAAAGAAGCCTGAAGGGTCCAGCTTTGTGTAGGGCCAGATCAGCAAGGTCAGCAACGGCGGTGACTGTCTGGAGTGGGACCGTTTGGAAGTTCCTGGAAGGAAGCCGTTGGCTGTGTGCCCGGTGGTCTGGAGCAGTGTTCCGAAGGACAGTCAGCACCAGGGCAGGGGCCTCTCGGACCCCGGCAAGGCTAGGAGTCGCCAAATTTGCCGAATCCGTCAGTGACGGGGACGCAGATCCCCCAACAACCAAGTCCCGATTGAAGGCAACAGCCCAACCTGAAGCAGAGAGACACCGCCACCGCCACGGCACCAGTTTCTCAGGGCCAGCGCCTGCGGGCAAAGTGTAGAGCTCCTCCGGCTCAGATTGTAGTCGGGGAGCGGGTAACCGGAGGGAATCCACCGCTACCACAAGTCAAACATAGGTGCAAGGAAGAGGGACATCACCGTCACCTACCGGGAGTGCAGGTGCAGCCGTCTGTGGGACCGTCCTACCAGCCGTTTGGTTTACCGTACAAACTGTGTCCACGTCTCAGGCTGAGTGAGTACCACAGTGCCGCAAGGCACAGCGCTGCCCCCGCGTCCCTGCGCCCATCAGGCCCCGCACCTACTTCTCCATCACCGGGCCCCGGGATCACCAACCCCTACCCACGGAGGGGCAACACAACACCTGGCTGCTCCGCATCACCATCCCCGGGAGCCCCCGTACAGAGCAGCGGTGGTGAAATCACCACAACCGTGGGTGGCGTCACGAACTATAACAATCCCCACACCCACCCAACAATCCCCTTTCACTTCAGGGGCGAGGAGTGTCGCTCGAGGAACCCCGGGATCCGGCCCACAGCTCGAGCCACCACTGAGCAGCTGCCGGACCCGAGCAGAAGGGGTGAGCGCGGTGTGCCGACACCCTCCTCCCCGCCCGCGACAACTTGGCGTCACGAACAGGATCTTACCGCTCTGCCGTTTGGTAGAGGTGCGCCTTGTTACCACCGGAGGTATCCGGCAGAAAAAATTTCAGAAGCCGCCATCTTTGGCGCGAAAAGTTCCCGCTCGAGCGTCTTCTCGAGCAGTAGAGGCGCGAAGGCCAAAACCCCGCCCCGAGAGAGGAGGGGCCGGAAAGAGCTAAGGGGGACGCGATGGCGGCTGGACGCATGTAGCTGCGGCTATAAAAGCAGGGACGCCAGGACCCTGCGAATATACCGTTCCTGGAAGAAAGAGAGAAAGACACCATGTGGATGCCGTCCCGAAACACCGTGGCCCCCGCACCGGGAACCGCAGCGTGGGTGGAAATCCGGACCGCGCAGCTCCATCTAAGGCTGCAGGTCAAAATGCAACTCCTCTTGGAGGAGTGGGAGACCGACATGGCGGACGTTATAGCCACCGTGCGGAGACGCGAGGAGGAAGCGGAGGAAGGGAGGGTGAGTGACCCACGCCCCTATGTCCCGGAGGGACCGGTCGCTGCGGCTGAGGGACCCGGTCCAAGCCCTCTCCCCCCGTTGCCTCCCTCGCCACCCGTCTCGAGGGCTGTGACCCCGCCACTAGGCCCGCTACCACCGCAACCGGTAGCGATACCCAGCCCGTCCGCCCCAGCGGACCGACCTGTAGCCGGAGCCCGTAGCAAACCGGGGGTGTTGCCATGGAAGGCCCCGAAGATTGTGCCAGAGACAGTCCCCGAGCAGTTTCCCGAGCCGGAGCTGATGGCCCGCTCCGAGCCGAAGGCCCAGCAGCGGAAAGCCCCTATGCCCATCCCCCACACCTCGGCTGAGGTGGCGCCGGGTTGTTGCTGCAAGGCAGCGCCCAAGGCCATGACACCGCGGGATACGCCGCCTACCTTCCTGACAGTGGGTAACGTTCTGGATGTCCCGCGGGGCCCGACCCGTGCGCCGGCGCCGGCAGCAGCGCCATATTGGGATAGGGAGCCGACCAAGCTGGGCCTGGAGATCGCGGAGAGGGAAAGAAGGAAAGCCAAGCTGGTGGCCCGAGCCATTCGGGAGAAGGAAAATCTTCGGCAGGCGACCTTCCGTGTTCGGGGCCCGTTGTATGAAGGGCAGGTGAGGCGGTTTGATGTCCGCCGGGGCTATGGATTTATATATGAACCGGGCCTGGAGGCCGAAGTGTTTGTAGCCCGGCGGGATGTGAATGCCCATCTGCCCGAGGAGCATCCTGGCCGTAACCTCATGCCGGGGGACATGGTGCGGTATACCCGACACTGCGGAGAGAGGGGGTGGTTTGCCCTGGATGTGAAGCTCAGGGGCAGCAATGAGAGCAGGGTGAGCTCTGCACCCCCTCCCTCGGATGAAGCAGCAGAAGGACCGGAGTAGGGCAGCGGATGCCCGTTGCACCATCCCCGTTGGGACCACCACTGTTAGTTGCTGTTTGTTTAAAAGTTTTGGAAAGAATGATAAGGAAAATGAAAATTACCGAAGTTTTACCTGATTTGCTTGTGATTGAACCGGCAGGAGCCGGCACCGTTGTCCCCGTGGGGACCGTTTAAAGTTTTTGCATGGGAACTATCCATGGACAAGCCCGTGAACTTGCAGGGCACCACAAACGTTAAGTGGCTTGTAAATATGTTGGTTACCGTTACCGTTTCCGCAATGCCGCCTCCGGAGAGGCAGGTTGGAGGGAGGGCCCTCAGCAGAGCAGGCTAGGGCCCAGCCACCAAAGGAACCGGTGGCTACCCTCTGGAGGGGAAGGACAGATCCCGCTCGGGTAACTTGTGCTGGACTGTGGGTCAAGGGGTGCTGCCTGGGTTTTAGGGGCAGCATCAGGGCCAGGTTGCTTGGGTGGGAGAGAGCGGAAACCGTAGCCGTAAACCGTTGCAACGTTAAAGTAAATGTGCCTCCCGTCTTGGGAAGAGTTTTGATTAAAAATGTAAATATGTTGATTTTTCAAATGTTATCTTTTTTCAGAAAATAAAACCGGTGTAGGACGGCAGCCCGCGGACGGTCTGCATTTTGCTAAGGGGGAATGTGTCGCCCTGGGCAAGCCAGGGGACACAGGTCACACACCACTACACCCCACACTCCAGGTAGGCACATCACAGCTAACCAGAAATCCTTGTTGCCTTCCTCCAGGAGTCTGATGATGCACACCAGGGGGTGGGCCAGGCGGTTGGCTCCGCCCACCGAGGAGCTCACAACTCTGGAGGCGGGAACACCAGGCAGATAGCTCAGGGAGGAGCAGGAGTGAGGAGCTAGGTAGAGGAGTTAAGAAAGTGAAAGTGAAAGTAGAGAAGTGGAAAAGGAGGAAAGCAAGCGAAGTGACAGAAGAGAAAGAAGCCTGAAGGGTCCAGCTTTGTGTAGGGCCAGATCAGCAAGGTCAGCGACGGCGGTGACTGTCTGGAGGGGGACCGTTTGGAAGTTCCTGGAAGGACCCCGTTGGCTGTGTGCCCGGTGGTCTGGAGCAGTGTTCCGAAGGACAGTCAGCACCAGGGCAGGGGCCTCTCGGACCCCGGCAAGGCTAGGAGTCGCCAAATTTGCCGAATCCGTCAGTGACGGGGACGCAGATCCCCCAACAACCAAGTCCCGATTGAAGGCAACAGCCCAACCTGAAGCAGAGAGACACCGCCACCGCCACGGCACCAGTTTCTCAGGGCCAGCGCCTGCGGGCAAAGTGTAGAGCTCCTCCGGCCCAGATTGTAGTCGGGGAGCGGGTAACCGGAGGGAATCCACCGCTACCACAAGTCAAACATAGGTGCAAGGAAGAGGGACATCACCGTCACCTACCGGGAGTGCAGGTGCAGCCGTCTGTGGGACCGTCCTACCAGCCGTTTGGTTTACCGTACAAACTGTGTCCACGTCTCAGGCTGAGTGAGTACCACAGTGCCGCAAGGCACAGCGCTGCCCCCGCGTCCCTGCGCCCATCAGGCCCCGCACCTACTTCTCCATCACCGGGCCCCGGGATCACCAACCCCTACCCACGGAGGGGCAACACAACACCTGGCTGCTCCGCATCACCATCCCCGGGAGCCCCCGTACAGAGCAGCGGTGGTGAAATCACCACAACTGTGGGTGGCGTCACGAACTATAACAATCCCCACACCCACCCAACAATCCCCTTTCACTCACGGGCGAGGAGTGTCGCTCGAGGAACCCCGGGATCCGGCCCACAGCTCGAGCCACCACTGAGCAGCTGCCGGACCCGAGCAGAAGGGGTGAGCGCGGTGTGCCGACACCCTCCTCCCCGCCCGCGACAGAAGCAAAGACAGTAGCGGCTGAAGACAGCGTTGCCCCCACTGTGTGGTCCGTTGGACATCAGTGATGCTAGATAAAGATGGACTTGTCTCCATGCGGAACATACGGACACGCGTGTGCGCTGCACGGAAACACGTCAGTGAGAAATCACTGATGTGTGTGCAGACACATTGATTTTAATGGGTCTGCGTGATTCTGGTATGTATAAAAACTGCAACATATGTACAAGAATCACTGACGTGTGAAGGAAGCCTAAGATGTACTTAATTTTTGGGTTCCAAAACACCTCCGAAGTGTTTCTTCCTATGTCTCCTTTGGACATTGGTCTCTTAAGTCAGTGAGTGATTGGGTCCCTATGGCTAAATGTAGAATGACCAATTAGGCTATGTTCACACAGAGTTTTTCAAGCCCAAACCACTTCAATCAAAATCCTCATTAAAAACTGCTTCAAAAACATGTGGAAAACTCTTCTAATTCATTTCTATGGGAACTCCACCTTTCTGTTCTTATAAAGAGTTTTTGTAAAAACTTTTTTCTTTTACCAGAAGAGGAAAAACGCCTTGGGGGGAAAAAACACATATCACTTCTTTGAGTTGGATTCTGAAGCAAACTTCTCCAAACTAGACACTGTTCAATCAAAATGCCGTGAAGAACGCTTCTAAAAAAACTATATCAAAACTCTTCAAAACCTCTTCAGGAATAGAAAAAGTACTCCAAAACAATAGTTTCCAGGAGCGTTTTCTGCTTGGAAAACTCAGTGTGAACATAGTTATAGAAATGAAGAGGCGGTTTTTTGAGGAGGATTGTGGAGCAGATCTACTTCCCATAAAAACGCAATGTGAACAAAGCATTATTTTCCCAGAGTGATGTAAACTAAGAAAACAAGATGTGAACACAGCCTACAACATGACTTTGTGCGCTATGGATAAAGGGGCACTGGGTATACAGATGGCAGATGTGTATACAGTCACTCATGTTTTCCTATTCAGCTTCCTGACAGCAGAATCTGATTACAATAGATGTTCTTGTACTAATTCAGATAAAGGAATGCAATGGATGAAACTAATGAGATTTCCTTAATTACCAAGTCCCCCAGGGTTGCGCGTAATTTCTTTTTTAATTTTTTTCTGACCTGAAATCCTGGAAGATTTTCCTGGGAAATGTAATCATTGGCAATCAATGTACATTTCTTTCTTGCATGAAATATGTGCAAATGATTGTCGAATATGGCTACACCTGATAAGTCGCTTCCCCCTCTGCTCGCCTCACGTCTTATTGTAATATGTAAATGAATATATATCTGGTGGGGATAGTTAACCCCATGTGTTACTTTTCGTTCCTACAACTAATAGAATGTGTTCTGAAGATAAGAGCCGTAATGTGCATCTATTGTGTTATTACATTTTTTCTAAAAAGCTGCAGCTGCCATTAGTGGGGGCTAAGAACCTGAGTGCAGATGGTTTATTAATTAGGGGGCGCATCACTTTTTCTATTCCAAGGGTCACACTGTCAGATTCTACCCCTTCAATGAGCTGTGATAAAACTCAAAAGGTTATTCTCATCGGAAACATAAATGGAATTTTGACAGCTTATGTTGTTCCACTTTTCAAATTCCCACCTATTGTTGGCAGAACAAAGAAACATCCAAATACTGCCCCCATCTCCCCGCTCCCCTTTGGAGTGACACATTTTCTTTCAATATATGGCAGACCTATAGATATAAACCTCCCCTATGAGGCATGACATAGCCTACTGGTGCAGGGCTTCCGCCCCATGGGCCATTTGTGTCCTGCAGTGTCATTTTTTTCCAGCTCTAGGGCAGATTCCCAGTGAGCTACAGTGATTTGGCTGCACTCCCTTTAATTATTCTGTAGAGTGTGTGCACTCAGTAAATGATAATGAATGATGCAGCGCATGCAATGCTGGATTACATCTGATGCTGGCCAGTGCCACTGTGAGGATGTTCTTTCTGCTGAAATCTGACCTCATCACTTTTAGGCTACATGCGCACGCTGCTTTTTTTCCTGCTTTTTTGCTGCTTTTTTGGCTGCAGTTTTGTTGTCAGAACTTTCTGACATTTGACTTCCCAGCAAAGTCTATGAGAAGTCAGATTTGTCATGCGCACGTTGCAGTTTATTTGTCAGCGTTTTGTCAAAGGTTTGTGACAAATCAAATGCAGCATGTTCATTCTTCCTGCATTTTTGTCAACATTTGTCACAAAAACGCAGCAAAAACGCAGGGTGTGAAAAACGCACCAAAAATGCACCGAAAACGCACCAAAAACGCACCTAAAATTACATGCGTTTTTTGTGACATTTCCAGGCTCTCTCTGACAAGGTGCAGTTTTGGCTGCATTTTGCCTGCAGTTTTGGCTGCAGTTTTGGCTGCAGTTTGTGAACACAAAAAGATGCAGCGTGCGCATGTAGCCTTAGTGTATCCTATGTGATGCACATACAGCAGTCTTAGGCGGGCTTTGCACACTACGACATCGCAGGTGCGATGTCGGTGGGGTCAAATTTGAAAATGACGTACTTCCGGCATCGCATGCGACATCGTAGTGTGTAAAGGCTCGATGATACGATTAACGAGCGCAAAAGCGTCGTAATCGTTTCATCGGTGCAGCGTCGGCGTAATCCATGATTACGCCGACGCGACGGTCCGATGTTGTTCCTCGCTCCTGCGGCAGCACACATCGCTGTGTGTGAAGCTGCAGGAGCGAGGAACATCTCCTACCGGCGTCACTGCGGCTTCCGTAGGATATGCGGAAGGAAGGCGGTGAGCGGGATGTTTACATCCCGCTCATCTCCGCCCCTCCACTCCTATTGGCCGCCTGCTGTGTGACGTCGCAGTGACGCTGCACGACCCGCCCCCTTAATAAGGAGGCGGGTCGCCAGCCAGAGCGACGGTCGCAGGACAGGTGAGTCCATGTGAAGCTGCCGTAGCGATAATGTTCGCTACGGCAGCTATCACAAGCATATCACAGTTGCGACGGGGGCGGGCACTATCGCGCTCGGCATCGCAACATCGGCCTGCGATGTCGCAGCGTGCAAAGTGCCCCTTAGTGTAGCTTATGTGATGTATATTCAGCAGTCTCAATGTATCCTATTGTCATGGGTATGACACGGTAACCAGAAGTAGAGGCACCTAGACTGACCCTCAGACTAGGGACTCTAAAGTGTATATGTCAATGGGGAGCGGAATCCGGAGAGAGAGAGAGAGAGAAAAAAAAAAAAAGCCGAATCCGGATCGTGCACCCAGAATCCCGCGTCCGGGTTGGACTCGGATCTGCTGCTCAAACTACGCGGATCCGGATTTTGCCGGTTCGGGTCCACTCAACACTATTCACCAACAATTGCATCACCATGCACAAAGACTGCTGTCGCTAGAGCAAAGCTAGAGCTATCTTCGGCATGTGAGGCTAAGTTCCACCAGGCAAACCCAAAACAATGCTGGGACAGTACTTACAAACTAATAAGGAGTGAAAATTACTGAGTGCAACTAGGACCTGTCTCTGGATTAGCACACCAATTAACAATCTTATTTATACCTCTATTCCCCTCCCTATCCCTTCATACATGTGCACAATAGTAAATTACTCGGGTTAAACACTTGTTAGCAGTAGTACGACAGTAGTTCAAGTTAAGTTCTGCATAAGTGACTGCAGTGAACCACTACCACATATGTGCACACTTGCCCGGAAAAATAGAAAAAATATGCCCGGGGCCCAAGCTCAGGACTTACGGTACTGATGGATGGAACCAGGGAAGTCTCAGCTACAAAGGGGAAATCCAGACAGCTTTCAGCTCCGCAGCAAGTCCATAAGGCAGTGGCAATAACAGAGACAGGTCACCTCAAGGAAGGATCAGTGGTCCAGTGGGAATCGCCTCAGGAACGGATCAACTCAGGGCAGAATCAACAGTTTAGGTGGAAAGGCTGAGGTAACCAGGGAGACCGCTCCGATGACAGTTTTCTCTCTGGCAACAGTTTATGAACGCCGACACTCAGCTGCGTGCCCTCTATTCACATATCAATCAGCAGGCTGTCTCCAGCACTCTAGGTATCACAGACCAGAGCAGGGAAAAGGCGACCACCTCACTTCAGAATCTTCCTCACTTTCTGACCTCTTCCTCTCTCTTGTCCCTCTCAAGATCCTTCTCCCAGACTGCGCAGACACACCTCTGGTGGTCCAGAGGAGACACTGTAGCTGCGCAGACACCCATCTGGTGGATGGGAGGAGACACTGTAGCTGGATCATCAGCCCTCTTACATGGATATGAAGAACGATGATACGCATAATGTGCAATCCCGGAGAAGGTGAAGGCCCCATACTCAGAGGTATCATCGCCACAACTCCATTTCCACTCACACAACACAATTTTCTGTAGCATGCCGGGGCACAGAAAATGCAGCACTCACTCGTGGCTGCCACCCAAGGCATATTAACAGAAAGCCAAGTCGTGATGAGTGTTTTCCGTGACACAATACAGTGTACACTGCAGAGGAATAGCATGTATGGGTGTCACCCCCAAAGGAAGTGTGACGCCTTGGCAAAACCAGGTAGTCACAGGTAGGCCCCTACATAACACCTTCCCTCACAAGGAAACACACAGCTGACCAGAAACCCTAGTCACCCCCCTCAGGGAAAGATAGACACACCAGTGGGCATGACCAGGCGGTTGGAACACGCCCACCCAGGGGTCTAGACAGCCCGGGGTGGGAAAACAGGCAGAAAGTGCTTAGAGTTCAGTTTGGAGAGGAGTGTGGGTTGGAGCTAGGTGTAGCTCCAGCAGGGAAGATCAAGTTGAACGGTGCCAGGGTTGGAGCCCTGGTGCCACTGGCTAGGAGGCAGACGGTGGTCTCCGTCAGCAGGAGATGGGAAGATGGCTCGGCAGAACCGAGGTGGACCAGGACAGGGTTGTAGCCCGCCGGTACCTACACCGGGGACCCGACTGGAAACCGTGCACAAAGGGGGGTACTCGGACCCTGAAGTCAGCACCAGAACCTACTGGAACTGGTTAATTAACTGATTGAGGCCAGGACTAGAGGTCCTGTTCCACCCAAAGTCCCTCATAGAAGACAACAGCCCACCGATTAGGGATAAGAAGTCACCGCCAAGGCCCAGAGATCCCACGGGCCAGCGTCTGCGGGCACGAATCCTTAGGCCACATCCAGCCGGGAGCAGACTCCCGAGTTCCATACCGGGGAAGTCCACTTCACACAACAGGTGCAGGAAAAGGATAGAGACCACCAGCCGGGTGGGGGACCTGAACGCAACCGGCCGCGACACCGGCCACCACCATCTTGGTTTACCAGAGACTTGTGTGTGTTACTAATCGTGAGTACTCCGGCACCCCCGCGGTCGCCATCCCCTGCACCGAGCCACCGGGTCCCGGGGCCACCATCCCTGCCCACGGAGGGGTTAACAACTTGCTGCACAACATCTCCCCCGGGTGCCCCATAACAGCAGCGGTGGTGTCCCACCTCACCACACACCGTGGGTGGTGTCACGAACTTGCTATGGCCTAGTCCGTACATCTACGTCCCCCCATTTATTCTGAGTGTCCGCGAGAACCCCGGATCCGGAGACCTTCGAGCCACCACCCCAGAAGGCCCGGACACAAGCAGCGCCGGCTGCTGGCATGGGGGTGGCACAGAAGCATGCACAAAACAGCCACCTACAATATGCCAGGGCACATACTGAAAAATATGAAGACTACTGGGACTATACTATGAAGCAATGAGACCAAGGTAAATGTTGGAATTGAGGGTTCAAGACTGTATGGTCGCAAAGGTGAAGTATACAAAGGCCAAGTATTTCTCTTGATTTGAACCCAACTGAACACCTATGGGCAATTCTGAAGAGACAAGTTGTCATCACTCTCCGTCTAGCATCCAGGCTCTAAAATAAATTGTTCTTACAGAATTGAAAATGATAGATGTAGTAAAATATGTCATCAACTTGATAATTCAATGCTTAGAAAAGTTGGTGCTGTACTTAAAAATCACTGAGGTCTCTAACCTAAGTAACCACGTTTCCCCTATTCATAGAAAGTAAAGAATAACCTCAGCAGATGACCACGCTGTTACTAACAAAAAATCAATATAGAAAGACCAAAGCCGATATCACCAGCATGCGGTGACCATATAGTAGTAAATGCAAGAACATATAAGCTGCAGAACATATAAGAGATTACAGTACAGTTATATACATGGACTTCCAACTGACATTTTTCTGATGGAGTTGCTCCTTTTGACTTCTCACATTACTATCACTGTTCTTGTTTAGTCCCAACATACACAAATTCCCCATCTTGATGACACCTGTTATCCTCGTACCTAATTCAAACATGGGTAAACGGAGAAATAAATCTTACGACAGAGCAGCCATACCCATACCTTACTAGCTCCTAAACAGACAAGAAAACTCCTAGACTCACAACTAAAAACACCAACTCAGACCTGGCTTCCTGGAAGACCATCAAGCAGTTTCTAATTCCTCCTGAGGAACCAGAGGGAAGGCCACTACTCAGAACTAACCAAGTGAGGGGAAGTGTGTAGAGATAAATGGACACCCAAAATTAGAACACTAAAAGCACGTGCATGAGGGGGAAAAAGCTGTATAATAAATGAGAGCAAGATAAAGCTCCCACCAACCTAAAGGCTCAGTCACACTAAGCAACTTACCAGCGATCCCAACAACGATAGGGATCGCTGGTAAGTTGCTAGGAGGTTGCTGGTGAGATGTAACACTGCGACGCTCCAGCGATCCCACCAGCAACCTGACCTGGCAGGGATCGCTGGAGCGTGGCTACACGAGTTGCTGGTGAGCTCACCAGCAACCAGTGACCAGCCCCCAGCGCCACGTGGAAGATGCTGCGCTTGGTAACTAAGGTAAATATCGGGTAACCAACCCGATATTTACCTTGGTTACCAGCGCACGCAGCTACACGTGCAGAGAACAGGGAGCAGCGCACACTGAGCGCTGGCTCCCTGCTCTCCTAGTTACAGCACACATCGGGTTAATTACCCGATGTGTGCTGCAGCTAAATGTGCACAGAGCAGGGAGCAGCGCACAATGCTTAGCGCTGGCTCCCTGCTCTCCTAGCTACAGCACACATCGGGTTAATTAACCCGATGTGTGCTGCAGCTACATGTGCACAGAGCAGGAGCCGGCACTGACAGTGAGAGCGGCGGAGGCTGGTAACAAAGGTAAATATCGGGTAACCAAGGACAGGGCTTCTTGGTTACCCGATGTTTACTGTGGTTACCAGCCTCCGCAGAAGCCGGCTCCTGCTGCCTGCACATTTAGTTGTTGCTGTCTCGCTGTCACACACAGCGATCTGTGCTTCACAGCGGGACAGCAACAACTAAAAAATGGCCCAGGACATTCAGCAACAACCAACGACCTCACAGCAGGGGCCAGGTTGTTGCTGGATGTCACACACAGCAACATTGCTAGCAACGTCACAAAAGTTGTTCGTTAGCAGCGATGTTGCTAGCGATGTTGCTTAGTGTGACGGGGCCTTAAGTGAGGAAAGCGGCAAGGTGTTCAAAAGATAAATGAGTAAACAAAGAGCAGTAAAAGAGTAGGTCTCTGCCTAATCCCACATAGAATGATTGCCCTACAACCCCCACACAGTATGATAGCAACACAGTATGATCTCCCAAACTGTATGATGCCATCAACTGCCTCCCACGCAGTATGAAGTCGTCTCAACCCTCCATAAAGTATGATGACTCACACATACAGTATGATGACGCCACTGTCCTTCACAGAGTAGCATGCCCACACAGCTCCCCCCCCACACACACATTATAATGGCTCCCACAGTTCCACTACAAATGCCAATTCCATACTAAAAACATATACACTACTAGAAATAAACTCACCTAGTAGCAGATCAAAGGGCACAGTCAGAATTCAAAAGCACAGCCAGCGTTTTGACATAGGTGAAGCTATACGGTGACATCATCACACCATTTATCCTAGCACTCTGAGGTCCTTTCCGTACTCATGCCTTTCTAAGGCTGTGTGCGCACTTTGCGTTTTTTCATACATTTCCGCAGCGTTTTCAACTGCAGCGTTTTAATGCCAAAATGCATGCGTTTTGATTTTCAATTGGGAAATAGGGATTTCTTGTGCGCACGATGCAGTTAAAAACGCAGCGTTTCAGTTTCAGAAAACTTGGTAAAAACTCAGCGTTTAAAGAAGCAGCATGTCAATTGGTTTTGCCATTTTTGGCAGCATTTTGCAAACATCGAAGTCAATGAGAAGTTGCAAAACATAATCTACTTCCAAAATCTTGCGTTTAACATGATTTTTTGATGCAGAAAACATGCTTTTTGGACCAATTAAATGCATGCTTTTTTGACAAAATATTAATGGCATGATATGTCCCTTTACACACACACACACACATAGTCCGACAAATAAATATATGAAAATCAATAAATAAATGTAATTTTATGCATAAATATTAGCACACAGTTATTTTAATAAAATAAGCCATTTTATGTATGATTTTAATCTTGATATTTGTTATCATTTTTTCCCTTTTTTCATAGTGTTTGTATGTTTAAACTTTATTTAGCATTGTATTTATAGTCAAAACGCATCTGATTTTACGCAGTGAAAAAGCATGTAAAACGCGGTAAAAACGCAAGTGTATTTATAGCGTTTTTGTGGTCAAAGCCAAATTTGACAAAGACAATTTCTGCCAGAGGATGCAGTTAGAACTGTAACTACCTCGACGCAAAGTGCGCACATAGCCTTAGGCTATGTGCGCACTTTATGTTTTTTTCTGCGTTTTGGCTGCGTTTATAACTGCTCATTGACAAAATGCATGCGTTCTGATTCCCCAGCAAAGTCTATGAGAATCATGCGAAATCTGTGCGCACGATGCTTTTTGAAATGCAGCGTTTTGATTGTCAAAAATTTGTCAAAAACCCATGCGTTTGAAGAAGCAGCATGTCAATTGTTTTTGCCATTTTGGCTGCTTTCTACACCCATTAAAATGAATGAGTTGTAGAAAATCGCTGCCAAAATTTGAAGCAGTGCGTTTGCATTGCATTATAGTTGCGATCCGCATGTTTTTTTAACATAACAAAGGCAGGTCTTTCATCTTTCTCTCTCTGTCAGTCGGTCTGTCAGTCGGTCTCTATCTCTATGTCTCTAGCTCTCTCTCTGGCCATGTTGGTCTCTCCCACCCCCTCTCTCATACCCACCGATCCACGATCACCGGCGCGGCGCTGCACAGCGTTCACACTGTGGTGGCTTCTCCTCTTTTCAAAATGCCGGCCGCTCATTAATACATTACGTATTCCCTGCTTCCCCCGCCCTCCGGCGCCTATGATTGGTTGCAGTCAGACATGCCCCCATGCTGAGTGACAGCTGTCTCACTGCAACCAATCACAGTTGCCTGTGGGCATGTCTATATCGAGCAGTAAAAAAAATAAAAAAGTAATTGAAAAAAAAACGATTTGCCGTCCCCCCAATTTGGATACCAGCCAGGGTAAAGCCACACGGCTGAAGGCTGGTATTCTCAGGATGGGGAGCTCCACGTTATGGGGAGCCCACCACCCTAACAATATCAGCCAGCAGCCGCCCGGATTTGCCGCATCCATTAGAGGCGACAGTCCCGGGCTCTACCCGGCTCATCCTGAATTGCCCTGGTGCAGTGGCAAATGGGGTAATAAGGAGTTAATGGCAGCAGCCCATAGCTGCCACTAAGTCCTAGGTTAATCATGGCAGGCGTCTCCCAGAGATACCTTCACCAGAGATACCATGATTAACCTGTAAGTTAAAGAAAATAAACACACACATCCAAAAAATCCTTTATTTGGAATGATAAAAAAACCAAAACACCCTCTTTCACCACTTTAATAACCCCTCAAAAACACCTCCAGGTCTGACATAATCCACGCAAGGTCCCACGACGCTTTCAGCTCTGCTACATCGGAAGGTGACAGGAGCAGCAGTAGAACACCGCCGCTCCTGTCAGCTCAATACAGCAACTGAAGTGAGTCACGTAATCAGCTGTGCTGTCACTGAGGTTACTCGCGGCCACCGCTCTCAGGTGGAGGACTGCCGCTGTGGCCGCAAGTAACCTGAGTGAAAGCACAGCTGATCGCGCGGCTCACTGCAGTCACTCAGGAAATTTGCGATCACAGGTGAGTCCTTTGTGGCGTGTGCCGCGGCTTGATTTGTGGTCACACATGAAGGACTCACCTGTGATCGCAAATCTCCTGAGTGATTGCAGTGAGCTGCGTGATCAGCTGCAGTCCTCCACCTGAGAGCGGTGCCCGCGAGTAACCACAGTGACAGCACAGCTGATCACGCTACTCACTTTAGTTGCTGCATGGAGCTGACAGGAGCGGCAGTGTTCTACTGCTGCTCCTGTCAGCTTCCGATGTATCCGCGCGATCACAATGAAGTCGGGTGAAGTTCATCCGAGTTCATTCTGATCGCGTGGCACTGTGTCGCAGCCAGCCATGCTCTTTTTGACAGTGCGGTCCCACTCGGCTCTGCTGCTAGTCTATGGGGATGCTGCAGAGCTGAGTGGGACCACATTGTCAAAAATATGCGTTCTGGATGCTTTTCCCACTCTGTCTATGGCAGAGAAAGCATCCAGAACGCATGAAATCTCCAGGAATGTGCGCACGTTGCATTCTGCGGAATGCATTTCAGAACACAGCTTTTTCGGCTGCATTCTGAGACGCACAGGCAGTGACTTACGCACTGCGGAATTGAACGCAAAGTGCACACATGGCCTTAAGGTTGCATATCTCAGAATGGAGTGGGATAGGGTAGAGGAGACCAAGGCTCTCTGCTATACCACAGGATTTAACTATATTGGATGGTGTGCATACCAATATGATCAAATGGCTGGCGCTCTGAGTGGGCCCCTTTTGTTGAGTGGTCCCAGGGTGATGCCCCTTCTGCATTTCCGTGAAGAATATCAGTTGAATGGTATAATACATTTTTTTCCCTAAAACTGACATTTAAGGAGAGTTGACAATTTTATTTTTCTACATGCATTCTGATAATTGTAATAAATAAAACAAGACGGAACGGCCGGTATTGATTTATAATAGATTTTATGAGGACATGAACATTGGATTGAAGAATCAGAGTGGATGCTGAATTTGACTTTGTTTCATTTTATGCGGCACAATATAAATCACGATTTACCGCTTTTGGAAATACAATTTGTGCTTATTTAGAAAATTGCCTGAAACATTGTGTCAGGAGTCAAGAGATCGATGGTTTATTCTATAAATGGACAATATTTATAGGGACTGGAATTCAAGGTTCTGACGATTTTTCTTAATTCGTGAATAAATTGTATAAAGCATATTAATCGTAAACTCTTTATAGAAAGAATAGTTTTGTCACTGCTCTGTGACTGGTTGTATTGAATGTGTCTATATCCAAATGGGGCATGAACATATGTTAACCCGTTCACCACCCAGCGATTTTCCGTTTTCCATTATTTTCTCTCCTTCTTAATCTTAATAATTTTTTAATTTTTCCGTCAATATTGCCATATGATGGCTTGTTTTTTTGTGGGATGAGTTGTACTTTACATGAAACCATTCATTCTGCCTCATATTGTACTAGAAAACGTGAAGAGACGTGTCGAAAAGTGCAATTCCACAACTGTTTTTCTTTTTATTTGCCATGTTAAGTATATGGTAAAACTGACCAGGCATTATGATTTCCCAGGTCCATATGAGTTCAGAGATACCAAACAAAAAACACAAACAAAAAAATTCCAATATTTGTCAAAAAAAATTTCAAGACCCAAAACATCCTCACTTTTTGGGCAATGTGATGGCTTATTTTTTGAGTCCTGACCGGACATTTTTAATTATACCATTTTTGGGTAGATGTCATGTTTTGATTACTTGTTATTGCATTTTAACGCAATGTTTCGGAGGCCAAAAAAAGTCACGGAGTTTTGATTTTTGTCTCGTTACGCCATTTACGATCAGAATAATTTATGTTATGTTTTCCAAGATCAGCATTTCTGAAAGAGAAGATACTAAATAAGTGTATTTTGTGTATTTTTAATGGTTTTATTCTCAATGAGGCAAAAGGTGGTTGAACTTTTGTGGGGGGTTTTAATTTTTTCATATTTTTTAAAACGTTTTGTTTACACTTTTAATTGTTTTTATTTGTTCCCTTAGGGGACTTGAAGCTGCGATCGTCTGATTACTTGTGTTGTACAGAGCAGGGCATCAACACAGCTCTGAACAGCACAAATTCTATCTTTCTATGAATGCCAGCACTCAGCCGGTGTCAGGAAGGTATAAATAGGCTGGGGGTAAAGAAGTTGATAAAACAATGATGGTATGGAAATTACAACAAGCAGACCAGTAAGTGACACATGCGTGAAATCAGGCTCTCTGCGCTTACATTATGCTGCTTCAATTAACATAGCAAAAACCTGATGACAGATTCCATTTAACTGCAAAAAAGGTTTAAAGAAGCAACTTCATATATAGTAAGTATCTTAGATCTAATCTGCCAGACATGCATGTATAGTCAGTTCCAAATTCTTAGCCTGCCCAACCGAAATTGTTATTAGATGCCCCTGGGCTCTGATATTTGATGACGCAGGATTTACCAGCCAGACAGGATCCAGAGCACCTGGAACCTTGGCTCTGCCGACAAACGATGCCATAACTAGGTGTAATAAGACAGCTGGATTTGTTATTAGATTCCATTATATAAAACATGATAACAACCGAATATCGTTCCCCAGCAGTGATAGGATAATCTTGCCTGCAGGATATCCGTTGCTATTAATACAGAGGTATACTACTGAGGATATCCTTACAAATCCCACCAAAGCTTAACCATTCCCACACCTGTTGTAAAAATTATTTTTAGTAATATTTGTTTTGCTGATTACAAATAACAATCTTCCAACCGAATATTGGATGTCTAACCATTAGAACCTGTTAGCGCTACAAGCTACAAATACAATATAATCAAAATTCTCTCATAAATATATGTCAAATCAACATTCTAATCAAAAATAGACACATTTATATCTAAAAAATTGTGGAGTGAAAGACACAGATTCAAAAAATAAAATTATATTTTATTGTTAGACATTAAAAATAATTATAACATATATTTGTTAAATAACAGGAAAAAAACTACCAGTGTGGACGTAAATAGACTAGGACCAGACTACAAAATAGTATATATAGAAAATCTCTCAATACAATGCAGCAATGCACGCCTCTGATGAAAGTGACGAAACGCGCGTCGAGGCAGGAGGTAGACGCATGGCCCAGCAGCTATTTGTTCCATGTAAGTTTTAAAGATTATCTTTTGTCACGTGCAGTAATTGTATCAGTGGTAACACACTGATCTTGAATACCTATTGTTTTAGGAATTGCTAGGTGTAAGATAGTGCATTTATAGAAACATTTATTGTGGCCAGGTGCAATATGGGCTTGATGTAAAGGTCCAGTCACACTAAGCAACTTACCAGCGATCCCAACAACGATAGGGATCGCTGGTAAGTTGCTAGGAGGTTGCTGGTGAGCTGTCACACTGCGACGCTCCAGCGATCCCACCAGCAACCTGACCTGGCAGGGATCGCTGGAGCGTGGCTACACGAGTTGCTGGTGAGCTCACCAGCAACCAGTGACCAGCCCCCAGTCTCCTAGTTACAGCACACATCAGGTTAATTAACCCGATGTGTGCTGCAGCTAAATGTGCACAGAGCAGGGAGCAGCGCACACTGCTTAGTGCTGGCTCCTTGCTCTCCTAGTTACAGCACACATCGGGTTAATTGCCTGATGTGTGCTGCAGCTATCTGTGCACAGAGCAGGAGCCGGCAGCACAGGCAGTGAGAGCGGAGGAGTCTGGTATCAAAGGTAAATATCGGGTAACCAAGGACAGGGCTTCTTGGTTACCCGATGTTTACATTAGTTACCAGCCTCCGCAGAAGCCGGCACCTGCTCACTGCACATTAGTTGTTGCTGTCTCGCTGTCACACACAGCGATCTGTGCTTCACAGCAGGACAGCAACAACTAAAAAATGGCCCAGGACATTCAGCAACAACCAACGACCTCACAGCAGGGGCCAGGTTGTTGCTGGATGTCACACACAGCAACATCGCTAGCAACGTCACAAAAGTTGTTCGTTACCAGCGATGTTGCTAGCGATGTTGCTTAGTGTGACGGGGCCTTAATACACTGCAGGTGTTCATAATGTGGCACATAGCCCTTTAATACATAGGTTTGTTTTGCATATTACACTTTATATATGTGTATATATACACATATATAAAGTGTAATATACCGTATATATTTTTATATATATATATATATATATATATGTATATATGTAGTGTATGTATATATATATATATATATATATACATATATATATATATATATATGCTATACAAAATAGTATATACAGTGCCTACAAGTAGTATTCAACCCCCTGCAGATTTAGCAGGTTTGATAAGATGCAAATAAGCTAGAGCCTGCAAACTTCAAACAAGAGCAGGATTTATTAACAGATGCATAAATCTTACAAACCAACAAGTTATGTTGCTCAGTTAAATTTTAATAAATTTTCAACATAAAAGTGTGGGTCAATTATTATTCAACCCCTAGGTTTAATATTTTGTGGAATAACCCTTGTTTGCAATTACAGCTAATAATCGTCTTTTATAAGACCTGATCAGGCCGGCACAAGTCTCTGGAGTTATCTTGGCCCACTCCTCCATGCAGATCTTCTCCAAGTTATCTAGGTTCTTTGGGTGTCTCATGTGGACTTTAATCTTGAGCTCCTTCCACAAGTTTTCAATTGGGTTAAGGTCAGGAGACTGACTAGGCCACTGCAACACCTTGATTTTTTCCCTCTTGAACCAGGCCTTGGTTTTCTTGGCTGTGTGCTTTGGGTCATTGTCTTGTTGGAAGATGAAATGACGACCCATCTTAAGATCCTTGATGGAGGAGCTGAGGTTCTTTGCCAAAATCTCCAGGTAGGCCGTGCTATCCATCTTCCCATGGATGCGGACCAGATGGCCAGGCCCCTTGTCTGAGAAACAGCCCCACAGCATTATGCTGCCACCACCATGCTTGACTGTAGGGATGGTATTCTTGGGGTCGTATGCAGTGCCATCCAGTCTCCAAACATCACGTGTGTGGTTGGCACCAAAGATCTCGATCTTGGTCTCATCAGACCAGAGAACCTTGAACCAGTCTGTCTCAGAGTCCTCCAAGTGATCATGAGCAAACTGTAGACGAGCCTTGACATGACGTTTTGAAAGTAAAGGTACCTTATGGGCTCGTCTGGAACGGAGACCATTGCGGTGGAGTACGTTACTTATGGTATTGACTGAAACCAATGTCCCCACTGCCATGAGATCTTCCCGGAGCTCCTTCCTTGTGTTCCTTGGGTTAGCCTTAACTCTTCGGACAAGCCTGGCCTCGGCACGGGTGGAAACTTTCAAAGGCTGTTCAGGCCGTGGAAGGCTAACAGTAGTTCCACAAGCCTTCCACTTCCGGATGATGCTCCCAACAGTGGAGACAGGTAGGCCCAACTCCTTGGAAAGGGTTTTGTACCCCTTGCCAGCCTTGTGACCCTCCACGATCTTGTCTCTGATGGCCTTGGAATGCTCCTTTGTCTTTCCCATGTTGACCAAGTATGAGTGCTGTTCACAAGTTTGGGGAGGGTCTTAATTAGTCAGAAAAGGCTGGAAAAAGAGATAATTAATCCAAACATGTGAAGTTCATTGTTCTTTGTGCCTGAAATACTTCTTAATACTTTAGGGGAACCAAACAGAATTCTGGTGGTTTGAGGGGTTGAATAAAAAATGACCCTCTGAGAAAACTTTTCTCAATTTAAAAAAAAAAAAAAAAGAAATAACATTCTTTTTTGCTGCAGTGCATTTCACACTTCCAGGCTGATCTACAGTCCAAATGTCACAATGCCAAGTTAATTCCGAATGTGTAAACCTGCTAAATCTGCAGGGGGTTGAATACTACTTGTAGGCACTGTATAGAAAATCTCTCAATACAATGCAGCAATGCTAGCTAATATCTCCAGTATTATACACATATATAAAGTGTAATATGCAAAACAAACTTTTGTATTAAAGTGCTATGTGCCACATTATGAACACCTGCCAGTGTATTACATCAATCCCATATTGCACCTGGCCACAATAAATGTTTCTATAAATGCACTTAGCAATTCCTAAAACAATAGGCGTTCAAGATCAGTGTGTTACCACTGATACAATTACTGTACGTGACAAAAGATAATCCTTAAAACTTACATTGAACAAATAGCTGCTGGCCAATGCGTCTACCTCCTGCCTCGACGCGCGTTTCGTCACTTTCATCAGGGGGGGTGCATTGCTGCATTGTATTGAGAGATTTTCTATATATACTATTTTGTAGTCTGGTCCTAGTCTATTTACGTTCACACTGGTAGTTTTTCTTCCTGTTATTTAACGAATATATATCATAATTATATTTAATGTATAACATTAAAATATAATTTTATTTTTCAATCTGTGTCTTTTAGTCCACATTTTTTTAAATAGAAATGTTAAAAATATACAAAAATAGCATTATGTTTCTTTTCTAGTCTAATATCCACTGAGTATGATTTCTGATACAGTGGATAGTAAAATTCTACACAACCCTGTTAAATTGCCCTGTTTTTGTCATGTCAAAAATTCATACCAAGAAGAAACATTACAGAACTTTTCCAGTTTTACTTTCCCCAATAATCTGTACAAATTTATTGAGAAACCATTTTGATGGAAAAATAAATATAGCAAAAGTAAAATAATGTTGTTGCATAAGTATGAACACTCACTTATAATTGTGGCTGTGGTTGTATTCAGAATTAGTGTCTCATCCACGGGGCAAAAGGGTTAAATATACACGTCGCCGGGCCCATGATGTAGGGTTTGGGATGTACGGGTGGCCCTGCGGTGTACAATAAAAGGGAGGAGGATGGAGGATGATGGGATGGTGGTGGGATGATGGAGGTTGAGGAGGATGGGAGTAGTGGTTGTCTCTTGACGCCACCTGTAGTACGCGGCCAGGGATTAGCCGCTGCTGCGGGTGATGTCCTCCGGGGCTGGTGGTATCGCAGCAAGGATGGTTCTGCTCCCCACAGGTGGAGCGGGCCCCGGGGAGGATGATAAGGGTTATAATGGCCATTGGCGCCCGAGGCGCAGGGCGATGGCGACGGCAATAAGAGGCTGAGTCTGCTGCTGCTGTTCCAGGTCTTTTTACTCACAGTTCAAGTGCTGCCTCAGGGTACCAGTCTCTGCCGTGATGGGCCCCAGCCAATCCCGGATAATTCAGAGGTCACCGCTAGTGTTCCCACTGTGTGTCTTTTCTGGTCGGAGTCCCTCCAATCCCATGGATGGAATGTGGAACAGGCTGCGGGTGTTTCCTGCACTCGCCACAGACCCTGGAATCCCCGGTAGCTGTAGAGAGCCCGGGTTGAGCTACTTTTTCCAAGCCACGGGTCTTGTAGTGCTTCCAGAAGTGTGAAGGAAGAGAGAATATGCATTGACCGAAGTCCCAACTGTGCTCTTCACCCCAAGCTGTGCCCAGGGCTAACTGACTATGTGTGAAGATGCTCCTTCCTTTTCCCCCAAGTGGTGCCACCCCCCAGGTAGTTGTCCCAGTGACCGGGAAAGTCCCATGCCTCGTGATGGTCACCCCCTGTCTACCCTAGGCCAATCCCAGTGGGAAAGCACCTGTGTGTGGTTGGTGAATGTGAGAAACACCACCAATGAATCTCTTCCTTACCCGGGATAAGTTCCGCACCTTAAGTGAGATGCAGTACCCTGTGGTGACTGAAGCCTCAGGGGTGCCACATTAGCCATTCACATTTATGCTTATGTTACATAGTAATAATAATATAATATTTAATCACTTATATAGCGCCATTCATTACATAGCACTTGACATACATCAGCAACACTGTCCCCATTGGGGCTCACAATATTCCCAATTCCCAATCAGTATATCTTTGGAGTGTTGGAGGAAACCGGAGAACCTGGAGGAAACCCACGCAAACACAGGGAGAACATACAAACTCTTTGCAGATGTTGTCCTTGGTGGGATTTTAACCCAGGACCCCATCACTGGAAAGCAACAGTGCTAACCACTGAGACAGTATATCACAAAATTGAGTACACCACTCACATTTTGTGAATATTTTATATTATATCTTTTCATGGGACAACACTGAAGATATGACACTTTGATACATTGTAAAGTAGTCAGTGTACAGCTTGTATATGTCACACGGAATATTGCTCAAAACTCGCCAAGTGTCATGGCAGCATCAGACGCTGTGCACACTACAGATTGTGACACTCCACCCTATGGTTTCTCTGGTGTTTCTGAGTTACACAGGCAGGCTTGGGCATCGACCAGCTCTGTTTTCATTAATGGTCAGGCTAGCAAGTGTTAAACTCTGCTTGCCTGCTGGCTACCTCTGGGATCACATGTTGTTGACAACCTATCACAGTTTCTCCCCACCTCTATAAGATGGTGGAATCTGTCTTCCCACGCCGACTATAGTCTTATGCTGTGTTGGCCTGTGTGCGATTGTGTCCCAGTCCTGCTAGTGATTGTGTTGCTTTGCGCTTGTTGTTCTGGTGGAGAAACCTGTTGGCTTGCTTCCTCCATGCTCCTTTTTTCCTCCTATGCTCTTATGGTCTTGTACCTCTGTGTGAGCATGCTGTGAGATAGAGTTTTGATTTCCCTGTTTGTCTAACTCTGTTGGTGTTATTACACTCTTGTCCTGGCTCTCCCCTGGGATTGGGGGAGGGCGGTATAAGATTAAGGCTGTTCAGGAGCAGGACCAGGGTGGCCTTCAGATGCAACTCTGAGATAAGGGATAGCAAGGGACTGAGAGACAGTCTATGAGCCCCTGTCCCTTGTGCTCTCCCCATTCACAGGGGCAGGATAACAGTGTAAATTTGGTGTTCCCTCTAAATAACTCAACACACAGCCATTAATGTCAAAACCGCTGGTAACAAAAGTTAGTAAGTGAAAAGAGTAAAATTGTGCCCAAAGTGTCAATATTTTTTTTTTTTAAACCAAATTTTTTATTTCTTTTCTTGTAATGGTAATAGGGTACAGAATGAAGAAAATAAGGGTCAACAAATCAAAATATCAAATAACATAGTCTCTACAATTTATCGATCAAATATTTGTCACGGTAATCAAATTTGCTCCTTCCCCTTCTTCGTCAATGTATATTTCCATTATTCAGTCTCCGCTACCCCCCTTCAGCATTCCTTGATAACTTGTTACAAAGATTACTTGTAAACACTATCCCTCCCATCCCCCTCTCCCCTCTCCATGCGACACAACCCAGAATTTGGCCAACTATACTTTCAGCTCGCACAGGGACCCTGACAGGTCTTCCTTCATGTACCATTCCGTAGACACAAATGTGGACATTATTTGTATTGTTTCTTCTCTAGAACATATAACGCTTATGAACTGTCTCCATTTACTGAAAAATTTTGCCGTCATCCTTTCTTTACACCTCTCCACCATCACCTTCTCCAACATGAGCGTTTTTTTCAATTGATTAACAAGTTATTCTTTTGTTGGTGTTTCCTTCACCAGCCACTTCTGAAGAATAGCCCTTTTACTTATCATTGCTATATCATGGAAAAGATTCGGTAACTTGTCTCCCCCTTTCTCCTTTCTCTCCCTCCTCTCGATGCTGATAGTGAAATAACCAGACCATTGGATCTAACTCTACATTTCTATTCCAGATTTTCCTCACTACCCCTTGGACTTGTTTCCAAAATCTTTCAATCCTTTCGCACTGCCATATCCCATGATATAGATCTGTTTTTTCCGCACCACAATTTGGACAACTCATCATCTTATCTGGATGTCTTGCATTCAGTATATTAAATCCATAGATAGCTCTATGTATGATCCTGAATTGGGTATCTCTTAAGTTCTCATTCACAATCTTTTTTCTCATCACCATCCAACCATTCAAAATCTTCTCCTACACTTCTTGATCTCCCAACTGCTTTGCCCACCCTTCCAACATTCTTCCTGATATGTTAGGGACTAACACTTCTCTCATATTTCCATAAAGACTTGATATATTTGTGGCATGGATGTCCCTTAATATGATCACATCCATCTGATTTGCCTCATATTCGTTATTTATGTTGTATAGTTTCTTCATTATCCCTTGTTTCACCTGTTCAAACTGGAGAGTCTGGAATGGGCGCAAGTCATACTTTGCCCTCAACTCCTCACACGTTATCCATCTCCATTCTGTATCATGCATCAGGTTTTTTAGAGTTCCAATCCCTTTTTCCCTCCATTCTTTAAAGAGATAATTTTCCCTTCCCTGTGGAAAGTCAATACAAGCCCATATATTAAGGAATTTGGAGATGTTCCAGGCTAACCCGAACTTTTTCCTAACCGCCTTCCAAGTCATCACTGTGTCTCTACAAATCAGTGAGTGTTTAATGTTGGGTGGCAAATTTGGAATGGAGGTATGTAGGATTGAACTCAGGTCCCAAGGTTTACAAAATTCAGCCTCTATATCCCAGTCAGAATACCTACTTTTTCGTCTAATCCAATCGACTACATGTCTTAAGATACAGGCCAAATTGTACCCCCTGATGTTAGGTAGTCTGATCCCTCCATTTTCCGTTGATAACATTAGCTTTTTGGCACTAATCCTCGGCCTATATCCCTTCCACAAAAAACGTGAGAACGCTTTTGTCAATCTGTTCACATCCGAGTGTTTAAGAAGCAATGGGATTGTCTGCATTGGGTAGAGAAGCTTAGAAAAGCTCATCATTTTTATTAGATGATTTCTTCCCAGAAGAGTCAACGGCAAATTTGCCCAACCTTGCAGTTCACGTTCAATTTTCTCGATCAAAGGGGAATAATTTAATGAATATATGGTCTTAGTATCCCTCCCAACCTGTACTCCCAAGTATTTAATTGTATTTCTAGCTATTGGAATGTCACATAATGCACCCCTCTCCCCCTCCGCTCTCTTTCCGTCCAAGAAGAGAATTTCACATTTGTTTTTGTTAAGTCTAAACCCTGCTAACCTCCCAAACTCCTCAATTTGTTCTATGACTCTACTCAATTGCGTTTTAGGTTTGCTCATGAACAGGATTATATCATCAGCAAATAAGGCTGAGTGCAATGACTTCCTCCCTACCTTGATCCCTTCAAACCACCCCCCCTCATTCAAACGTCTAGCCAGTGGTTCAATAGCCAAGTTAAACAATAGTGGTGACATCGGGCATCCTTGCCTGGTTGCCTGGTTCCCTTCATCAAAGGAAATGTTTTTGACAGAAATCCCGGGGTACTCACTCTTGCCTGATGATTTGCATAAAGGACCCTCACAAAATTCCTAAAAGCTCCGTGTAAGCCCAGGTGATCTAGCACCTGTTCCAGCCATGACCACCTCACATTGTCAAAGGCTTTCTCTGCGTCCAAGGTGATCAAGGCTGGATTCCCCTCCCCCCTTCTCTCGTCTGCTTTACTACATCAATTGCTAGCATTACTTTCCTAATGTTTGTCACCACTGAACGTCCTTTAACAAAGCCAGCCTGGGGGAGATCTATAATCTCTGGCAATACTGCCGCTAACCTATTTGCCATCAACTTCGCTAAAATTTTTAGGTCTTGATTAATCAGCGAGATGGGCCTATAACTAGATGGGTCTTCTAAATTCTTTCCTCCTTTAGGAATGAGCTTTATATAGGCTGTATTAAGTGTACCCGATATTCTTTCCCCGTCCATTATCTTATTGAATAACTCTGTCAGTATAGATTTGATCCTTTATAATTTTGAAAAAACTGCCGCTAAAGCCATCTGGTCCTGGGGCCTTTGTCGTTTTTAACTCTCCTATAACCTGTAGCACCTCCTCCTCCGTCACCTCTTTATTCAGAGCCTGTAAATTTTCCTCTGTGAGCGTAGGCATTTTTGTTCCTTTTAAACACTCATTTCCTTCTCTCCTATCATCTAACCCCTCCTCTTTATATAAACCTGCATAGAAGTCTCCAAGAATGTCGTTTATCTCTTTGGGATCTGTCGTTTTACTCCCCACAGCGTTTCTCAGTGTCATAATATCGTCCCCTTTCCAGATTTGCCAATAACTTCCCTGCCTTGTTCCCGAAACGATTCAACTCTGCCTCTTGTTGTGTCCTGTACATACCTTCTTTCCTTTCTACCCAGTTCTCAAAATTGCCCTTCGCCTCCACCCAATTTGCTTTTGTCACCCTTGACGGTTTTTCTAAGAAATCAGTATATGCTTCCCTGACTGCCCGGCTAGCCTCCTGAAACTTTACTTGTGTCTGTCGTTTCGCCTTTGTCGTATATCCTATCACTTTTCCTCTCAAAACTGCCTTGGCCGTCTCCCAATACAATAGTGTTTCCCCACTGTGCTCCTGATTCGTCAATGCATAATCCACCCACCATTCTCTCAGTATTCTATGGAAGTTCTCGTCCAAAGTCAAGAATGAGGGGAAGCGCCATATATAATCCTGTCCTCTCTGAACTTTGTCAGCTATACTGACTACCACTGGGCTATGATCCGATATTACCATAGTCTCTATAACTATCTCTTCTACCCTCTGCAATAAATTCTCACTTGTCAGCCAAAGGTCAATCCTTGACCAAGAGTCGTGTGGGTGGGAATAGTGTGTAAATTCTCTCTCTTGCGGGTGATATAATCTCCAGCAATCCTGTAGTGTAGTTTTATTTAACAATGCTCTCAACGACCCCTCCATGTTCCTCCCCTGCTTCCCCTGACTCCTCCTGTCTTCTTCCTGAGAAACCACTGTATTGAAGTCTCCCCCCACCAATTTACATATATCCCCATCCAGAAAAATCTTATTAGCTATATTTTAAAAAAAAAAAACCTTTGTTTCGTATTGCGTGCATATATATTGTGGATACTAAAAGTGCCTTGAGTACCTGAAATCTTTATATGTATGTATCTTCCTTCTTCATCTGAATCTTGTGTTTCCACCTCGTGTGCAAAGTTTTTATTGATCAAAATAAGAACCCCTGCTTTCCTACCTTTTGAGGCCGACCCATATACCCTTCCCACCCACATCTTGTTCATACGGAAGAACTCATCCTTTTGCAAGTGAGTCTCCTGTAATAAAGCAATATCAACTTTAAGCTTCTTGAGATGACGTAGTATCATATTTCGTTTGTGCGGCGATCTGAGTCCCTTAACATTCCACGTAATGAACTTAACCATAATCCCCAAAATCAACAGTTCCTTTTTCAGGCCGTGTCGCATGAATTCCCCAACTCTCTTCCCCTCCCCTATGCTCCCCCAACTGTGGATAACCCCTCCCATCCCCAACTTTACAAATACAATTAACGTCTTCCATTTTTTCTGAGATGATTGAGACTCCTTTGAAACCCCTGCTTTAAGTCAAGCTCTCCATGAAGCCACCCCACTAAGTCACCTCTCCCCCTCTATTGGCTATTAACTCCTTGCCCCTAAACAGCCTTTATAAATTTATCAAGCTCCTAAAACCGTCATTAAGAGAAGAAAAAGAGAGAGAGAAGAGAAAAAAAAAAAAGCATTAGTAAATGATAAAAGGGAAAAAGTGATAAGCATGAAAAAGAGAGAGAGAAAAAGGGAGCGAAAGAAAAAGAGATAGAGAAGGAGGTAGGCAAGACTTTAGAGAGTTAAGGCACATTTGTCACCATACGGCTCCATTTAGCAGTCTCAAATTAAGTCCTTGTCTTGCCTGCTTGTTCATGAGCTGCTGCCTCTTCCTCCTCTTTTCCCAGCTGAAGTCGCCATCTGTCGCTTTTCCTTCGGACTGGCTGGTCTGGATCTCGATTGACTCCACTCTGGCTCGTTGTCGGGTCTAACTGCAGATGTTATGTTTGCAGGATCTGCATGTTTCGGATCAGTGAAAGTCCCTTCTTTTCCATTCCTCTCCTGTCGCCGTGTTCTCCCGTCCTGTAGTATCTCTCGCTCCACCTCTGAAGGATCACGAAAAGTCTTTGTGACCCCATCTGCTCCTCTTACTCTTAGTATTGCTGGGTATAAAAGCTGAAATTTAATGTTTTTGTGATAGAGGGCAGTGCAGATCTGGCTAAATGCTTTTCTTTTTCGTGTGACTTCTGCCGAATAGTCGCCAAATAATAGAATCTTGTGTCCCTGAATGCATAGTGCCTGTTTCCTATTCCTGAAGGCCCGTAGAATTTCTTCTTTATCTTTGTATTGTAGGTATTTTATAATGACCTGTCTTGCTCTGGACATTTCACCTTGCCTGGAGATATTATCATTGTTACTGTGACCATCTCTTTGCTCCCTTATGGGTCCCACTCTGTGCGCTCTTTCTACACGGCAGCTATGTGGTAAGCCTAAAGCCTGGGGTAATTCTTTTTCACAGATTGAGTCCAAATATTTTGTTGTCACTGTCTCAGGCAGACCCACCAGCCTTAAATTATTCCTCCTAGATCTGTTTTCGAGATCTTCTATTTTATCCTTCATAAGCTGAGCATTAGTGTTTAGCTCCTTAAATCTGCCCTCCAATCTTGTCAGATTCTCTTCAGCATCAGAAACTCTTTGCTCTACCTCTGTCAGTCTCATATCATGGTGCTCCACATCCTCCTGCAGTGCAGCCAAAGCCTTCTTCACTGAGGTTGCTATTGCCTCTCTGATGTCTGCTGTCAGATGATCTGCCACTTCTTTTGCCAACCTTTTGTAATCAATCTCATATCTTTCCCCCAAGCCCAATGTCTCTGTACCACTCTGCATACTCTGAATTCTACTGTTATCTTGGCCTCCTGCACATTGCTGCAGCTGCCCTTGTGGTTCCTCTCCCTCCTCCCCCTCCTTCCTCCTCACTGTGGGTGCCATGTTATCTGCACTCACCCCCTCCTCCCTCTGCTCTCCTCTGGGCTTGAATGGTGTTCCTCCACTTCTGAGGAGATAACGATCCATGCACTGACAGCTGGTAATTCAGTGCAGTCTCTCTATGTTGGTCTAGGGTGCTGTTTGCTTCTTTTTGTCGCTGTATATTGCAGGGGCTGTATGGAGCTGCTTCTTCCCCCTCCTCACATCTCAGCGCAGGAACAGGAAGTCCCGTGTCAATATTTTATGTGGCCACCATTATTTTTAAGTACTGTCTTAATTCTCTTGAGCATTGAGTTCTCTAGAGCTTCACAGGAGCCACTGGATTCTCTTCCGTCGTACATGACGACATCACAGAGCTGGTTGGTTTTAAAGACCTTGTGTTTCTCCACCTTCCGTTTGAAGATGCCCCACAGATGCTCAATAGAGTTTAGGTCTGGAAACATACTTGGCCAGTCCAGCACCTTTACCCTGTTCTTTTGCAAGGCAGTGGTCATCTTGGAGGTGTGTTTGGGATTGTTATCATGTTTCTGAAGAAAGGGGTATCATGCTCTCCTTCACAGAACATTTTGGCATTCATGGATCCCTCAGTGAACTGTTATTCCCCAAAGCCAGCAGCACTCTTGCAGCCCCAAACTATGACACTCCCACCACCATGCTTAACTGTAGGCCAGATACACGTCTTTGTACTTCCCAACTGACACCACACTTGATTGCAATGCTCTCAACCAAATAAGTTTATTTTGGTTTCATCAGACCACAGGATATGGTTCCAGTTATCCATATCCTTAGTCTGCTTGTCTTCAGCAAACGTTTTGCTGTACTTCTTGTGCATCATCTTTAGAAGAGGCTTCTTTTGCGATGACAGCCATGCAGACCAATTTGAAGAAGTGTGCAGCATATGGTCTGAGCACTGACACTCTGACCCACCCACCCCTAACTTTTTCAGCTATGCTGGCAGCACTCATATCTCTATTTTGAAAAGACAACCTCTGGATATCACATTGAGCACATTCACTCAACCTCTTTTGGCCACAATGGCGAGGCCTGTTCTGAGCGGAGCCTGTCTTGTTAAGCCACTGTGCTGCTGCTTAGTTTCAGGGTGTTGGCAATCTTCTTACCGACAAGGCCATATTCATGTACAGCAACAATTCTTTTTTTCCAGATCCTCAGAGATTCTCTTTGCCATGAGGAGCTATGTTGAACTTCCACTGACCAGTATGAGAGAGTGTGTGAGAGAGAGCACCAAATTTAACACACCTTCTCCCCATTCACACCTGAGACCTTGTAACACTAATGAGCCACCTGACACTGGGGAGGGAAAATGGCTGATTGCCATTACTCCATGATGTTGTCATGGAGGAGGGAAGAGGATTCCAAAGGCTCCTGTGACGATGTAGTGAATTCCATGCCCCAAAGAGTTAAGGCAGTGCTTGAAAATAAATGGTGGCCACGCAAAATATTGACACTTTCGGTACAATTTGGCCATTTTCACTTAGGAGTGTACTTTCTTTTGTTGCCAGCGGTAAAGACATTAATGGCTGTGTGTTGAGTTATTTAGAGGGCACACCAAATTTACACATAGTTACATAGGTTGAAAAAAGACCTAGGTCCATCAAGTTCAATTTTTCACCACCAATTATACATATTTGTCACTAAATTATCTGTACTGTAAATTATATACGGTAAGTACATAGCTGACATAATTTACAGTGATTCTGATTAACCCTATGTTTAGCAGTTCAACTAGGATTTTTTGGAGTTGAATTTTACAGCAAAATAATGGTCCATAAACAACTTACAACACAGCAAATGGATCTCATTGTTGAAAGCTATCACTTAGGAGAAGGGTACAAAAATTTCCAAGGCATTAGCTATACCATGGAACACTGAAGGAGGTCATCAAGAAGTGTCTTAAATTTGGCACAACAGTAACATTACCTAGAGCTGATTGTCCCTCAAAAATGGATGAAAAGCAAGAAGAAAATTGGTGTAGGAGGCTGCCAAGAGGACTACACCAACATTAAAGGAGCTGCAGGAAATTCTGGCAGGTATTAATTGTGTACTGTATGTGACATCAATCTACCAAATTCTTCATATGTCTGGCCTGTGGGGTAGTGTGCAAGATAGAAGCCTTTTCTTTGCAAAGAACCAAACATTCAATCCTGGCTATGTTTTACCAAATCCTACATCAAGTCTGCCAAGAACATGTGAAAAACACTTTATGACTTGATGGTGAGACCAAGGTTAGACTTTTTGGGTGTAATTCCAAAAGGTATGTTTGGTACAAAGCTAACAGTGCACATCACCATAAAACACCATACCCACACTGAGACATGGTGGAGGCAACATTATGCTTTGAGGCTGTTTTTCAAAAGCTGGAACTGGGGCTTTAATGAAGATGGAGGGAACAGTTCCAAATATTAGTCAATTTTACAACAACACTTTCAGGTCTCTGCTAAAAAGCTGAAGTTGGAGAATCATTTCACCTTTCAGCACAACACTTAGCAGATCTCCAATGCAACAGAAGAATAGCTTTACCAGAAGAAGATCAAAGTTTGGAATGGACCAGTCAAAGCCCAAACCTTAATCCCTTTGTAAATTAAAGTATTACTTAAAGGGTGTACATATTCATGCAACCACATTAGTTTAGTTCCTTATTTTTTTCTTTTGCCACCCAAAAATATTTCAATTTATTTTTCAATTGCACTATACGGGCTATGGGTTACATGAAAGTTGGAAAAGGTTTTGTAATGATTATTCTTGGTATGTTTTTTGTTTACATAACAAAAACTTTGCACTTTAACAAGGAGTATAAAGACTTTTTCCCATAAGAAACGTTATAGGTAAATGGAGGTTGTATTAAGTTAGTGAGTGAGTGATTCTTTGAACTATGTAAGTGGTCAGGATTATTATGGCTGCTATATATCAATCTGAATGACACATCTAAGACCACAATTAAATTATGTCACCATAAATCATGAAAATACAGTTGGTAAAATAAGTATTGAACACGTCACTAATTTTCTAAGTAATATATTTCAAGAAGTGCTGTTGACATGAATTCCACACCAGATGTTTGTAACAACCCATCCACACAGACAAAGAAATCAAACCATAAATGTTCATGAATTATGTGTAATAATGAGAAATTACACAGGAGAAAAAGTATTGAACACATGCAGAAAGATAAGTGAAAAAAGCAATCAAAAGTCATGACACCAGCTGAAATCTATAAATAATTAGAAATAAATCCTTAGACTTAGTAAAAAAAAATAGCTGATTCAACTGACGACCTATAAAAAGTGTGTCATTATCAAGGTGCCTTACAAGAAACATCTCATGATGGGTAAAACCAGCCGAGCTTTCTCAAGACCTTATTGCAAAACATACTGATGGCATTGATTGCAGCATTTCTAAAGCCTGCTTTACACCTTACAATTAGGTGTGCGATCTCGTATGCGATGTGACACGCCCAGGTCGCATATGCGATTGAATGAGATTGCAACGAGCGTTAGTAGTCTATGTTAAATTGATCAATTTTGTGTGCGATCCTTTAGATCATGTGTTCTGTGACGTATGCATTGGGCACCTTTTTTTTTTTATTTATTGACTTGACAAGCGTGTGTAATGTGTAGGGATGCGTTTTTACTATGTCATCTGCCATTCAGCTCTGCTACATGGCCGCTAACAGCAGACACAGACAGCCATGTAGCAGCGGTGAATGGTAGTTGACAGCAGACACAAACAGCCATGTAGCAGAGCTGAATGGCAGATGACAGCAGACACAGACAGAGCCGCACTGTCAGAATGAACTCGGGTGAACCTCACCCGACTTCATTGTCATGCTGCGGCTCTGTCTGTGTCGCGCCCTGATTAGCGGTCACCTGTGAAGGATTGACCGGTGACCGCTAAACTCCTGAGTAAGTGAATTGAGCAGCCCTCTCTCATATACTCACCGATCCCCGATCTCCGGCGCTGCACGGCGTTCACACTGCTCCGGCGGCTTTTACTGTTTTGAAAAAGCCGGCCGCCCATTAAACAATCTCGTATTCCCTGCTTACCCCGCCCACCGGCGCCTATGATTGGTTACAGTGAGACACGCCCCCCACGCTGAGTGACAGGTGTCACACTGCACCCAATCACAGCAGCCGGTGGGCGTGTCTATACTGTGCAGTGAAATAAATAATTAAATAATTAAAAAAAATGGCGTGCGGTCCCCCCTAATTTTAAAACCAGCCAGATAAAGCCATACGACTGAAGGCTGGTATTCTCAGGATGGTGAGCTCCACGTTATGGGGAGCCCCCCAGCCTAACAATATCAGCCAACAGCCGCCTAGAATTGCCGCATACATTATATGCGACAGTTCTGGGACTGTACTCTGTACTGTGGCTCTTCCCGATTTGCCCTGGTGCGTTGGCAAATCGGGGTAATAAGGAGTTATTGGCAGCCCATAGCTGCCAATAAGTCCTAGATTAATCATGTCAGGCGTCTATGAGACACCTTCCATGATTAATCTGTAAATTACAGTAAATAAACACACACACCCGAAAAAATCATTTATTAGAAATAAAAAACACAAACATATACCCTGGTTAACCACTTTAATCAGCCCCAAAAAGTCCTCCATGTCCGGCGGAATCCAGGATGCTCCAGCGTCGCATCCAGCGCTGCTGCATGGAGGTGACCGGAGCTGCAGAAGAAACCGCCGCTCCTGTCACCTCCACGCAGCAACTGAAGACAGCCGCTCCGGTCACCTCCACACAACAACTGAAGACAGCCGCGCGATCAGCTGAGCTGTCACTGAGGTTACCCGCTGTCACTGGATGCAGCAGTGGATGCAGCGGTGGCCGCGGGTAACCTCAGTGACAGCTCAGCTGATCGCGCGGCTATCTTCAGTTGCTGTGTGGAGGTGACAGGAGCGGCTGTGTCTGCTGCAGCTCCGGTCACCTCCATGCAGCAGCGCTGGATGCGACGCTGGAGCATCCTGTATTCCGCCGGACATGGAGGGCTTTTTGGGGCTGATTAAAGTGGTTAACCAGGGTATATGTTTGTGTTTTTTATTTCTAATAAATGTTTTTTTCGGGTGTGTGTGTTTATTTACTGTAATTTACAGATTAATCATGGAAGGTGTCTCATAGACGCTTAACATGATTAATCTAGGACTTATTGGCAGCTATGGGCTGCCAATAACTCCTTATTACCCCGATTTGCCAACGCACCAGGGCAAATCGGGAAGAGCCGGGTACAGTCCCAGAACTGTCGCATATAATGTATGCGGCAATTCTGGGCGGCTGTTGGCTGATATTGTTAGGCTGGGGGGCTCCCCATAACGTGGAGCTCCCCATCCTGAGAATATCAGCCTTCAGTCGTATGGCTTTATCTGGCTGGTTTTAAAATTAAGGGGGAACCGCACGCCGTTTTTTTTAATTATTTAATTATTTATTTCACTGCACAGTATAGACACGCCCACCGGCTGCTGTGATTGGGTGCAGTGTGACACCTGTCACTCAGCGTGGGGGGCGTGTCTCACTGTAACCAATCATAGGCACCGGTGGGCGGGGTAAGCAGGGAATACGAGATTGTTTAATGGGCGGCCGGCTTTTTCAAAACAGTAAAAGCCGCCGGAGCAGTGTGAACGCCGTGCAGAGCCGCGCCGGTGATCGAGGATTGGTGAGTATGAGAGAGGGGGTAAGAGGGATAGACTGACATGGACAGAGAGAGAGGGACAGAGATAGTGACGGACTGACAGAGATTAGTGCATGACAGACATTGTGAGGCGCTTCAGAACGCAGCTTTTCAGCTGCGCTCTGAAGCGGACCTTTTTTAAGCTGCGGTGCAGAGCGCACACCTGCGCACATAGCCTCAGACATCAAAATCGTATGAGGGATGTCACACGTTTCAATTGACTAGGTTCGTGCAACAAAACGTCCAATGTATGAGGAATAAACGACATGTATGCGATCACCGTATTTGCGTTCAATCTTGATCGCACGTAGGTGTCACACGCAAATACGTCACGAATGATGCCGGATGTGCGTCACTTACAACTTGACCCCGACAACGGATTGAAAGATTTATTGAAGCGTGTAAAGCAGGCATTAGCTACTGAAGGCTCCAGTGAACACTGTTGGGACAATAATCCCGTAGTGGAAAGAACATAATTTCACCATATCCCAGTGACAACCAGGTACTCCCCGCTAAATTTCAGATAGCAGATTGAAAAGAATTATCAGAATAACTGTCTCCCCATTCTGCCCCAGCTTTGCTCATTTTGGCGGAGCTGGAAGAAACTGTCATTAGGACGCCAAAAGTAATATTTTGGCAAAACTCAGAATTGTTTGTTGACTTTTCAAAGCATTTACCCCACTATTTTGATGTAAAAATTTTGATGAATCCGACCCAAACAAAATAATCATTTCCTCTGTCATGTCAAAGATACCCTAGTTCAACACGAACCACTATCACATCTAATTTCCTTTTTAAGATCCCAATTATTGCATGGCTCCTAAATTGAGATATACAGTATTTTTCTATTATCTTCTAATACTGTATCGGCATTACACCAAATAATGACTATATCAAATGGGTCTGATATATATCCTGGGGAATGGCAGAGACGAAAGACATAGTGGTTCCATTGATACATGGCACAATGGATAAGACTGAAAAATAAGTGGTATGTGCCAACTCCAAACCACTTTACAGAATAAAATACCAACAATCATTAATGATGGAGATGTGGAGACATCTCTTCTGGAATGAGCAGTGGTGAAATAATAGGGCCTTTAACTTGTATAGTAGGAGGGAAGCAAAGGACGACCAATTATACTTATTTATATTGCACAGAGGAATGCTGTTCGCCTTACACGGCATAAGCCACACATTAATAATGATGGAGAATATCCAAATGTAGCTATTCCAGACATTCCACGAAACACACATCGGGAGGAGGGGGGAGATTCTAGTACAGAAGGAAGAAAGGAAAAGCCAGAAACAAACAGATCAAAAGTTCTTTTATTTTTGTGCTGAGGAATAATAGTAACTAAACATCTGTTGTGTGCGCTCCATCTGTTGCTGTATGGATGCCTTATTTTCACATGCGCTGGAAGCTATTAGAAAATGCCAGGATGAAGGCTGATTAAAGCTATGGAGAACAAGGACTGTGTGTCTTAAAGGCCCATTGAACTGGCAGCCCACTAATAAAAGGCAGTTTGCGGTTATGAGCAGTTATGCAATGAAAGTTAAGTGTCTTGTATTCTGATCGAAAGTTTCCTGTAAGAACATTGCTCAGAAATAGAAACATGAAGGATCCGAGGTAGCGAAAGTATGTCTAGATTAGATTATCACTTTCCAACACGAAACGTCCTGAAACCGTTACAAATGTCAGAAAGATCGTTATCTTCCTTGATTAGAGCTCATTCTGCTCCATCACTGACTGTTCTTAAAACTAAGACTTGGCTTGTGGTTTATGTCAACGGATTTGAGATATTGCAAAGACCTGACTGCATGCCAATGTACTGTTCAGAAGGAGGCCAATTAGCTTGGTCAGCTCCCCTTGGTTAAGAGTAGATTTAATAAGGACCGCACACAGCGAATGAGGTCTACTAATCACTTTAATCCATTCAATTAATATGCTGAGTAGGTCAAATAACCAGGACACGAGGTTCCTCCAAACTCTGGCGCTTAATGCTGGGGCACCATTATCATAGTGATGGCTTGAGTACTGAGGCCGTGCACCCTTAATCACCATCATACACTTCTCCATCGCTTCCTTGATAATATCAAGCCTTCAGATTGCTGGTTTTCCTCTTTGCCTTGTTCCTTCTATTCTTCCGACCATGATGTCCTTCTCCAGTGATTGCTCTCTTTGTATGGTGTGTCCAAAGAAGGCAAGTTGTAGCTTGGTGATCCTTGCTTTAAGTGACATGCCTGGCTTGATTTGCTCCAAAATTGATTTGTTTGTTCTTTTTGCCATCCATGGTATTGATAATGATAACATCCTTCTCCAGCACCACATTTCAAAGGCATTTACAGCATAATAAGAGACTCTACCACCCTCTTTGTTTTCCCTTCTTGACTTGAACATCTGAGTCCACAATCCTTGAACCTCCACTCTCATTGTCTTCATCTCTGGATCCTCCGCTTTCTTTGTCTTTGTGTCGCACCAGGGCTATGGGGTACTCGGTCCTGGGCGATGTATTGCTGGGGAGATGTCACTGGGTGGCCGTTGCCCAGTTCCATGACCCGTGGGTTGCTTTTAAAAGGGGGAATATTTACAGGTGAAATGAAATAAGAGTTTTTGTTGTGACGCCACTTGCGGGTTGTGGCTATTTAGTGGAGCCGCCACTGCACAGTTCTCACTACTGGGGCGGGTGTTGGTAGCCTGGATGCTGGGCACTCCGCAAGTAGGGCCAGGCCCCAGGGGATAGATGATGTTGTTGGGTGCGGAGAGAATGTAGGCCACACAAGGGATTGCAGTGTAAGGCCTTGTGCGCACTAGGCGTTTTTGCGGCGTTTTTAGCGGCGTTTTTTAACGCGTTTTTGTGCTGAAAACGCAGTGACATTGCTTCCCCAGCAATGTCTATGGGTTTTCATAAGTGCTGTCCGCACACAGCGTTTTTTTGTAGCTGCGTTTTTGTGGTGACCACAAAAATGCAGCATGTCAATTATTTCTGCGTTTTTCACTGCGTTTTTCACCCATTGAGTTCAATGAGATGTTCAACAACGCAATGAAAAACGCATATAGCCGCGTTTCTATGACTAAAAACGCAGCTATAAACGCAATGGGTGGGCAGTAAAGTGACGTGTACAGGAAGAGGATTCCTTCTGTTGGTAAACACAGAAGCATGAATCCTCCCGGTACCGTCACCGCTGCGTCCACCTCCCGTCCTGTGCATGTCAGCTCCGTGCGGCGCCATGTCTGGGCGGGAGGTGGAGGCAGTGGCGAAAACAAAAGTGAACAGTAGAAAAAAAAAATGTCATATATACTCACCTGTCTGCAGGGTCCCGGTGCCCGTCTCGGTACCGCCGCTCTGGCTGTGTGCAGTCTCCCCGGGGCAGGACCTTGCTTGCAGGACCTGGCGGTGGATCTCCTGATGCAGTCACCTGACGCATCAGCTGATCGTAGTCTCGCCGGCTTTTTCGCGCCCGGCCGGCTATCAGCTGATCCTGCCGTCAGGGGACTTCATCAGCTGATTACCGGCAGCTCCTGCAGCGATCGGACAGGATCAGACTCCTGTCCAATCGATCGCTGCAGGAGCTGCCGGTAATCAGCACAGCACATAAGTGAGTATTATTTTTTTTTTTCTACTGATGCATCAGCTGATTGTATAATCGGCTTTTATACAATCAGCTGATGTGTGATGGGATTCAGGCACTTGATCCTGACACATCATCTGATCGCTTTGCCTTCCAGCAAACCGATCAGATGATATTGGATCCGGATTGGACGACGCGGGACCCTGACCCAGGATTACTGCGGAGGGGGGGTTCTTTATTTCAATAAAGATGGAGTCACTAATTGTGTTGTGTTTTATTTCTAATAAAAATATTTTTCTGTGTGTTGTGTTTTGTTTTTTTTATCATTACTAGAAATTCATGGTGGCCATGTCTAATATTGGCGTGACACCATGAATTTCGGGCTTAGGGCTAGCTGATAATATACAGCTAGCCCTAACTCCATTATTACCCAGCTAGCCACCCGGCATCAGGGCAGCTGGCAGAGTTGGATACAGCGCCAGAAGATGGCGCTTCTATGAAAGTGACATTTTCTGGGGTGGCTGCGGACTGCAATTCGCAGTGGGGGTGCCCAGAAAGCTTGGGCACCCTGCACTGTGGATTCCAATCCCCAGCTGCCTAGTTGTACCCGGCTGGACTCAAAAATTAGGCGAAGCTCACGTCATTTTTTTTTTTTAACTATTTCATGAAATTCATGAAATAATTAAAAAAAAAGGGCTTCTCTATATTTTTGGTTCCCAACCGGGTACAAATAGGCAGTTGGGGGCAGCCCGTACCTGCCTGCTGTACCCGGCTAGCATACAAAAATATGGCGAAGCCCATGTCATTTTTTTTTTCTTTTTGGGCAAAAAACTGCATACAGTCCTGGATGGAGGATGCTGAGCCTTGTAGTTCTGCAGCTGCTGTCTGCTCTCCTGCATACACTAGTGAATGGAGGATGCTGAGCCTTGTAGTTCTGCAGCTGCTGCCTGCTCTCCTGCATACACTAGTGAATGGAGGATGCTGAGCCTTGTAGTTCTGCAGCTGCTGTCTGCTCTCCTGCATACACTAGTTCTGCAGCTGCTGTCTGCTCTCCTGCATACAATGAACATTTTGAAGAAGGAAATGACATCAGACCTTTTTTTTTTTTTTTTTTTCATCAACAATCTTTAATGGCATTGTGCACTGATTAAAAACGCAGCAAAAAAGGCAGCAAAAAACGCACCAAATCGCGGCAAAAACGCATGCGTTTTTGTCGCGTTTTTTAGCCGCGGGTGCGTTTTTTGAGACAAAAACGCACATAAAAACGCAGCGTGAAAAAAACGCCTAGTGCGCACATACCCTAACTGGTTTCTTTATTCACAGCAGGATGATGATAGCTGGTAACCCGAGGAAGGCTGGTCTTGACCTCTGGTCCCCTTAGTCCCAGTGCCAGTGTGGTGATCTGGTGACTTCTTTGCCCTGCACCTGTTCCTGATTGGTGGGTCCCCATGGCTTGGAGCGCCTGGGGGTCCCCTCATGGTAGTCTCTCAGTCTTAGTCCATATAACAGGTAGCGTGAACCCTGTGGGGTCGGTTCCTCTTGTCCTGTTCCCTGGTTCTCCCATTGCTACTGTGTCCTGAACTTTACGGTCAGTGAAGTCCTGGATGGTCCCCTCACTGTGCAGATTTTATCAGGTCTGCCTGAAGCATTTGCCTGACTTAGGATTCTGTACCCCGTTGGTGCTATGGTTCCGGGAGTACTCGACCGTACTCCACCGGCAACCACCCGCCTGGGCCCTCAGGTCACCGTTACACTCTCCCGTCAGTGCGGATGTCCAACTCCTCTTACTTCCACTCACTCTCTCTCTGACTGATCGACTGTCTGACCCCTCCCACCTGGTAGTCGTCTAGTGGACTGGATCGGCTCGACCCCTAGGTGGCCATCCACTGGGTCCTACCCTAGCCTGTCATCAGTCTTTAGGATGGGGAAAAACTGGGATTAATTTGAATGTTTGGCTGTTACCGGCACTGGTCTTCTGGGTACCTGGGGGTAGGCCCTGCATTCTGGACAAGATGCAGTACCTAGTAGATCCTGATGGCTTCAGGGGCGCTACATCTTCTGAGATAAACATCTGAATCCTCGATCCAGATCATTTGCTCTTCTCTGCACCTGAGATGACCATCTGTGTCCTTGATCCTTCACTTTCCACAACTTTATCTACTGAAATTGAGAATTTTAGTGATCAAATTATGACCAGAAAGCCTGGGATATCTGCAGCTTTACTAAACAGAACTATAACATCTGTCTGAAGCCACAGGCTCAAAATGGCTACCTCGGATAGACTTGGCACTATCCACTCCATTTGACAGAATCCAGAAAAATCCTGACATCTCTTAAACCCCGTAAAGTGATTTGAATTTACAAGGGGGTCCAGTGGATTGCTACTTACGGAAGAACTACCGTCCGGAGGTGCAAACCGGAGACATGTAAAGGCCACTCGGTACCGATATCACTAGCGTGGGTACCCGCCCCCTTCGGTTGTGCGACATGGGCAAATCGCTGCCCGTGGTGCATATCGCCCAGACCCGTCACAATACTTACCTGCCCTGCGACATCGCTGTGACCGGCGAGCCGCCTCCTTTCTAAGGGGGCGGTTCATTCAGCGTCACAGCGACGTCACAGCTGCGTCACTGAACCGCCGCCCAATAGAAGCGGAGGGGCGGAGATGAGCGGGACAAACATCCTACCCACCTCCTTCCTTCCGCATTGCGGGCGGCAGGCAGGTAAGGAGAGGTTCCTCGTTCCTGCGGTGTCACACGTACCGATATGTGCTGCTGCAGGAACGAGGAACAACATCGTTACTGCTGCAGCACCGATATTAGAGAATGGACCCCCATGTCACCGATGAGCGATTTTGCACGTTTTTGCAACGATGCAAAATCGCTCATAAGTGTCACACGCAACGGAATCGCTAAAGCGACCGGATGTGCATCACAAATTCCATGACCCCAACAAGATCGCTTGAGCGATGTCGCAGCATGTAAAGCGGTCTTAAGTGTAGTCAGGGAGCTGGATCAAAATCTACCAAGCAGCAAGGTACAAAATCATCAAGACGGAGAAGCAACAAATAACAAACTGAGGTCAAACAGGAAAACACCAATACCAAGAAGAAAACAAACACAGAGCAATCCACGGAAGTGTAATGCCCCTGAAGCCTTCAGGGAGCTACAAGGTACTACATCCCCACCAGGATGCAGGGCCTACCCCCAGGGACCCAGAAGACTAGTGCCGGTGACAACAAAAACATTCCTGTTAATCCCTGTTTTTCCCCAAATTCCCCATAGACTGGTACCAGGCTAGGGTTGGAACCATGGATGGCTAATTAGAGGTGGAGCGGATCCAGTCCACTAGACGACCAGGTGGGAGGACCAGACAGTGGACAGTCAGTTAGTTGGAGTCAGTGACAGAGAGAGAAGTGAGCAGACGCACTGAAAGGAGTGTGACAATGACCTGAGGGCCCAGGCGGTTGGTTGCCGGTGGAGTACTCCCGGAACCACAGCACTGACGGGTACAGAATCCTAGGTCAGGCAAATGCTCCAGGCAGACCTGATAAAATCTGCACTGTGAGGGGACCATCAAGGACCTCACTGACCTTGAAGTTCGGGACACAGTTGCAACGGGAGAACCGGGCAACAGGACCAGAGACTCCGACCCCACAGGGTTCACGCTACCATCATACGGACTACCGTTAAGAGACTACCAGGATGGGACCCCCAGCCGCTCCAAGCCACGGGGACCCATCAACCAAAGAGAGGTGCAGGGGAAAGAAGCCACCAGGTCACTAAACCGGCACTGGGACTAAGGGGACCTGCGGTCAGCACCAGTGCATCAGTGTCAGTACGAACTATACATTGACTTATGAATGAAATTAAACTGTATGGCAGAAGACCCAGGAGGACCCCACTGCTGACACAAAGACACAAAAAACCTAAACCTATTATTATATTATTATTATTATAGACTGCCGTTTGCAAAAATGTTCATGAGTAAGCCAATATCCTTCTGGGAAGCATCTTGTTGACAGTAGAGACCAAGATGGAGCTTCCTGGTAAAGCACATCATTCTAATGTTTGCCAAAAAATGGATGAAGCTTACAAAGAGCTTACAAAGAAAAGAACACAGTGCCTACAGTCAAATATGGTGGAGGTTCAAAGATGTTTTGGGGTTGTTTTGTTGCCTCTGGCACTGGGTGCCTTCACTGTGTACAAGGCATCATGAAATCTGAAGATTACCAAAGGATTTTGAGTCGCAATGTCGCAAAAGCAACCAGGAATGGATGGAAAAAAATGCTTACAAGTTCAGAAGTGGCCAGTTATATATGTATATCGGGTTTCCTGGTGTTTCCCAGAGGATCATGCCGCAGTCAGACTCTCTTCTGGCCCAGCTTATTAAGATTCATCAATATTCACTGTTTCCTCCGCCCACTCTCTGTGCCAGTGTCTGTGATGGGTTGCAGACTGCTATAAATGCCACCCACCCTGGATCCGCATCTGTGATCCTGGGTAGCCATTTCTGCACCAAATCTGCATCTCCTGGCAGAAAACCACACTAAAACGGAGGCAAAACCGCATTTTTTGTACGATTTTCTGTCAGGAGATACAGATTTGGTGATGGAATTTATATGCCAAATTTCTACACCAAATCTTCATCTCCTTGCAAAAAAACGCATCAATATGGTGTAGTTGTGTTTTCATGCGTTTTATTGCCAGAAGATGCAGATTTGGTGGAGGAATTTTGAGTATAAATTTCAGCACCAAATCTGCATCTCTTGTTGAAAAAAAAAATGCAGTTTAGGTGCGGTTTCTGCCAGGAGATGCAGATTTGGTGCAGAAATGTCTGCCCCAGATTCTGCACCAAATTTGCATCCCCTAGCTGAAAAGCGCACCAAAACAGCATCAAAGCCACATTTTTTGTTTGATTTTTCTGCTATAAGATGCAGATTTGTTCCTGGAATCTGGTGTATAATGCTGTCTTCTGCCAGATGATGCAGGTCTCTTTGAACTCAATGAGTTCACTTGAGGTGAAGTCACTGAGTTCAATGAGTTCATCTGAGGTGAGTTTACCTGGGGTTACAGGTGGGGGACCATGGGAAACTCCAGCTGTGACCGCAGGTAAACTCAGTGATTTCACTACTTAGTGTCTGCCTAAAGCCGCAGCAGGAGGTCACGTTTTCTAATGTGCCCACGTGCAGCGACTTCAGTATGTAGTAGAGCCAAGATCGTTATGGAACTTTGTATGGATTACGTCGGATCTGAAGGCTGCTTTGGGGGTTAATAAAGGGGTGAAAGAGGGTGTGTGTGTATTTTTTTTCAAATAAAGGATTTTTTAGGTGTATATATTTTATTTCTTTTCACTTACAACATTAGTAATGGGAGGTTCTTATAGATTCCTACCATTACTAATTCAGGGCTTGGTGACACCGGACAAATCACAGCTGTCATTAACCCCTTATATGACCCGAATTGCCACCACATCAGGGCAATCGAGATAGGCTGAGTAAAGTACTAGAATTGTTGCATCTAATGGATGCAACAATTCTGGGATGCTGTGGGCTGCTAATTTTAGGCTAGAGATGGCCGAATAACCATGGGCCTCCGCAAGTTGAGGATATCAGCTCCCAGCTGTTGCCTTTATCTTGGCTGGATATCAAAATTGGGGGGTACCACATGCCATTTTTTTAAATAATTTATTGAAACAATTTAAAAAATGTGCATGGGGTCCCTCTTATTTTGATACAAAGCCAAGATATCATGCATAGCTGGGGGATGCAGCCTGTAGCCATCTGCTTTATTTGCACTGGGTATCTATATATGGGGGACCCTATGTCATTTTATTTATTTACTTTTACACTTTATTCGGGCAGACAGACAGCTTTTATCAGGGCAACCAATCAGAGACACTGGCATGCCAGCAGTCTGACTGCAGCCAATCACAGATGCTGTCGCAGATGCTGGGCACTGGATGCAGTGAATATGTATGAGATGTAATGAGAGGACCTAGAAGCAGTGTGATAGCCGTGCCGTGGAGGCTGGTAAGTATGTCCTGCTTTAACCATTTTGCTTCCTTTTTTTTATAGTGATTTCCCTAGCCAATAACAGCTATGCCAATGCTTAGCATGGCTGCGATTGCTCCGGAGGTGCCCACAGCCTTAAAGCTTACTGATTGGAGGCTCTGCAACCTTTCAACAAGCTTTATTCAGGTGACAAACCCGAATAAGCGTTAAGCGTTAAGCGAAATACTCGCTAACTGGGTTACTCGTTAAGCGAGGTTCCACAATAATAATAATAATAATAAGAAGAAGAAGAAGACAAAGAAGAAGAAGGAGAAGAAGAAGAAGATAAAAACTGAGACAAATTGACACTAAAGGTGTGCAGGTTCTATTTTTTAAGGTAAATGATGCAGTCTTTTCACACTTTTTTGGCTGATGCTTTTCTTTTCTTATTATTTCCTGGCAGGCAGATTTCCAATCTTTTCTACATCTTATATGTATTCTCTAGCAGATGCCTACATAGTGATAGAATCATTTAACTTCTCAGAAAATTGCCATTTCCATGCACAATTTCACAGGACATGGGCTTTTCAGCACACATTTTTCAGCATGATGGTAATTCTTTTCTGTTTGTGAAACTTTTATTGTTGAGAGATTCTCACTTGCTATCCTTGGTTGCACTTATGTAAAAAGAAAAAAAAACAGCTTCATATGAGAAACATTTTAATTGTGACCTTAAAAGATGGCAAAAAATCATGTATATACCTGACACTACATGTTCATAGGAGACACCTAGCACTATGGTAAAACATGATCGTAGAGAACATACGGTAACTGTCCGCAATATTAACTTTATCCACTACCAGAACGTTCCCAACGGGTATTCAAATTACAAAAGGGAATCAGAATTGTGAATATTCGTTTTTTTATAGAAACATATCCAAGATCACTAAGGGAGCAATAAGAGAGAGACCATAACTGGAGAGTTAAAGAGGTTTTCTACTTTGAGAAAGTGGACCCAATATGGCTCTGAAATACTGAAAATATAAAACATCCTTCCCAGGTCTGGCATCGGCTGGCGATCACTGTTTGAGTCTCAGGGCTTTGGCGATTGCCAGTCAGCCTGACGGTTTCTATGGTGTCTGGGATCTACACAAAAATAGGTATAAATTTTTGGTATGCACTCAGCTAGTTTTTAAAGGTGACAGTGAGGGGACCGTGGTCCGGAAACCATATACTAGAAAAAACACTGCACATTTTTTTTTTTTTTTGCGTAAGACAAAAAAGTTTTGCTTTGCAAAATTAGGTGAGTTTTATTTTGTATGACGACAGAAAGAAATAATTTTGTGGTGTGACGTTTCGGCCACTTGTGGCCTTTCTCAAACACAGTCACTCCACAAGAGACTTTTTCAGTATGGACAGAGAAGTAAAGAAAGGAATGGAGTCCCACCAAGTAAGTGGTATATAGAAATGCTGATAATGGAGTCTGCTGATATTTCTATAACAATCGGCAATGTTCTCAATATTGGAGTGGTGATTCCCGCTGGAAAATATCTGCAAGGGACGTTTTTGGTACCGCGGTGGCTCTGTAGGCTTCAGGGTACCATGACAATAAGGAGTTAATGTTTATTCTGTATGAGAAGATTGTTTGTTTCCATCTGTATATTGCAGGATGTTGTGGTTATAAAGGGTTAATATAGGTTCTATTAAGGCAAGCAGGTTATCACCATCTGTTAGATCCAAGATATTATGGCTGTGAAGGGTCAATTTATGTTTTGTACAGCCGAGCAGAGTGTCTCCATCTGAGGCCTGAAACACACATCTGTGAAAAGCACGCACGTGTAATACGGGCCGTTTTGCAGGTCCGTGATCCGTTTTTATGTCCGTTTTCATGGTCCGTGTGGCATTCGTGTGAGCGTCGTATGCTAACCGCGTGTGCGTGTGTAATGCCCGTGTGTGCGTGACATTCGTAACTGACATGTGAGTGTGATGTCCGTGTGCAATGGTACGTGTGTGATGCTAAATGTCGTTGATTCATACCCGCAGACAGAGTCGCGCGCTGAGAATGAACTCGGGTGAACTTCACCCGACTTCATTGTCATACCGCGGTTCTGTCTGGGTGTCGCGTACTGATTAGCGGTCACCCGTGAAGGACTCCCCGGTGACCGCTAATCCCCTGAGTGACAGAAGTGAGCAGCGAGATTAGCGCTGCCGTCACTCAGGCTACCCGCAGCCAGCTGGATCCTCCACCCGAGACCGCAACTCACCTGTGACTTCATCGCTGTCACTCGGGCAACTTGCTGTGACAGTTGGAGGATCCAGCGGTGGCCACGAGTAACCTGAGTGACAGCACAGCTGATTGCGCGACTCACCTCAGTTGCTGTGTGGAGCTGGCAGGAGCAGCGGTGTCTTCTGCAGCTCCTCTCACCTTCATGTAGCAGAGCTGGAAGCGTCGCAGGACCTCCGTGGATTACGCCGGACATGGATGGGTTATTGGGGCTTAATAAATTAATGAACGAGGGTATTTGTTAGTGTTTATTATTGTAAATAAAGGATTTTTCGTTGTGTGTGTTAATTTACTGTAACTTACAGATTAATCATGAAAGGTATCTCGGGGAGATGCCTGCAATGATTAATCTTGGACTTAGCGGCAGCTATGGGCTGCCATTAACTCTTTATTACCCCGATTGCCAACGCACCAGGGCAATTCGGGAAGAGCCGGGTAGAGTCCCAGAACTGTTGCATCTAATGGCAATTCTGAGCGGCTGCTGGCTGATATTGTTAGGCTGGGGGGCAACCCATAACGTGGAGCTCCCCATCCTGAGAATACCAGCCTTCAGCTGTGTGACTTTACCCTGGCTGGTATCAAAATGGGGGGGACCGCACGTCGGGTTTTTTTAATTATTTTTTTTTTTTTTTACTGCACAGTATAGACCCGCCCAACGGCGGCTGTGATTGGTTGCAGTGAGACAGCTGTCACTCAGCATGGGGGTGTGTCTCACTGCAGCCAATCATAGGCACCGATGGGCGGGGAAAGCAGGGAATACGAGATTGATTAATGAGTGGCCGGCTTTTTCAAAATAGTAAAAGCCGCCGGAGTTTATTTAACAGCCGTACAGCGTTATGCCGGTGATCGGGGATCGGTAAGTATGAGAGAGGGGGGAGACTGACCGACAGAGTGAGAGAGGGACAGACAAGACAGAGAGAGAGAGACAGACAGACAGACAGAGAGACCGACCGACATACACAGGAAAAGAAAGAATGACCAACATCGCTACAAAAAAGCACAAAACGTACACGGAGCATACGGAGATGCATCCGTGTCACATACTTGTACGCACAGACCCATTGACTTTCATGGGGTCCGTGTGTGCGTGTTCCGTGCAGAAAACGGACATGCTTCCGTGCAAAACGGAAACACATACGGATCACGTAAACGCACACACGGACATTATGGAATAATGCAAATGTGACCTCAAAAATAGCCTAACATTGGTGCATGTTTGTCCGTGTCTCCAATATATACGGAAACGGACCAAACACGCATGTGTTTAACGGATGTGTGTTGGAGGCCTGAATCATAGTCAAGTGGGGTTAGTAAGTATTGGTGGAGTGGGGTATCTCCATCTGTATGCCGCCTTCCCAGGTTGTGGCTGTCTGTTACCCCACTCCACCAATACTTAATAACCCCACGTGACTATGATTCAGATGGAGACACTCTGCTCGGCTGTAAAAAACATAAATTATCCCTTCACAGCCATAATATCTTGGAACTAACAGATGGTGATAACCTGCTTGCCTTAAGAGACCGGCCTAGATCATAATCACCAGGGTCTCAGCTACTCCCAGTAGCTGAAACCCCAGAGATTTTCCAACTCTGGGAGGGGGGCGCTACACACATTTTGAAACAGAAATCGCCAAGGACATTAAAATAAATCCCAAAATTTTTTATCAATACATTAATGCCAAAGGGAACACAAAGGAAAGTATCAGCCCCTTAAAATATAATAACAAGTTAATTATAGAGGACAAAGAAAAAACTGAGATATTAAACAAGCACTTCTCATGAGTGTTCACTAAGGAACTGACTGTTCCAGTGATCATTCAACAAATCAAAAAATCAAAGTTCACCACCTGATATAATTAATTTAACACAAGAAGAAGTACGCCTGCGTCTGAGTAAATTGCCCCTGGGCCTGATGACATTCATCCACGAATATTGACAGAATTGAGCTCAGTAATTGACAGACTGCTGTATCTCATCTTCTTAGACTCGCTTGTAACAGGGTTGGTGCCTCAGGATTGGAGGATTGTTGATGTGGTACCGATGTTTAAGAACAGTAAGAGGGTGGTACCAGGCAACTACCAGCCAATAAGTCTGACATCAGTAGTGTGCAAAGTTTTTCAGGGCATTTAAAGGGATGTCATGCAAATGTATATTTCAGAAAATATTGTAACAACTGACAGACAGCATGGATTCATGAAAGATAAGTTGTGTCTAACCAACATGATGGGGTTCTATGAGGGGGTCTTAAAATTGGTAATGCAGCTAATGTGATTTATTTGGACTTTGCAAAGGCATTTGATACTGTACCACATAATAGCTTTATACTGAAGCTCCAGAAGCAAGGACTAGGGGAAACTATATGCAACTGGGTAAGGAATTGGCTAAAAGATAGGAAACAAAGAGTAGTCATAAATGGTACATTCTCTAAATGGGCCATAGTCAGCAGTGGGGTGCTGCAGGGATCTGTGCTAGGACCAATTCTTTTTACTCTCTTTATTAATGACCTTGTGGATGGGATTGATAGTAAAGTGTCAGTCTTTGCTGATGTCACCAAACTATGTAGCATATTAAAAACTGACCTTGATAGTAAAATATTACAAAAAGATCTGGATGTCAGAATGGGCAGACACTTGGCAAATTAAATTTAATATTGATAAATGTAAAGTAATGCACCTAGGATGGAGTAATCCTATAACTGCGTATACATTAAATGGAAGTAAACTCGGGACTACAGAACAGGAGAAGGACTTGGGTATTCTCATTACAAATAAGCTGAGCAGCAGCACTCAATGTCAAGCAGCAGCTGCTAAAGCAAACCAGATTTTAGGGTGTATAAAAAGAGAGATTAGATCCCGTGATCCCAATGTATTGTTACCCCTCTATAAATCACTTGTAAGGCCACATCTGGAATATGGGATTCAGTTTTGGGCTTCACATTTTAAAAAGGACATTCAGAAGTTAGAGTCAGTTCAAAGGCGGCTAACTAGATTATTACAAGGAATGGAAGCCTCCCATATGATGACAGGTTGGAGAAGTTGAATTTGTTTAGGTTAGAAAAAAGACATCTCAGAGGAGATCTCATTTATATGTATAAATACATGTGTGGTCAATCATGACTTATTCCTTCCAAAGACCATACTAAGGACCAGGGGGCACTCACTGCGGGTGGAAGAAATGTGATTCCAGCAGCTAAATAGGAAAGGGTTCTTCACAGTTAGAGCAGTCAGACTGTGGAATACACTACCACAAGAGGTAGTAATGGCAGATACTATAACAGCTTTTAAGAAAGGGCTGGATGATTTCCTCAGTACACAAAACACTGTCGGTTATAAATGACTTAATGACAAATGTATAATTGGCGGAGGATGGTTGAACTAGATGGATCTAGGTCGTTTTTCAACCTATGTAACTATGTAACTATGTACAGCATGCCAAGTAGTCCTCTAATGATAATCTCCTGCTAATTAAATTGTGATTTTATGAAAACTACACAACACGGCCCAGTAGGTGATGCACCGCTGGAATAAGGGTCTCTTGTCCTTCATCATGCTGCTCTCATATTAGGTTGCAAAAATCTGGTGACAGAGCCCCTTTAAAATGAATTTTCTCCTGGCTGTGCGGTTTAATGTACAGGTGTGGGGCAGGTTCAGAATGCTATTAATCTTCAGATTAACCCCAGCTCTGCAGGTTAGTAGCATTTTTCCATGTGACAGGTTCCCTTTAAAAGGATGATATTGATGAACTAGCCTTATGTTTGGTCATCAGTATCAGTTGGGTGGGGTCCAAAATCCAGCACATCCACCAATCAGCTGTTACCAGCTCTAGCCGCAGCCTGATGCAAACAGTGTAGTGTGAACCCCACTGCTCAGGGAGACTGCAGGTCTACCCCTATTCATTTGGTTACAGCAGATCAGGGGTGGGGGTGCCTGGTGTTGGATCCAAACATTCTGATATAAATGACTTATCCTAATGATAGGTGATGAATAGCTCATGAATATCATAGTAGGAGACAAAATCTTTGAGATGTATATGTGACGCCCTGGCCTATCAGGTCGTCACAGGGTATTGTGCAATCTACCCTTCTGCACAGTATCCACTCCTTGGTTACGGATCCTGGTCCTTTGGTGTTGCTAACAGCTTAGCCAGTCAAAATCCTAGGAACACTTTGCACCGTACCCACCAGACACACCATTGGGGGGCCTGAAGGGAATAGGGCCGCCCATATGGGGGTTGGGAGGGGAAAGTGACAAGGTGGAAGAGGAGTAAGGGATTTGTGTGGTGGCTCTCGAGAGGAGAGGCTACATGTTAGGAGCTAGGCTCCTTGAGTACTAGGTGGCAGACGTTGTTCTGGGCCTGGTAGGAGCTGGAACCGCTATCGCAGGGGATCACGTCAAGGGGCAAGGACTGCCGAGGAGGGCAGCCGGCGGCCTTGAGCCATCAAAGGGCCGGGGCCAGGGCACGACGGGGTACGTGGACCCTAGGCCGGGAAGTAGCTTCATGCGTCCCGGTAATTACCCCGACGGGGGTGAAGACTGTAAGATTCATCCCCAACCCGCTCCAAAATCGGGGTACTAGCGCACCGATGGGATAGGATTTTCCCAAATTACAGTCCAAAGTAATCCTACGAGTGAACCCTGAGAGCATGCTCACTCCGTTAGCCATACGGGTGAGCGGGACCCGGATAGTTCCAAACTTGAGGGTCCAATAGTGAGAATGTGCCATGGAAAAGGCCACAGGCTAACAGCAACACCAAAGACCCGGATCCAGGCGTGCTCCCTCCATGCTGCAGGGGTGCTCAGAATTCTGGTTTACAAGCTGTCGGTGTTATTATTCCTGGACTGAGTGAATAAGCTGAAAAAACCCTTTGCCACTTCCCAATGGCACCCTGTCACCGACACCTAACGGGCCCCGGGGCACAAACCCCCTACGCACGGAGGGGTTAAAACATCTTGCTGCTACACCATCGCCACCGGGCTCCCCCCTCCCCAACAGCAGCGGTGGTATTCCACCTTACCACACACCGTGGGTGGCGTCACAAACTTCCAATAGTTCACCCCCTTTAAATCGAGTGGCCGCACGACCCCCGGGTCCGGAGACCCCTCGAGCCACCACGGATCCGGATCCGAGCAGCCCGGCTGCTGGCACGGGGGGTGCACATATAACTTCAGTAGAGGAACAATAACTATTAATTATCCATAGCTATAAATATATGAGGATTTTTACTTTGCTGGACAAGTTTTCACAATTAGGGTATACCTATTGTTATAAATAATGGAGAAAACAGCAATGGTCTGTAGAATTTGGAATTTTGCTTACACTATTTGCATCGCTTTTAAATCAATTTAACTTTATCCTGATGATATTAAATATATCTATTTTTAACATTTAATATATTACTAATTTTTTTTATACTTTTGCAAAGTAAAAGTAAGTTTTATGGGTAAAAAAAGGTTTCTTTGAACACTTTTCTTTTAACAAACTTTATCTCTTTCCATTATACATTGCAATATTACATTAAGGTCCATGGCTATATCTAATTATATGTACAAAAATACATACAGCTGCGCTATAGAATGCTAATAATGAATAAGGGAACTCTGGTATTGTATTACTGCTGTAGGAATATTTGAAAAAAGAGATACTTAGCTTATCTATTGGCCAATGTATGTGAGCCCAGTAACCATGAAAAGGTGAATCTCAATATACCGGGACCCTAAGGGTACCGTCACACTTTAGCGACGCTCCAGCGATCCCACCAGTGATCTGACCTGGTCAGGATTGCTGGTGCGTCGCTACATGGTCACTGGTGAGCTGTCAATCAGGAAGATCTCACCAGCGACCAGTGACCAGCCCCCAGCGACGCATGGAAGCGATGCTGCGCTTGGTAACTAAGGCAAATATTGGTTAACCAAGCGCTTGGTTACCCGATATTTACCTTGGTTACCAGCGCACACCGCTTAGCACTGTGTTATGATCCGGAACCATGGAAGACCAACACAAATCATTGGAAAAAGGTGACAAGAGCATTGGCAACTAATCTGGCCGCCATCCCCTTACTAACCATCACAACTAGAAGTAGCCGAGGGGTGAACTAACATCCTGTGCACCGCGAACCCAGCCGGAGAGCTAACTATCCTAAAGGTAGGAAAGATGAATAACTCTCTGCCTCAGAAAATAGACAAGAATAGCTAGCCCCCCACATTCAAAGACTGCGATGATATAGGAAAAACACAATACACAGGTAGATGACAGGATTAGCAAAAGGTGAGGCCCCCGCTGACTAAAATAGGAAAGGACAGGAAAGGGACTGATGGTGGCCAGAGAAAAGCCCTGCAAAATACCAACTTCCTGATAGTACAAAAAGACCCTCAGATTGCACGATCTGAACTCCGTCCTATACCAGGTGCCCTTGTCATACCAATGAACAGAAAACAAGAATCATAACAAAGTCAACAAGCCACAAACACATGGACCCAAAGGAGCTATACTCCACACAGAACTGCAGGGAGTTCCCCAACAATCCGATGAGGGGGAAAATCCCTGCAAGCAAATAACCTGAAACCAACCACAGCAAATGACAAACCCAGATAAACAAAAGAACCAGACAATAAATAAAGAGCAAGCACTTATCTGGGGAAGATGTGGTGTAGAGCAGGATTAAGCAGGCTGGAGATACAAAGAACAACTGACATCCGGCAACAGCCTGCAATCAGACCAGGATTTAAATAAGCAGAGAGTTAGCAAAGGAAACACCCACTGCACAACACACCTGGTCCAAGTCCAAACCATTCCTGGCCACCAGAGGGAGCCTCCCAGCAGCCAAAACATAACTAACATTCACAACAGCGCTGGTTCCCTGCACTCCTAGTCAGAGTACACATCGGGTTAATAAGCAAACCGCTTTGCTTATTTACCCGATGTGTACTCCGGCTACATGCGCAGGGAGCAGGGAGCCGGCACTGGCACCCTGAGAGCGGCGGACGCTAGTAACCAAGGTAAATATCGGGTAACCAAGCAAAGCACTTCGCTTGGTTACCCGATATTTACCTTGGTTACAGCTTACCGCAGGCTGCCAGAAGCCGGCTCCCTGCTCCCTGCACATTCAGATCGTTGCTCTCTCGCTGTCAAACACAGCGATGTGTGCTTCACAGCGGGAGAGCAACGTCCAAAAAATGAACCAGAGCAGTGTGTATTGAGCAGCGATTTCACAGCAGGGGCCAGATCGCTGCTCAGTGTCACACACAGTGAGATCGCTAATGATGTCACTGGTGCGTCACAAAAACCGTGACTCGGCAGCGATCTCGCTATGTGAGAAGTACCCCTAACTTGAAGTGTCTCTATCTGGGTTAAAGAATCTACATGCCTGGGCAGAAAGGATCCAGCTATAAAGGAGGGTGAAAAACTTCACTGTCGAGGACCTATAGGACTCAAATATGTCCACAAATCTAATATATTTCACTGGCTTGGTGGACAGAAACAAGGAGGGTGGACACAGCCCAGTTATAGGGCGGACTGGTCAGTCAGAAAGAAATGCATTACTAATATATCAAAAAGACTGACCTGAACATCAGATAGGTTTGAGCAGGTGGTAGCTGAAAACACATAAAAACTAAAAAATACATACAGCTGCACTCGAGAATGCTAACAATAAAGGTATTTCAAATTTGGGTCCAGATATACACCATATTGTCTGTCGTATAAGATGACTTTTTAACCCCTGAAAATCTTCTCAAAAGTCGGGGGTCGTCTTATACAGCAGCGCACGATGCTGCATGAGTCAATTGTTTAGTAATGCCCTCCTACCAATCCCCTTCTTACACACAATAAACATTATTCTCACCTGTCCTCCGTTCCCGCGGTGCTTTCAGCTTCTTCTGGCAGACCACAGGCCCATAGACCCCCTCCGCGATAGCATCCTGTACACGGGACCGCCGCCGCTGCCTTCATGGCATTACTGCAGTTGAATGCTTTGCGGTGCCATAATTCATTCAAAGCGCTGACAGCAGCGGCGGCGGCCCCGTGTACAGGACGCGATCCTGGAGGGGTCTATGGGCTTGCGGTCCGCAAGAAGCACTCCTCCACAATCGCATCCCATACACGGGAAGCATTCAACTGCAGTAAAGCCATGACAGCAGACAGCAGCCCCCGGACGCTATCACGGAGGGGTCTATGTGCCTTGCAGTCTACAAGAAGCAGCTGAGGTCACCCTGGGAACGGAGGAGAGGTGAGAATGATGTTTATTGTGTGTAAACAACGGCATAATAGGGGTCAAGAAGGGGACCAGTGGGAGGGAATTATTAAACAATGGGCTCATTACTACAAGGGGGGACAAGGATGGGCACATTACTAAAAAATGGGCTCATTACTGCAGTGGACATTAGTAAACAATGGGGACATTGCTGCAGGGGACATTACTAAACAATGGGCACATTACTGCAGGGGACATTACTAAACAATGGGCACATTACTGTAGGGGACATTACTAAACAATGGGCACATTACTCGGGTCGGCTTATACTCGATTATATATGGTATATCCCAAACTCTATATTTTAACCTAAAAAGTTGGGGGTCGTCTTATATGCCCAGTCATCTTATATGCCATAAAATACAGTAATAGGTCACCTTGTCATTGGCTATCAGGCTCACAAGCCTTGGCCATTACATAATATAAGTATCTCTTTTTTCAAATATTCCTCTAGCAGTAATGCAATACTAGAGTTCCCTTATTCATAGTTAGCATTCTAGAGTGCAGCTGTATGTATTTGCAGTTATGTGTTTTCAGCTAGCACCTGTTCACACCTGTTGAATGTGCGGGTCAGTCTTTTTGATATATCTGTACTTATATCACAGGGGTGCTTGAGAGAGCTCTTAAAACCACATAGGTTGCAATGAGATCTAAGGGTGGCTTTACACGGTACGATTTTGCTAAAGCGATCTCGTTGGGAGCACGGAATTTGTGACAAAACATCTGGCCGCTTTAGCGATCTTGTTGTGTTTGACACCTATGAGCGATTTTGAATCATCGCAAAAACATTCAAAATCGCTCATCGTGACATCCCCCCCATTCCCAATTATCGTAGCTGATGTTTGGGCGATGTAGTTCGTCGTTCCTGCGGCAGCACACATCGCTACGTGTGACACCGCAGGAACGAGGAAACTCACCTCACCTGCGTCCCGCCAGCAATGAGGAAGGAAGGAGGCGGGCGGGATGTTCGTCCCGCTCATCTCCGCCCCTCCGCTTTGATTGGGCGGCCGCTTAGTGACGTCGCTGTGACGCCGAACGAACCGCCACCTTAGAAAGGAGGTGGTACGCCAGTCCCAGCGACGCCGCTATGCAGGTAAGTCCGTGTGACGGGGTGCACGATTTTGTGCTCGTCGGGAAGCGATATTGTGACGCCCTGGACTATCCAGGTCGTCCCAGATAGTCACACACAACACCACACCCCCCTCCCGATTAGGTAACACTAGCCAAACTAAAAGCCTTGTCACCACCCTTCAGGTTTGATATCCACAACCGGGGGGCGGAGCCAGGCGGTTAGCTCCGCCCACCAATGCGTTCACAGGCCTGGAGGTGGGAAACACAGTAGTCAAGCTCAGGCTCTAGAGGAGTCAAGTTCAAGTAGGAGTGTAGAGCAGACAAGTTCACAGGCAGACCTGCGCTCAGGCGTGCCAAAGACTACTCCGGTGGCTGGGTCGGAGCCCAGTCACCATTGGCAAGGAGGCAGATGGTGGTGGCCACCTACAGGAGACCGGGAAAACGACCGGTGGAACCGTAGGCGACCGGGACAGAGTAGTGGTCCGCCGGAACCAAACCTGGGAGCCGACTGGATACCGGAGCACCAGGCGGGGTACTCAGACCCAGTGCAGAGCCCTGAACCGACAGGGCCGAGTCGAATCAACTGATTGCGGACTGGACTTAAGGACCTATCCCACACAAGTGCCTTTAGAAAACAACAGCCCAACCATACCAGGTAAAGCCACCGCCAAGGCATAGAGACCCAAAGGGCCAGCGTCTGTGGGCAAACGGGCTCCTCCGGCATATACAAGTCGGGGAGCGGACTACCGGTGTCTAGGCATAGGAGTCAAAACATTTCCACACATAGGTGCAGGAGAAAGGCGGAAACCACCAACCTAGTCTGGAAGAAGCTGCAGCCGGCTGTGGGCCCCGTTCATCGCTCTGTTTGGTTTACCAGAGACTCTAGTGTCTTGTGTCAGAGTGAGTACACCAGTGCCATCAGGCACCGCACCGCACTGCACCTCAACACTTCACCATGCACCCCGCCCCTCGCTTATCGGGCCCCGGGACCAACACCCCCTACCCACGGAGGGGTCAACACCTAGCTGCGCCATTACATCGCTCCCGGGAGCCCCATACCTTCACCGCAGCGGTGGTGTCCACAATCACCACAACCCGTGGGTGGCGTCTCGAACTATCATCCCAAACCAAACACCCAAATCCCCGCGTGTAGTGCCAACTTCCTTGCAGAGCGACGTGACCCCCGGGTCCGTGAAAGGCTCAAGCCACCACCCGCAGTATGAGCACGGATCCGAGCGGCTCGGCAGTTGCAGCCGAGCCCACGGGGCGGTACAATATGCCTGTGTTGAACAAACGATGGGGGCGGGTATGTGTCGCGGGCGGGGAGGAGGGTGTCAGCACACCGCGCTCACCCCTTCTGCTCGGGTCCGGCAGTTGCTCCTGGTGGCTCGAGCTGCGGGCCGGATCCCGGGGTGTCTCGAGCGACACTCCTCGCCCGTGAGTGAAAAGGGGGTGTTTGTTGGGATTATAGTTCGTGACGCCACCCACGGTTGTGGTGATGGCACCACCGCTGCTCAGTGTGGGGGTCCCGGGGATGGTGATGGGAGCAGCCAGGTGTTGTGTTGCCCCTCCGTGGGTAGGGGTTGGTGATCCCGGGGCCCGGTGAAGAGATGCAAGGTGTAGGGCCTGGAGGGCGCAGGGACGCGGGGGCAGCGCTGTGCCTTGCGGCACTATGGTACTCACTCAGCCTGACACGGACACAGTTTGTACGGTAAACCAACGGCTGGTAGGACGGTCCCAGAGACGGCTGCACCTGCACTCCCGGTAGGTGGCGGTGACTTCTCTCTTCCTTGCACCTGTGTGGTCTGGTGGTATCGGTGGATTCCCTCCGGTTACCCGCTCCCCGACTGCAATCTGGGCCGGAGGAGCTCTACACTTTGCCCGCAGGCGCTGGCCCTGGGGAAACTGGTGCCTTGGCGGTGGCGGTGTCTCCCCGTTAATGGTCGGGCTGTTGCCGTCAATCGGGACTTTGTTGTTGGGGGATCTGCGTCCCCGTCACTGACGGATTCGGCAAATTGGGCGACTCCTAGCCTTGCCGGGGTCCGAGAGGCCCCTGCCCTGGTGCTGACTGTCCTTCGGAACACTGCTCCAGACCACCGGGCACACAGCCAACGGGGTCCTTCCAGGAACTTCCGAACTGTCCCACTCCGGACAGTCACCGCCGTCGCTGACCTTGCTGTTCTAGCCCTACACACAGCTGGGCTCTCAGGCTTTTCACCCTCTCTGCGCTGTCTCCACTTCTTGCTTTCCTCCTTTTTCACTTTCCTTTCCTTTGCTTTCACTTCTTGTTGTTTACTCTAGCCCTTCACTGGACTTCACTCTTCCCCTGCCCGGGGCTAACTGCCTGGTTTACTCCTTCATGTCCCTGACAGTTCTGCCTGATAACTTCCTGCCTTCAGAGTTGTGAGCTCCTTGGTGGGCGGAGCCAACCGCCTGGCCCACCCCCTGGTGTGCATCACAGACTCCTGGAGGGAGGCAACAAGGATTTCTGGTTAGCAGGTGTGCCTACCTGGAGTGTGGGGTGTAGTGGTGTTGTTATCTGTGTCCCCTGGCTTGCCCAGGGCGACACATTCCCCCTTAGCAAAATGCAGACCGTCCGCGGGCTGCCGTCCTACACCGGTTTTATTTTTCTGTAAAAAGGGGATAACAGGGTTAAACATAACATGCATAACATTTTTAATCAACTCTTCCCAAGACGGGAGGCACATTTACTTTAAACGTTGCAACGGTGTACGGTCACGGTTTCCGCTCTCTCCCACCCAAGCAACCTGGCCCTGATGCTGCCCCTAAAACCCAGGCAGCACCCCTTGACCCACAGTCCAGCACAAGTCACCCGAGCGGGATCTGTCCTTCCCTCCAGAGGGTAGCCACCGGTCCCTTTGGTGGCTGGGCCCTGGCCTGCTCTGCTCAGGGCCCTCCCTCCAACCTGCCTCTCCGGAGGCGGCATTGCAGAAACGGTAACGGTACCCAACATATTTACAAGCCACTAACGTTTGTGGTTGCCCTGCAGAGTTCACGGGCTTGTCCATGGATAGTTCCCATGCATTTTAAACCTTTAACGGTCCCCACGGGGACAACGGTGCCGGCTCCTGCCGGTGGCAAATCACTGCAGCAAATCAGGTAACAAACTCGGGTAATCATCTTTCATCATTGCAGAATTTTCAAAAACTTTCAAACAAATAACTCAGTGGTGGTCCCAACGGGGGACGGTGCGACGGGCATCCGCTGCCCTACTCCGGTCCTGCTGCTGCTTCCTCCGAGGGAGGGGGTGCAGAGCTCACCTTGCTCTCCGGGCTGCCCTTCAGCTTTACGTCCAGGGCAAACCACCCCCTCTCTCCGCAGTGCCGAGTGTAACGCACCATGTCCCCTGGTATTAGGTTGCGGCCAGGATGCTCCTCGGGCAGATGGGCATGCACATCCCGCCGGGCTACAAACACCTCGGCCTCCAGGCCCGGTTCGTATATGAACCCGTAGCCCCGGCGGATATCGAAGCGCCGCACCTGCCCCTCGTAGAACGGGCCCCGGACACGGAAGGTCGCTTGCCGCAGGTTCTCCTTTTCCCGGATGGCTCGGGCTACCAGCTCGGCTTTTCTTCGCTCCCTCTCCGCGATTTCCAGGCCCAGCTTGGTCGGCTCCCTGTCCCAGTATGGCTCCGGCGCACGGGTTGAGCCCCGCGGGACATCCAGTACGTTACCCACTGTCAGAAAGGTGGGCGGCGTATCCCGCGGTGTCATGGCTTTGGGCGCTGCCTTGCAGCAACAACCCGGCGCCACCTCAGCCGAGGTGTGGGGGATGGGCACAGGGGCTTTCCGCAGTTGGGCCTTCGGCTCGGAGCGGGTCATCGGCTCCGGCTCGGGGAACTGCTCGGGGACTGTCTCTGGCGCAATCTTCGGGGCCTTCCATGGCAATGCCTCCGGTTCGCTTCGGGCTCCGGCTACAGGTCGGTCCGCTGGGGCGGACGGGCTGGGTATCGCTACCGGTTGCGGTGGTAGCGGGCCTAGTGGCGGGATCACGGCCTCCGAGACGGGTGGCGAAGGAGGCAACGGGGGGAGAGGGCTTGGACCGGGTCCCTCAGCCGCAGCGACCGGTCCCTCCGGGACATAGGGGCGTGGGTCACTCACCCTCCCTTCCTC